>NC_142881.1:12634375-13317500 GCF_051225735.1 Oryctolagus cuniculus
CCGCAGTCACAGCCACAGCCACAGTCACAGCCACAGCCGCAGCCACAGCCACAGTCACAGCCACAGCCACAGCCACAGCCACAGCCACAGCCGCAGGGGTGGAGCTCACTACGCTGCCTGCAGCGGCTCGCTGGGTGAGGGAGAAGGGTCACAGTCTCCGTGAAGACGCCTTGAGGAAGAGCTCCACCTGCTATGGCTGGAACATGGTTTGTCCCTGGGAAAACTCACGTGGAACCTGACTGCCCCCAATTCCACGTGTTGGGAGGAGGGGCCGGGTGGGAGGTGTTTGGGCTGTGGGGGCGGAGCCTGCACCGGTGGATTAATGCTCTTCTCACAGGGTGAGGCAGCTGTCCCTGGGTTCTGCCACTGTTTCTCCACTCACACCTGCACGTTCTGCAGCTTTTCTCTGGTGCTGGGTTGCAGCACCAGATGCAGCTACCTGACCTTAAACTTTCCGGCCTCTCGGGTCCGTGAGCCAAGATCGACCTCTTTTCTCTACAAGCTACTGTCTCGGGGGTTTCATGACAGCCACAGAAAGCGGGAAGCCGCCGTCTTAGCTCCCACGTGGGTACACCTGGGTCAGGATGTGCCGTGGAGCAAAGAACCGGAGAAGGAAGGAGCCCGACACGCTCAAAGGAAGGACGCCGCCGAAGACCAGGAGAAGTCGCCTTCCCCGGGGATCTAGTTCTGCAAGAAGCGGGGGAGCTTGTAGAAGGTGTCTGATCTGTACCCCAGCACCCCGTCGAGGGCAGGCAATGGCTTGAAGAGCATCTGGGATCAGGAAATTTCATAACATGATGAGAAGCGCGAGTGTCGACGAAAGTGCAAAGATAGCAGCTTGAATCCTTGACAAGTCTACATCACAGAAATGCAGGGAAAGGTGAGGGAATATTCCCAGAACGGAAAGATGTTTTTAAAGGAAAGATTTTTTTTGAAGAAAATGATTCAATAGATTCAATTTTCACTCATTAGGAATGTGGGTGGAGTTAGCCAAAATGGTGGTAGAAGGTACTATAATCTGCCGAGAAATAGAAGAAAAATTTGCAAAAATAAAAAATAACAAAACAAAAACCAAACCCTGGTTTTCAGATCCAAAGGATCTCCTGGAGATCAGGGAGCATAGAAGTACCCTGGAATGGGCTCCGGGGTCTAGTCCCGGTTGCTCCTCTTCCAGGCCAGCTCTCTGCTGTGGCCCGAGAGGGCAGTGGAGGATGGCCCAAGTGCTTGGGCCCTGCAACCACATGGGAGATCAGGAGGAAGCACCTGGCTCCTGGCTTCGGATCAGCACAGTGCCAGCCGCAATGGCAATTTGGGGAGTGAACCAACGGAAGGAAGACCTTTCTCTCTGTCTCTCTCTCTCTCACTGTCTATAACTACTTGTCCAATAAATAAATTAAAAAAAAAGAAGTACCCTGGTGATAATTTTTTCTTTTTGTTTTCAGAATGGGAAATCCTGTAATCCTACCCAAGAAAGAGAACCTCACCGGACTGCATGGGCCTGCTGAGCAGCACAAAGCAAAAAGGTACCATGGCACTGGCCACTGCGGCGAGTTTGTCTTCTTGAGATAAATGTAAGAAAGAATATTTTTTTAAAAATAGCTCACAACTAGTTAGTTCACTACTCAATATGAACCTTCAAGCAGAAAATACCCATACAGTTAGCACCTAGTTAAGAACCCATCAGCGTAGCATGCCACCCACACCCCTACATTCGCTGCACGCCCCTGGAAGTAGCCACTCTGCTGACTTCTAACTCCCTGGGGTAGTTTAGCTCCTCTTGAACTTTATATGCATGGTGTCATAGAGTTTGTAGACTTTCACGCTTTGTTCCTTCTCGTTGCCATACAGTGTTTCATTGTATGACTGTACCACAATTTATCCACTCTCCTGCTAGTGCAAAACCCATTTGTGGGCATTGGCTTCAAACAGCACTATAATGACTCCCACTATATATGTCCTGGGCTAACATGTGCATTCATTTCTGCAGGGTATGCAATTGCTGAGCCATGGCTATGCATACTTGCATGTTTAAATTGAATAATTACTGCCATAAATCAAATAATTACTAGAGTGGCTGTACTCGCATTCCCACCAGCAGGGTGTGAGGGTTCTGCTTCCTCTACCTCCTGACAGCACCTGCTGTGTCTGTCTTTAACTTCGGTCATTCTGGCATGTGTGTAATTGTATCACATTGTGACTTTAACTCGCATTTCCCTGATGACTAATGAAGTTCAGACCCTTTTATGTATTTACTCACCATTTAACGTGCTCTTTTTGAAGTGTCTGTTTAAGACTTTTAATTATCGTTTGTCTAAATTACTTTATAAGTCTTGATTTCTGATAGCATAAGTCCTCCCCTTTTCTATTTCTTTTTCAAAATTGCCTTTGGTTTTTGTGGCCCTTGAATTTCTATATACATTTTAGAATCAACTTGTTGACTCCACAGAGGAAAGCTTACTAGAATCTGTTTGGAATGACATTTAATCTATGGTTGAATCATGGGAGAATTAGCATCTTCCCAATCCATGAATATAGTATATCCTCCCATTTACTTATGCCTTCTTTATTTTCTTTCATAATATGTTGTAGATTTCAGAATAAAGGTCTTGCAGAGATGCTGTTAGACTCACTCCTAGGTATATGATACCTTTTGAATGCAGTAGTAACATAAGGGCAAACAAGCAGAGCAATAGATGTTCTGTTCTCTTCTGCAGTGTTAGGTTGTATAGCTTAATTTGAGTGTTGTTTACACAGGTGTATACAATTGTCAAAACTAATTGATCTGTACTCTTAATTAGTGCACTTTATTCAATTTCTACATGTTTGTTTTATCACAATAAACAGTATCAAAAATAAAAATATGTGAAAGTTAGGAATGATTTGAAATAAAAGAAATATAGCCACTAATTATAAATGGAAATTAATAAGTACAATTTTTGTCAAGTTAGTAAATATTTCTTCTTTATATTGTATTATCAGTATACTAACCATCATGGAAGAAAAGGGATTGTTTACTGCTAGTGGAAGTACAAATTGGTTTAACCAATTTGGAAGGCAATTTGTAAAAAGACCTAAAAATATGTGTTAAATCCACTGGGCTCCACCTCCAGAAATTTATTTTAAGGAATTCATCAATGTAGCACAGGTCTAGCTGTTGCTCCCCCATTCGCTGAGGAACGACACTAGACCCTGCGCTGCTCTTTTGTCTGCTCGGCCCTTCCCGGGTTTGCTGCTGGCTCTTCCCGGGTTGGCTGCTGACCCCTCCACCTCCGTGGAAGGGCAGTTCCCCCTGCCACATTCCCCACTTCCACGGGGGAGCGGCACACCGCCGGCCGGCTCTCTCGGGGGCTGCTCAGATGTTCCTCTGGTGTTCCCCTTAGATGCTCCTTGGTGCATGTTGTCTCTCTCCTCCTTTATAGTCCTCTTCCACCAATCCCAACTCTGCTACCCACACGCCGAGCACGCTGCTCTCCTCCAATCAGGAGCAGGATCAGCTCCTGCAGCTTATCAAACTGATGAGGCAGCTGCGTAGTTGTTTGCTCCTCCCCAGCGCCATATTGTGGGAGAGCAGATGCATAGAATAAGTCTTAATTCCAGTAACTTAGTCTAGTCTCAGTTGCTCCCCACATCTAGCTACTAAAATGTTTGGTGAAAAATAAAATATTTAACTGTATCTAACAATAGAAATTAATAAAATAATGATTTAAAGCAATGAAATAACATCAATCCTGAAAAATTATAACTCAGAATAAAAACATCAATGATACAGAAAAGTACTTGCAATATATTTGATAAAAGAAAGCAGTCTACAATATGGATCATTCAGGAAGACCCGGTTTAATTTTTCAAACTTAAACTTACATATTTATTAATTGAGAAATAAACTGGAAGAATATGCAACTAACTGTCAGCGGTGACTGCTGTGTGATGACATCATGGGTGACATTTTCCTTTGTTCTTCTGTGTCTTTGCCTTTTCTGAACATTTCACAATGAAGATGCATTACTTTGCACTAATAAAAATAATGTCTTTGTCTTTTACTGTTGTTATAACAGAATGCCATAGGCAAGGCCAATTCTGAAGGAAATAAATTTATTTCTTAACAGTGTGCTGCACTACATCTGGCCACTGCCTCCGGCAGCATCATAACATGGAGAGCAGGGGACCTAGCTCAGGTCTCGCCTCCCTTCACAAATGTCACAAATGCCATCGTGGGGACCCAGCCCCCAAGGCCTGTTCTAACCCCAACCGCCTCCCAAGGCCCCACCACCAGCATCGGCATTTCGTGACTAAGTGACTAACATAGGGGACGCGTGCAAACCACGGAAAATAATATTTTAAGAAATCAGGAGGAGACACATACAAGCATATTCTAACTCATTTGAAAACCTCCATGAATAAAAGATTCTCAGGAAACAGAGACCGATCCAAGAAAGCATAGAAAAGCACCCCCTTCTGTTGTGGGCTTGGGGGTGAGTTTAGTTCTCCTTAATGTCCACCTTCAGTTTTTGAGCTTTCTCCTGTCAATATGAATCCACTTTATAATCAGAAAAAAATAAGCCAAGAGGACTAAAAGGAAGACAGCCGTGGTTGCCTAGGCTGCGGGAATACTGAGCCACGTGTCATCCTAGAGACGTCTTGCAATATTCCGGACACCAGTGCAGATGCACTCTCCTTACCCAGACAGGCGCCTGGCCAGCCCTTCCTCCATCCCTTGTGCGAACACCGAAACCATCCACGCAGGCTTGTGTGACTCTTTATAGTTTTACAGGTGAAGAAACTCCACCCGGAGGAGATCGCTACAGACTTGGAATCCCAGAGAACACAGGGAGAAGGGATTTGAACCCAGGTCAGCCCATTGCAAAACCTATGCCTTTCCCCACTACCTGGATATGTTTTATTATCCTCAAGACCACCAAAAGCCACAGGGCAGAGGGTCTCCTTTAAGACAAACACAGCAACATTACTGAACAATCTTACGAAATGAAAGCATTTTGCACTACTTTGTTCGTTATTTTTACGGTACTCCGGGATTTTTGTGGGATTTGTTTTTCATTTCACTTCTGTAAGCCTGCCAATGCTTTAAAGCAATATTTCAACTGGGGAGGAAAAAAACCACCAATTTTCCTAGCAAAAACTCAACAACACTTTCCATCTTTCTTTCATAAGCTTTTGGGAAATTCCGCCTCCTCCGCCGCCTCCCCTCCACCCAACCCCCATAAAGTGTAAATGCAATACTTAAGCTACCGTTTAAATGTCCCCTAATGTTCAAAAGAAACTCAATTTGTGGTTGCAAAGTTCTGAAATGTTAATTATCTCACCAGCAGTCCCACCTGAGAAGTCACACATCATCGTGGCACTCGGGCCACACAAGCCCAAGCTCCGGCGTCTCCAAGCAGTCCTGGACGCCGGTGGCTTTGCCAGATGATCATTGCTCACGGACAGAGGTGTCTGAGGGCTTGGAAGTCAGGTCCCCGAAGTAAAAACAAATCGTTGTGCCCATCCATCTGTGGAGCAGACACTGGTGTTTCCCAGTAGTGTCCAGAATGCTAACGACCGGCAACCTGGCAATCCAGACTCTGCTCGATGCAAGCAGAGTTTAGAAACTGCAGTCCTGCTGCCATCCAGCCTTCTTCCCATAGTGCTGTGGTTTCGGACGTGTCTCTGGAGGGCCAGGGCTGCCTCAGAGGTGCTCTGGGGGCTGTGCAAGCAAGAGGCAAAGGCGAGGATTCTTTGCCCCCCACCCACCACCTACTCAACTGCCAAAGCTCTTCAAGGATCTGTTTCCAGGACTCAGGTTTGCTCTGTCGGCTTTATTGTGGATAAAGGACACCAATGCAGCTTTAAAAAAAAAGGTTGGAGCCGGAGCTGTGGCATCGTGGGCTTAGCCTCTGCCTGTGGTGTTGACATCCTATACGTGTTCCCAGTTCGAGTCCTGGCTGCCCTACTTCTGCTCCAGCTCTCTGCTATGGCCTGGGAAAGCACTGGAAGATGGCCCAAGTCCTTGGGTCCCTGCACCCATGTGGGAGACCTGGAAGAAGCTCCTGGTTCCTGGCTTCGGATTGGCGCAGCTCCGGCTATTGTGGCCATCTAAGGAGTGAACTAGCAGGTGGAAGATCTCTCTCTCTCTCTCTCTGCCTCTGCCTCTTTGTAACTCTGCCTTTCAAATAAATAAATAAATCTTTTTTAAAAAATTTCTTTCATATTTATTTGAAAGGCAGAGTTACAGACCGAGAAAGAGAGAGAGAGAATCTTCCATTCAGAGAATCTTCCATTCAGTGTATCACTCTTCAAATGGCCACAATGCCCAGGGCTGAGCCAGGACAAAGCCAGGAGCCAGGAACTTCCTCAGGATCTCCTACATGGGTGCAGACTCTCCTGCAAATAGAGCCCCTTGCTCCAACTGGGTCAGTGGTACTAAAATCCTATGAGGTTCCAGTTCTCAAGTTCAAGTTCAGACTCTTTAAAACATTCTCCTGTGCAGTGGTGGACAGCCACGAGGCCCTCATCCTTGTCCTGGAGGCCCTTGGTGACTCCCTGTTCTCCTTCAGGAGCTGGGGGCTTCCCGGGAGCAGGAACTTCATGGCACGGTGTGGCTGTCCTGAGTCCCCGAAAGGCCTTGCGTACACCCAGAAACAAACAAATCCCTGCCATTTCTTCCAGCAATGTAGCAAAACATCCCTGGGGAGGCTGGTGAAAACTGCAAGGTCTGCTCTGGGTCCCCATCACCATCATCGTGGACCCATGCCCTCCCCGTCCCTCCCCCCCACCCCAGCGTGAGCCGCCCAGCAGTGCAAGCCACGGTCCGGAGTGACAGACAAGGCTGTGGCTCGCTTCCAAGCCTCTGGTTGATGAAACCCATTGCAATGACTTGGATGAAGTGCAGGAAAATGGGTTGTTCCTTGAGGTTCTAAGCCTGCCCAAAATAGCTACGTTACATCATCGCCACCCAGGGCCTGACTCTTACCCAAACAGGTGCGCAACTTGGGGGTTTGTTTCTGAGTAATTTGCCAGCTGAAAAAAGGCTGCCATTCAGGGCGCCCTTATTAGCTCGGGTACCAGCCAGGAGTGCTTGGCCTTACCACGTGCCGGGATCTGTTCTCAGCCCTTTAGCACGTTAACTCATTAATTGTCACAACAACCCTATGAAGGTGGATGTCACTATTTTACAGACAAGAAGACCAAGGCACAAAGAGCTGGTGGCATGTAGCTGAGGTCACCCAGCTACAAAGGAGGAGGCAGTGGATTCAGGCTGACAGCTGCTCACTCTGTTGGGCCTCCAGCAAAGTCATTCGAGAATGTTCTCAGCTTGTTGCTCATGCAAAAACCAGAACCTCAGATCCAGCTGTCATTAGGGATGACTGCAGAAAAACGGAGATGGTGGAGACGACACTGGCAAGTTGTTTTCAATTGTTTTGCTTTTGTGCATGCAAAAAGCACACATTGCAAAATGTGCAAATGGGCACTGCAAAGAAAGAGGGGCTGGACTGGAGGGACAGGGGCAGGCACTGTGGTGTAGCCAGGAAAGTCGCTTCCTGTAACAACAACATCCAATATGGGCACTGATTCCAGTCCTGGCTGCTCCACTTCCGATCCAGCTCTCTCCTAATTCGCCTGCGAAAGCGGCAGGGGAGGGCCCAAGTGCTTGAGTCCCTGCCACTCAGGTGGCAGGTCCGAAGAAGCTCCTGGCTCCTGGCCATCTGGGGAGTGAACCAGACGGTAGATGATTCTCTCTCTCTCTCTCTCTCTGTAACTCTTCCATATAAATATATAATAAATAAATAAATCTTTTAAACTTGAAAGTGGGGGGCTGGCTGTGGGTGGCTAAGGTGAGGGGTGATGCTACGAGCCTGCAACTCTGGCACCTGAACGAGGAGCTGCTGCACCACGTTGCTCCCTGGTTCTGGTTGCTCTGCGGTTTGTTTGCAGGGCAACAGGTCTTTTCCCTGTCTCTTGGGTGGACTTGAACTTGGCCCACCAGTGACCTTTCCGGAGACCGCACTGACTCTATGGGTGTTGCCAGGGCCTCTGTCCGCTGGGTCCCTCCACCCAGCTCCCAGAGGAAAGCAAAGGCCTCCCCAAGCTGCAACCTTGCCTCTGGACAGGAACCTGTGCATTGCCATTCCTTCACTGAGGAGCGCTAGGCTGCCAACGGAGTTTGCCTTCGTCCAGAGGGGCAGCTTCGAGACATCGTGTTTCCGAGGTGAAAAGCGATGGTCCCTGCAGGACGTGCATGCGGCCTCGTGTTAGCTCCGGGGGAGCAGGGGAGGGGGAGAGGAGCAGGCAAGCACGCGGGCTCCTCCTCAGGCTGCACACCTGCCCCAGGCAGACAGCGGGCTCGGGGGACGGCAGTCCCTCCCGTGGCGACGTCAAGGCCGCCCGCACTGCCCAGGGGGCCCACGCGGGCGGGCATGGACATCAGCTTGGATTTTGCACAGAAAGCATACACCCTAGCAAGCTCCTGTTTGGAAGGGGTCTTGGGTGGCCTAGTTAGGCACTGCCAGTGGGAACAGAATGTGAACCACTCATCCTGTCTAAAATAGAATGTTGCTTCAAATTTTCTAAGAGCCAGAGGAGAGGAAAAAAAGAGACAAACAAAAGGAGGGAGGGAGGGAGGGAGAGAAAGAAGAAAAACCTGACATTTTCATTAATACTTTATCTAGCACAATATATTCAAAATATTAACATGTCAGCACATAACCATTATAGAATTGGGATATTTTATATTCTCTTTTTTTTTTAAAAAAAGATGTATGTATGTACTTGAAAGGCAGAGTATAGAGACATCTTTCATATTCTGGTTCATCCCCAAAATGGCCCAGGCCAAAACCAGGATCCAGGAACTCCATCTGGGTCTCCCACGTGGGAGGCAGGGGCCCAAGCACTCAGGCCATCTTCTGCTGCTTTCCCAGGTGCATTAGAAGAGAGCCGGATTGAAAGTGGAGCAGCAGGGACCAGAACCAGCGCTCCACCATAGCACATGGGAGTACCAAGTGGCTGCTTGACTCACTGCGCCGTGGTGCCGGCGCCCCAATCTTGGTGCTGTACTAAGTGCTCCTGTGTTCACACGGGCAGGCCATCTGGATCTAGACTCAAGTAGCCATGCTGCAATGCTGGCTGTCGCCTGTGCTGAGCGAGCACCGCAGAGCGCAGTGGACGCCTGACCCAGGGGTTCCATCTTCTCCAACAGCCCCCGCCCCCAAGCAACCACCCAGCTTCTAACGGAAGCACCAGCAGAACCTGGGGCTTGTCAGAAATGCAGAGGCCCAGGCCCCGGCCAGGACTGATTTAAAACAAACTTCCCTGTTACCACGACCCCCCAGTGACATCTTCCCAGGAGGCTGCAAGAACTCTGTTCCCTGCTCTTAAACACTGGCAGTGCCAGGGACCCCAGCCTTCCATCCCCAGAGAAACCTGCGCCATCTGTAAAGGTTCCGTTGTTAGCAAAGCCCTCACCTTTCTTTTGTTGATGTCTCTGCAAGCCAGGCTCTGCTAAGTACATCCCAAGAATTATCCCACCTTAGCCCAGCACCTCCCTGCACAAAGGGGGCTGAGTTCATTACAGACGAGAAAACAGAGCCCCACAGCCCGAGGTCACCTGCCCCAGACTGCATGGTGAGCCCCAGCCTGTCTCTGTGCCCCGTCTCTCAGCCTCTCCCCGCACACGGGTCTCCCTCTACCTTCCACCTGCTGCTCTTACCCAACCCCCGGATCTGGAGCCGCTGGGAGCCCTGGAGGCTGTCCCGACCTCACAGCACAGGGCTGCCGGCACTCCATGGGGAAGGCCTTCAGTGGCCTGGTTTTCCATTTCTCTGGATTTCAATTATTACTGATTTCATTCTTTCATTTATTTGCATTCCATATTTCATTTATTGCTTGAATACACTCTGTGGGCAACTGCCTGCTCAGCATCCGCTTTCCTCATCAAGGTTTAGAACAAGTTAAGAAATTGGCAACTAAGCAAATAGGCAGAAATGAGCGAGAGTCACGTGGCACCCGACAGCTCAAAGGTTCCTGGTTTCCAATTAAATAAGGTGCACGGTTAGAATTAGGGAAGGTCCACATATTACGGGAGGGACCTCAATTACACGAGACTCACCTATGGCAGCAGCGTCAAGATCCTGAACGTGCCATGGAATGCCACGTGACAGCGAGCCGTGGGACGTGACAGAAGCAGAGTCCCTCAGGACATGAGAGTGGGCAAGCTCTTAGGGAGTGAAACTCCTGAACCCGGATGTGGAAGTGAAAGTTCGGAAACCCAGAGCATGGCCGTCTGCTGGTGGCCGTCTCACCGCGGGCGGATCTTGTGAGTCTCAGCAGGGTGGTGTCCAGGGATGGTGCCCAGGACTGCACCTGCACAGCGCGAGCCGCGTGCCGAGCTGAGACTGAGCCACGTGGCTGCTGACAGCGAGGAGGCTCCTTGCTCCACACTGCCTGACTCGCAGCCACCCTGACTACTGTGCTCACTCTCAGACGAGATGGTTTGCATCCAGGGCTTCTCCCTCAAAGGAGGCCATAAGGAATAAGTGAAAATAAAGCAATTTTTAAAAAGATTTATTTTTATTTATTTGAAAGAGTTACAGAGAGAAATAGAAACAGAGACAGACACACACACACACACACACACACACACACAGGTCTTCCATCTGCTGGTTCACTCCCCAGATGGCTATAATGGCTGGAGCTGGGCCTATCTGAAGCCAGGAGCCAGGAGCTTCTTCCAGGTCTCCCATGTGTGTGCAGGGGCCCAAGCACTTGGGCCACCTTCTACTGCTTTCCCAGGTGCATTAGCGGGGAGCTGGATTGGAAGCTGAGCAGCCCGGATTCAAACCACACCCATGTGGGATGCTGACTCTGCAGGCCAGGGCTTTAACCTGCTGCACCACAGCGCCAGCCCCAATGAAGCAACTTTGAGGCAATGAATAGTATTGCCTTCGAAGTGTCATTTGAGACACAGCTCACTGTGACGCCAAGAATTCATTCTGGAAAGGCCTGGGCTTCTGGTGACTCTGCTGGAGTGAAAAGCCCTTTAATTCATTACCATTCATTACCGTGGGCGCCACAGCCTCCAGGGCCATTGGGTGTGGCCTTGAAGGGGCGTGTCCACCTGGAACACTTGTAAAATTCTCTCTGTGGGTGGGCACATGGAGTTTAATTCATTACTCGCACTCTGCGCTAGACTAATTTTTTAAGCTATATTTGCCTATCTTTCCGTAGATTCCTTTTACTTATTTTTGGATAGTCTGCTTTGTATGTCTTTCAAAAGACCAATTAATTTGGGACCTGTCTTTGCTTCACCTGGGTTTCATCATTCGATTCGAACAGAACTGGGGAAATTCTGGCCCACAGGCCCTGTAAGGCCGGCAAAATCACGTGCTGTGGCCCTGCCAAGGCAATTGGGGGCGGGGCTCAAAATTCAACAGATCTAGAGCAGGCTAAATTTTAAGTGGATAATTTTGCATGCATGCAAATGAGGTTATAAATATCCAAATAGCCCTTGGCAGAGAAAGATTCCCCAGCCCCGGGTGAAAGGGTAAGAGAACCTGCCTTCCTTGGAGAATTTAGACTCCTTGACCTTGAAATTGTCGCCAAGTGTGGGCGAGTGGTCCAGTGGGACACGTGACATCTGTCTTCACAGTGTTGTGGTTCACCTGGAACTTAGACTGCTGTTTGGGAGATGAACTAAGTTCAAAATTCAAAAGGAAAGTCTGCTCATTGGAGAAATCCCTGCCCCTTTTGGCCTAGAGCGTTACGTTCATTGAATGACTGCCACGTTCATGAACTCTCCGGGAATTGCAGGCGGGCTGTGCGTCTGAGGGCAGGAGGGGCATGGACGGCGGAGAGGAGAGCCGGCGGGGGGGCCCTCAGAAAGAAGCCGAGGAAGACGGGTGGCACCAAGCTAGAGCCCTGCACGGAATCTATAGAAATGAGACACTTTCCTGCCTGTGTGTTTCCCCTTCCGTGGAACCTGCGTGGATTTTCTGTCCATTCAGTAAGTATACAGAGAGGCTGCATGACTCAGATCTTCAGTGGCAGTGGGGGTCTCAGGAATTAAGCCGTCAGCCCCCTGGGTGGCGATGGCTGAGCAAATGTCAGCCATATGAAAACAGCCCAGAGAAAGCAAGCGGTCATTTCAAAAGTGCATGGTGATGACAAGTCCTCAGAGCTGCTGTCCGACCTGTAGCTCATGATCCATGATCTCTGTGCTCCTGACATTGGTGTTCTGCCTGGCTGCAGGCACCGGCTGACCAAGGGCAGCCAGCAATTCTGCAGTCCAGGCCCGGGCACTCCCACTACACTCGGGAAATACAACCCAAACACCTGCTGTGCCGGCCAACTCGACTCAAGCCCCATGTCTGTGTCTGCTCACTCGTCACACACTCTGTGCTCATGTCCAGCCGGGATCACCAAAACTGGTGAGAGTCCAGCAGGCAGAAAGCCATGTCTGGCTCATCGGCAACAGATTCTCTGCAGCAAAACCAGCCTACGACACCTCTGAACCCCCGTGGCCCGAGTCAACCCTGACGCCACGGCAGCATTTGGCATCAGTTTGTCAAGGACTACTGCCCACCATGGTTGGCAGCCACACTCTCGTTCTCACCATATCTGCCCTAGCAGCAGTGAGCACACCAGGTCCAGGTTTACTGCTGTGGTTTGCTGCAGGTTGACTTGTCCCAGACACTGTGCTGAATGATCACCACATGCCCCTATCAAACACCCCTACGGCGTCTGGAGGGTCTGGCCTTTATTTCTGTCTTACATGCAAAGGATGTACAGTGCAAAATGACTCAGAAACAGTAGTCCCCGCTTAGCTGCCAGGGCTACCTTTCCCCGCCCTTCATGGTGCCTGAGACCATAGACAGTACCAAACCCCATCCAGGATACATTACGTTTTTTCCTGTAGGTACACAACTATGATGAAGTTTAATTTATGGGCCAGCGCTGTGGCTCACTAGGCTAATCCTCCACCTTGCGGCGCCAGCACACCGGGTTCTAGTCCCGGTCCGGGCGCCGGATTCTGTCCCGGTTGCCCCTCTTCCAGGCCAGCTCTCTGCTGTGGCCAGGGAGTGCAGTGGAGGATGGCCCGGGTCCTTGGGCCCTGCACCCCATGGGAGACCAGAAGAAGCACCTGGCTCCTGCCATCGGATCAGCGCGGTGCGCCGGCCGCGGCGGCCATTGGAGGGTGAACCAACGGCAAAGGAAGACCTTTCTCTCTGTCTCTCTCTTTCTCACTGTCCACTCTGCCCATCAAAAAAAAAAAACAGTTTAATTTATGAATTAGGCACCGTAAGAGGTTAACATTCACCACAAATAAAGTGGACCAATCGCTGTGTTGAATGAAAGAAAGAGCCCTTAAACATGAGCACGTGACACGTGACCGTCTGACAATCCAGATGCTGCCGAGTGACCAACAGGCAGGGAGTGCATACGGTGTGGACACCGCGGACCAGGCAGGATCCCTGTCCTCGGTGGGATGGCACAGGCCAGTGCGTGACATCACAGCGGAACTCAGAAGGGTACGAAAGTTCAAAGCCTAGGTATTGATTGTTTCCCCAGCCCAGTCTTGACCATCACAGGTATTTGGGGAGTGAACAAGTAGACAAGAGCTCTGTGTGTCTCTGCCTCTCTGCCTCTCAACTAAATAATACACATTTGAGCAGGAGTCATCAAAACCACGGACAGCGACACTGCAGATGCGGGGGGGCGGGGGGGCATGGCTCAGACGCGTCCTGGAGCTGCTGCCAGTCAGGGCAGAGGCAGGATTCAAACTCGCATCTGTCGCCTCCTTATTTCCAATCGCCACACCCTAACACTCATTCTTAATGTGCTCACCCAGAAGGCCAGGGGAGCCACAGGGCTCCTTCTCCGGGGGAGAGGGAAGCAAGGTGGCTCTGCGGTGGAGCCCGAGCCTTGGAAAGCCACTGGCGGCCCCCCACCCAGGGGCCAACTCATTGTGAAGTGTGAAAGACTCAGGGAAGGGCAGGGCAGGGGTCCTGTGCCGGGCACAGGAGAGACGAGGATGAAGAGTTGGCCGTTCCTGCTCTCCAAGGCTAGGCTGGCGGCCGGGGCAGACTTAGAGTTGAGTCAACATGGCCTTGAGACGAGCTCTCACTGAACACTACTCAGTGCCAAGCTGGGCACGGAGCAGGGTGTGGGCACAGGGCAGCCCCTGGCTCCTCCCCCGGCCTGGAAGCCGGCAGCTGCCGCTTGAGCCCCAGAAGCGCGGTGGGGATCCAAGGTGCCGGAGGTGTTGCAGGGTAGGGGGTGTGGTCCCTGCAAGGTGAGGTCAGTGCCAGCCCCAGGAGACGAAGGCAGAACAGCACCGACAGATGCTCCCTGCGTGTCCCTGTCATTACTGTGCACAGTCCCTGGGGGTGGGATTTGGGAGGACTGGAACGGCAGCACCTGCTGTGGCCCCGACTGCGCAGCAGCCCTAGGCTGCAGGTGCCCTTGGCTGCCTTCCTGCTTCTCCTGCTGACCCTGGGCCCGGGATGCACGGGGCTGGTCTCCACCTGGTGGCAGGGGATCCCCCCGCTTGCTTCAGCGAGCTTGAAGAAGCTTCCTGGACTTGACTCTGACTCTGATCTTCACATCTGAGCTGCCAGCACTCCAAAGGGTCACTCCTTGTGGAAACAACCTGGAGATCTTTCTGCAGAAGGGGCAGCTGGGCACATCACTTCTCAGTGCCCTGCCTCAGGCCCCTGGGGGGACTTCTCCCAGCCTGCACCGAACCAATTTTCCAAAGTGCTGTGGAATTAACGGCTCCCAGAAGAAATCCTCTCCTTGTCACCAAGAAGAAAAAATAAAAGCATTCCTGCAACTCTTCTACACCTTGGGCAGAGCAGAGTCATTTTTAGCCAACTCAAGTGAAGGGCTGTGAAGGGAGGAATAATAAAGGCCACCGGTTTACAGGACAGCATGGCCCAGGCTCTTCAAACAAGTCCATCACTAGAAATGCGACAGTGGGATCTGCATGGAGTTTGCAGGAGACATCGCTACTCCCAATAGGATGTCTCGTTCGTACGTTTCTTCCTATGGAACTGCTGCAGTGGAGTGGTTGCTTTGGTCTGTGTGGTGCCCAGTGTGGAGGCCTGGACTTGTTCATTTAGTCGCCTCATAGCTAGTGAGCACCTAGCAAATGCAAGACGCTCAAGTGCTAGAGGAAAAGACAAAGGCCGCAGCCTCGTGCAGGGAGACAGACGTTCATAGAATAATAAGACACAGCAGTTTTGAAATAATGTGTTATAGATGCTATCCAAACAGGAAGTGATTGGGGTCGGCGCTGTGGCAGAGTGGGTAAAGCCACCGCCTGCAGTGCCAGCATCTCACACGGGTGACCATTCAAGTCCTGGCTGCTCCACTTCTGATGCAGCTCTCTGCTCTGGCCTGGATAAGCAGTGGAAGATGGCCCAAATGCTTGGGTTCCTGCACCCATGTAGGGGACCTGGAAGAAGCTCCTGGCTGCTGGCTTCGGATCAGTACAGCTCCAGGCCTTGTGGCCATTTGGGGAGTGAACCAGTGGATGGAAGACCTTTCTTGCTCTCTCTGCCTCTGCCTTTGCCCCTCTGTAATTCTGCCTTTCCAATGAATAAATAGATAAATCTTTTTTAAAAAAAAATAGCAAGCAGGAAGTGGTTAATATTGAAGGAGTGGTATATTGTAGGTTCAGGTCCAAGGAGGACCTCTCTGTGAAGATAACATTCACAAGGGCCAGCCTGGAAAAGGACAGGGAAAGAGGAAGGAATCGCTTGTGCCAATGTCCTGGGACAGAGCGCAAGTGAATCGGACAAGCTAGTAGAGCAGGTGCCTCCTGCCTCACTCCCCCTCTTCTCCTCCTCTCCACACCCCAGAAGCACTGTCCTCGGGCTTCAAAGAAAACCCAGCACACTCTGACCACCCTCTGCTTTGTTCCTGCAGCTTCCATGGTGATGAAGAAAAAAGCTCCAAAAAAAAAAAAAAAAAAAAAGAGTGTGGGTGACGTTCCCCCAGCGAGCCTGCTCTTCCTGCCCCACCGCGCCAGCCCGGGCGCTGCAGTCAGCGCACCGCCGTGGTCGTCGGCAATAATTGTTGCATTAATTGGTGCTGTCCGGACCAGACAGAACGTAAAAGATCCCACTGTGTCCAATAATTAATGTTTTTCCCTCACTGCAATGCCATTAATCAGGGGCTCTTCCAAGAAGCGAGTAATTGGCTGGTTAGGCGTCATTAGGGTATTTATAGATAAGCTTTGGTCTGGAGACAGAGGAAAGCTGATTATGTTTATTTAGACTCTATTATCTATCGCTAATGTGTTATCCTGCGTTCCGATCGTCCCCATTCTCTGGGCCCTAACGATACAGGGCGCACTCGCAATGTGATTTCAAGGACCCACGACGCGCGGCTTTCTCTCCGTGGCCGGGGAGAGTGGGCACTCACGGGAGCCTCTCCGCAGGTTCCCAGGTTCCACTCACACCCTCCCATCCACAGCGACCCTCCCCTGGCCGCCGAAAAATTTAGAGCAAAGCTCTAGGAAGTAGCAGAAAGACAGCTCCTCCTAATTAAACCTCCAAGGAGAGGAAGTTTCTTGGGTTTGTGATTATCTGAAGGGTTTTTGAAAATGTAAATCCGGCTGGGGAAACATCGCTTTGCAAAATAGAGGGAGGGGAGAGGTGGCTTTCCCGGTGACAGCAAGTAATGAGGGCTCAGGAAGTGATGAGCCCCGGCAGAAACATGCGGGCTCAGCCTGGCTGCGTGAGCAGGTGCAAGAACAAGCTCTCTCCGGGTCCTGGGAAGGCTGGGCAGTGCCCAGGGGAGCTGTTTTCCCCCTTTGATCCTCCTGTGCTTTGCTAGATTTTCTGAAGAGTTTCCTCACGTTAAGAAACAGGTGTAGATGTGCACAGTAGTGTGAATGGGTTGGACGGGTTAATGGGAGAGGGCCTTTGGCACAGTGGCTAAGATGCTGGTTGGGACACACCCAGGCCACGTTCTCAGTGCCTGAGCTCAAGTCCTGGCTGCCTGGGTTCGAATCCTGACTCCACTCCCAGTTGCAGCTTCCTGCTAATTCACACCCTGGAAGGCAGAGTTGATGGCTCAAGTGCTGGATCCTGCCGCCCTACGAGAGATGGGCATTGGGTTCCCAGCTCCTGGACACTGGAGGAGTGAGCCAGCAGGTAGGACAAGGCTCTCTCTCTCTCTCATGCTCAAATAAAGTAGATAAATATTTTTAGATTATTAAAATGGCGTGCTTGGGGCCGGTGCTGTGGCGCAGTGGGTTAATGCCCTGGCCTGAAGCACCAGCATCCTATATGGGCGCTGGTTCAAGACCCGGCAGCTCCACTTCCTGTCCAGCTCTCTGCTATGGCCTGGAAAAGAGTAGAAGATGGCCCAAGTCCTTGGGCACCTGCACCCACGTGGGAGATGGGAAGAAGCTCCTGGCTCCTGGCTTCAGATCGGCACAGCTCCGGCCATTGTGGCCATCTGGGGAGTGAACCATCGGATGGAAGACCGCTCTCTCTCTCTCTTTGCTTCTCTTTCTGTGTAACTCTGACTTTCAAGTAAATAAATAAATCTTTAAAAAAAATAAATAAAATAAAATGGTGTGTTTTATGTTATATATATATTTTACCACAGTTAAAAGCACCATTACTAGATGGATAAGTAGTAGTATAATTTACAGGTAGAATTTAAAGGCATAAAAAAGGAAACAGAGTTTTAACTGTTACTGCAATGTGGCTAATACTTATTTTAGAAACCAGATAAATTTTTAAAAAGTCTCTTTGGCATGCACAGTTACCCTCAAGTTAATTTTTAAGACCCTTAAATTAACATTAGCAATTCAAAAGAACTGTCCCTTCGACTGAGCTGGCTCAGGGGGCTGTAGAGGGAGGCCTTCATTCATTCTGATCCCTTCCCAGGCAACTTGCTCTGTGTACAGCTGGTGAGCCACCCTTGGCTGTAATCTCACACAGTTCCATAGTGTCACCTGTCACTCTCATAAACCAAGAGGCCAGACACAGCCAACAAGAGTTTTGTGAAAGGCATAGCCAGATGCGCACCTTGTAGGTGTGTGCGTGTTCTGCACACATCTCCCGCATCCTCATCTCTCACTGCACCATGGGGGCAGGAAAACACGGCAACAGAAGTCTGGAGACCTGAGTTCAAGTTCAGGCTCTGCCCCAGATCACACGTCTCGTGAGCAGAAAGACACCTGACATCATCACACCTGGGCGATGAGGACGATGCTAATGGATGCTTGCCATGATGCCTGTGGAGGTGCCTGGCAGGTGCAGAGAAGGGGTCCAAGAATGTCCATCTCCCCATCTAGGAGAAGAGACCAGAATGTTCCCCTCACTCGTGCAGAAGCGCTGGGGAGGCCCCACGCCCTCCTGCCTCCGCACCTTCTCCACGATGGCCACGCTGTTTTCGAAATGAGCTCCCTGCAAGCTGCCCTGTGCGGGCCCATGTGATGTAACTTTGCACATTAAGTGTGTAATGCCTTTGAAAAGCCATGGCCTTGCCTCCCCCAGCTCCCCAGCACTGGGACCGGGTTAATTTGCGGGCGCATCTGTTGTAGGTGCTGGGGAAGTTGCTCGGAGATATTTTTAGATCCTGGCCTGAGGTCTGCAGGTTGGGAGGCTGGCTCCCAGGACACGGAGATGCTTACGGTAAGGTCGAGTGACAGGGCCAGCGGGGAGTCCTGGGAGTGGGGCTGGGCTGGGTGAGCAGCCCAAGGCTAGTGGGTAGATCAGCAAGGCTGGAGGGTACACTATGGTCAGGGGCGGGTCCAGGGAGCAGGCACCACCCACTCCAATGCATCCACGTCTCTGATATCATGTAACAGGTTTTACCTGGCCCAGGCAAAGAACTTGACCCTGCACGGCCACAACAGGATCTCATTTGTAAACGTGGGGAGCAGACTTAGCGCTGGAGCTAATGTCTCAGCAGGTAGCTCTGATTCAGAGTGCCCGCTGTCTACCCAGTCCTATGCCAGGTGCCGGAGAGGGAGGGATTGGAGGAAAAAGAGGAAGAGGGGCATCACCCTCACCTCGGCCTGAAAGAGCCCAACATCCTCCTAACCTCGCCATGGTCCTCACTTTTTGTGGAAAGAAACTTGAACTCTGCACAGAGCTCTGGGACCCAGCATTGGTGCTTCTGATGCTAGTTTGCAAAGCTCCTTTGCTGTCCTCAATTAAACCTCAGCAGTGGTGGACCTCCTCGGCACACAGGACGCTGGAAGTAACACGATGCCTTCACTGTGCTCGGACATAGAGAACGGGGAGAAGAAGAAGTCTAACAAAGCAATGTTTCCATGGTAAATTCTCTGACTCAGCTTTGCTGGTGGATACAAGAAAGAAGTCCGGTGCTTGCCTTTGGCTATAAAGTCCCGGCGAATACCACGGCTACCAGACAGACAACAAGCGGGTGGTTGTGGAGATTCAGACAGTGATGTTGCTTCTCCCAACACGGTGAACGGTGCCTGGTGACCTCCCAAGCGGAGCCCGGGGCAGTCGTCCCCTCGTTCACACAGTGCTCGCACTCCTACATGCATAAGAGTTAAAAGTCCTTTGACCAAATGAGTACCCACTGAGGCACCCTGAGGTCACAGAGGACCCAGGGCCGGCCACTGTGGGACAGTGACACGCGCTGCTCAAAGCCTCACATCCCAGGCACCTGCGCACTGAAGCTGTAGCTCTCTCCTCCCAAATATCCCAATGCATTCTAGAAGATTCTACAGCCCTTCCTCAGGAACTGCTGATCTGTCCCCTGCCTGCTCCCCAACAGTGGATTTGGCCCCTTGTCCCTGCTAAGGTCTGATTGTGTCTCCCAAAGCTCCTGTGTTGGGAACTGAATCCCAGGGCCACAGGGTCGGCAGGTGGGACCTTTTTCTCCCCTCACCCTCCTTGGACTTCTGAGAAACCTGGAGGGAAACACACAGGCCCCGCCCTCACGTGGCACTGTCTTGCGCAATGAGTCCTCACCCGATTGCCCCGCCCTTTATTCCTCGCTTCTTTTTGATGCTGTGCCAACGGGTGCGTCTCTGTTGGCCGACTCTGGTCCTATCTGGGATAAGATAGATGACCTCTGTGCAAAAAAAAAAAAAAAAAAAAAAAAAGCTGCAAAGTGTCCTCCCCATATTCCCACTCCCTGTAATCCTGAATACATATTAATACGGAACTTACTTATTTTGAAGGCTAGTTTAACTTAAACAACCACATGTATTAACAGCATTTTGTAATTAATACATTTTGTACCTGCTAAGGGGGAGGATGAAAATAGCTAAGTTGAATTTTTAATGCGGTCTCTGTATGGTGTCATAACATTCCACACAGGAGCCTGACCCCACATCTCGGCCGTGCGTCCTCGTGCTGTCTCTGACTCTGTACGCCCTGTAGGGGGCAACCGAGAGCACCTGTGCAGGAACAACTGGGCAGCTGGGGGCCACAGCCCGGAAGCTCCTCGAGTTCACAAATGCAGAACCCCACCCCAAAGGCTGCTCCTAGCAGATGGCGGAGAGTAGGGCTCCAGGATGGCAGAATGGCTCCTTCTTTGTTGTGGTCCAGGCGGTAAGTTGAGGACGTCTGAGAGCCAGGCACTGCGCTGAGCATTAGGGAAAACAGGTGGAGAAAATGAAGACACGGCTTGTCTTCACAGACCTGGCCTTGCAGTACTGGGAGGCCACAGTGATCAAGGGAGCCATCCAGCAAACAGGTCACCCCAGATTCTACTCCTGTACCCATGGGCAGGGGCGGGAGCTGGCAGCTGAGCCGTCACGTGCAGAATCAGGGACACAAAAGCTGGGGCAAGTGACAGCAGATGCCGAGACCAGGAGAGAACCTGGCCTGCAGGAGACACAAAAACGCAGCCCGAGTTATGCAGGGGGCCACGCAGCAGCAGGTGGAGAACCGGGGGGAGGAGGAAAGCCCTGACGTACGGCCGGGGCTCCTTGCTCCATCGGTGAGCAAGCGCCGATTCCAGCCCCTTTGGAAGACTGGCCCCCACTCCAGCAGTCTCGGGGCGCTCGCCAGAGGCCCACTGGCACCAGCTGGGCACCAGGAGCCCGCGGTGGCAGGCGGGGGTGCCCAAGCTCTTCGTCGCCACCTTTTTAATGAGTAAGATCCTCTGGCTGCTGCCGGCGCCCTCAGAGACCAGCTATTAATGAGTGCTTAGAATAGCTTGTGCCTGTTCTATCCGTGGATGGTGGCCTGGGAGAGACACTTCAATTTCCATTTTACATCTGCCGCCACGTTCAAGTGCCTCCTTAAGGGCAGGAAAACACTTGGCGAATTTTGTCTTTAAAGGGACACGTTCAAAGAGGACCGCCTCCCGCAGCCACAGTCTATACATGAACACTTTTCAATTTTCAAAGTATATATTTAGATTATGTACATCAAACCGAGAGGCGCCGGGCGGCAAGGACTCCGTGCACACGCGTGCCCCACCACCACCCGAGGCCCTGGGGGCTGCAGGAAGAGGGCGTGTGGCTTAGTCTCTGTGGCTTCCCTCTGTGCTGTGGGGCTGGGT
The DNA here is from genome assembly GCF_051225735.1 of Oryctolagus cuniculus. Lineage (NCBI taxonomy): Eukaryota > Metazoa > Chordata > Mammalia > Lagomorpha > Leporidae > Oryctolagus > Oryctolagus cuniculus. Next base: position 12,655,877 of record NC_142881.1, read on the forward strand.
GCCTGCAGGTCACAGGCACCATCCGCGTGGCATTCCTGCCGACAGATCTTGGTCGGAGGCCGCAGCCACGTGGGTCCTAACCGCAGTCACGGGATCCACCCTGAGAGACCCCCTGTCAGGTGATGCCACCGTTGTGTGAATGCCCCTTGGGTGCTTAGCACACAGGGCGATGGTTCCCGCGTCACTGGGTCACTTAACCTTAAGGGCAGGGCTGGCGCTATGGCGTAGCTGGTAAAGCCTCCTCCTGCTGACCCCGCATCCCATATGGGGGTCTGTTTGAGTCCCAGCTGCTCCACTTCCAACCCAGCTCCCTGCTAATATGCATGAGAAAGCATGGAGGATGGCCCAAGTGCTCACTTGGTCCTCTGCACCCACGTGGGAGAACTGGGGGAGGCTCCTGGTGGGCTTTTGGGGAGTGGGCCAGTGGATGGAGGGTCTCTCTCTGTCTCTGTCTCTCTCTCTCTCTGTCTCTCTCTCTCTCTCTGATTCTGACTTTCAAGTAAGTAAATAAATTAAATAAATAAATAAAACCTGATGGGCCCCCATCTCAGGCGTGGCTGTGGATGCCCTAAGCATCGTCACGCAGCGCATGGTGATGTCCCAGTTTCCATGGAGTCTTCATCCCCAGCATCTGATGATACTGGGAAGATTAGACAAGATGGAGAGCATGAACCGGGGACGCCGGCAAGCCTAGTGCAGCCCAGACGTGGTCAGCCCCAGCCCACACTGCTGGTCAGCTGATGGGCTACATTCAAGCCACAGCTTCCCAGGGGTCCTGGGTGAAGGCAGAATAAGGAGGCGGAGGTAAGAAAGAACTTGGAAAGAACACGCACACTTCGAGGCCTCAAAATACCTCTGTGGTCGCCGGGAGCCGTTGTCCGCTGTGGGAGCGAAGCTGGAGACACAGCCCCAAGTGGCCCAGGGCTGTGGTGCAAAGCTCCACCTGCAGTTCTGCTGTGTGGACGGCCAAGGGGCTCTCTGAGCCTCCACTTTTCCTCTGTGAGATGGGTTCATAATCCCTGTGCCTGCAGGACTGCCAGGAGCTGCTGTGTGTGCTGTGCCAGGCTTGGTTGTGTCTGCGTTTGCTTCTGTGACACGCCAATCCTCAGAGCAGCAAAGCCATAAGACTTGAAGGACACCTGTGCCACGAACAGGAGACAGAACCCTGGGATGCAAGGCTGATCCATGCATCCAAGGGGATGTGCGGGGCACAAAGTGCTGACGGTGTGAATTACTGTAGATTTCATCACTGTTGCCATCTCTGCAGCACGCGGAAAGCACCGCGGTCAGCCCTGCACTGGCGCCATCCCAGGGCGTCTCCAACGAGCTCAAGGTGTGTTACAAAACTCCCACCCCACCTAACTGGTGTTTTCTCTAATGCACAGTGCCACCATCTCGGCCACCAGCGCTCTGGCAAGCGGGAAGGGCCCCAGGATTGCCCAAGGACAGACGGCTGCTACCTCCCCAGTCCCCGCCCTCACAAGCACCTCTGTGCTGGAGGCGAGAATACTCCTACTTAAAGACCCTCTCTCTGCCCAGCTTCCCTCCCAGCCTGGTGTGGCAGGTGTCCAAGATCCGGCCAATGAAGCCAGGAGAATGAATGAGTGGATGCTACAGACAAAGGTCACAAGTCCCACCTCTGACTCTTCCCACCCATGTGACTTTGGGCAAAAGCCACTTCAGCCTGGAGACTCAGTTTTCTCCTCTGTGAAATGGGAGTCACAGTACCACCAACCCCAAGGGGCCACACGGGGGATAGAAACACAGCGCCTGGAATTCTGCCCTCATCTATGATGGCTGTGGTGCTCACACACTAGCTCTGCCTCGACACTGTTAGGTGCAGAGACAGGTACAACGCCTCTGCACAGACACAGGAGGTGGCCAGGCCGGGCCCCATGGTGTCGCTCTGTGTCTTGCAGGGCAGGTGAGACCACTCTGGTGCCACAAAGCCAGCTCCTGTCTGGCTGAGTGTGGAGAGAGGACAGGGCTGGGAGGCAGGAGACCCAGCACCTGCATTGGCTTCACCATCGATCTCAGGCAAGGTGCCTGGTCTTTCTGGCCTCAGTTTCCCCACCCATGAAATGAGGATTCCAGATTCCACCTCTGAAAATTCTTCCAGCCATCGAGGCTCAACAATGCCATGCATACTTGGAGTCAGGATCTAGTCCACTTCCACCTTCCGTCTACCTCATCCCCAGCCTCCTCGCTCCGGCTGGGAATTCTCGAACTTTCTTCCCTGTTCTATTTCTATCCTGCTGAGGGCCTGATTTCTGCAGGGGCAAGAAGGGCTTTTAAAGAGTCATTTCTCTGGCTTGATACAAATTCAGCAGTGCAAGTCTGACACGTTGGCAGATGGCTGGTGTGTGAGAGAACCATCTAGAAACACAAAGAGATTTGGTCATGTAAGAGCCCCTGGGTGCATTATGGGAAGAAAATAAAGCTGAGTGCTTGGCTACTGTGCTTGAGCCTAAACAAGACATTTAACACACATCACTAATGTAATCCCCTCTGTAAGAACCCCACAGCTCGACCAGCCCATCTTCACTTCCCAGTGAGGCAGAGGGACAGGGAAGCCAGGTCTTCTGCTGAAATTAAAGACACAGATAGCAAAGGGCCACACCAGGCTTGTGGTGCAGATCTCACATGGATTGTCACCGCCGTGGCGTAATCTTGGGGCCTGAGGATAAAACGGCGTGATATGGGCTGACATGAAGCTGGCTGTCAAACAAGACTCCATCCGAGAACCGGCCACCCCCGGCTGGCTGTGTGACCCCAGCAGAGTCACAAACTCTCCCGTTGCCTGTGTTTTCTCATGCACGAAGGATGAGCATCGGAGAGATCTCGCACCTGCTGAGAGGTCTCCAAGCTGTGTGATGCCCTCACCACCCCTGTACTCAGTATCTACCAGGGGCACCCAGGGGAGAGCCGGTCACCATGGAAACAATGCCCTGGTGCCTGCCCTACATGGGAACCTGACAATAGGCATATCTTCACCCCTCCAAAAGGCTGGCAACCTTGAATGCACACGTCTGCCCTCCCCTGCCCCTCTCTGTCCATGTCCAGAACCCCCGCCCATCTCCGCTGGGTTTCCAAACCCAGCAGATCTGCTCAGAAGCCTGCGTGTGCCACACTGCTGACTGGGGATGCCTGAGGCCCGCCCTCAAGTTCACCTCAACTCCCATCTGGTAGAGACCCCCTTTCCCCTGTGGTTTCCTTAGGAGGCGGGGATCCCCTGCTCGCATTGAGGTTTACCGGCATCAGCCCTGCTCCGTGACTTCCCACGAAATTTCTGCAGCCTCGAGGTGGTGCTGCCGTCAAAAATGCAACTGCACGACAGTAGACGCTCAAACGCTTTGGGCTTCGCCAACGAACCTGACGTCCACGCGTTGCCAAAAGCATTTATTGTCTCATAATTTGATTTACTTTTTTCCATGCTGCTCCCGGTGCCTGCAAGTAGGGGCAAAATGGCTGAGGCCTCCAGATGCCACAGAGGCTAATAAAGCTTGCTGAGCTCCCAGCATGCTCTCTGCTGTCAGAAACCGGCAATTAACTTAATAGGGTTCTTGAAATGGAGTCGATCCGGGAAATGTAGCATGTGTTGACACTCTCCTGCTGATCCAAGCAGCCTCCTACCATTGACTCGCAGGGTCTGTTTGCTATTTGAATTATTTAGGAGCTTGTTATGTGAATTAAAAAGCAGCACTTTGCAGCATTAAGTCTAATATTTTATGATCTTCAATTGATTAGGTGGGCTTTCAGGATTACATGGAAAGGTTAAGATAAAACACGCCTCAGACAGGCGGCTCTCGCCAGTCTGGTTTGCTTTGCAAAAATCCAGATGAGAACCCAAAATAAGCCTGCCTCCCTTTTTCCTTCTGAGAAAATTTTCTGGAACCCAGAGCATGGTGTCTTCTCTGAGGATCCCAGGAACCCCGGGGGTTCTCAGGACTGGAGGAAGCTGGGCCCCATCCCCTTATTTCCCTACCTTTCTTTGTCTCTTTCTTGGCACAAAGCTCCCTGTGCTGACGCGGTGCCCAGAGGGACTGCATCCCAGGCCTGGGCCTGCAGAGGGGGAGGCTGCGGCTCCCAGCCGCCCACTTGGACCTGGGATGGGAACCACCACCACGCCTGCCCTTGGCCGAGGGTGTGCGCAGCTCACACATGCCCATGCAGCATGCACTTTCTAGATCGCCAGGCTCCCGGGCCCCTCCCTCTGCTGAGTGCCAACTTCCGTTCACCTTGCCCTGCCAGCTGCCACCACCTCTCCCGCCAGCTGACAGCCGCCACCCCCGCCCCCGGCTTCTCCCATTGTTCCCATTCCCAACTCCCCTCCTCTGTGTTGCCAGAAGGATCTTCCTAAAACCTGGCTCTGGCTATGAGACTGGCTGCCCTTGGCCTGTTAAGTCGATACCCTCAACCCGGCCCCTCCTATGTTCTGTGGCTCGCAGGTGAACCTGCCAGGCTGAGCTGCTCATCACCTCGTGTTTCCTTGACTCTGAAATTGGCTTGTGGCACCCGCAGGATACACCGCAGTGTCTCTCTCGACTTGTCACAATTCTACTGGTCCTTGATGATGAGAAGAGTGAATGTGGCGCTCACACAGAGCTCACGAAGGCCCAAACTCTATACGCAGATTATTAATTTACATAATCCTCATCATAATCCTATCAGATGGCGACCTTTTTATCTCTATTTGCAAATTGCAAAACTGAGACTTGGGTCACTTCTCCAAGGACACCCAGCTGGCAAGTGGCGGGGCTGGAATTCATATCCAAATAAATGAGGCACGTCCTCCTGCTTCCTGGGTAAAGCCATCCATCTCCCACCTGTGTGGTCTCTTTCTACCCATTCTCCAGCTCTGACTGGTGTGGGCCGGAAGGAGAGGTACACAGCCCTCTTCCCTACCAGTGCCCTGGGGTTCCCTGGGTCTTGCTTGGGTCAGGTGCCGATCCAAGCAAGTGGGTGCAACCTGACCTCAGAGTGGCTCCCCAGCCAAGGCCACCGCCCCGGAACAGTGCCGGCCTGGGTCTCACCGTGCCCCCTCCCCCCCCCCATAGCAGGAGAAGGCACAGCATGGCATGGTGCAAACTCTGAATCAAGACTTGAGTGGGAACCCAGACTGCATCTCTTTGAAGCGTGAGACTTTGGGGAACAGAGTTGCTCTCTCTGAGCCTTGGTTTTCTCATCTCTAAAATGATCAAAACAGTAGTCCCTGCTTTGTGAGCAAATAACCTGAATTAAATGAAAGAATTCATCCAAACACTCACTGTGCACGGCTCCCAGCTGGCATGGAGGGCCCAGGGAGCGCCGGCTGTTCCGACACCAGACAGATCCGAGTTGGATCCGGCCTGGCATCATTATCCCCCAAACCCCCTCCACCTAGAACCTCACAGGGTGGGGGCTGGGAGGTCGGATTTAATGAAAGAAGAGGAGCGCCTGAACAGAATGGCACTCAGTATATTAAAAATCGTTATGTTTAATTAATATAAGCTTCACCCAAGCTGAGGATTTTCCTTTTCCAGATCCAACATCAGGATGGTCCCTGACCCTGGAAACTGACAGTTTTGCTCCAAACACAACTGCCATGCACCTTGACCTTGCAGCAGGCTGGGAGGACAAGGGGAGCGATGCAGCAGAGCCCCAACCTCCAGGGGGCGCTCTACCTCATGGGGGAGGCACAACAAGGGCAGGCCTGGTGGGCGCCGCGGCTCACTAGGCTAATCCTCCACCTAGCGGCTCCGGCACACCGGGTTCTAGTCCCGGTCGGGGCGCCGGATTCTGTCCCGGTTGCCCCTCTTCCAGGCCAGCTCTCTGCTGTGGCCAGGGAGTGCAGTGGAGGATGGCCCGGGTGCTTGGGCCCTGCACCCCATGGGAGACCAGGAGAAGCACCTGGCTCCTGGCTTTGGATCAGCGCGGTGCGCCGGCCGCAGCACGCTGGCTGCGGCGGCCATTGGAGGGTGAACCAACGGCAAAGGAAGACCTTTCTCTCTGTCTCTCTCTCTCACTGTCCATTCTGCCTGTCAAAAAATAAATAAATAAATAAAATAAAAAAATAAATAAAGGGCAGGCCTGCCTGAGGTGGGGTGAGTAAAGTCTCAGGGGCTCAGCTGGGGTAGCCGCGGCCCCTGTGGTCATCAGATCTGTCAGGGGAGCGGCAGGAGGAGGACCAGCACTCAGGCAGCCTCAGCAGGGAGCAGAGCACCTGTACAGCTACAATGCCCTCTTGGGGGGCCTCGCCCCGAGGGGGAGGCCGTCACTCAGAGCCCTGAGGTGAGGGCTTGTCTTCAGAGCAGGGCTTCAACCAGGAAGGGGCTCTTAGGAATTCTCGCCACCGACAACGGCTCCCGGGTCTTGTGCTTCAAGGCAGCAAGACCCTAACCGGGCTCAAGAGATGAACTTCAAGGGGGCCGGGGGCCAGGGAGACTCCAAGACACAGGCAAACTACAGATGTGAGCCGCTGTGTGCACGAGGGGAGTCCTACAGAGTTCAACGTACATCGAGACAGCTCCCTGCCAGCTGCAGTGACAAACACTTCTCAATGGTTTTCAGGCCTTGCCTTCCAAGCTGGCCTGTAGGGACTAAGCCACCAGGGGCTGGAATCTGTTGCCAGGAGCTCCACCATCTTCAGCGTGTGGCTCCTGAGCTCACCCTGAGCAGGTGGAGGAGAAAACAAGCAAAGGATCTTATTAGAAATTCCAGAGGTCAGGCCTGGCCACACCCCATTGGCCAGAACTAGGTCACATGGGGCCCTGAACGCAAAGGAGGATGGGGAATGTAGTCTTCTGTGCACCTAGCAGAGTAGAACTGATTTGGAGAACACTGAATAAAGGTTTGGTATAAGAAAATTCTAAAAACGGGAGAGTGAAGAAAAGACTGAAGTCCTGCTAGTCTCATGCACACAGATTCATTGAAATCCTCTCTGTTAGGAATGGATTTTTATTTTTTTTTACTTTGTGTTCATTTACCGGTAAGGAAATTGAAGCCCAAGAGGCTGTCACTCACCCAGGCTTGCAGAGCAGTGAGTGGCGGAGCCCAGACCACGTCCTAGTTGTCCCTTATCAAACTACAGCTTCAGGGGCACTCATTTTGCACGTTCCGTGTGCTGTGTGTTTTGAATGGAAAGGGACATGTGAGCAGAGCAGACAGTGTGGAGCTTACGTTTTGGGGTCAGCTGCTTATGCAGAGGCCGGCACCATTCCACACGTTGCATAACTGGCTCCTAATAACCCAGTGCGACCCCCGCCCCCAGCTATTTTCTGATGGCAGTTGGCCACGAGGGGGGAGTGGAGCCTCTGGGCCCCGTGGCCTCCCCAGGCCTCCAGGCAACCACTCGCCCCCTTCATGCACTCATCCAGCAAGGAGTTGCTGCTGGTCCCGCCACAAGGCAAGGCAAGGAAAGAGCACGCCCCTCACTGGCATGCCCCTGACATGCAGCCTAGGTGTTCTCCTGGGAAGCCAAGGCCGGCAGGCAGGAATCCTCCTACGGGCATGTGGGCATGCCAACGCAGTCAGCAGGTGCTTGTGGACTGGGAGCACCGTGCCAGGGTCCATCAGCCCTTGGAAGCCCATTGTGGGCTCACAATGCCCCCAGGTAGCTGACATGACCCTTCACAGCCACACTCCATCTGTCTTTTTAGCCACAATGAAGTCAGCTCCTGGAGCGAAACAGAGACCTGGCGTGGAGTTGGTGGGGAACCAAGGCTACACGGTCTGGAACACACACGCCACCCAGACTCTCCAGGGCGGTGCTCGGGGGCCAGGACTGGGGGTGGAGGAGCAAAAGCCAGGGTTCTGGCTGCCAGCTTTTTTTTTTAACAGGTAGAGTTATAGACAGTGAGAGAGAGAGAGACAGAGAGAAAGGTCTTCCTTCCGTTAGTTCACTCCCCAAATGGCCGCTATGGCTGGCGCTGCACCGATCCGAAGCCAGGAGCCAGGTGCTTCTTCCTGGTCTCCTGTGCAGGTCCAGGGGCCCAAGCACTTGGGCCATCCTCCACTGCCCTCCCGGGCCACAGCAGAGAGCTGCACTGGAAGAGGAGCAACTGGGGCTAGAATCTGGTGCCCAAATGGAATGGCAGCACCACAGGCAGAGGATTAACCAAGTGAGCCACGGCGCCAGCCCCAAGGCTGCCAGCTTTTGACACAAAAGCTGCATGCTGGTGGGTAGGGGGACGGGAGAGGGTGGAATTGAATCCCAGGCACATAGCAGAGGTATTGCATGGGTGACGTACCCCCAAAACAAAAAGGGGTGATGGGTGTGAGGGGGTGTGAGATGGAGCCAACCCCACGAGTTCAGACCAGAAGAAGGGCAGCCCCAGGCCCCTGCGTGAGGACCCCCAGGAGCCGCAGCAAAGACCCTGGGGCCTGAATCAGCGGCAGTTGGCCGAGTGTGCAGACCCTCCGTTTGTTAGGTCTGACTGTTTCCCTCTTGATTTTGTGACCTGTAAAATGGGTGCGACATCAGTCTCACTTCACAGAGCTACAGGAGGCTCCATTAAGTGGCCAGCGCCAGGCCTGGAATGAAGCCATCTCAGAGGGGTGGCCTGGGCGCTGGGAATACAATCCTCTATGAACGAGACCCAAAAGGTAGCAGACTCTTACTCTTTCTAATCAACAACCTTCAAACAAGAGACCTCATGGCACAATTCAGTCCCTGTTCCCCTTGTTGGGGGGCGTGTGCCTTCTGAACTAGAGGGCGTGGCCTCCCACGCTGATTGGTCACCTGGCCCCATGCATGGCACCCAGCAGAGACGCAAAGCCATGGGCAGAGCATTTCTGAGGTCAGCTGTAGGAATATTACAGCGCTCCTCCCTGTATGTTCTCTTCAACCCCTGCAATGGCCCTGACGCAGGTGGAACTGACCTCATTGCCTCCTTCCACAGACAAGGGACTGGAGACTCCCAGGGTTCTGTCTTGGGCAGCAGCTCTGGGGGGCTCAGCATGCCCTTGCACCCCAAGCACAGGAAACACAAGTGCAGGCCAGGGCTCAGCCTCGTCTTGGCTACCTGTGGGCCAGCACGTGGGCACCATGGCCACAAGACACAGGGCTCACATCAGGCAAGGACGTATGAGAGTGTGGCTCAAAGAGCAAGGGTCTCTGGATTCAAGTCTCAGCTCTACGGGACAGGAGTTGTAGCACTGAGAGCTAAGCTGCTGCTTGGGACAGGTACATCCCACATCAGTGCTGTTTCTAGCCCTAGTTACTCCACTTCTGATCCAGCTCCCCGCTAATGTGCCTGGGAAGGCCGTGGAGGATGGTCCAAGTATTTGGGTCCCTGCTACCCATGTGGGAGACCCAGAAGGAGTTCCAGGTCCCTGACTCTGGCTTGGCCTGGCTCCAGCTCTGGTGTGGGCTTGTGGGGAGTGAACCTCTCTCTGTCCCTCTGCCTTTAAATAAATAAGGAAATCCCAGCCTTGCCACCTACGAGCCTGAGCTGGGCAAGCTGCTGGGCTCCCCTGTGCCGTCTGTAAAACCGGGTGATGTTTGCCTGCACCTAAGCTTGCTGTGAAGACTTGGGGAGATCGCAGTGTGAGCAGAGCCGTCAGCACAGGCCTGGTGTGGGGTGACGGCCGCCGTGTGTCGTTATCAATCTGCTTAATGATACATGGAGCTAGCCCCTCTTTTGCTGCTCTGTGCCCTCAGAGAGCCAAGACTGTGTCTTTCCCATTCTAGAGACAAGCCAGGACAGTGTAGCATGGTGGTCAGGAGTGCAAGGTCCAAGTTCAAGTCCAGACTTCGCCACTTCCTGGCTGGGTGGCCTTGGCAAACTGTTCCTACGTGAAGCCTCCATTTCCTCCTGAAGAAAGGGGACAATGAAAGAACCCGTGTGATGGACACACTGGTATTACATGAAGAAATGTAGCTCAGTCACACGTGTGGAGCAGTTCCCAGCACATGCGAAGTACGAAGCAGGGGACGGCTATTATTATGTGTGTGGCCCCGGCACCCGCTGCCGAGCCCCATGGTGCTAAGCAACGGTGTTTGGATATGTGGATGAGGGGAGGATTTATACTTCTTGTCCTCTGGGTCACTGAATATCCTCTCCAAATTCTCTCCCAAAGATAGGCCCCTGGGATGGGAGCCACCACCAAGATGGCCACCATGCCCAGGCCACTCGCTGTTTATAAAGAGCACACTGAGTACATAAATAGCACAACATGAGGAGCCAGGCCAAGCCTTCCAGAAATACCCCATCCCTGGCTCACCTCCCCGCCGTGACCTGAGTTGCCACAGCCTCACCCGGCTTAAAGCCCTGTGCAGACGCCTTCCCATCGTCTGGGGAGCCCGGCAGGAGCCAGACGGCAGCCAGCTCTGGGGAGGAGGAAGAGCAGGTGTGAATCTGCGACAAATGCCAAAGAGAACCCAGATGGGGGGAGGCTGCAGAGCAGGCCCCTCCCCCACCTCTCAGCCCCCTCCCCCACCTCTCAGCCCCATCCTGAGGATCAGCGAGCATGGGGCAGGTCCACAGAAACCCGCTGCAGCCCACAGCCAGAACTGGTGGCGGTGGAAAGATGGGGCTATGGACAAAGGTCTCCAGTTGTCCAGCACCTGTCTTGAAAACCTGGATCCCTCCTAGAATTATCTTTTTTTTTTTTTCAATTTTGAAAACATAACTTCTACATCAATGATGTCACAGTCTTGAACCACAGGCCTGGGCTCTCAGAGATGATGTCCTTTGGCTACTTGGATGCACAGACCAGAGAAGAACCAACTCTATCCCTATGTTCCAGCACTTATTGAACACCTACCACAAACCAGGCACTGACCAAGGTGCTGGGAACCAACAGAGAAGCTCACGAAGGCAGACAATTAGCACAAAATAGGGAAAACCATTCAGATCAGGATAAGTAAACAAAAATAGAGTTCTGTGATGATGATGGGCGGGACTGTCCCTGGGCAGAGAGAACTCAGAGGAGACGGCTGAGCTGAGGTCTGAGGCAGAAGCCATGGCAGGAGCAAGGGAGAAGAGCAGGTCCAGAAAAATGTGGAGGGTGGGGCTGGCGCTGTGGCATAGCGGGTAAAGCTGCCGCCTGCAGTGCCAGCATCCCATTTGGACACCGGTTCGAGATCCGGCTGTTCCACTTCCAATCCAGCACTTTGCTATGGCCTGGGAAAGCAGTAGAAGATGGCCCAAATCCTGGGACCCCTGCACCCACATGGGAAACCTGGAAGAAGCTCCTGGCTCCTGACTTCAGATTGGCCCAGCTCTGGCCATTGCAACCATCTGGGGAGTGGACCAGAGGATGGAAGACTTTCTCTCTCTCTCTCCCCATCTCTGTTTCTCTCTCTCTCTCTCTCTGCAACTCTGCCTTCCAAATAAACAAATAAATCTTTAAAAGCAAACGTGGAGGATGGACGTGGCCAAGGGCAGCAGGGGGCCTGATGGTCCTTACTGGGCACTTTTGCCAGGTGCCCATCTAAGCATTCTATGGTGGTTCCTTAAAAGCCCACGAGTGCCCTTGAAGGGAGGGGTCATTATTATCTCCGTATCCAGTTGTGCAAACTAAGGCCAGAGAGGTTAGCTCACCTGCTCAGAGCCACCTGGGGAAGATCAGGGCAGGCAGGATCCAGCCCAGTCTTCCAGACCCAGAGCCCACCAGAGCCGATGCCCAGGGAAAAGCCACGGAGCACAGCCCCAGGCCCTCGAGGGGGAGGGGCAGGCGGGGACACTTGGCGGTTGTTGCACGTCCCAGGAGGGGAACAGGTCAGCTCACACAGCACGTTCACTTGTGGTCACCTCCACGGTAGGCGAGTACCTATTGTGCGCCAGGTGCTGAGTCCATCCCAAAGTCCCCTCCTGCAAGCCAGGCTGGCCCCGAGCGACCCCCGCCTTCCCAGGGAACCCCGCAAATCTCCCCCGGGGCTCCTGGGTGACAATCCCAGCCTTGCGCGCCCAGCGGCTCAGGTCTCAGGGCCTTGGCCTCCCGCACGCGCCCAGGGACGCCCAGGCGGGGCTGCCAGGGCCCTCCCAGACAGACCGCTCTGGGTGCCTCGCCGCCGCCTCCGGGAGCCCTCTCAGATCTCTCTCTCGGAGCCGTCGTAGTCGGGTTCGCCTGTTGGCAAAGCGCCCCGGACCACTAGCCCGCCACGAGGGACCCTGTGCGCCGTCAGTGCGGCCGCAGGTCTCCTGCCGCAGGAGCCGCGGGTGCGCGCCACGGCCGCGCGGCGGGCGCCTTGAGCCCCCCGCGCACAAGCGCCGGCTCCTGCTGGGAACCCCGACTCTGTGACCCCCGCGCCCAGCCCCGAAAGGAGGGGGGACCCAGGGGTTCCTAGGCTTGGGCGGGGTTTGGGGGTGGGGAATGCGGCGGGTGCCGCACATTGGCAGGTGCCCCCCCAGGCGCGGTGGGGTGGGGAGGGGGCGCCCGGGAGGACTGCTGGACACCATTGCTGTGTTCACGGCTGCATCGTGAATTCGGCCATTGCCAGCGCAGGGAGGGTGCTGCGCGCTGTGTCACACTCGGTGCCACTGACGGGAAGGCTGGAAGCGCGGTTACCTGCCATTTGCTTTGCATAAATCGGGCGGCGAGGAGTCTGAGGGCCCCGCGCTGGAAAACACAGCAGCCCCATTGTTGCCGCCTTAGAACAACATTTCTCAAGTTGAAACTTAAAACATTCGAATTAGCAGCTTTGCTTGACTTCGGTGGCCCACGGAGAGGCGAGACTGACACCCCAGCCCCGGCTCCAGACACTGCAGTTAGAAAGCACAATTTTCGATCATTTAAGTCTAGACTGATTGCACTTGTTGTCCAGAGGCGCCTCCCAAACGCTGGGCACCAGCCACAGTCTTTTACCTGTTTCCCAGCCCAGTTGCTGCCACGAGAACTCTTCCTGCTGGAGTTGAAATCAGCGCAAGCTGGAATTAACCCACTGGAGATTTGTTTGACTGTCCAAAGAATTCACACTGTTTCTCGGATGGAGTCATTTCTGCTCTCCTGTTCTCTCCTTTCAGATGCAGTCCTCGTGAAAATATGACGGAGTCGCTTTTCAAGCAGCGTTTTAAAGTGCGCTGAAGACATTCAGTTGTGCAAGATGACATCACTGGTAACTGGTGTGTTCAGCAAACTCGGAGCGGGGCTGGGGTCTAACAATTTTTGTAAAAAAAAAAAAAAAGAAAAACTGATGCTTTGAGTGAGCCTAGTTTCCATTAACATTAATAGTTTTTTAGTAACAAAATGTAACTGTTCAGTCAAGCTTGAACAGTAAGAGAATCCAGTTACCAATTGTAAGAACCTTGAACAACCAGGAGCCACACAGCAAATTAAAAAATATATACAAGTGGTAATATTGGAGTTATATAAACAGAGAGTGACATAGAATAGCCAATTTTATAGTTGAAAATAAAGAAAAGCACCAGAAATAAATTTGAGAATAGAAAAGGTGAAATAATAAAAAACAGGAATTTTTAAAAATCTGATCAGTACAACCCAAGGTGAAATGCAGGCTTAGCAAAGAGAATCATTAGAATGTGAAATCAGGAAGCACCCAGGAAAGCAAGTCAAGGAAAGAGTAAAAATGTCTTTGTTGTTGTTAATATTGGACTGTCTCAATTTTAAAATATGCAGTTTTATGATTGAAATCTTATTTCTATTTTAAGATATTTATTTTTAAAGATAGAATTAAGGCCACTGGCAGGTTTTTTTGTTTTGTTTTGTTTTTATGAATGACCTTTTCCTTTTAAGGAAAAAATATTTTGTTGTTCTTTATTTTTTAAATGAATGTGAAAATTCAAATGTTTTATTTTTGTGGCTTAATTTATTTAAAAATAATTATGCCTTTATTCTTCTAGCAAAGAAATAACACTTGGCTTCAGCAGAAAAGCAGTTTACACGGGGAACCAACATAACAAAGACTCCACGCTGTTTGCATGGCTGGGTTTGGAGCAATAATCCAGAGAGTGGGGACAGCGGAGACCCATGTAACCTCACGCCCTGGTCCGTACTGCAACACCGGCCTCACTGCCTCGAACTTCAGCAGCAATTTCAGTTGCAACGCAAGCCATGAATTCCTTCAGAACAAATCAAATGTCTTTTTAAGGATATTTCTGTTTGAAAAGGAATTAAGCTCTCCTGAAAGAATTTTAAAGGTTGTGATAGTCACAGGCTGATAAAGCAGCACCTTTAATGAAATTCTAATTAGCAATTTCATGCACTTTGCTATTAGTCATATCAGATTAGTGCACATTTTCACAGCCTCCCTTTAATTAAGTGCACTTATTCCAAGTTTCAAACACTTTCCTTATAAGATGAAAACTGTGCTGAAATGTTATTTAGTAAACAGAGGAAGTGTGAATGTGTAGGTGTGTGTGTGTCCAGGGGCAGACATTTTTAACTCTCTGCAACTTGTGTTACGTGGAGAGTTAGTGAATTCAGCCCTTCTTGCTTAAATTCTCATGTTGCCTTGGATTTCTAAGGGACCCGTTCAGATCTTTGTCCTGAGTGCACAACATGTACATTTTTCCTTAAAACATTTTTTTTTTCTGTGTGTATAGATATGTGGAGAGGTTGGTTGGGTTTTTTCCTAAAGTTGGTTTTGTTTGTTATTAAAATGTATCTCTCTGTGTGTGTGTGTCTGTATATATAAAACTATGTGTGTATTTGCAGGGTTAGAGAGAGAGAGGGGAGGTGGAGGGGTAAGGAGAGGGAGAAGGTGGGAGAAAGAGGAGAGAGAGAGAGGAACTACCCAATATACAACATGTAGCTGAAAAATCTCCCTAAAAAACAGTCTTCACTCTTCTGATGGCCCGATTCCTGCTGCCTTTGACTCGCTCCTCCTCTCCTTTGCAAACAGCCATGGATTTGGTTCTACGCATTACTCAGCAAGCTTAGCTAGGAGCAGCCAGCGAGCTTCCTGAGCTGGGTCCACAGGGTGGGTGCACGCGGTCTCCCTTCATTTCTCTCTTCTCCACTTGGAGAACCCAGTGGTCCCGAGCGGCCAAGCCAGTCATTTCCAGGAAGGCAAGACCCACATTAGGGGTCCACACCCTACAGAAGCCCCCCCCCAAGAAGCCCCCTCCCTCGCAGCCTACAGGGAGCTCCCTGCAATTCCGGAGATCTTGCAGTCTGGAAATGGACTTGATCTTATCTGTAGCCTTTTGTCAAGAGGAAATTTTGTTGCCTGTTTTGCTCAGAGATTGAAATTTGTAATATATTAACTAATTGCTTGCATCTCTAACACATGTTCTTGGGTTGGTGTCATTCATTTGTACTGTAACATTTTTGACATTTTTAGATTGTCTCTTGGGATGCCTGGGCCTCTTAGCAGTTCCCTCCATGAAGACTGTTTGCCTAATGATTACTGACTGACATCTCAATAACGTGCAATGTACAAGTTGTGTGCATCTATTGAAGAGTTCTGGGTGTGTGTGTGTGAAAGAGAGAGAGTGTGTGTGTGTTTTAATTCATGGTCCACTTTGTCAAGTCATGTGTGAGCCATAATTTAAGCTAATAATTACCAGACATGAATTCAATGAAACATTGGTGTCTACACTTAAAAAAAAATAGTCCTGAATTTTAATGCATTCAGAAAACGTTTGCCTAGGGCCAGGCTGGGTCCAACACGCATATGGAAGCACTTTAAAAGTGATAAATGATTTGGAATCTACCCTGTCTACTGGTGTGCTTCTCAGGAAAGAAAATTAGAGCTAACAGGTGTTAGATAGGGAATGCTGGGGCATTTTAATAGAATTGTCAAAATGTTGGTACCAGATGTTGACATTAATGCACACAACTCGGAACGCAACGCCTGGGCCGCCATTCAAATGCTTATTTGTTTAAATTTCAAGTCGCCAGCAGGAAATCCTTACTTTGTTCAGCACCTTTCTCGACACACCAGCCCTCTGCTCTTTCCCCCACCATTGCATCAAAGTGCAGAGGCCGCTCAACTCACAGAGGCACGCTTTAGATAATCCATGCCTGTCAAATGTCATTTTTTCTTTTCAGATCATACTCATCGCATCCCCTCCTAGCTAGCCTTGAAGTCAGCCTCGATGTATTTGGATAGGGGGGAAAAATGATTTAAATACTGCCAGTTACAGGATAATTAATCTTTGAACTACTCGGTAACTTCAAATGCATATACCAAGTAATCTGCATGAACTTGTAATTACTGTGTATTTGTACGATATTTTCCATGTAATCACCAAGTCGTTACATGGTTATGTGAGCCCTGTAAATTACGGCGATAGCAGAGAAGTAATCTCACTCTTGCCGTGGCAAAAAGCCATGCAGGAGCCACTGGTACCCACCGCAGTCAATTCATGGAAGGATCTAGAATGAGTCTCCCCTTTAAAGGACACGGGAACGCTTGCCTGCAATGCCCCAACTTTACGAAATGCCAGGGGATTGAAACGGAGGAAGTGGCGCAGAGGGGCTTTCGCTCACTCGATTGGTTCGGGCCATTTCTGGCTGCTGGAACTGAAAGGCACTGGGGAGAACCCTTATAAAAATCCACCTCCAGTTCTCCCAGTAGCTCCTGCTGCGACCTGGGGACCAGGCAGAAATAAATTCCAATGTGAGTTTCAAAAGCAAGCCCTGAGGCAGATTTGCTTTGTCATCTTCTTGAACCCCATTAAAGCAAAATTGAAACTTCCGCTTCTCCCAGACCAGGGCTTCTTGTCCCAGCACTCCACAAGAAACATCCTTCACATACAGACTCTGTGTGTGGACATGTGTGGGTGCATGTGTGTATACACGCATGTGTGGGTGCAGGTGTGCGAGCATATGTGTGAGTACCCTCATGTGTGGGTGTGTGTGCATGCACACGTGTGGGCGCATGTGTGCATGCATGCATGTGTGGGTGCATATGTGTGAGTGCATGTGTGTGCGCATGTATGGGTGCATGTATGCATGCATTGTGGGTGCATGTGTGTGAGTGCCCACATGTGTGGGTGTGTGTGCATGCACATGTGTGGGTGCATGTATGCATGCATGCATTGTGGGTGCAAGTGTGTGCGCATGTATGGGTGTACATGTATGTGCGTGTGTGAGTTCACGTGTGTGCATGTGTGGGGTGCATGTATGTATGTACATGTGCATTGGCACTTGGGAAATCTCAGTGTACTCAGATCCCACACTGGGCCACATGGCCCCCTTTACTCACAACTCAACCATCTGCGTGAGAGGAACCCTTCTACCCTGCCCTTGAGGTCCTCTCCTCTCCCAGACAGGCAGTTGAGGCCTGTTTCCCTCGGCGTGGGAAAGGACGAGGTGGCGCGCTGAGCTGTGGGCCTTTCTGGAGCCGCAGGTGGCTGTGCCCCTTGGGAGAGGGGAGGGAGGCCGAGGAGCTGAGCCGCTGCTGCACTCTGGGCCTCCTGAGTTGTTCTTTCCCTTTTTCCCCTCCTGGTTTTGGAATAGGGAGGAAGGAACCCAGTAACAATGTGGAAGATTCTCACGTGGCCCTTGGGCTGACCCCTACCCACGCCGCCCTTGGACAGCGTCCTCACACCACTCAGGGATGATGGGCACATGACTCGCTGACCCCAAGGCCCGCCTCTTCAGAGGCTCAGCTGCCTGGAACCGTGCTGGCCACTGTGGTCACCACCGGTTACATGGCGCAGTGCAGGCGGTGCAGATGACAGATTCTGTTCCAGAGCTGCATCTCCCACATTCTGCGTGCTCGGCAGCCGCGTGTGGCCAGCGCCCATCGTATTAGCACAGACACAGTCTACACTGCAGGCTGCTGGTCTACACCTCAGCACAGGTCTCTGGTCTCCCTCCTGATCTTCCTCTTCCCAGAGACATCAGCATGTGACCGCAAAAGACAAGCCCAAGGAGGTTTTCCTAAGCCCCATGGGAGGCTGCCTGGCCTCTTCAGTCACCTCCCTGGCATCCCGGGCTGAGTGTTGCCAGACCGGCAGAATGCTGGGAGATGTCTAGGGCTGGCCAAGTGGCAGTGGCCAGTTCCGATGGCCAAATTCTCAATTCCATCACGCAGCTGACAGCTTTGCTGGTACCAACCTGCGATGTCCTTTTGCCTTCCAGATAGGAAATTGCAAGCGCATTTGCTAGGAAGAAATTCTAATTACTCCTTATTATTCAGTACCTTCCAAAAATATACGTTGTTATTTGCTGCTTGGTTGACATGCATCTTGCACTGCTGCAGATGTTTTTCCAATGCCTGACACAAGCCATACTCATCGGCTTTCTAAGCTTCTATGAGACAGGAACTGTGATCCCATGTTACACGTGGGTGATGTTAAGCCAGAGCCACTGTCTCCCGCAAAGTCACATGGTTGGCCAGCGGTGGGTCAGGCCCTCAACCTCACTCCCCTCTCCATTGCCCCTGCTGCCTACAGATCTGTCTCCACTGCCAGCCGGCAGCCGGGAAGCCAAGCAGAATTCCCCCAATCCTCAGCGTGTGGGGTTTCCTTACTCACCTCACACCTTTCCTAGCTGCTGATCGCCAGCCCTCCCATCTCTCTCCTCACCGCCATGGCCCTTGCAGTCTTCACAGCCCCTTCCCTCCAGAGGCAGGGAGGAACTTGGTATCAGGTACTTCTGAATGTGGGCTGTAACTTGATTCAGTCCTCCCCTCCCCGACCTGACCCCCTCCCCCTCCCTCCCCTTCCCCCTCCCCCTCCCCCTCTCTCCCTCTCCCTCTCCGTGTCCTACCACCACCACCCAAACAAGCAAAGGCCAGCCTGCTGGATGATGAGATCAATGGCCCCATTGTCCCCAGTGCCTGGGTAATAGCCAGGCGACCTCCAGAAGTCAAGGCCACCTCCCTGACCTGCCGCTGACCACAGGCATGTGAGGAAGCTCACGTAGCAAACACCTGCCCAGCTGCACCCGGCCCCTGTGCCGACCACAGATGGGGATGTCACTGGTGGCTGTTAAGGCTACCAATTTAAAGCTGCCTGTTTTACAATGAGCACTGACTCCAACACATCCCCGAGCCATCCGTGAGACCAGGCCTCGAGGGTTTGCACCAAACAGGTGGATTCCTGGCAGTCCCGTGCATTCTAAGTTTTGCACTCATTCAATAAAGTCTTTTTAAAAAGATTTATTTATTTGAAAAGCAGAGTGACAGGCAAAAGAGATCTTCCATCTGCTGGTTCCTTCCCCAAATGGCTGCGGCAACCAGGGCTGAGCCAAGCCAAAGCCAGGAGCCAAGAATTCCATCCAGGTCTCCCACATGTGTGGCAGGGGTCCAAGTACTTGGGCCATCACCGGCTACCTTCCCAGGTGCATTAGCAGGGAACTGGATCAGAAGCAGAGCAGCCGAGACTTGACCGGGAGCCCCTATGGGATGCTGGCACCCCACCCAGTGGCTTAACCCATTGCATGCCAAAGGCCCTGTGGAGAGAATATTCAAAAAGAAAGGAAAACAAGAAAATAGCATGGCTGCCGTTTGAGGGCACTCAGCATCTGACCAGCACCCTCTAACTCCCCAACATGCGTTCATTCAGTCTGTGTCCACCACACTCCAGCGCTGGAGCTCTGTGAGCTGCCCCACTTTGTAGGTTAAACAGCACTGGCGGTCCCTGGCTGCGGGCCTGAAAGTGGTCCTGAGGACTGAGGGTGTGGCGGTGGAGCGGGGGGGGGGGGGCGACCTGTGTGCGGTGGAGTGCCATCGCAGCGAGGGGACACCCCGAACAGCGCCTGCTCCAACGTTCTGTGGCATACACCTGGGAACTTAAAGACTGAGAATCAGTGCAGTGGGGTGGGCCTCGGGCTGAGTGGTTAAGATTCTGTGGGACACCCACCTATCAATCCTCAGCAGTGGTAAAGGTTGGGAACTATGCGTACAAGGGATGCTCACTCCCAGGGAGAGCCCCAGGCGACAACTGTGGTCCCAGGAGAAGTATTAAGGGTGCTTCCTCTGGGTGGGATGGTCAGCTGTGGGGATCCCTGCATGCGGCTCCCGTGAGCCTGGCAGCCTTCCTGGGAAATGGCAAATCCCATCATCACAAAGGAGACAGGGCTGGGAAAAGGGAGGAAGGTGAGGGAGAAGACAGGTGGGCAGGCTGTGTTTAGGAACTGCCTTTTGGGCAACTAGAAACCTCCAGACTTTGAGGTCATGGGCCCAAACCTCAGTGGCCTGGGGGACCCTGCCTGTTGGGGCTGTCCCTTGCTGACCATCATCCCCACCTATAAATGCCAGAGGCCAGCAGTGGCCCTCTGGCCCTCCCGGATCCCAGCTCTGGCCTCTGAATTCTTGTGCACATAGCGTGCTGTGAGGCTATTACCTGTTTGCCAGACCTTGATCCCAGAGACAGACAAGCAGGGGCCCACCCAGCAACTGCTGTAGGCACAGTGGGTTTACCAAGCCTTGGGTGTCTCTCAGAGCTCATCCCTCTGGGTCCTTTGCACCCAAGGCCACCTGAGGGTGAATCAATTTGAGTGACTAGAATTGACAAGGACAAGAGAGAAGAATAGTGCAACTTCTGGTGAGGCAAGCCTGAGCAGCCCAGAAGCAACCTTGACCTACACCCAGCCAGGTGACCATAATCACCCATTTACAAGGAACAAATAGCAGCGCAGAGACGAGCCGGCTTGCCGTGACGGCTAAGGGGACCTACCCTGGGCTTCCCAGCATCACCTGATCTTTGGATAATTGACCGGGAGGAGGGATTGCCTCTCGGACTTAAGGAATCTCTGTCATTGTTGACCAGAAATCTTCACGGTAGTGATTCATTCCTTTGGTGCTTGAGAACAATTTGATCTTCTAGAATCTTCTCTGTGAGCCTAGCTCTCAGAGCTGCAAAGGCAGCTGTAAGTTGGCAGCGAGCTGAGTGTTGCCAGGAACAATGACCAGAGCAGGAAGCAGCCGTGCCCCTTTTTGACCAGATCTGCACACCGACCTTTCTATTATTCACTCGAAATTTTACTGTCAATTGATTTGCTTTTAAAAAATAACTTTGATACATTTATTTAAAAGGGCCTATCATATTACCATTGTAAATGGAAAACCAGGTTCACTCATCATAATTTATTAGGGCATAAAAAAATTTTGCCTAGTATAATAACTCCAATTGGCTCAGGTCCCAGTGCATTGTGGGAAACTCCCACACACAAGGGAAGGGCAGGACGAGAAGGGGGAAGGAGGGAATTCTTGTTTCGGCTTGGTGGTTTCAGAGGAGTCGCAGGCAGTGCGGGGATGCCTGGGCACGACCTCACTTCGGCCCATTCCCTCCCTAGTCCTGGCATCGCCAGCTGTGTGACAGGGCTGAGCACGTGCCTCCTCTCCTCCCAGAATGCCTGGGACAAAGAGTAAGTGACCGTTGCAAGCAGTCACACAGCGCACACAACCGAGTGCTCAAGAGTCGTGCTCTCGGTTCTGCCCTCCGTGTGAAGCTGCCAGCCCTGAGCAGGTGCGGCGGCTGCCCGAGGGCCATCACTGTGCAAGCAGACCTGCTAACCCCTGCCATGGAAAATGCAAATGAGAGCAGGCCATCGGGTTGAAGGCGAGCAAGAGAGGCACGCGTGGGTCACAAGGACCGCATGGCTGTTATTGTTCAGCTTCAGAGGTAACACGGAGCTTCCCAGGAGCAAAGGGGAAAAGGAGGAAATGGCAGGACAGAGGACAGGAAAGAAGTACACCCAGGGGACACAGAGCTCTTCTGTCTAGAGTTGCCAATGAATTTCTTGCAAAGTGTTTAGGAGGAGGACCTTTGGGATGACAAGGAAAGTCATCGTCCTGTGAGCTCATCTGAGAGAAGACGCTATCTCCTTTGGGATGCAGGCTTTCCTTGGCTTTGTTTCCTGACTGTCTTGACAGCGTGCACAGGGAGGAGCGCTCAGAACTCTGAGCCAATCCGTCCTGAGCTGTGGGACTCTGCACAAGGTGGTTACCCCGGGCCACAGCTTCTCCAACTGGTGGTACAGTGCTAAACACTATTTTTTACAGTTTTTTTGTTTATATTTCCTTTTTTATATAAAAGGCAGAATTACAAGGTTGGGGGGATCTTTCAACTGCTGGTTCACTCCCCAAATGGCCACAATGGCCAGGGCTATGCCAGGCTGAAGCCAGGAGCCTGGAACTCCATCCGGGACTCCCACAGGTGTGGCAGGGGCCTAGGTACTTAGGCCGTCTTCCTCTGTCTTTCCAGGCACATGGGCAGGGAACTGGATCAGAAATGGAATAGCCAAGGACTAGACCTGGCGCCCATATGGATGCCGGCGTAGTAGCTGGTGTCTTTGCCTGCTCTACCACAACGCTGGGCCCAGCTGCATGCCGTTTTAGAAGCTCTTGCTGCAGCAGAATTGTTCACAGGGCAGTGCTGGCTGGAGAAAGGCAATAGTGTAGACACAACGGGACTGAACCCAGTTACAGAAGTCTCAGAAGCAGAGAGGCTGAACGCAGAGTCTTTGGCTAGGGACCCACGACAGGGGCTGGAGCCAGTTGGTCTTCCTGGATTCAAGCCATACCCACCCCACCCTCACTGCTGGTGTGACCTGGGGCAAACCCAAACCTCTCTGTAAACAGAGGGCCTGGTAGTGCTCCCACCATAGCTGTTTCGAGCAGTAAATGAACCAGTTTGGGAAAAGCACTTTTAATAGCCTCTGGCGTGTTATTCAGTAAGTGTGCATGCGTGTGCGTGTGTTGTGTGTGCATGTGTGTGCATGTGCATGTGTTGTATGTGCATGTGTGTGCCTGTGCGTGTGCCTAGGAGCACAGCTGTGTGTGGCCACTGAGAACAGCCCAAAGGGAAGGCAGCCGGGACAGTGGACGCCGTCTGGTGGTGACTGGGGCTGCTTCTCTCGGCTTCTCCTCGCTTTCCTGTATTTCATTCTCCTACTCAGGGCCAAAAAACACTTTGCACTTGACTTTCACCATCTGCAAGGTCAGGCTCCCCGGCCTTGTGCACCCTAACTCCCAGGGTCGCTGTGGGGTACCAAGGAGATACCAAAATCAGGGCTTTATAAACTGGGAAGTGCTGTGCACAGGTGGACATGCGCCCGTATACACACACCCCGAAGCCACAAATCCCAGGCCACCTGGGCACAGTCCCCCGCCGTGGGTCCGTCACCCTCTGCCCCCACTGCGTGGAGTCCTCCCAGGTCTGCTCTCCCATAAAGGCCCTTTGGGCAGAGAAATCATTTGCCTTCTCAGCCACCCAATGTTCCTCTCTCATCCCATGTGTGGAGGAACAAGCACATCTTTCCTGCACCCTTCACCACGCGTACCCACAGCCTGCGGCGCGCCAACCCCGAATGCTCTCGCTAGCTGCAGCGATTTTTGGACCAGCGCAGGTGTCTCCCTCCATGGGTGTCTCTCCCACCGATTGGGGGCTACCCAGAGCCAGCTGTTCCCTGGCTCCCTGATCCAAATTCGCGTGTAGAAATGAAGTAATAACCCATGGATCCTTCTGGGTTTTTCCACAGTGTCTTTCTCACTTTATTTTCCTTTCAAACACATTTGGCCTTTTAAGCGAGATACCACTGTATATTTATGGGCTTTTAATGACTTCTTCCATTAATAACATAGACAAACTAATTTACCCAAACGTGTCTGTTTTAAACTCTGGGAACAAAGGGTAGGAGGATGAAAATCAATCTTTCCTTTGTACTTGAGCCACTGACCCGTTAAAGCTTTGAAGATCATTTCTTTAAGAAATTGTGCGGAGTTATTTAACTACAAACAGCAGCTACCTTCCCATTCCAGCTGCGTAATCAAGCATAATAAATTAGAGGTTTTTTTTTTTTTTAAGTTGACTCTATTTTTTTTTAGAACTGAAAATCCTGAACAGCGTTTTGACAAATCAGCTTCCCAGCAGACACCAGCAAACGTGCCTTGCACTGGAGCCGGTTAGGTCAAGTCCAGATTTCTGGGAAGCTGGCGGGAACATCCGGGTTTTACCTTTGAAGCAGAGCCTGATAAAGCTCCTGTCACCAGCAGCACTGAGCAAGGCTGTGGGACTCAGCCACCCTCAGCCGAGCGGTGATTTCCAGCCCCCACCCTCAGCACCCAGGCGACGGGGGGACACTGGGTTACGAAGGCACAGGGCAGTCTGGCCCCCAGCCACGGCTAGGACCCAGCGCGGGCCGGCATTCCTCACGCCAGCCATTCTGATCCATGTTGATAACAATCAGTCTCTCCGTGGGTCTTGAAAGAGCCAAAGGCCCTTCTTAATCAAATGATCAACTGTTCATTTTGAAAGCTTGACTGGTTCAATTAAGACCACAGGCAGGAGACGGGCTGGTCAGGTTACCCTGCGCTCCAGCAGGCCTGGCCAGTCGCTGGCCGCACAGCTACCCTTGACCAGCCCTTCCTGAGCTGGCCCCAATGCTCCACCACCCCCGGGAAATGCGACCCACCCTTCATGGCCCCATTCTGCTCCTTCCCCCGCTCGTGACCATGGCAGTCGTGACCTGTGTCCCCCGCGCATCTCGCAGGCACATTGTGTGCCCTGCCCTGGGGCCCTGCGCTGCCCCCAGCTGCTCGTTGGCCACCATCAGACACATCAGATCACACAGCTCCTGGAAGAGGCGCCAGGGCCCGTGGGCGCCAGGAACCCGCGTAGAATGACGGCCAAGAGACGGCCTGATGTCCAGGGGTGCACCTGGTGCCAGGCAGCTCTCAGGGACAA
This sequence comes from Oryctolagus cuniculus, assembly GCF_051225735.1. NCBI lineage: Eukaryota > Metazoa > Chordata > Mammalia > Lagomorpha > Leporidae > Oryctolagus > Oryctolagus cuniculus. The sequence goes on from NC_142881.1 coordinate 12,680,404, forward strand.
AGCCTTGGCTCCCAGAAGTTCTTCTATGAGTCAGCTGTAGGGATTCAGAGCGAACTCCCATTGCCCCAGAAGAGCAGTGTTCTGAAGCAATGCGGTAATGCACTGGCGGTGTCCAGGTCGCAGGTGACCCAAGCAAGTCCAAGTTGACTTACAAGTGACAGAGAGAGTGTTCCCTGGGCTCCCTCCAGTGACACCATCCTTGTTCCGTGGGGGCCCCATCTGGCTGTTAAGTCAGAGCTCAATCCTCTGTGAGCACAATAACCCTTTTCCGGGCAGCTTATGCTGCAAGGGGTTAAGCCGCCATTTGCAACATCCAAGTCATAGCACCTGTTTGAGTCCTGGCTGTTCCACTTCCCATGCAGCTCCCTGCTAATGCACCTGGGAAAGTGGAGAAGATGGCCTGATACTTGGATTCCTGCCACCCACCTGAGGCCAGTCTGGGGAGCCTGGTTCCTGGCTCCTGGCTCCTGGCATTGGCCTGGCCCAGACCTGACTGTTGCGGCCATCTGGGGAGAACCAGCATGGGTGGAAGTCGGCCCCCTCCTCCCCCGCCCCCCTTCACTCTGACATTCAAATACATAAATAAATCTTTTTTTTAAAAAAAAAAGCATTGATTCTGGGCTAGCCTGGGAACTTTACCCCATGCTCTCCTAAAGGGAGGTGCCCCAGGGGGACACCCATTCCTCTCCCCACACGGCCGCCTCTCCCATCCCCCGCCACAGTGGCCAGCAGGAAATAGGAAGAGAAGCAGCTGTGGATATGAACCCCTCCTGCTGTCTCCTCCTGACTCACCTGAGACAAAAACAGAGGGAGAGGGGCCGGCGCTGTGGCTCAGCAGGTTAAAGCCCTGGCCTGAAGCACCAGCATCCCATATGGGCGCCAGTTCTAGTCCCGGCTGTTCCTCTTCAAATCCAGCTCTCTGCTATGGCCTGGGAAAACAGTAGAAGATGATCCAAGTCCTTAGCCCCCTGCACCTGCGTGGGGAACCCAGAGGAAGCTCCTGGCTCCTGGCTTTGGATCAGCTCAGCTCTGGCTGTTGTGGTCATTTGGGGAGTGAACCAGCGGATGGTCTCTCTCTCTCTCTCTCTCTCTCTCTCTGGCTCTACTTCTCTGTAACTCTGTCTTTCAAATAAATAAATCTTACAAACAAACAAACAAACAAGAAAAACACAGAGGGAGACTAGGGCCCATGCTTGCCCAGAGCTAGCCCCTCTCAAAAGCCTGATCAGCAGGGGCAGAGGTGGGGGCAGGGCCCACGTCACTCACCTGCCGGGATCCGCCCTCTCTTACACACCTGGCCCAGCCCTGTTCTCAGGGGGGACCCAGCAGAGACACCCCATCCTCTGTCCCAGGCCCTGGACTCCCTGGGGCGGCCCCTCCTCCCCCAGACCCCCAGCCTCACAGACCCAGGTCAGATAACGTCCCTCTGTCCACAGCGGGCGACGCACTACACCATAATTTATTATTTTTTTGAAACAACAACACTTAAGGGAGAGCGAATTTCCAGCGCCGGCTAATCCTCTCCCTGTTCTCAGAGTCTGGGCCCCACAGACAATGACACCCAGGCGTCTCCTCGGCTCCCTTCCCGTGTTCTTTCTCGAAACGTCTGCACCCCAGATTTCAAAGCCACCCTGTGTCCTGTCCTTGCGGTCGCATGGCCCCTTGGACATGAAGATGCGCGCACCAGGGGGGAGGCACTGGGGAGGAGAGGCAGAGAGGCCTGGGCGGCGGGTGCCGGTGGCGGGGTTCTAGGCAGGAGCCGAGCCCCGGACGCTCTGCACCACCGCCTTACCTAGCCGCCACGCCGCTTTGCAGACGCCGTGCTGGGGCCCATTTAAAGCATTCAAGCATATAATCAAATTTCAGTAATGAGTTATTAATTAAGCAGGGGCAACCAATTCTCTGCTAACTGCCTCATAAGCAATCGACAGGAGATTTGTGAATTTTGACTTCCTGACACTATTAAACAAATCAATATTAGGTTTCAGACACAGCGATTCAGACAGTTTTCTCTGTTATTTGGCAGCCATCTGCCTGGAATACTAATGAAAGAATTAAGAGCTGGAGATTTTGCATGTGTTCCATCAAAAAGATGCTTATCTGGAGGGAATTGGGGCCTGATTTGCATGGAAGAAGACTTTGCTTTCGTAGGTACAATTTTTCTCAATATGTCACTCATTAGTATTTATAAAAGCGCTGGGCAGTGGAGCGGCCGCGGGCTCCGTAACCAGCAGGCAGAGCCCTGCTGGAGATGGCTCTGAACAAAGCCACTCATTTATTTATATGTTTTGCAGCCGGGTTAATTTATAGCTAACCTAACCCGTGGAAAACTTGCGCCTGGGAAGCCAAAGCTTCTTACTCAGCTCTTATTTGTCAGAGCAGGTGCATCGGTGCCAGTGTGGAGACAGCTAGGGAAACAAGGAAGGTCAAGTTTTCGCAAAATCCGGGCAAGCTCCAAGTGGCCAAATGTGCCCATCTGAGCCACCTGCCCTTGGGCTGTCTCTCTTTCTCTCTCTCTCTCTCTCCCTCTCTCTCTGCCCCCAGTCTGCACTCACCTCATTAGCAGTGCCGACAGGAATATGTGCAGGGACAATGACAGAGATTTACCTCTGTTTATCTAAGGAAGGCAAACAGCGCGGTGCTGGGGGGTGCTAAGCACCTCTCCCCATCGCCGCCCGCACCCGCGCCCAGAGTGCTGGATTTATGCGAGGGTCACTCAGCAGGCCGAGTCGTCAGCCTTAGCCAGAAAGGTGCCAATTAGGGGTGGACCTGAAGATTTAAGGACTGGGACTGGCAAGGGGACAAAGACCCCTTCCCGACCCCCAGATGCCCAAGGTCTCTGCTTATCGTGTGCTCCTCTGACTGCAATCAAGCCAAAAAAAAAAAAAAAAAAACAAAACAAAAAAAAAACACACAGAAAAACCCAGCACTGTCTATGAGGGGTCTCCAGGAAGGTCATGGAAAATGCATACAATGAAAAAATTATACGTGGCTTTAAATTTTTTACACCAAAACAAACATGTCTTAATTCCACTTACTTTTACGTTATACATGTATCCCTATTGCGTGCACACATGCATGTGTATATATACATATAAGAAACACCCATACAGATACATGCGTGTACACACAGATTGCTACAACATGTTTACATACTTACATACATTTCTGTGTCGCTGTATGTTCTAGAGAGAGGCGTAGCTGCAAGTGTACCGTGTTGAGTCTTCTTGCAGGTGCGTTTGGGTTTGCTCCCAGTTGGATGGAGTTGAACAGTAGTTTGAGACAATAATCTAAACTCCCACAACCTGAGAGTGCTGGGCTAACCCCAAAGCCGAGAGCTGTTTTCAAACTTCCAGCCAGTCCTGTCCCCGGGTGCCCGGAGCGCGCGGGGCAGCACGGGCCGCGGGACCCACCCGATGCTGTGTGCAAGACCCTGCACGTCCGTGCGCACGTTTGTGTTTCTGAAGACGTCACTTGCAGCTCTCAGCGGCGTTCTGGGCAGTTCTGTGACTCCAGATAAATCACGAAGCACGCGTGTGGGAGAGCACAGGGCCCGGTGGGCACTGTGGCTCTTGAGACGGATGATGAGTGTGGTGGATAAAAAAATCCCACCTCCAGGTTTGCCATCTTTTATGCCACGGCACGCTGGAGTTTCTGTCTATATCCCAGTCAGGATTAGTTTCAAATTAAGAAATTCAAAATGACATGGACTTAACGGGGAAGAAATGTGTTTCTCCCTCATGTAACTGAGGGCCGCAGGCCAGCAATCGGAGACTGCTGTAGCAATACTGTTGCCTTTGGAATCCCAGGCTTCACCCACCCACTTAGTAGCCAGTACTGACTACTACCGCACCATCCCAGATGGTTGCCACAGCTCCAGCCATCTCATCTTCAGCTCTAGAAAGATAGAAAAACAAGGGGTTGGGGCTTGGGGGGAGAAGAAGGCCATGCCCCTCCTTCTGAGGATACATCCCAGAAAGACCCTCTTACATTCTAAAGAGCAGGAGTTGGTAGCATGGTTCCACATAGCTGCAAGGGAGGCTTGGGACTGTCATGTCTACGGCAGGCAGAGGAAGTTGAAGGTTGGGGGGAAATTAGCGACCCCTGCCTCCCAGGAAGCGTCCAGGGCGCCCTGCGGCACATCCTGAGGGCCAGGGCCAAGTGTGGCTGGGGCAAGTCTGGCCTGAGCTCGCCCCACGACAGGGAACCACGGGCCATGGTGACCTCTGACCCACAGGCCCGAGTGGAGTTCGTGCAGAAAGCAGACCCCAGAGTTCCTGGCGGTGGGGGTGAGCAGCTGGGGTCGCGGCAGAGAGCTCAGGGGAGGACCTGAAGTGCAGAAGATGGAGTGAGGGTGTGGGAGCTGGGAGGGGCTGTCCGGGATGAGGTGAGCACGGGCGGGTTTTCAGTCGGCGCTCACAGGTGCCTGCAGAACCCAATGGAGTCCCAGGCAGGGCCCCCAGGACGGCTGATGGGCTTGTTTCTCCTGCGATCCTCACCCCCCCAGACCCTGGCATCTCCAAACCCACCGAGGGGGTCTCACTAGCAAGTGACCACGCCCAAGCCCGCTTGTCATGGAGCTTGCGGGAGAAGCGGGCCATGTCCTTCTACGAAGCATGAACCCTCGGACAAAAACCCGAGTTTCAGAAGCTAAGAAGCAGGTGGCCCAGGTGGCAAGAGGAGATTCCCTTGAGGAATGTAGCTAGCGGTTCCGCTCGCTGAAGCTGCCAGGGGGTCCGTCCTGTGCGTTGGGGCCATTCCCACGTGGTGTCTCGTTTAATCCACACACAGCAAAATAGGCAGTGGAGCTGTTCCGTCCTGTCCTGGTCCAGGGCCCCCCAGGGTGTGGCAGAGCCGGGACCCGGAGACCCGGTGCCGATTGTCCATGCAGCCCATTCTCCCTCTATCATGCTGTGAGAGGTCCAGCACTACCTCTGGATCACGTAGCATGTCTGTTTCTCTCGTGCAAACATTCCATCTTGGCTTTCAGCTCTCGGACCGAGACCAGAGTGAACCACGCGTGATGGTGTGCTGCCTGCCCAGAGACGTGGCAATTTCCTCGCCTGTTCTGCAGAATGAGGACTTGGGTTTTAAATGTTCAAATGCCCCCTGTGAACGTTGCACTCAAAATCTCCCAACGTGTCAGGATTGTGAGGTTAAAATTACCGGAGATGGCTAAAACAGCTCATAGAATGAAAATTCAGAAATGGTCTGGCTTCCCTGACAGTATTCTGCTCCTCGCCATGACGGTGCACGCTGCAAACACACAGCGGACAGAAATGTGCGTGAGTTCAGAGCACCGCCCATGCACCTGGAACACTCAAAGGCTAGCATTTCCAGTCCCCTGCGCCTTTGAATATTGGTGCTAACCAATAGAGACTGCTGCGGGGAGCGTTAACCAGAAAGAGATTGATCAAGGAGGATTGCGTGGCTCCCAGGCTGTCTGGGAGGGCGAGAGAATCGAATTCAAATGCTACAAGAAATAGCGTAGCCAGAGGGCTACCTGGCACAACCCTATTGTACTGTGAACCCAGCTTCGCCATGGCCGACTCTTGAGAACCTGGGATACGGAGCAACAGACCCCTGCACCTCTCCCCGAGCCGACGCCCACATCCCTGGCCATCTGGCTGTGCGCGGCTATCGACTTCTGCTGCTCGCTCCAGATGTGCGTGGTACATCCACGTGGGAGAATTCAGATCAGCGGCAGATTCCAGCTGCAAGGAAACCTGGGGAAGGGAGCTCTGGTTTCAGCTCTCTAGCGTCCATAATACGAAGAGAGAAGCAAGGAGGCCGTCAAGGTGAGCAGTAAGCGAGCTGATCTACGAAATCATTCCCACTCACGCTGGTCATGGTTTGTCCTTCTGTAAAAACGAACCTGGGGGGCCGGCGCTGTGGTGCAGTGGGTTAACGCCCTGGCCTGAAGCGCCGACATCCCATTTGGGCGCCAGTTCTAGTCTTGGCTGCTCCTCTTCTGATCCAGCTCTCTGCTGTGGCCTGGGATAGCGGTGGAGGATGGCCCGAGTCCTTGGGCCACTGTACCTGCGTGGAAGACCTGGAGGAAGCTCCTGGCTCCTGGCTTCGGATCAGTGCAGCTCCGGCTGTTGCGGCCGTTTGGGGAGTGAACCAGCGGATAGAAGACTCTCTCTCTGTCTCTACCTCTCTCTGTAACTCTTTCAAATAAATAAATAACGAACCTGGTACACAGTAAGGCATGCAGTATACCTACCGCCTATCAGGCGCCCAGCGACTTCCACAGGTGTAATTTGACTTGATCTCTGTCCAAATGCCTTCGCTAACGTCTTTACGACCTTAACCTGTAAAAGGGAGCGCTGAGGCCGAAGAGACCTGAGGAACACGCCCCGTCTCCTACAGACCGGGAAGGGAGGGGCTGAGCTCTGCTCTGTCGTCCCCCAGTCCAGTGAGAGTGAAAAGATCCCAGAGGCTCGGTCACTCAGGAGCCAAGCTACTCTCGGTGAGTCTTCACTTGGCTTCCCTGCACCTCCGACTATTCCCGTAAAGCATGAAAATAATTGCTACCTCTTCAGTGGCGCAGCAAAGATAGAACGAGATACCATGTGGATGTTGCCTTGCTGAAGTCTCAGACTTCAAAAAATTCAGGGATCAATGATGTTAAAAAGTAAGTCTAGGGGCCAGTGCTGTGGCACAGAGGGGTAAGCCTCTGCCTACTGCACTGGCATCCCATATGGGCACCTGGTCAAGTCGCAGCTGTTCCACTTCTGATGCAGCTCCCTGCACCTGGGAAAGCAGTAGAAGATGATGGCCCAAGTGCTTGGGCCCCTGCACCCTCGTGGGAAACCTGGAAGAAACTCCTAGTTCCTTGCTTCAGATAGGCACCATTGCGGCCATTTGGGAAGTGAACCAGAAGATGGAAGACATTTCTCTCTGTCTCTCCCTCTCTCTGTCTGTAACTCTGCCTCTCCAATAAATCTATTTATTTTTAGGAAAAAAAAAAGGTAAGTTTATTTTGGCGTGAAACATTTTGAAGCCCAGGTAGGGTGTTTTCATAATATGCATTTCCAAAAACTTTTTTTAAAAGATTTATTTTTTATTTGAAAGTCAGAGTTACACACACACACACACACAGAGAGAGAGAGAGAGGTCTTCCATCTGCTTGGCCCTGCCCTGGGACTCCCCAGTTGGCCACAACGGCTGGAGCTGGGCCGATCCGAAGCCAGGAGCCAGGAGCTTCTACCAGGTCTCCCACGTGGGTGCAGGGGCCCAAGGACTTGGGCCATCTTCCACTGGTTTCCCAGGCCATAGCAGAGAGCTGGATGGGAAGTGGAGCAGCCGGGTCTCGAACCAGCGCCCATATGGGATGCTGGTGCTTGAGGTCAGGATGTTAACCCGCTGAGCCACCGCGCAGGCCCTGCATTTCCATAAACTTTTTGAAGACCTTGCTCACATGAAGAAATTTGGAGAAAGAAACCAGATACAAGAATAAAACTGAGGCTGCCCCAACTTTCTCACTGTGCCCAACACTCGCCCTTCTCTTGTTGCGTGGACATGCCTCCCTTGATAATCTATCTGCCTAACACGGGAAGGTTTCATGGCCAATCACTCAATGTTAAAATAGGATCCTGTGCCCAGGGAGAGCAGCCTACAGAGTAGCAGGGGCTTGCTTTAAAACCAGGAGGGCTGTTAGCACTCAGGCCTAATTAAACCGCTTCCTTGATGAATCTGCTCTGACAGGGGCAAACTCTGGCACAGACAGAGCTCCGGGCCTCTGCCAGGGCTTTCTGCAATGTGCAGGCGGGCCAGCGATCAGAGGGGTCGGGAGTCGGAGAGCGGGGAGACCCTTCCCTGGATTGATCGCTGGGTGTGTGTGTGTGCGCTGGATTCACAATTCAGAACATAAATAGAAAGGTCCTGGAGAGATGAATTTGATGCAGACCGTAAGGAGATGCGGGCGAGAAGCAGGAAACCAGGGCACAGTCGGGGAAGGGGGAGAGGCTGGGATGGAGCGGGGGGGGGCTCCAAGGCAAATGTGGTCCAGGGAGCACTGGGGACGGAGGAGAAAGGGCTTCTTCAGAACTGCTGTTGAGATGACGAATGTCAACCTTGGAAGCCCTTTTAAATCAGCTTTGGCTAATGGACTGTAGGTCAACTATGACCCTACATAGACTGGGCCACACTTGGCCTGATCTGTGTTTGGGTTACACTGATGTTTTTAAAATGTGGCTGCCTGGCTGGCACCGCGGCTCACTAGGCTAATCTCTGCCTTGCGGCGCTGCCACACCGGGTTCTAGTCCCTGTCGGGGCGCCGGATTCTGTCCCGGTTGCCCCTTTTCCAGGCCAGCTCTCTGCTGTGGCCTGGGAGTGCAGTGGAGGATGGCCCAAGTGCTTGGGCCCTGCACCCCATGGGAGACCAGGAGAAGCACCTGGCTCCTGCCATCGGATCAGCGTGGTGCGCTGGCCGCAGCACGCCGGCCGCGGCGGCCATTGGAGGGTGAACCAACGGCAAAAGGAAGACCTTTCTCTCTGTCTCTCTCTCTCACTGTCCACTCAGCATGTCAAAAATAAAATTAATTAATTAATTAATTAAATTAAATGTGGCTGCCCACACATCGGTGGCTTTGCCTTGTTTAAAGTTTCACAGCTCACCGCCTTGGGGGCTTTCAGAGCAGAGACACAGGCACGGAGTCTGCAAGGAATCACCGCTTCTTTGTTCCCCGAACACAGCTACAACTCTGCTCCTTTCTGTTTAAAAGCTTTACATTTCCTTCATTTTGTTTTTCATTGACACATAATAATCAGACATATTTATGGGGTACAGTGTGAGGTTGCAATCCAAGCACATGTTTTATAACAATCAAACCCGGGCATCTAGTAGCCTTTGCCTTATTCGTTTATCGCTTCTTTGTGATGAGAACTTTCAAAATCCTCTTTTAGTTATTTTGAGATATTCATTGCAATATTGATAATCCTAGTCAAATCACCCTACCGTGCAATTCAACACTGCTGCTTACTTCCCTGAATGTATGAAAAGTTTTAATTGCATGAGTAACACAGCGTGCATTCTTGTCACACAAAATTCAGGTAAAGATCACTGCCATTACTTCACTTGAAAGGGAATAACACTTGGGGAGCCGGTGCTGTGGTGTAGTGGGTAAAGCCATCGCCTGCAGTGCCCGCATCCCATATAGGTGCCAGTTCGAGTCCCAGCTGCTCCACTTTCAATCCAGCTCTCTGCTATGGCCTGGGATAGCAGTAGAAGATGGCCCAAGTGCTTGGGCCCCTGCACCCGCATAGGAGACTCGGAAGAAGCTCCTGGCTCCTGGATTCAACCTGTCCCTCCTAGCCCTGGTTGTTGTGGCCATTTTGGGGGTGAACCAGCTGGTGGAAGATCTCTGTCTCTCTCTCTCTGTAATTCTGACTTTCAAATAAATAAATAAATCTTTGAAGAAGAAGGAGGAGGAGAAGGAGGAGAAGGAAGAGGAGGAAGAAGAGGAGGAGAAGGAGGAGGAAGAAGAAGAGGAGGAGGAGGAAGAGGAAGAAGGAGGAGGAGGAAGAGGAGGAAGAAGAGGAGAAGGAGGAAGAGGAGAAAGAGAAGTAGGAAGAGGAGGAGGAGGAGAAGGAGGAGGAAGAGGAGGAAGAAGAGGAGGAGGAGGAAGAGGAAGAGGAGAAGGAGGAGGGGGAAGAAGAAGAGGAGGAGGAGGAAGAGGAGGAGGAGGAAGAAGAGGAGGGATCCCCAGTGTAGATGGTGCACAGGTGGCCCATGTCTTCCATGTCCTTCCCTCTCCCAGCCACTGCCCACGGGGGCCATGGCCTTGACTCCAGCACAGCGCTGCATTGCAAACTGCCACAAGGGTAGGAGGCTCGCTCAACAGTGCTCCCTGCAGGTGTATGAGGCTCCTGCGCACGGCTGCCACGTAACGTGGCACAGAGTGTGTTCGCCTTACTCAGCGCTTTGCCCTAGAATTCTTTCCCTGTCTGTACTTATCGAGGTGCCACCCCATGGTGCTCTGTTGTGAGAACGTCCCGTCATCCGTGTGAGCCTCCCGCCGCAGACACACATCTCGTCTCTACCCGGGGCGCTTGCTGTTCCACCCGGTGCTGCAGGGTCCGCCACCTCTTGTGTACTGGAAGAGCTGTCGGGAAGTGAGGGTGCTAACCAGTGTGTGCGTGCATGGGTGATCACGTGTGTGTGCATGGGTGCACACGTGTGGACTATGGTTTCTTCTTTGTTAGAATTCATTTGTTGGCTGGCACCGCAGCTCACTTGGCTAATCCTCCCTCGGCCTGTGGCGCCAGCACACTGGGTTCTAGTCCTGGTCAGGGCACCGGATTCTGTCCCAGTTGCCCCTCTTCCAGTACAGCTCTCTGCTGTGGCCCGGGAGTGCAGTGGAGGATGGCCCAAGTCCTTGGGCCCTGCACCCCATGGGAGACCAGGAGGAAGCACCTGGCTCCTGGCTTCGGATTGGCACAGTAAGCCGGCCGTAGCGGCCATTTGAGAGGTGAACCAACGGAAGAAAGACCTTTCTCTCTCTCTCTCTCTCACTGTCTAACTCTGCCTGTCCAAAAAAAAAAAAAAAAAAAAAAGAATTCATTTGTTAAGATTCATTTATTTGTTTGAAAGAGAGAGAGAGAGAGAGAGAGAGAGAGAGAGAGAGAAGAGATCTTCCACCCTCTGGTTCACTCCCCAGACGGCCACAGTGGCCAGGACTTGGCCAGGACTGGGCCGGGCTGAAGCCAGCAGCCAGGAGCTTTTTCCAGGTCTCCCACATGGATAGCAGGGGCCCGGATATTGTCATCATCTTCCCAGGCCAGTAGTGGGGAGCTGGATTGGACGTGGAGCAGCCAGAACACCAAATGGCACCCTTATGGGATGCTGGCACTGCAGGCAGCAGCTTTGCCTGCTGTGCCACAATGCTGGCCCCTTAAAGAGTATTTATTTATTCATTTGAGAGGCGGAGTTACAGAGCAGGGGGCTGGGTGGGGAGAGAGATCTTCCATCTATTTGTTCACTCCCCAAATTGGCTGATTGCAGCCAGGGCTGAGCCAGGCCAAATCCAGGAGCCAGGGGCTTCCTCTGGGTCTCCCACATGGATGGCAGGAGCCTGAGTACTTGGGCCATCTTCCGCTGCTTTCCCAGGTGCATTAGCAGGGAGCTGGATTGGAAGAGGAGCAGCTGGGATTTGAACCGGTGCCCACATGGGACACAGGTGTTGCAGGAGGCAGCTTAGCCTGCTGTGCCAGAGTTCCAGGCCTGAGCTGTTTTCATAATCGCTACCATACTCCACTCCAAACTGGCTGCGTTGATTGACTCCTGGGAACAGAAAATTGATAAGAGTAAACATTTCCCCACCCTGCCCCGGCCCTGCTGTCACTAGATGGGATCAGACTTAATTGCCACCTATCTGATGAAGGAAATGGTGTCCTATTGTTGTCTTAATTTGCATTTCCCTGATCCCTGGGAGACCGATTATCTTCCCCAGCACCTTTGGCCATCTAGGTTTCCTCTTCGAATTGCCTGTTCTGTCCGGGCCAATGCTGTCCTCGGACACAGATGTCCTGAGGAATGGACTGCAGGCCTGCGACCTGTCCTAGTCCACTGAGAACTCCTGTTTATTTTAATCACTTTTTTTTCTTTAACTAAGATGCTAACAAGGTGCTAAAAACATCTGGAGAGTAGAACCTTGGACAGGTCCTGGAAGCCACAGGTGAAGGCTGGGAGATCTGGGGGCTGCGGGCTGAGGGCCCAGGGCTGATGCAAAATAAGGAGAGGCAGACCCGTGACTGCCGGCACAGGGTCACCAGAGACCCCGCAGACGCCAGGCCCGGATCAGTGGACCCCAGAGCGGTCCCTCCAGGGGATGCGACATCAGCTGGGGCCCTCCCCGGACACCACTTCCCCTCCAGGGTCCAGGCTGTCCAGGGGTCCAGGAGGCACCGGCTTACACACTAGCTCTAGTCGCTACTTATAAGCAATCCCAGGCACGAACACCTCTCTGAGCCTCAGCTTTCCCATCTGCGAAATGGGCAGTACTCGCCCGAGAGCTGCTGGGAGCAATCTGCGAGCAGCTCTAGCTCCCGACCCAGACACGAGCGCGTGCCATGGTGCAAGAGGACAGGAACAAAGCCCACCTTGGGGCCAGTGTGGGACACGGTGACGGCGTCCTCCTGCCCAGACACAGGGATCCTGGGTTGTGCCTCTTCCCAGAAGGCACTCCTGCAGCCCTGTCTTTGGGGACTTGAAGCAAGGGGGCAGGTCTGGGACTTGCATGTGGGGTGGCCCCTGCGCCCCCAGGAGCTGTTCCTCTCCCGGCACCCCAGCCGAGGTGGCTCTGGCACTGACTCCTTGGTCTCCAGCTGCCTGCTTTAGTCTCATAATGCCAAGGAACTGGAATGAGAGTTGCACGGGCGGTGTAGACACGCCACTGTGATGAAAGTTACACGGGCAAATGGAGGGTGTAGACACACAACTATAATGAGTTACACGGAAGAATGGAGGGTGTAGACACACCACTGTAATGAAAGTTACGTGGGCGAATGGAGGGTGTAGACAGTTCACCAGGGCCGGCACTGTGGTGCAGTGGGCTAAGGATTCACCTGCGGCACCAGCATCCCCCATGGGTGCCTGTTCAAGTCCTGGCTGCTCTACTTCCCATGCATCTCTCTGCAATGGCCTGGGAAAGCAGTGGAAGATGGCGCAAGCCCTTGGGCCTCTGCACCCACGTGGGAGACACAGAAGAAGCTCCTGGCTCCTGGCTTCGAATTAGCTCAACTCTAGCCATCGTAGCCATTTAGGCAGTGAAACAGTGGATGGAAGATCTCTGTACGTGTCTCTCCCTCTCTCTCTGTAACTCTGCCTCTCAAGGAAATAAATACATCTTTAAAAAAAAAAAAGTTCCACGGGTGAACAGAGGGTGTAGACACGCAAATATGTCTTCAGCAGACAAACAGCCTCAGGCCCCTGGTGAGTTCCAGGTGGAAAGAAATGCGGAGTTTTCTGTCTCCTCCAGGGAGAAACGATTTATGAGACCCAAAGAAAATAACTCCAGGGGCAGAGGCTTGAGCTGCGCCAAGTTTGTGACAAAGGAAGCAGCTTCCAGACGGTTCCTGATGAAGACTGGCAGCTTCATTGCCACTCCCCGGGGTGGGGGTGGGGGGAGGCATTTCTCCCGGACAGGTACGCGGGCTCCACCCACCCGGCACATGAGCCCCGCAGTCCTGGGACACACCTGACGCTGCTGATGGATTTGCCCCACTCGAGTTAATGACCCTAATTCCTCACATCTGCAGAGCCCTCGGAGGCCACAGCACACCGGTTCTCCCGCTGCAGCCTCAACACCACCCCAGGAAGTAAGCGCTGTGTTGGGCCCCATCTTGTACATGCGCAAAAATGAAACTCAGAGAGCTGAGATGATTTGCCCAGGAGTGAGACTGAGCACCGGTCTCCCATGAGGACCCCCCCCCATGTCCTGCGGCCTCTCTCCTTCCCCTCCTGCAAACCCCCCCTCTCCCCCCCACCCCCCTGCCGAATGGGGCCAGTAGAAACTGCGAGCGGCGTGGGAACCAAGTTACAGGTTGCCCAGTGTTTGTCACAGGGGCTTCCTGCCATTGCAAAATCCTCGCAAACTTGGCCTCACCTGGAGGGCCCCGCTAGAGTGGATGCTTCCTCCCACGCTCCCCAGCTGCAGGGGGCCTGAGCAGGTGCCCCGTCCTCCAGGGGGCTTTTGCCTTGGGAACGACGCAGTCTCCGAGCTACTCCAAACCTGGGAGACGGGGCCTTTTAGTTTTGCCTTACCACCCTGCTCCACCAAAGGAGACGAAGATGCGCACCCTGTCTGCATAGTCTAACACGTATCCCAAAGGAATTCCTTTGAAATGATGAGCTAGCAGGCCCCGCTTCTCAAGCGCAGATGGGTGCCGGAGCCTGGGCTTTGGGTACGACCGTCATCAGACTCAGTCTTCACCAAAGCCAGCTGCCGGGCTGCTTGTGGGGGGCCAGCTGGTTACGCAGTCTGGAGCAAGCTCCCAGCTCACAGAGACAGCACGGGAGCAGGACACGTGGCTGCGCAGTCACTTGGCATAGGCCAGGCTCCTTGGCAGCTAGTCTGCTCATGCAACTTACCTAGATCAATGGGATGCTATCACAAGTCTCTCTCTCTCTCTCTCCCTCTCTCTGCTTCTCTCCTCCATTCCTGCACTAACATGGTAATCACCTGTTCTTGACCGTGCATGTGGGGATGATGCCCAAGGGGAGGGAGGCCCTGGGTGGCCACATGAACAGAGCCTGCCACCAGCTCCTCTCCTGGGGCTGATGTGTGAGACGACACACACCGAGCCGCTGTATTTGGAGTCCGTTTGTTACTACAGTGTCACAAATGCTGTACGTATGATGATGCCCATTTGACACAAGGGGGAACTGAGGCCCACATAGACTGAGTGACTTTGGGGCAAGCGCTGTGGCAGAGTGGGTTAAAGCCTCAGCCTACAGCACCAGCATCCCATAGGGGTGCCAGTTCGAGTCTTGGATGCTCCACTTCCAATCCAGCTTTCTGCTATGGCCTGGGAAAGCAGTAGAAGATGGCCCAGTCCTTGGGCCTCTGAACCAATGTGGGAGACCTGGAAGAAGCTCCTGGCTCCTGGCTTCAGATAGGCTCAGCTCTGGCCATTGTGGCCATCTGGGGAGTGAACCAGATGATGGAAGACCTCTCTCTCTCTCTCTCTCTCTCTCTGTAACTCTTTCAAATAAACTTTTAAAAAATTAAAAAATAAGGCCAGCACTCTGGTGGAGCAGGCAAAGCCACCATCTGCAGTGCCCGCATCCCATATGGGCGCACTGGTTCGAGATCCGTTGCTCCACTTCTGATCCTGCTCTCTGCTATGGCCTGGGAAAGCAGCAGAAGATGGCCCAAGTCCTTGGACCCACATGGGAGAACTGAAGGAGGCTCCTGGCTTCGGATTGGCACAGCTGTGGCTGTTGTGGCCATCTGGGGAGTGAACCAGTGGATGGAAGACCTCTGTCTCTGCTTCTCTCTGTAACTCTTTCAAATAAATTTTAAATAAATAAATATTTTTTAAAAATGATTGAGTGGCTTTGCCCAAGTTCACACAAATACAGAGGCAGAACACAAGCCCACATTTGTTGGATCCCAAAGGTTCTGTGCTGTGATTTACTTATGCATTTCTCCACTAAGCCTTAATTTCTATCCATTAACAGAAGCCAGAAGGCCAGGCCGGACCCGTCCTGGGGCATCATAAATCCTCGGGCTGCCTCCCAGCCTCCAGCCCCCAAGAGAATGCTCTGCTGGGGAGGGAACGGCCCAAGAGGCAGATGGGAGTTGCTTCCAACGCTTCTGCCTGTTCCCCGTGAGGCTGTAGACAGGTAGATGGCATTGGAATGGGCCCCGGCTTCTTGGGCATCCCAGGGGCAGCCCCAGCGTGGCCAAAGCTGAGAGCGTCCTCACTCTTAATCTGCATAAAGGCTTGGCAGGAGCTTGTGAGGATGGAGTCGCATTTCAGAAAATATCTTTACTCCACAGTATGTTCTAGACTCTTATCTGCAAGAAGTACTGTTTTTCATTGACAATGTGTGCATTCGCCATGAACGAGTGAGTGTGCATTTACTTAGGTTCGGATGTTTGTTGATTACATGTGTAGTCCTGGAAAGATGATTCAGGGAAGAATCGTCCCCTCACATCTGCCCTGGTGGGAGGTCTGCGAGAAGACCCCTCCCACCCCGACCTGTCCAGCTCAGTCCCCCTCAAATCTTCTCCCAAACACACACCCACACTTACACACGCACATGCACACACACCCACACATGCGCACACACACATGCGCACACACATGCACAGTCCTTCTTTTGTTGTCCCAACCAAGTCACCGGGCCCCAGAGGTGACCCCCAAGGACTGCAGAGCTCAGTTTAGCCTTTCAAGGAGGTGGGTGAGTCCCAGGGCAGGGCCAAGCCCTCCAGGCAGAGCATGAAGCTTCCCCAGCCTGCACTGGAGATTCGGTGGCAAAGATTTTAAAGGAGGCAGGTGTCTGGACAGAGAGGACCGGAGGGCAGGGCGGCCTGGCCAAAGCACTGCCCTGCACCCACGATGGTTTGTGTCATCTCCTTGGTTTTTTTTTTTTTTTTTTTTTGTGGGGATTTCTGTGGGCATGTGAAGTCAGTTTCGGGTCTTCCCCTTCCTGAGACCTTGTAACTCCCCTACGTCACCGCAAGTCCAAGCCAGCTGTGCAGCAGAAAGTGACAGCGTGGAGGGGACAGAGAAACGGGGGCCACAAGAGCCTGGGCTGCTCCTGCCTCAGCCTCAGGGCCCAGGCAGTGACCATCACCAAGATGATGATGATGGTGATGGGGGCGCCCAGGAAGAGGAGCAAGTGCCGCTGAACCCCCCGCAGAGGCCGGCACAAGGTGAGCCTCGAGCTCCCCGTGGCATCCTGGATGCAGGGAAGGCTGAGCAGGGCGGGGCCACGGAACAGGCAAGCAAACGACAGAACGGGGAAGTGACTGATGTGCCGGAGCCGACAGCGACTGAAGTCACTGGCAGCTCTCGCTGAGCTCTCTGGGGCTGCTCCAGGCTCCTCAGGCAGGAGCTCGTCTGAGCCTTGCACCAGTCTAAGCAAGGGGCTGCCATTATCCCCAGTTTACCAATGAGGAAGACTGGGGCATGCAGCAAGGACACGCTAGCCCCAGGTCCCACCCCCCCTTAGAGGCAGGCTGGCGTTGACCCCAGGTGGTGCGGCTCCCCCAATAGCCCTAAACTGGAAGCATCCCAGAGACCCATCCATTAGAAGCCTGGATAAGCAAACTGTAGACTTGCCATCTCACAAAACACCACCCCGGGGCTGAAAACAGCCAAGGGCTGCTTCACCTGCGTATGGGAATGAACCTCACAAGTGCGCTGTTGAATGACAGGAATCACACACTCTGGTTTGAGCCAGATTTGGCTCCCAACCTCACGCAGACATTAAAACCCCAAAGGCGGGGCCAGCGCTGTGGTATAGCAGGTAAAACCACGGCCAGCAGTGCCAGCAACCCATATGGGTGTCAGTTCGAGTCCCAGCTGCTCCACTTCTGAACCAGCTCTCTGCTATGGCCTGGGAAAGCAGTGGAAAATGGCCGAAGTCCTTGGGCCCCTGCACCTGCATGGGAGACCCAGAAGAAGCTCCTGGTTCCTGCCTTTGGATCGGTGCAGCTCTGGTCATTGCGGCCAGTTGGGGAGTGAACCAGCAGATGGAAGACCTCTCTCTGTCTTCGCTTCTCCTTCTCTCCGTGTAACTATTTCAAATAAATAAATAAATCTTAAAAGAACAACCCCTAAATGTGTATGCTCCTGGTGCTAGAGGGCAGAACTGTAATCCAATGACGGTGTTCAGAGATAGCCTAGTGGGAGGTCCTTGGGCCCTGTGGGTGTGGCCTCTCCCAAGAGCATTGCTTGTAACAGCTGAGATGGGCCCAGCCTTCCTCGCTGCTTCCTGGTTTCCCAGGTGATCCTCTGTGTGCACTCAGCGCGCCCTCTCGCCTGGTGGTGTTCGGCACAGCCTCAGCCCTCTGCCAGCATGGTCATTATCAGAGGCTGAGCCGACGGGGCCACCGGTCTTGGACTGTGAACCTGCAAAACCGTGAGCCTCCACGAACCTCCCTCCTCCATCAGCAGCCTGTTTCAGGTATTTTGTTACAGTACTGAAGAGCTGACCGCTGCCCCAGACAAGCTGCATCCACACTGTATGGTTCCAGCCACGTGAAGTTGAAGGACAGTGTGCTGTTAGGGATTCCTGCTTCCGTGGGGAGGGAGTGGTTTCCCTACCAGGCAGAGGAGGGGGCTCTGGTGGTGATGGGTGGGTGGGTGTGGGGACTCCAGGGGCATCTCGGCTGCCAGCAAAGCCATTCGTTAACCTAGGTGCAAGCTCTGTGGGTGTTGATTTACGTCAATTACGTTTTAGGTATTTTCTGTTATCTTTCGCCATTGTAATCCTTCTGAAGGAACCCTCAACAGCATCCGGGGGCCACTGAGGCCCCAGCCATAATCAGAGATCCAGGGAGGCAGCCCCGCCCCCTAGGTGGGCCCTGCCAGCCCCCAAAGGCCGCCCCACGCCTCTGAGCCCAGTGCGCGCTCACTCGCGTCTCTCATTTTCAGCACGAATGGGAGGCTCAGCCACTCTGAAAACAAGGAAAGTGTGCATGGACAGCAAGGGAAGCCTCGCTCCCCGCCATCTGCAGACTGGGGCCACACGGCTGGCGGCAGCCTGACCTGGCGAAGCCGAGGCAGGCCTGGCTGTCCAAGGGGCACGCTGGACATTCACTCCCACACTCTCACTCCCCCCAGGAAAGAGAAGTGGGAGGCAACAGACACTTCTTTAGCACCCACGGTGGAAAGGCTGTGTCTCGGGGTCTCTGCCCCGGCCTTTCCTTAACCAGTGTTCCCATCTGACAGATGGGAAAACTAAGTCACACAGCTGGGCAGTGTCACAGCCAGGCTCCTCGCCCCCTCCCACTCACCCTTGCCCCATCAACACCCGCTGCCCAGACAGTCCACTGGCAGCCGCTTCTCCCAGGGCCGGGCAGGAAGCAGCTGGGGCAGTGAGTGAAGCAGCAGCAGGTCAAGCTGACTGGGGTGGGTGCTGGACTCGGTGTCCCAAGGCTCTGTGCACGTGGTTTTGTACCTGTGGTTTTGTTTCTTACTCAAGATTGCATGGCTTTGAGCTGGAAACCTCCCTGGCTGCCTGACCGCAGTCTGCAGCGTGCTTGCAGGGGGCTGGGGTGGGGGGAGGGTGCGTGAAAAGAGCCAGAGGTAGGTGTGGGGAGGGTGCTGGTGCACCTCGTGCCTGGACATGGGCTTGTGGGGGCTGGCAGGGCACTTCATGTGGCTTCAGGGGGAGGGGCACAGCACGTGCTGCAGGTGACAAGCTGGCACAGACCTGTCCAGGAGGAAGAGCACTGCACGGCAAATCACCACGCACGGCATATCACTGCACAACATCTCCCCACTGCACGGCAAATCACCACGCATGACAAATCACCACGCATGACAAATCACCACGCATGACAAATCACCACGCATGACATATCACCGCACAACATAGCACCACTGCACGACAATTCACCACATACCACAAATCCCCCCACACAAAGTGGTTTCAAACCATGACAGTTCATTCTCTCAGGGTTCTGCAGGCTGGAAGTTCAAGTTCAAGGTGCCAGCAGGGTTGCTTCCTTCCGGAGGCTCTGGGGAAGAAGTGGTTCTTTGCCTCTCTCCTGGCTCCTGCTGTTTGCTGGCACCTCCTGGCACGTGGGCTGCTGATTGCCCGCTATGCTTCTGTGCCCCCGTGGCCTCTTCTCTGTTCTGTATAAGGACAGCAGTCATGGGATTAGGGGCACCCCGAATCCAGCACAGCCTCATCCTGACGACATCTTTCCAAGTTCCGTTCACCACTGCCAGGAGCTGGGAACTGACTGTGCGTTCCGGGGGTACTGTTCTACCTTCTAGGAGCCAAGGTCACCTTGGCCAGGGCCCTAGCTGGGGAGGAGGGCTCAATGACTCCCAACCCAGGAGCTGCAGCCCTGCCATGGGCCCCCACGTGTCTGGGGGGGGGGGCAGATCTAGCCACTCTCACTCCTGCAGAGGATAGGAGACGTCAAATGGGCAGAATGTCCCGGCACTTCTTAGACTCCCCAGAAGGCCCAAGGCTCTCATGGGAATGAGAAGATGGAGGCTTGCCTTTCAGGGGCATCCTGAACCTGCGTGGGAACGCCCCAGCCTGCTCCCCTGCCCGTCACTACTTGGCCCCTCCTCGGTCCTGACACCCTCGGGTTCCACAAGCCTTTATTGGATCTTGGAAAATTCAGGAAAGAATAAAGGATCCATTAGCACCACCGGTGTGGCAGACACAGCAAGGTACCTCCTGGTCGTCCCTCCTTCCCAACCCCTTACCAACCAAATCCTGTTTTTGCTCATGGTTCCAATGTGCTCAGCCAGAACACGTCACTTCCCAGCCACCCCTGTGCTCCGGGTGGTTCTGGGACCGTGCTCTGGCCAAGGACACCTAGGCAAAGTCTGCCACTCGGAGCTTGGAGGGAAGTTCCTTCATCAAGGGGCCACACGGCCTTTTAGCACCTTGGTCCTTTTCCCTTCACACCCTCCCTGTCCCGAATGTAGGAAAAGACCCAGGGGACGGGGCAGTCCCCTGGAGACCCCAAGTGACTGGCCTGAGACAAAGCTCTCGCTTGGCATGGTTAGGCTCACGGGGCCTCCAGCCCAGGCCGGCTGCTTCCCCAGCCTTCTTAGAATTTGGGGAGATAAGCACATTACTCACGTGGGTGGGTGATTATTTGGCAGGTTCTCCGTTAGCAGGGCCAGACCCCCCTCCCCACCGAGAGCGCTCTCCTCCCCCACCTCTCACGAGCAGCCCCTGCTAATGTAGGGCTGTCTCCTTCCGGGCCCTTCTCTGTAATGGACAGACTTCCTGTCTCTGACTGCTGCCTCCTTCCCGGAGCAGGCGAGTCCCCACGGCAAATCGGTTAAGCTCGGCGTCTCCGTGCGAGATGCTCGTGGCTCCCACGTGGCCGGTTTGACGGCTCAGCCGAGTGATACGGAAGGGATGAGCACAGCGCCTTGAGCCTAGTATGTGCTTGATAAATGTAGGGGGACTTCAAAGGGCTCTTGGAAAAATGGAATTAAAATTCATTTGGGTACAAAGAAATTTTGAAATCACGCTCAGCTTTTTTCACAATATGCATTTTCCGTGAACTTGTTGACAAACCCTCATCTTATCACTAATAGTCGCATTTTATACCCTGGATTTTTTTTCACAGAATAATACCATTTGCATTTTCTCTTGCTGTGGAGAAGTCCTTACAAACATCATTTTCACAGTGCCTGGAACTTCAGGTGCTCTTAACAAATGTTAGTTATTATTATTCATATCAAAACTTCATATCCTACTTTTTACTTGATGTTACATTATAACGCATCCTTTCTTGACAATAAAAAAAATCTTAACATCACTTTTAATGCTTGCCTGGTATTTTTTCAGATGGCTCCATCAGAGGTCACATGAAAGGGCCAGAGAGGACATATTTTGGCCTTTGCAGGAGGTGTGGGCCTTATGGCAACCACCCAGCTCTGTCGCTGTGGCACCAGATCAGCCGCAGCCGAGGCACACAGGGCAAAGCTGAGTTCCAATAAAGCTTTATGTAAACAAGAACGGATACAGAGCTGGATTCAGCCCCAGGGCTGGTGTTTGCCCACCCAGGGGCTGACCCATCATTTACTGCACCCATCTTTCTTTTTTTTTGTTTTTAAAAAAACATGTATTTATTTATTTGAGAGAGTTACACAGAGAGAGAAGGAGAGGCAGAGAGAGAGAGAGAGAGAGAGAGGTCTTCCATCTGCTGGTTCGCTCCCCAATTGGCCGCAACAGCCAGAGTTGCGCTGAACTGTAGCCAGGAGCCTGGAGCTTCTTCTAGGTCTCCCACACGGGTGCAGGGGCCCAAGGACTTGGCCCAACTTCCTCTGCTTTCCCAGGCCGTAGTTGGATGGAAGCAGAGCAGCTGGGACTGGAATCAGTGCCCATAAGGGATGCAGGCACTGTAGGCAGCAGCTTTACCTGCTCCGCCACAGCACTGGCCCCTGCACCCCTTTTTGTACTGGAGCTGAGCGTGGTGTCTAATTCGGGCTACTGTGAGTGCATCCATACAGGAGCTCTGGGCTCTAAAGTCTTTGGTCACATTTCTAGTGTCTCCTTGTCTCAGGGGAAGAATGACATTGTTAAGACCCTTGAACTGCGCTGAGAAATTCACTAGGCATTCGTTTTTTGGGTGGGGGGTAGGCTCTGCACTTGGATCTTCAGGTTTGCCTGGCTCCCTCACTCTTTTCCAGGCCTCTCACGAGCAGTGGCTCACGTGCAAAAACGTGGCATCTCCATATTCTGCTACCATTCGCCCTGACCCTAAGTTTGGCCGCCTCCTTCCCCCATCCTTACACACACCTGCACAGCACCCATGGTGATAACACGCGAGATGTGAAAGAGAAACCCAGTAAATAGATGAACAAAGGAAGCCTGTACTTTTTATTTATTTGAAAGGCAGAGTAATAGAGAGGGAGAGGGAGCCAGAGAGAGAGAGAGAGAGAGAGAGAGACAGAGACAGAGAGAGAGCTCTTCCATCCAATGGTTCACTCCCCAAATGCCTGCCACAGCTGGGGCTGAGCCAGGCCAAAGCCAGGAACCTGGAGCTCCACGTGGGGCTCTCACAAGGGTGGCAGGGGCCCAAGCACGTGGGCCATCTTCCTCTGCCTTCCCAGCCTCCTTAACAGGAAACCAGATGGGAAGCAAAGTGACAGGGACGCCAACCAGCACTCTGATAGGGGATGCCAGTGTCATAAGTGGCAGCTTAACCCACTGTGTCACAGTGCCAGGCCCAGCCCTGTGCTTTTAAAACTCCCAGGAGGCCTGGTCCGGATACACTCAGCCAGTTACTGAGACTTGAGCATGGGAGATCTTCATAAAGGGGTGGTAATCAAACTTAAGCCTTTCCCAGGCATCCACAGACGACATCGAAGAGGACAGCCCCCGCCCCGGGCCTGCCCGGAGTTTGGTGCCACCCCATCCCCAGGGGCGTGCTTGGGAGGACACCACTGATACCGGACTCTCCACGAGCCGTGCATCTGCCACACCCCCACTTCTCGTCCAGTCCCGCCCCGTGGTGGGCCCTCTCACCATGGAGGGAGACGGAAGAGAGGGCTGCCACCTCCACCAAGCCCAGCTCAAGAATTGGAAACGCTCGCCCACATTTCTTTTCACCTTGAGTTTTTCGTGATACCAAATGGCAGTTTCCAAAGGTGAAAAACTGTTATTTTCCCAGACAAATTCCTATGAGGTGAAAATTGCTAGTTTCACACAGCACTAGCACTGATGGCTATTATTACTATGGGCACAATTTGATCAAGAAAAAGGAAATCTGGGTTCTGGTCTCAGCAGGTTGTACATGTTCCTACGGGCAGGCTTTCCCAGACCAGGGGCCAACGCAAAGCGTCCCCAGCTCCAGTCCCCACTGTGCCCACTCTCACCAGCCCTGGGGGTGCCCTCACCCAGATCCCTGCTGGACACAGCCAAGCTCAAGGCCGTGCCTCCCATCCCAAGGACAGGGACACACACTCTGGGGGACGGTGGAGAGCTCGGGCTCAGACCCTCAGGGAGGAGACCCACGTGCTGGCTGGGAACGGCAGGGTGGCATCAATAGCTTGCCTTAGTGGGAACCTGCACAGGAGGCGTCTCCCACACATTCCTTTGTTCCTGGCTGGGGGAGGGGAGCTTAAACAACAGAAGGGGACTGCTCATGTCCAGGAGCTGGAAGTCTCAGATCTGAGTGTGCAGTGGGTGCTTTCCTCTGTAGTCTCCCTCCCACCCCACCCCATCTGCACCTTCCCCAGGTCTGTGACCCGATCTCTGTTTGTAAGGACACCAGTCAGACAGGGTTAGGGCCTGCCCTAGCGACCTCATCTGGACTTCTTGGCCTCTGTAAGAGCCTCCCTTCCGATAAAGTCGCCTCTGAGACACCGCACACCGCGGCCTATTACCTTGGGAGGGCGGGGTCACGATGTACACCATAACACCCTTGCTCCCAACCAGCCTCCCCACCAGAGCCTGGGGACCATCAAAAGTAAAATGGCCTAGGGGACTTATCTGACCTGGTAGTTCCCAGGTTGTGTTCCCTGGAGCACTTGGGGTTCCCGGCTGACTGCAGGGGCTTCTGAGGTCAGGAGGGAGGAGAGCAAGTGGGCATCTGAGACCCCCAATTTGCCCCCAACTAAATCAGTTTGGCCCCGTGCTGGGGCTTGGGTCATGGTTTCGCTAGCCCAAGGGTTCTTTGTTTTACAAAACTGCTTTGCAGATAACAAGTCTGCAGGGCACAGAGGCAAGGAGGCCCTCCTGGCCTGGTGCAGGTGCACACTGGCATCTCTGGGACGGAGCTCAGCTCTCGTGTGCTGGCTGGCTGCTCCAACCATGCCTCCTTAGCTGGGTGGCTCAGAAGATGGACATGGTGTGTGTGGGGGGGGGGAAATGGCACCTGCCCTGCAAGGGGCAGGGGTTGCCCAAAAGTGGGCATCACATCACAGCCAAACGCCCAATGGAACTCACATGTCCCATGGCACCATTCGTCGTCTTAGAGGATCTGGCTGTACATGTTGGAAAATCTGACTCACCGCTATCCTGATGTCATGTGTTGCTTAAAAATGTTCCCTCTGAACAGGAAGAAAATGCGTCAGGTGCATTGGGGCGTCTTGTCTGGGAGCCACGCACGGCACTGAGCGCGATAAATATCTTCGGCGACAAGCCGTGGATAACTGTGTTTGCACGCTTTCCTGGGCGTCTGGCTGTCGACGGCAGAGATGGAGATGAGAGCGACACAGTAGCCTGCACTTGGGAGAGAGGGATTGCACCTCCCCATCGCAGCCCGCCGCACTCACGGCCGAGCAGGAGTTAGTCTCACGCACAGTTCTGAGAGAGTGCTCTGAGCCCGTAACACTCCAGAAAGTTCCTGCTGCAGACCAAAGCGATTCTTTGACCTGGGGATGGGCAGGTGGGGGGGCCTCTTGGGGCAAGAGTGGAAGCAGATCCCAGCCATCCTGGCCAGCACTCCCTGCGCCTGCTCCCTGGTGCCCAGCTCTGGAACCCGGAGGACGCAAGTGGGTGTCGGAGCACAGGAAGTGGGGCTGAGCTGGCCCCCTGGTCTCCTGGGAGTCCTGCCCAAAACCAAAGTCCCAACCAAGCGTTGGGAAGCTGCCTCCCTGGACACCTGCCTTGAAAGACTGATAAGGACTGCACACGAGGTAGTTGAAGATACCCCATGTTGATTCCACGCCACTCCCTCCTCAAGTGAAAAAACACTTGGAGCAACTGTATAACATCAGCGAAAGAATTCATGGCGCAAAAGCTGGCCCGATGCTATGGGAAGGACATTACCAAGTCCCAGCGTCTCCATCCCAAGGCCTGGTTCTGTGGCCTGGCTGTCTCAGGCTTCTTCCAGGCCCCAGCACGGGGATAGCCCTTTCCACACACCCTTCCTCCCACTGCCAGTGCAGGAGTATTGGCACCTGCCCTCTCCGCAGCCTCCCTTCTCCTACCCATCGGTACATCTGATCGGGAAGACAAGGTTGGGGCTGGTGCTGTGGCGTAGTAGGTTAAACCTCTGCCTGTAGTGCCAGCATCCCATATAGAGGCCGGTTTGAGTCTCGGCTGCTCCACTTCCAGTCCAGCTCCCTGCTAATGAGCCTGGGAAAGCAGTGGAGGATGGCCCAAGTGCTTGTGCCTATGTGGGAGACCCAAAACAAGCTCCTGGCTCCCAGCCCTGGCCGTTGCAGCCATCTGGGGAGTGGACCAGTGGATGGAAGATCTCCCTCTGTCTGTCCCTCTCTCTGTCTGTAACTCTGCCTCTTAAATAAATAAATAAATAAATAAACACAGAAAGAGAGAGAGAGAAAGAGAGAGACAAGATCACTCTTCTGTGCATGGCCAGCCCAGGCAGGCTGCCGCACCCCCCCCCTTGGAGGATGTACATGGGATATTCTGGGTCCGATGGTCCAGGGCGTGGGGGTGAGGGTTCTACCCACTGGCTTCCCAAAGTGTGGTCGCCGCAGCAGATTATCAGCATGGCCTGCTGGGTGGTTAGAAATGCAGAATCCCAATCTGGCCCAGACCCACTAATCCACCATCGGTAAGAGCCAGGGTAAAGCCGGAGGAGCACTGGTCGACCTGAGATTTGCCTCGGGGGCTTGTCCAAGGTGAGGCAAGGGAGAGGACCCCTGGCAATGACCCCCGCAGGTAGCCGGCCACGCCACGGACATGCTGAGTGGACAGAGAGAACTAACGGGGCTGCCTACGCCACAGGGACAGACTCTGGCACAGCACTGCAGGTGCGTGGCAGCAGAACCTGCTGCTCAGGACGGATGGGGCCCACCTGATCCCTCTGGGGCATGGAGCTGGCTGGTCCCAGAGGCTGCGCTCAGCTCCCATAGGCAGACATGGTGCTGCACGTTCTGGGCGCTTGGCATGTGTTTGGTTCTGGCATTAGTAATTTGAGGTGCACCCTTCTTACAAATGCAAAAAAAAAAAAAAGCATGCTTTTGGTGGAAGCACTCTGGACCCTGACCCATAAAGTTCAATACCAAAATAGTCCCAGTCACCAACCAACGCTGGCTGCAAACCCCGCTCTGCAGGAAAACAGAGAAAGACTTCTCCGTGTGTTCATCCGGAGAGATTTTCTCCAGTGAGAAAACAGACAAAAACAGCAAGCACGGTCTCACACGACCACAGGGATGAAGGGGGTGGGGCCTAGAAATACAGCCCTCCGTGGAGGAGAAGACCTCGCTGAGGAAAGCACTCATTTCGCAGGGCTCCTGGACCAGCAAAACGGAACACTGTGTCCCTCAGGGAGGCGTGCACAAATAATACACCCACTTCTTTTCAAAGCCAGACAAGGAGAGACACACATTTTGGGGTCCTGATTCTTTCACAGGAGGAGCAGGAGCTGGAAGGAAAGAGGCCACTCGGGCTGGCTGAGGCCCACTTCTGGGGTTGCACGTGATTCACGGCCTTCACCATCTCCCTGCATGGCGCACGCCTTCTTGAACGTGTGCACTAAGTGACAACCTCTTGAAAAATTAAGACATAGGAAGTCAAGGCTCAAAGAAGCTGAAGAGCTCAACCCAGTTCAAAGGTTAGGAGTCGGCAGCATCAGGGTTTGAGCCTGGGCAGGAGTCTTGAGCAGCTGCACACAGACACACCAATGGGCTTGGGGACACTGGGCTCAGTCACCCTCTCATGGGGACACTGGGCTCAGTCACCCTCCCCATCCCAAGGGCATCAAGGCAGATACTCCGGTCCCAAGGCTTCAGCACAAGGTTGGCACTGGCCAGTTCTCTGCACCCTTGTCCCAGGCGGCCGTGACTTGCCACTGACTCCCTGCCTGTCTCGTTCCCCCAGACACCCGCTGATGCCTGCAGAGCCACAGCTTGCAAAGGCCTCGCAGCAGAAATCTGCATGTGCTGCAAGAGCAGGTTGTGTGCATTTATCACTGGCTTGGGAAACAGCGGGGAAAAGCAGAAACCAGAAGCGAAAGGGGAGTAAATCAGTTAGGCGCAGTCAGCGACAGCGGAATCTAAGAGGAGCTTGCTTTGGGATGACACCGGTGCTCAGAGGACATCCTAAGGCTCAGCTGTGGCAACAGGTCTCAACCTGAAAAGTGCATGCAGGGGCGGTTGGCAAATCGCCCCCAGCCAAGGCTGCGTGGCCCTGAAGGGTCCCTTCCCCTCTCTGGGCTTCAGTGCCCTCCTCTGTGAAAGAGAAACACAGCCGCTGCTGATTAACAAGGGGTCTCCCGGCTCTGACAAGCTGCAGCCCTCTGGGGGCGGGGGGAGCAGCCAGGAGGAGACGCCACCTCCCAGCTCCCACGCGTGGATGACCGTTCTGAACACTAGGCACCTCTGCGGGCGCCAAGTCACCAGGCGGGGTCAGAATAATAAAACCACCAGCCGCACCTGCTGCTCCGTTTGAGGTTTGGGCCACAGTCAGGAGCGCCACACAGAGTCGTGTTTCTTTTCTCCTCGCATGGGTGATAGCAAAAGCGCCTGTCCCCGGGATGCACGCCAAGGAGGGAGAAGCGACGGGGCCAGCATCCCATAGAGAGACAATGGCCCCCGCTTTCCTTTCCTGCCGCCTCCCCAGCCGCTCGCGGAGCAAAGTCAGATGTCTCCTTCCCAGCAAGCGGAAGAGGAAAGTATCAATCTGTTTCGGGGAAAGTTACGAATTGCGTGTGCCTGGAGTACTTGATATATGGCTGTAGCCTGGTGCGCAACAAGTGATTCTTGCTGTTGCATTTGATCTCGGGATGGTAATGTGCTCTCCTGACATCAGCCGACTGGGGAATGACTGAAGATGTTTTCTATAAGATGGTTGCAAACTTCAAAGCCCACTCTTAACCCCGCGCCACCCCCACCTCCCTCCCTTTCTTCCTCCTTTCCCTCCGGGCCCTCCTCTCCCTTCACCCAGCAAATTGTTTCGAGGCCAAAAGTGATTGTAGGACGATCAAGAATCAAGGAGCTGGTGGCAGGTGGTACCACCTGCATCTGAGCAACAGCCACCCCAGCCGCATCTGCTCCCCACTTGTGGAGGGCAGGGGGAGGGGCAGCCGCTGCGAAGGGTTCCCAGCCAGGCCAGGCCCAGCCCAGACTGTCTGCAGAGGCGAGCTGACAGGGGCCTGAGCCCCAGCCTCCTCTGGCCCCGGGAGACGGACGGGGATGCTCTGGCGACCCAGTGGCCACCTGTGGTCCCAGGGGGCAGCATGCAGCCCCTCATCAGGCCCCACACTCCACAGAAAAGGAAATGGGGGCCCTATATGGTGAGCGGGTCCCCAACCCAGGGACAGGAATACAAGCAGGCCCTAAGCCCATCAGTGGCCCCTCCTGACTTCTGCGCCAGCCACCACACCTCCGCCCAGTGGGACGGGTAAGCTGCATCCCTGCGCCCTGAGGGACGGGTGCCGGGCACGATTCTGGGCATTTATGTGGATTAACCCATTTTAGCCAGGGGTTCCCCACTGTGCAGTGTTGTGCCACAGAGGACATTTTTATTGCCATCATTAGAGCGAGGGGTGCTTCTGGCACCAAGCAGCCAAGGATGCTACCCAACAGCCAACAGGCAGCAAAGAGTCGGCAAAGAATGAACCAGCAAAACAGGCCACGGTGCTAAGGTTGGGAGGCCTGGGAGGCCTGTGTCACTATTGCTGTCGTAGCAGTTCTATTGCTGGTTATTCCATTTTCTGGGTGTAGAGAAAGATTCCGTACCTGGAATGGCACAGCTCACACGTGCCAGGGCCAGGATATGGGCCCTGGGCAATCAGACCCTAATTACACAGGGAATGCAGGAAGCCAGGGTCTTCTAAGAAGTCCCAGAAATACAGAGCCCTTGGCCCCTGCCCCCTGCCCCCAGCCCTCGCACCTCCCTGGGCCAGCCGTGTGGGGAAATATTCCCTTAGACCATCCCTCCACATGCGCACACACAGAGCTGGGGAGGAGGGGTTGCGGATAGAGTGAAAGACGGAAACCGCTCTGCACTCGTCTTTACAGCCCACTTTTTCTTGCAAGACCATCCTCTTAGGAAGCGTGGCTCAGCGGGCTGGGCAGGCACGCACCCCTGTTAAGCAGCTACCTGCCTGATGCCCGCATCACCGCTCCCCTACTGATGAGCACCTGGGTTCTTTCCAGCGTTGGACTCTGAAACGTATGGTGCCGTGGTCGAGGGCAGGGGCTCTGGAGTCGCACACCGCCTGGATCAGAATTCTGGGCTAGCTGTGCCATCTTGGAAAAGTCCCTCAACATCTCTGGGCCTTGGATTCCTTATCTGTCAAGTAGAAACCCCCCACAGGCTGGTGCGTTTGCAGCAACATTGTGTCAAGGGGAATGAATGCAGTGCCTGCACATAGAAAATGCTTTAAAGTGACAGTTTCCTATTTTTATAACATCATTATTCTCATCGTCATTATTATTACTTGTGTGGTTATTAGCCAGTAGTCTGCCCAACTCACTCCCCAGAAGTGCCATCAAAACCCTTTGGGGGGAGAGGGGGAGGCTGGCGCTGTGGCGCAGTGGGTTAATGCCCTGGCCTGTAGCACTGGCATCCCATATGGGTGCTGGTTTGAGACCCAGCTGCTCCGCTTCCATCCAGTTCAGCTCTCTGCTGTGGCCTGGTAAAGCACTAGAAGATGGCCCAAGTCCTTGGGCCCTTGTACCTGCATGGGAGACCCGGAAGAAGCTCCTGGCTCCTGGCTTCGGATTGGCGCAGCCATGGCCATTGCAGCCAATTGGGTAGTGAACTATTGAATGGAAGACCTCTCTCTCTCTCTCTCTCTCTCTCTCTCTCTCTCTGCCTCTCCTCTCTCTGTGTAACTCTGACTTGCAAATAAATAAATAAATCTTAAAAAAAAAAAAAAACCTTTGGGGACAGTCAGCCAAATGTTGGAGCAGCTTCCCAGCACTAACTGACTCCACGCGGGTGCCCAGCAGACTTGGAGGGCGGCAGGGAAGAGGAGTCCCTGTCGCTAAGGTTGGATTGACGAGGACCACTCCCATCCTGGCCAACACGGAAATGCCAGCATCCACACTTCTCAGCTGATGAGTGTACAACACAAGAATCAGACACTGTGCCCAGTGGAGGGAGGGCTGAAGTGGACTCGGCTGGGACACCATCTGTGACAGGCCCAGCCCGTGACACAGCAGGATCAACTCACCTGCATGGAAGGGGAGGCAGTGGCTCAGAGGCTGAGGGGTCCCGGGCTGAATTCTGCCATCTGGGCTCTGTGATCTCCTTCTCCGCTGTTCCCCCAGAACTGCCCCCAGCCCCTGGGGGGTGGAGGGAAGCTTGCGGGCCCTGGAGCCAAAGCCACCCCGAGGAGCTTGCACAGGAGGACAATTCTGCCCCCAAAGAGTCCCAACTGCTATCTTGTTACTGCCCTGTCCTGGGCGGGAGGGGCAGAGGCCAGTTGTCCTGCGGTTCCTCTTGCAGGGGCTCTAGGAGGAGGAGCCTGCCATTCAAGCCATGAGGGTGGGATCACACCTCGCGTGGACCAATCACAGAAGAACAGGCCTTGGTCCTGGGGATGGGCCAATCAGAGATCTTCCTCTTCCTTTTCTCTAACTGGGGGGAGAAGGGTAACGGCTCTCCCTCCTAAGTGCATGTGTGTGTGTGTGTGCACGTGCGGGCATGTGTGTGCATGTGTGTGTGTGTGTCTAGGGCTGCTGGCAGTCACAGAGGCATCTGGGAATGACACAGAGCATCAGAGAGCTGGAGGGAGACCCCAGCAGCTGTCCAACCCCCTGCAAGCCATCCCCACTTCCTCGGAGCTCCCTAGGCCCACTGAGCCACTGCTTTACTTTTTTTTGGCTTAAGCCTGATGGGTGTCTGGCACCTGCAAATAAGAGTTTCTGAGTGGCACACCAGCCAAAATCTGACACAGCCATGCCACAGCTGGGCAGGTGTCGAGGGGCCCGAGCAGCATTTTAGTGACACCAAGGCTCAGCGGCTAATGGCCCTGGGAGAGAACGCGGTGGCCATCCCAGCTGGTGCTCCCCAAAGACCTCACCATTTTCCAAAGATGGGGCTTGGGAGCCGGCGCCGTGGCTCACTTGGTTAATCCTCCGCCTGCAGTGCCGGCATCCCATATAGGCGCCGGGTTCTAGTCCCGGTTGCTCCTCTTCCTGTCCAGCTCTCTGCTGTGGCCTGGGAAGGCAGTGGAGGATGGCCCAAGTGCTTGGACCCCTGCACCCGCATAGGAGACCAGGAGGAAGCACCTGGCTCCTGGCTTTGGATCAGCGCAGCGCCGGCTGTAGTGGCCATTTGGGGAGTAAGCCAATGGAAGGAAGATCTTTCTCTCATCTCTCTCTCTCTCACTGTCTAACTCTGTCAAATAAATAATGAAAATAAAAAAAAAAAAAGATGGGGCACTTGTTTCCAAAGTCAGGGCACAATGCGAGAACCACACCCATCTGTCCCTGGAGCTGGGCCCTGCACCGCTGCAGCCCACGGGCCCTTTGAGGCTGCCAGCAAGGGCTTGGGCTCTTGGGGGCTGAAGTCAGGGGGAAAAGAGCATTGTGCCCAGTGAGGGGCTGAGTCATGGAAGCCCAGAGAGGAGCTGCAACCTAGAAAGGGAAACTGAGTCTGGTCCCAAAGAGACAAGAAAGAAAGGGACTCCCGGGGAGGGGAGCAGCCCAGGAAGACCCCTCCCCCAGTAAGAGGTAGTCCTGGGGTCCGCAGGGCCTGGGTGGCAGGTCCATACAGGAGCCAGAGCTACGACTTGGGTGCTTGTCCTGCTCTCCACAGGACAGTGGCTGTGCCTGGTCACCTGTCGGGTTCTGGACCCAACCAGCTGTGTGCCTGTAAGCAGGGTACCTTATACACACGTGCTTTGCACATGCATGTGTGTGCACATCAGAAGCTAAGGGAAGGCTGGGATGCGGCCCCTGAACGACCAGCTATTCTGTGCACGTGCGTGCAGTAGGCGAGGTGTGTGATGTCCGTGGAGAGGATGAGCACACGAGTGTGGAAGTGAGGTAGAGGGGGAGTGTGTGCATGTGTGCACAGACCTTGAAAGCAGGGGTACGACACGGCACGGTGTGTGCAAGGAAGGGTGGATGTGTGGCTGTGTGTGGGGCAGGGGGTAAGTGAGTGAGTGAGTGGCCTGCAGGGGTGTGCGGGTTCCTGGGCAGGGTGGACTTCCTTGAGGCATCCCCCGAGAGCCCTGCCAGGTGAGGCCCCACGTGGCTCCCATGTCAGCACCCCCCCCCCCAGAGCCGGAGCCCAGATGTGCCCACAGAGGGCAGTACCAGGCAGGCCAGCAGCCCCGCCCCCGCCCCAGCCTGCAGTCCAGGCAAGAGCAGCAAGACTCGCTCCTCACCACGGAGTGCCAGGGGCTGGGCAAACACAGCGGCAGGAGACCCTCAGATGCACTGTCCCAGTCCGAAGGAGCTTCTGGACACTTGGGACAGGCAAGGCAGGAGCCAAGGGAAGCTATCCTGGCTGTGACAGGCCCCCTGGGGCCCTCCCCGGGGCTGCAGGCTGCCCACTGGGCTGAGCCCAGAGATCTTCATGGCCCAGAGCTGTGTCTCAGGAATGGCTGCCCCCCGGCGCGGGCCCCCCCGGAAACCCTACACATCCCCAGCCCTGCCAGGACAGGTGAGAATAGCTGGGAGCTGCTGAGCCCCATCAGGGAGGCCAGACCGCAGGGCCTGGGCTCCTGTTGGCCGACCGAGGAGCTGCTGGGGCCGAGTTAGAACCAGTCTGGCCTTGGTCTTGTCTCGTGATGTCTGCATCTGCAGACTTCCCCCAGTGCACCCCGAGCCGCTGCCACATTCAGTCCCTTTGTAACTGTCTGTTTTCCTCACCCCAGCCAGGACCCCCACCCCGACCCCAGCTGAAGGATGCCCCATTGTCCTGTGGGTGCCCCCGGCCCGGGGCTGACAGGGTCAGGGGTCCAGTTTCACCGGAAGCCTCCTGGGGAGACCCTCTCCTCTCCCTGAGCTCCGTGCGTGACCCACGCGCGATTCCTTCCTCCCTCCCGGATGATGAAATCATAGCCCTGATCCGGACCTGTTCCTACCATAAGATAAATTGTCAAAATGTTTTCATCTAATTGGGTCTTTTTCAAGTCAGCTGAAAACCATCAAGCCGGGAGCCAGATGGAGCCCGTGATTAATGAGGGACATTTGGAGGCTCCTCCCCAGCCATCACGGAGCCCGCTGGGGCGGCGGCGGTGGCGGCTCCTCGCTGGGAGTGGCTATGCCAGGCACATGAGCGAGGCCACAGGAGGCTTCTCCTGGCTAAGAGCCGCCTTCTCCCATGAGGCTCGGGACACGCTGGTCCTGTAGAGGGGTCCCCAGCCCCTCAGGGAGCCAGCATTCCCCAGCCAAGCAGAAGGGAGAGGGCGCGTTTCTGGGGGCCCAGAGGGAGTGCTGGCTGCCCCTCCTCCGGCATGCACTGCCCAGGGCCCCGCCATCAGACTGGATGCAGGGCCTCTGAGGCTCCGCCCGAGAAGTGCCCCTGTTCCCACTGACTGGAGCGCACCCTGCTCTGAGGTGGGGTCAGTACTGTGGCTTAGAGGGTAAAGCTGTCACCTGCAATACTAGCATCCCATATGGGCACTGATTTGAGTCCTGGCTATTCTACTTCTGATCCAGCTCTCTGCCATGGTCTGGGAAAGCAGTAGAAGATGGTCCAAGTCCTTGGGCCCCTGCACCTGCGTGGGAGACCTGAAGGAAGCTCCTGGCTCCTGACTTCAGATTGACACAGCTCTGGCTGTTTTGTCCATCGGGGGAGTGAACCAGCAGATGAAAGATCTCTCTCTCTCTCTCTCTCTGTGCCTCTCTATAACTGTACCTTTCAAATAAATAAATAAATCTTTAAAAAAAAAAAAAAAGCAGGTCCTCCCTGCACTGGAAAATAGCCCCCGCCCCCAGCTGCTTCCCCAGGGCCTGGCTGCTGTGTGGGCTCTGTGGGCTCCGCCCCTCTCTGGGCTGCTGGTGCCCAAGGGTAAAGCCCCTCCCTCTGGGTGGCCCACAGTGGACAGATCTGTGTCCGCCCCACCACTGGGGAACATTTTCACAAGAGTGATGGGGGCCCCGTCCATCTTCAAGTCTGGGCTAGGTCCAGGCATTGGTTGTTCTCCAAGGTCCTCAGCGGACTCCATGCACAGCCCCGGGGCCAAAGCCCCCATGCTGCAGGGAGTCCTGGCTCAGCCCGGCTGGGTCGCTGCTGCGTGAGCCCCGTGTGAGCCCCCAGTTCTCTACCTGAAGTTGGGCCTGGCTGTTCAGTTCGGCCCCGTGAGTGTTTGTTTAGAGTTATATCAAAAGGTTCCCTTACGAATAAGAGGGATGAGCCATGCAAGACAGCATCACTGTGGTCCTCACAGCAACTATGTAGTACCCACTCATCCGACAAGCACTTACGGAGCGCCTACTGCATGCCAGAATCTATATCCCTGGGCATGCCCTCAAGAACCTTCCAGACGAGTGGGGCAGGCAGAAGCACGTCTGTAATCCTCACTGCCGAGGAGTCTTGGGGCAGTGCCGGGGACCTGGGAAAGCGACCCTGACCAGAGAACTTTCAAGCTGAACCGGAACAGAGGCAGCTCAGTGCAGGCTCAGCGAGCAGCACCTGCTGCCTCCATGCCCAGTGGCCTCCCCTCGCTGCCAGCCCTTGGTCCCCACGAGGCCTTCTACCAGGCACGAGGACTTGAGAGCAGGAAGGCCTGCCTCTCCTTGATGACGTCATGCTCAGCTCTGTCTGCACTGTGCTGGGGCAGAGTGAGGACTGCGGCTCACTGGGCCTGCCCTGGAGCCTGCAGTGCAGCCTGGACACAGCTGCCTGGAATTGACCGGGGTGGGGGTGGGGGGCTAAAATGAGGGAATCTTACTCTGCCGGCATCTCTGTCCCTGCCCCAAGTCAGGCCTCCAGGAGAAATCCCAGGAACCTGCAGCTCGAGCTCTCGGTCCAGGGAAGCACCCACAGCTGACGGTTCCCACTTCCGTGCTCTGAGGACGTCCGTGAAGGGGTTGGAGGAAAATCTACGAGGCGGATGCCCTCCTAGTTACCCCACTTGACTGACGTCTGACCATCCTCTAACTGCCAGCTTGGTGCTCCTTCCTCCAGGATGCCTTCCCTGATGGGTGTCCCATGGTGCTATTGCTGCGTGTGTCACGTTTGAGCTGATGTGCTGGTTACATGTCCACCCCCACCTCCTGCATCTCAGATAAGCTCTCTGAGTTCAAGGGCCTGTGTGGCTTGCTCACCACTAAATGCACAGCACACAGTAGGTGTCCAATAAACAATGAGCCAATGCACAACCGTCATAGGAATGGAGGCCACATTGGACGACACTGAGAGTTCATTTGCATGTGTGTGAAAGCCCACACGGTGGTGTTGGTGGGACGGTGGAGGGGAGGAGTGGGCAAGGTAGGACTGGGCCCGGAGCCCCAGAGGACTCACCGTGAGGAGCCCCACCTTTCTCAGCCTGGGACCCCCACACCAGGGACTCAGGTGTGATGGATTGGGGATCCTGTCTCCAGTTCGGTTGGGAAGGCAGGTGCACACTCTGCTGCAGGTGACAGGAGGCAGGGACACAGTGTCACCCCCTCCACCATCACACACATGCACACATGCACACACATGCGGGCACACACACATACACACACACGCGCGCGCGTGCGCACACACAGCTTCTTCATCCTGGCCACAGTCAGCATCGCGCACAGCCCCGGCTCCCCACTGCAAACCTCCCCAGCCCAGCGCTTCGGGTTACAATTTCACGCTCAGCCTGAAGTGGTTCCCAAAGCCCAGCATTTGTTTGTCCTGATGATCCTTGGCTTTGATCGGTGAGACTCAGCCAAGTGGCGTCTACTGTGTCGTTTACTTTAGGCTGCAGGGAAGTTGTCTCTCTCCTAACGGCCTTGGGTCTCTCCGTACCCAGCCTCTGGTGTCACAGAACAGAGCCGCTCTGCCCCAATCAGGTCCCTGCTACAGAGGGGAGGAGCTGGATTTACCGGGCCCAGGGCATCACAGCTAGCGGATCTGACTTCCCGCCCTGCCTCGGCTGCTTCCTGCCTGTGTGGCCTTGGGCGCGCCATGCCGGTGTCAGGTCCTCTGTTTCCCCGCCTGTACAAGGGGACAGTCACACCTATTGCGAGGCTGCTGGCATCCAATGCTGTAGAGCCCTTGGCCTGGGCACCCCACACTTCCAGCATGAGATGTTGGTAGAGCTCTGTGGCCTCACCCGGGGCAGTAGAATGGCTGCCCCTGAACCCCCAAACTAATTCCCCTTCTGATCGCTGCAATTCCTATTGGTGCCACTTTGCTCAGCCCTGATGCTGTTGATCTTTGGGGTCAGCTCCTTCCCCCTGGGGTCCTGTGCAGTGTAAGATCCCATGGACCCAGGGGTGGTGCTCAGTGCTGGGAAGAAGGGAGCAAGCCAACCAGCAGACATCCGTCTCATGTAATTTCCGGTGCACAGAGCAAACCTACACATGCAAGCAACCAGGAAGGTGGCAGGATAGAGCCCGAGGGAGGGACTTACTCTGTGGAATCGTAGGGAGAGCTGGCTGTGGAGGTGAGGGAGAGGAAGAAGAGGACAGGCCAGCCGTGGACACTCAGCACACAACAGAGGAGAATGGATGAACCCCAGAAAGGTACCGGTGGGTGTGGCTATGATGTGGGACAAGCCCTGCATCTTCATGACGCAGAATCATGATGGTTTATTTATTTTTCATACAGCAAGCCTGGCACAGGCCAGTGGGGAGGAAGGGGTGTTGCTCTGTGTTATAGAATGTTCTAGAATTGCTCTGCACTGTTATGATGCTCCCATCCCAATAAAATCCTCAGGAGTTAAGAGAGTCCATGAACGGTGTCTCGTGCTGGTGATGAGAGACTGCTTGGAAAGACTCAGTGCACCATTCCCATCCACGGTCCATTGGCTCCGACCGTTCAGAGCCCAGGGAATGGTAGAGGCCCCGGGGACGTGGCCCTCACTCAGAAGCAGGCAAGACCCAAAGAGAGGCAGCCGTGAGAGTGACCCTACGTCCAGCAACAGCGAGGCCCTCGGCCTGGACCACACCTGCAAGTCCCGGCAGTGCATCTCATGATGCTTCAAGCGGTCCTGGATGGGCCTGCTGCATCCCGGGTGCCTGTGCTGCCCCAGGGAGGAGCTCAACCCAGAGGCCTCCGGCCCCTCTCCCTGGCCAGGCTGCCACGCCCAGCAGGACTCGGCATGCAGAGCCACCAGCCTCACACCCTGGGCCTGCCCTCGACTGCCTGCTCTGCCTTCAGGAAGAGGCAGCGATCGGGGGCACCTGCTGAATGTGTGGATTGTAAATGTTTCTCCTTGCAAGGGTGCAAGGGAGAAACTGGGACACCTGGCTCAGGAAGCCCTGGGTTCAAATCCCACCTTCCTGTGCGACGTTTTCTCAGACTCCATCTGTGCAATGGAGCTCACATCAACATCGAAGAATCAAGATGGAAGGAACAGGAAGTGCACACAGCGGAAAAAAATGAACAGAGAGAGGGAAGCGGGCTTTCTAGGGCAAGGCACCACACCCATTTCACGGAGTCCCTGCTTCAGTGGGAGAGAGGCATCCTGACCCAGGCGCCTGATAATAAATGGGGTGCCAATCACGTGACCGACACGGCATCACTTACGGGTGTTTGCTCATTGCTTTGGGGTCTCCCTTGCTGCTCCCCTCCTAACCGCAGACCCTACCCCGGCCCTCTGGGCCCTGGTGGTTTCCCACCCTCACCGGAGGACAGAGGCAGGAGGCTCCCAGCCCCCGTCTTTCAAACTTTTGCTGAGTCTCCAGCTTCACATCTTTCCCTCCCACGAACAGACTTGGGGTTATTTTGGAAAGATTTTGCCACAAAAGCCTCTGAGTGCTAATGAGTGTGACTTCGGAAGAGAATTTTCCATTAGGAGGTAAGAAAAAAAAAAAGGAAGACAAATCACCTTGAAATCTAGTAAGCGATGTTGGGCCCTTCTGTCCGTCCAATGCTCTTCCTGCCCGAGTAATGACTCTTGGCCAATGCCAAGTTCAACACTAAGGCTGCTCATGGATCGCACACATGCTCTTCATTCACAATGCATCTTTCATGCCAGGCACTGGGCTGGATAACCCCGGGGGCCCCTGCTCTCCAGGGCCTTGTGTTTCGGAGGACAGCACCGAGCATGCAATGTGTCCCAAGAGGGATGAGCAAGGCAAACCTGTGTGTTCCCTGGAGGAAGGAGCCAGCAAGGGTAACTGACAATGCCCTGCAGCCTGGGTTCAAACCCCCTATCAGCTGTTCTCCAGCTGTGTGACCAGGGCATGATCCTTAACTTCTCTGTGCCTCCTCTTCCTCGTTGGTAAAAGATGGACAAAAATAGCACCAGTGGATGCTGTGATGAGAGACTGACTTTTTACCCCAGTAGCACAGGGCTTGCCACACAGTACGTGCCTAACAAGAGTTGGCTATCACATAGCTGCTGTCCGTTCAATGGGGCTGATAACCGGGCTTTATTTTGCTCCCAGGGTGAAGAGGGGAAAGTGGGGGGCAAGCCCGGGGCCCAGGGTAACCCCACATAGGCTGCTCTTCATCACCAGGGACGTTGCCGCTAGCAGCAGGGTAGGAGGGGGTGGTGGGTGAGGGCCGGGCAGGGCCGGGCGTTAATTAGCTCCCCCTCCTCTCTTTCCGGGTCCCAGGCCCCTCCGTTTGGCCCCATGCCCTCGGCTGCCAAGTGTCGTCGCAGCCCCCAGCCCTGCATCCCCCCGGAAGCCGGAGAAAGGGAAGGCTGCTTCGGGCCGCGCTCCTCTGTTCTCGGCGGAATGTGCCGCTTTTCCGCCTGGCTTCACACATTGTCAGGGCAGCCATGTGCCGACCGCTCGCTGTCCCCATGCCGGGCTCCTCCTGACCCGCCGGGCGCCCGCTGCTGCATCCGGGGCCCGTCATTGTAACGGATCTGCTGGTGGGAGGAAGCAGGGGCCTTCCGCCTCGTCAACCCTGCGCAGTGGCCTGGATGCTGATGGCTCTGTCCAGTGAGTTCCGACATCCCAGACGGCGCGCTCTGCCGATGCGCTGAGACCCCGCGACGGGGGATCGAGAAGCGCAAGACTTTTCTGGAGCAAGAATCTGGGTTCCTTTTTTTTTTTTTTTTTTTTTTTTGTAGTCTACCTTCTGAAAGCACTGTTATACTGTCTTGCTGTTAGGTTTTAAAAAAAGTGCTGCTAATGAAATGCATAGAAAAGTAAAAACATGTCATGCAAATTAGACACCTTTGGGGATTTTGAAAAACTTGTTTGAAGGGCTAATTAAGAAGCTATTAAAAATAATTAATAATAATCTGCTTTTCCCAAATTCTTTTTCAGTTCAGAAGTGTAAGTGATGCCATTTTTATTTCACTTTTCTGAGTACGTGAGCAACCGCTCCATCGCCTACCTGGAAATATTTTTTCATGCCACGGGTCCCTCGTTGACCTGGGAGTCTTCCTCTGAACTTTTAATGATGTTTTTCAGGGTAATCCCATTTGTGCCCTTCCTTCCTCTTGTTTTCCTTGCTTGCGAGAGCTGCCCGTGTGCAGACCGCTCAGCAAATGCGGTCAAGGCATCCGCGCAGCCCCGAGTCTAAGTCTCGCTGGGAGAAAATTGTTGTGAGTTACAGGAAATTAAAAAATTCCTGCAATACCAGCCCACTCCTCAAAGTCACTCTGTGGTATCCCAGCATCCACTCGACTCTGAAGTCAGGCCAGAGTGATTTTGGAAGAGTGATTTCCAGCCTTATAAAGGGTCACGTCGTGGATTGAACCCATATTTGCTTCTGTGTTTTGTAAATTTCGAACTCGTTACTAAACCTTTGTCTCTCTCACCCTTCGTCTGGCTCTTAGCTCGCCCTCATCCATCTGAGCCTGGAAAGTCTAATGAACAACGCTGAAACGCATTCTGCATGCAGAAATGTGATCACACACCAACGGCTGCGGACCTGGCGAGAACTGGCAAGGCCGGCCGGGGAGGGGGTCCCTGTTCCTTGGAGCCAGCTCACTCCTGGGGAGCAGGCAGGGGTACCCGCTCTCCTCTGAGCCCCCTGTGCCTGTCTCAAAGATAACCCAAGCCAGTGTCTGCTCTCCAAAAGTCCAAGTTGCGTGTTCCAGCGCCAAGCTAGCAGACTGGCTATGCGACATCACCCTGCCCTGTGTCCCCTCCCTCCCTCGCTTCCTACAGAGAGATGCCAGCCCCTGTCTGTATTCTGGGATGCAGGCCCAGCACTGCTGCAGATGCCTTAAACGTCCACGGAACAGAGAGAGAAGCCCGCTCACCGGGCTCAGGAAAATTCTCCCAGGAAATCCAGGATGTAGAGCAGCGGTGGTCTGGCCTGTGAGCCTCTGAGGAGGGGGTGAAGGCTGTGGGGACCTTCTGATCACACACGTGTGTGCGCGTGCACGCATGCACACACGCACACACACACACAGTCTTTCATTCCTGCTCTGCCCTGCACCCCATGTTTGAGCGTCCATATGACATCTCCGGGGCAGGCCCGTCTCACACGGGCGCTCCCTTCACCCAGGTGGGTGGGAGTCAGTGCACAGAAACAGGAAGATCTGGAGACAGACGGCCCAGCCCTGCCGCTCCCGGCTGTGCAGCCTTGGAGCAGCCCCTGACCTCGCGGGGGTCTTTGGTTTCTCCAGTGCACGGTGGAGATGCTAACACCCCCCTGCCAGCCTCGTGCTGACAGTGGGCACGGGCATGGGTTCTGCTGGCGGGGACTCTGATCTGGGGAAAGGAGGCCCACGGGGCGGGGCGGGGGCGGGCACCCCACACTGCTAGAAAGCCTGGGTTCAGGGAGGAACAGCACACCCGTGGCTTCCTGATGAAATGCAAATCAGGGCTCCAAGAAGTCTGGCTGAGCATGGGAGCAAAGACGCCAGCGCCCAGTGGAGGAAGCCTCTGAGCAGGAAGGCTGGCGGGGGAGCACCTGGCTTCTCCTGGGGGGGGGGGGGCCCGGGGCAGGAGCCCACAATGCCTGCCCTGGCTGAGGAGATGAGCGCGCCTTCCTGAGGCTCATGGTCCGCCTAGGCTGTCCCAGGGATCGGCCCCACACCGGAAGGAGCTGGTGACCAGGCAGGAAGTAGGCAGATCTTGGCAGTCGGGGCGGGGAAGGGGTCAGGCGGGTCCCCCCGCACCCGGGCTCTGCCTCCCTTACATGGGCGTGTGGGAGCCACCTGGAGAGTGCGCACGCCTGTGGCCATCTGCGACCTGCACCCTGGAACCTGTGCAGACACTGCCTCCTCCAGCCCAGCAGCCACGAGGTCACGGCCCTGTGTGACCCCGTCACCTGGCTGGCCCCAGCCGCCCTCAGATGAGAGGCCGATCCTGCCCTGGCCCACCTGGAAGCACTTGGGATTTCCAGCAAAAGTGTGTCTGTGACCGGCAGACACTGAGGGCAGCGGGGGCGGGGCCCAGAGAGGCAGAGCCACTTCCCTGAGACCACAGAGCAAGCTGGCATCAGGGCTGCCAGAGCTTTGATAGCGCAACTTCTGACCTTAGGGGCCTGCAAGCTCCCCATCCAAGGAGAAGGCTCCCCGGTGCCGACCCTGGGAAGCTGAAGATGAGCGAGGGCCTTGGGAGCCTACCTCTCTGAGACAGGGGGAGGCTCCTGCCCCAGAACTCACGGCGGAGACAAAGCCCAAAGCTTGCATGGGAGCGGTCAAGCCACAGGAAGTGAGGGTGGCCCGGGTCAAGGAGCACCCGGGCCCGGGCCAGGTGCCGGAGGCCGCTCGAATGTCTTCGTGGTTGCTCCCACGTCTGGGTTCTGATAGAACCCAAAACACATTTTGCCTTCATGTTTTAAACTACGTATAATTGAGAGACTGTGCAATCTGTCTGCTTTTCACTATACTTAAATCACACCAACATGGTGGACTAGATCCAAAGCTATTTGGTGCCCACTGTGGCCACTGAGGGCCAACGTGGAGAGAGAGAGAACGCTCCGAGTCAGCTCTTCACTCATTCATTCCCTCGACAAACAGCTGCTGAGGACTGTGTGTCCCGGCCCCACACCGGGCACTGGGCACGGGCACGGGATGAGATGGGCTTTGTGGCCTGAAAGGGCTCCTGGGCTGGGGAGGGCGTGGCCTCTGAGCGGCCAGGGAGCTCTGGACGGGGAGCGCGCAGCTCTGCAGGGGGAGGGCAGGCATTGGGCTGAGTCTGAAGAATGGCAGGAGCTGTGGAACTGAGGCGGGGCGCGGCAGGTGCACAGCCAGGAAGCGTGCAGGTGCGCAGCGTCACGGGGAAACAGGCCCCCCCCGGGGGTGGCCACCATCCCAGAATCGCTATAAGGGAGCACCTAGAGGGGAGAGATCCACCCAGCCCTGCTGCTCAGCCACCTTGGGCAACACGTAGCTCTCTCTGCCTGGTTTGGAAAACACCGGCAAATGGCCAGGGCTGTCCTGTGTCTCCCCACTCATCGCACCGGGACCACGACGTGGACAACTGCTTTAGCCGAGGCCTGCTTCCCACAGAGGAGGAGGCCACAGGACCGCGGCTCTGAGGGGCCTGCGCTCCAGCTCTCCAGCCCTGATCCTGAACCCCCAAATACCCCTATGGCAAGCCTGGTCTCCCAGCGGCCACAGAGGCCCGGCTGACCCACACGCACAGGACTGGTAAGCAGGGCAACGCAGATGTGGGCTCAGTTCAAAGCAAGAGAGCTGTCAGAGCCCCTCAAAGCCACTGGGCCCTCCTCTCTGCAGCGGGATGTGAAGTTCAGGGTCACAGCTGCCAGGCACACCTGGCACAGGAGGCTGGTTGCAGCCTTGGCAGCCAGCATGGCCAGGGACAGGACAGAGGGGCAGAAGGGGGCGTGACTCTGCGTGCTGGCTTCTGCACCTCGACACAGCCTTTCCAGGATGTGAGATTCCCGTGGGAGCAGGCGGAGGACCAAGAGCACCAGCAGCTGCTGCCCTGATCCAGGCAGGGCGCAGAGAGGTGAGCCGGGGATGCCAGGGGACGCCAGACCCGTGTCTGCACAGGGACCTGGTCATCTGGGGCTTCCACAGTGGCTGCTTGGAGGACAGTGCCGTCACAGGTAGTGTCTCTCACCCCCACGCCTCGGCTGAGCCATGCTCCGGCTTCCTGGCTGCGTCCTGGAGCTGGAGAGGCCCGGAGAGGCCACACCTTGCAGGGATGCCCCCGGGGGGGAGGAGAGCTGGAGGGATCCGAGACTCAGACCAGGAAAGAGAGCTCCGCGTTCAGGGACCCATTGTCTGCGTTTTGTAAGGGACATTGTCTGCTGTGGAAGTGGCATTCCTGGACTTGGGGATGACCAAACTGTGTTCCCTAATGCAAATAACTGGCTAACTGCTTTGTGCTTGGCTATGGAAGAGCCAGAATGGAAACGAGTTAGACTGTTTGCTCAGTACTTAACATACATCACATGGTCCATGTTTTTATTTTATTATGAATGAGTGAATGGATCCCACAGGGGCTCGGGCATGAGCTGGGGTCCCCTGCTGCCTCTCTAGGGTCCTGTGGCCTCCATCAGCAGGGACGGCCCGGCCACACCCCAGACCCCGTGTAGTTGAGGGTGGAGAAGACCCTTAGTGTCCCACCGCCTGTCCCTCGCCCCGTGCCAGGGTAGTCGGTGTCTGAGCAGCACTGGGGCCCAGCCTGGCACCCGGAGAGCCGGGCTGTGGCCACCTGCACAGCTG
Organism: Oryctolagus cuniculus; assembly: GCF_051225735.1. Classification (NCBI taxonomy): domain Eukaryota; kingdom Metazoa; phylum Chordata; class Mammalia; order Lagomorpha; family Leporidae; genus Oryctolagus; species Oryctolagus cuniculus. The sequence goes on from NC_142881.1 coordinate 12,724,143, forward strand.
CATCCAAGCCTTGCTCAGGCCTGAGAGTGTGGACATGCAGCCGCCAGGCTGTGGGGTCGCCGCTGTCCCCTCGCCCCTCCTCTGCAGGGCCCACTCTCCGGTCACGAGGGCCCTGTCTGCCTGGGCTCCCGTCTCTCCTCACTCAGACCTCAAGCGTCACCTCCAGGCGAGGCCCAGATCCACCAGGGCCACCCCCGAGTGATGTGCAAATGTGCTGGGGTTGAGCCCCCGCCCACCTCTGAACTGCTGTGGAGGCGGTGAGGGCTGGCGACTCCCCCGGGGAGCCGCTGGAGCCTAATGCAACACACGTGCTGAGAGGCCAGGCCGGCCGGACGTTCGCGGCTCGGCTCCCAGGCCCCTCCGCTGAGCTGGGGAAGCAGCAGCTGGGAGGCCGGCCGGGGGAGGCTCCATTCCAGGGCCACCGGAACGCGCAGGCTGTCTCCGTAGCACATCTTTCGGCCGTTTTTAGTGGCTTTGAATCTGCGCACACAGAGCAGCGTCTCTTTCCATCGTCAAGCCCGGGAGAGGCGGACGCTGCAGGTGGCCAACCCCTGGGCTCAGGCAAAGCCCTCAGCCACGAAGATGAAATCTGCAATTCTCCCACGACTCCGGGCTCTCCCCTTCGGGCAGGCTCCTGGCAAAGCCGTGTTGGCGGCTGCATGTCCACACTCTCAGGCCTGAGCAAGGCTTGGATGCAGCTGTGCAGGTGGCCACGGCCCGGCTCTCCGGGTGCCAGACTGATAAGGAGGGTAGACGTGCACAGGAAGTACCGAGTTACAGTACCTGGAAGCACATACCATGTGCCAGGCCCTAGAAGTCACAGGGTCTGGTGCGTGAGTTCACAGTGCGGGAAGAAAACAAACCAACGGTGATGTGGATAAGGAGCAGGCTTTCAGCTCAGAGAGGCCGCCCGCTGCCGCTGACCGGCTGGGTGACCTCAGGCCAGTCATTTAACCTCTCTGTTTCCTAGTTGATAACACAGCAGCTCCATAAAGAACTGAGGTGGGAACTGCCACACCCTGAGAGCAAGCTGGGTGCACAGAGGCTCGGGTGAACAGCGGCCTCTCCCCTCCACCCCCAGCAGGTCTAACTGTTCTCGGCCCCTGGCTGCGATCTTGGAGCGGCCCAGACGCATTCTGGGTCTACGCAGGGAGAGGTAATGAGGCGGGTCTTGGGGAGGAGTTTGGTTCTTTGAGTCTTTTTAAAATGGCCCCCAGATCCGAGCAAGCCAGGAAATGGCCACCCCGGGCCCCTGCTCGCTTCGCTCCACCCCCCACCCTGGTGCCCCTGGAGCTCAAGTGAGTCCTAGACCACCCCATCTACCCGGGCACTGCCCTCCCAGCCCATCTGGGGTTGGAAAGACCCTCTGGGGGCTGCGGGGGCTTCCTTACTCCTGGAAGCCTGCAATGGCCCAGTGGCCCAGTGGCAGGGAGCAGGGCTGAGGGCCACCCTGAGGGCCACGTGAGCCTCTGAGAGGTGTGGCCCCCACCCTGAACACGGCCACAGGGAAGACAAAGCGGGGTCCTTGCCACTCCCCTGGCCCAGTGACCCCCTTCTCCAAGGCAGTGACCAGATGTCCTGAAGTGGCCAGGAGGTCCCTGCCCTGGAGTCAGCACCCGGGCGCCTCCCAGACCTCACCAGGTCCTACCAGGGGTCTTCCTTCAGGAAGGTGGAATAAGGGGAACCAGGGGGTTGGGGGCCCAAAGACCCCTGCCAGACTACCTGGGGCCGCGGGAGAACTGCACTGGGACTTCTGGTCTACCAGGTGCCAGCCACGAGGTCTCGAGCAGGTAGCCTCATGTCCTTGGGCCCCACCTCCCTCACCTGTAAAATGGATCTCACCACGCCCAGTTCCCAGTGCTGACAAGAGGATCCCATGAGAAAATGGAAGAGGGGCGCTTGGTGAACGGCAGCACCATGCTCTGCCGGGCCGTGAGACGCCGTCAAACCAGAGGCGTCTCCAGCCATGGCTTCTCGGCCGCGTCTCTGGCTCCCCACGGCCGTCCAGGCCAGGACACGTCCCCAGGATTCCTCAAAAGCCGCATACTCCCCTCCTCTACTCCAGCCTGGGACTGCTCCCCAAGTCTCTGGGCCACTCCTGGTCCCCTCACTAACCCCTTGCCCAGGCTCAGCTGATGGTCAGCTCTTGCCTCCTTACCTCCTGCCCCCGCCTCCCCACCGGGGCCCATGCCCCATCTCAGTACAGGTTGTGATCCCTCCATCCCCAAAGTCTCTGGCTCTTCCTGCAGCCCCAGGCGAGCCCCACTCTAGGCCAGAACACGCAGAGCCACCAGGAAGGATGCTGGTGCTGACTGGTGATGGCCATACGTCCTGATGCTTGCTCTGTGCCCGCCTTGTCCCCAGGCCTTTGCCGTGTTGACCCATCCGAGCCTCCCAGCAGCCCCGTCATGGACTCCCGTTTCCATTCCCATTCTGCAGATGAGCAATTGCAGCCCAGAGAGGTTGAGCAACACCCTGAGGTCGCTCAGGAGAGAACAGCAGAGCCAGGACATGGAAACAGACAGACACGCTCCAACCTCCCAGCCTCACACCCTCAGTGGTGACCTTTGTCACCATTCACGGGATACACTTGGCACTGGGACATGGCCTTCACAGCCCAGTGCTCCCAGACCAACCCCCAAAACAAATGCTCTTCTCCCCGGCCAGACCCAGCGAGCTGAAGCCCACAGCCAAGCAGGCCAGAGGTCCGTGTGCCTCTGAGCGTTGTGCGTGCCATTCCCTCGGACTCAGATACCTTTCCAACTCCCTGCTGCTGTCTTGCATAAGGGGAAAAAAATGGAATCCAAGTGGTAATTCAGCGGAGACTTTGAGTCGAGTGGGTCTGCCTTAGAACCCTGGCTCCTGGACGTTTCAGCTGTGTGACATTTGGAAAGTTGCTTAACCCCTCTGAGTTTCTGTTTCTTCACCTGTAGAATGCAAGGGAGGATGTGACTCCTCCAAAGGGTTGCCCTGGTGTTAAAGGCAGCCGCGCATCAGGTGCTGGACAGTGGGTGGACACTGTCGGGATGGTGGCTGCTAAGTTCAGTACATCTGCATTTTCCAGTTCCTTCCTTGCACCAACCGGGGCACCGCAGAGCCCAGCTGCACTCGAGCCCCCGCGACCGCCGGGCAGGGTCTGAGCAGGCACCCGACTTCCTGCCCTCACACAATCAAGCACAGCAGCCCTGTCCCACCACAGGGCCTTTGCACGTGCATTCCTCTGCAGGGGACGCCATTCCCTGCCCCCCCCCCCACGGGGCTCACCTTGCCTCCTCCTCATCTCTTAGGCTCAGGTACAGACGTCACCTCCCAGAAGGGCCTTCTCTACCACGCTGTCTGCCACTGTGCTTCTCAACCCCTGTGGGTTTCCTCCACTGCATTTGGAAACTATGCGACTGTGTCGTGCCTTGCTGGCCCCGGGATGGCAGTGCCTGGCCGTCGTCTTCCCTGTCCCGCACTTAGCGTGAAGGCCAGTGATCAGGCGAGACGTGACCACTGTGTGAACAAGCCGCTTCAGCTGGATTCCGCAGAGCACCGACAGTGGGGGAGTCTGTGGCCAAGTCCCAGCCCGGGCAGATGGGAGAGGGACCCCTCCCTCTCCCCAGAGCCGCCGCAAGGCCGCACCTGGCTGCCTGCAGAGCCAGCTCACCAGAGACAAATTGGAGGCAGTTCAGAGGAGCGGGCCAGGCAGGATTAAGTGGAGGGAGAGGGTGATTTATAAAGAAAGATAAAAGGGCCAGCTTCATAAGGCTGGGCTGCGGGATTGCTTCAATAACAGCCGCCAAATGTTGGCAAGGTGTGTGCGCCGGGGAGGAGGGCTGACTGCCCTGCGGAGGTACAGAGGTGGTCGCCGGGGGACACACCAGGAAATCCCAGCAGCCCCCAGGAGCCTGAAGGGGAGGGGGCAGCAAGCAGCCAAAGCAGGAAGCTTCGGCCTCACCTTCACCTCCTCGCGTCACCAGTGGCCGACCCAGGCCAGGGCCTCTGGGGTTTAGGCAGCGGAGAGAGGAGGGGCCCAGGGAACCAGAGAAACCCTGCGGCCCTGCTGGGACCACACCGAGGGTTCCAGACATCTGAGCAGGAAGGTACCAGGGCAGTGTTTTAGACCAGGACCTGCAGTTGGGCATGTAGGGTCCATCGGCCTGCTGCCCGTTTCTGTCACTAAAGTTTTATTAGCACACAGCCACATCCATTCATTGGCTTGTTTTCCATGGGTGCTTTTGACTTCAGCCGAGTGGCTGCAACCCAGACTTTACACGACTCTCAAATCCTATTTCTTTTCTGGCCCTTTATAGTTTCAAGGTCTTTTTGTTTTAGAAGGCAGACAGACAGACAGAGTTCCTCCCTACTGGTTCACCACCCCAGTGCCAGCCATGGCCGGGAGCTGGAACTCAACCCCAACCCCCCCGCCGGTGGCAGGAACCCAATCACTTGGGTCATCACCGCTGCCTCCCAGGATCCCCAGTAGCAGGAGGCTGGAATGGGCACAGGGCCAGGGCTTTGAACCCAGGCACTGATGTGCAGCAGGCATCTCAACCCGTGTCTTACCGCTAGCCAAATGCCCGCCCGCGGCCCTGTCTGAGCCCTTTTCTTAGCTAACGTGCACATCACATGGAGAGGGGAAAAAAGCATCCACGGGGCCCCAATCTGTCTTATTTTTATGATGCTATTATTTAAATATCCATGCAGATAAAAGTAAGGGCAATCATCTTAGACTTCTAGCTCTTACATAAAACTGACGCATGCTGCTGGACTCAGTGCCCACAAGGTGACACAAACACTCAAAGGACTGTAGTAGCACTAAAATAATAAGCGGGGTGTTTTTGCTGAAGATGCTCCCAGCCAAGTGTCTCCCAGGGCACAGATCGGCAGGGATTCAACAGCTGCCATCAACAGAGAGCTACAAGATGACCCAATCCCTCCACTCACTTGGTCCTCTCTTCTGTTGCAAAAAAAAAAAAAAAAAAAAAAAAAAAAAAAAAAAAAAAAAAAAAAAAAAACAACAACAACAACAACAACAACAACAACAAAACAACCATTCATGCAGAGGGCCAAGACTTCGGGGCCCTCAGTGGTCACGGCTTCTCACCCAGCCCCGTCTATGCCGTCTCTCATCAGTGTGTGAGGACTCACGTGCACAGTTTTGGGGGCCCCAGCATCATTGTGACACCGTCAGACTCAGGCCCATCTGATGGCCAGGCTCAGGTTTTTGGGCCAAATAAACCAGAAAATATTTATAACCATTTTTCAAAGTTATCAGTAAAATAGAACCAGAATTTTAAAAATAGTGTTAGAGGATTTGTCCACTGGTTTGAGGATCCCAGTTTGAAAAGCTGAGGTCTGGGCCAAGCCGCCACCTGTATGACATCGGCATTCCATATGGGAATGCTTGCTCCACTTCTGGTCCAGCTCCCTACTGATGTGCCTGCGAAGGCAGTGGAAGATGGACCAAGTGCTTGGACCCCTGCACCCACATGGGAGACCCAGATGGAGTTCAAGGCTCCTGGCTTTGCCCTGACCCAACCCCGGGTGGCAGGGACCCAAGGCCTTGGGCCATCTTCCACTGCTTTCCCAGGTGTATTACAGGGAGCTGGATTGGATGTGGAGCAGCCAGGACTCGAACCAGTGCCCACATGGGATGCTGCTGTCCCAGGCGGTGGCTTTGCAGTGCTGCCCCTACAGCATGCCTTTGGTGAAGAGTCAGATCGTAAAGATTTTAGGCTTTGCCAACCACACAGAGTTTCTGTTGCAGGGATTTTTAAAAAGTCTTCTGAGGGGCCGGCGCTGTGGCGCAGTGGGTTAAAGCCCTGGCCTGAAGCGTCGGCATCCCCTGTGGGCACCGGTTCTAGTCCCAGCTGCCCCTCTTCCGATCCAGCTCTCTGCTGTAGCCTGGGATAGCAGTGGAAGATGGCCCAAGTCCTTGGGCCCCTGCACACACACGGGAGACCCAGAGGCAGCTCCTAGTTCCTGGCTTCAGATCGGCACAGCTCTGGCCGTTGTGACTATCTGGGGAGTGAACCAGCAGATGGAAGACCTCTCTCTCTGTCTCTACCTCTCTCTGTAACTCTGACTTTCAAATAAATAAAATAAATCTTTAAAAAAAAAGTCTTCTGAAAATATTGAAAACTGTGCTCAGCCCACGGGCCATACAAATACAGGTGCAGGCTGAGCGTGAAACGAGAAACACTGAGAAGAGCTTTCTCCCTCCCTCCCTCCCTCCTTCTATTTCTCTCTCCATACACATGCACACACACACACCCATGGCTCTACTCACACTCAGGATTTCCACTGGGAAAAACCCATTCTCTGAAAATGCTGTTTTAATCCAAAGAGAACATAAGTGCTCGCGTGAGTTTGAGGTGCAGGTGCTGTGTGCCCAGGCTCAGGGACCAGGTGGGAGGTTGGGGAGTGGCTGTTCCCACGGGTGTGCGATGCATGGGAGGGACCAGAGAAGGGAGGCAGGGCCTCATCCCCAGTGGCCCCTCAGTGCCATGAGCCTTTGAGGTAGGCGTCTTGGTGGTCACAGCTCCAGGCTGCCACACCCAACCCAGCCAGGGCCCCGCCTTTACTGTTTTAGGTACTGGATTTCCATTGGCGATTTCCTCTGGAGGTAGCATTTTGTACCAAAAGGGAGCAGCTGGGTGACAAAACCTAGCGCTAAACCAATTACTTCCTAGCTGGCCCATCTAAAAGTTTGGGCAAGATGAGCCCCAGTGCTTGGCTGTCTATTGAAAGGGGGGAGAAGCAGCCAATGCCTGCCTGTCAGTCCTCACCACTCCCTGTTGCCTGCAGCCAGGTTGGTCCTCTGGTGAGCAGTGTCCCGCTGGCCTCCCTGGCACCTGCGTCTGTGACTGCTGCTCAGCACTGGGTTTCCTGACGAGCAGTAGTGGTCACCGCGGTGCAGTCATCACTGACCTCAGCCCAGATCCTCAAGACCCAGAGCGCCGGCCACACCCCGCGAGACCCAGAGGAGCCTTGACCCATGCTGACTGGTTTCAACCCCGTGATCTAATGAGACGCCACTGCCATCCAAAAAGCCTCTGAGGCAGCTTGCAACTACGCATTGAGCACAAGAATCCTTCAGAACTAGGGGTGGGCATTTAGCCTACTGAGCAACACGCCAGCTTCCCACATCAGAGTACCCGGGTTCAATTCCTGGCTCCGCCTCCTGGCTCCAGCTTCCTGCCAATGCAGACCCTGGAAAGTGACGTGTGATGACTCAAGTAATGGAGATGCTGCTGCCCACGTGGGAGCCCTGAATTGCACGCCTGGCTCCCAGTTTCCCAGCATCCTAGGCTGATTGTGAACACTTGGTGAGCAAGCCAGTGCATAGGAGCTCTCTCTTTCTTGCTCTCATAAATAAATACATAAATATGTTTTAAAACTTCTTTAAAGAATTTCTGAGTAGATAAAGAAATCGGAGGGAAGGAACGGTGGATGAGACTAGCAGGAGGGGGCCGGAGGAAATGTCAGAACACGAACATGTGAGGCAGAGAGATCGGCACGGTGTATAATGATAAACAGAAGATTCTCAGGCAGGACGGCTGACGGGAGCTCCAGATGGACACTCCCTCCACAAACAGCTGAGGAAATTCACTACAGCGGAAGAGAGACCTGCAGTAAAGGAAAGAGGCTCAGACTTCAAAAGTGTCAGCCGGGGGAGAAAGAGAGAAAAACGATGGAGTGGAGCAAAGTGGGTCAGTGCGGCCCAGAAGGCCACGTGCCCGCCCCTGAGGCCCGCCGTTCACACTGAGGAGGGAAGCCAAGGAGCGGGGAATCCACAGCTTTCTCTCCATCGAATCGGGAAAGAACAGAGAACATTGCTGGGGAGAAGCAAGAGAAGCGAGGGTGTGACCAGAACCCTGACTCCCTGGGCGAAGGTTCCAGGGCCACATGGTGATGGGCAGGTGGGGTCTAAAGCCAGGAGTTCCCCCATGGGAATGGTGGACGACCCCAGACAGGGTGCAAGGAGTCCGAGGGACGATATGAACAAAATTCCCAAAGTGGGACTGTAACACAGAGCCTGCCTTGTCGGAGCTGCTCAGGACAAAGATAAATGACGACAATGCGAAATCTTAGCCCTCAAAATGTAGTAAGAGAGAGAAACATCCCCCCACCCCACCCCCCAAAAAAACAGCACGTGGCTATTCACAGAACCTTTATGTGCGATCACCCAAAACGGGAAATAGCTCAAATGTTCACCTGGTTAATGGTTAGACATGGCGTAGTGCAGGCACATAATGGAATAATACTCAGCAGTAAAAAGAACCAATTGCTGACTCAGGCGGCCACGTGTGTGTCGCCAAAGCAGCACTCTGAGTGAAAGCTTCCAGACCCCGAATGCTCCGTGCTGTATGATCTGATTTATATAACACTCTGGAAAAGGCAGAAGTGCAGGGACTGGAAATAGATCAGACATTGCCAGGTGGCGGGAGGGGGAGGAGGCCTGACTACAAAGGGGCACAGCGGGACTTCTCGCACGGGACCTGGTGTAGCTACGCGACTGCGCGCACCTGCCGATTCACAGAGCTGCACCCTGGGAAAGGATGGCTCCTCCCCTACGCACATGGTGCCTCAGTACACGTGGGTTAAAACAGTAGCAGGGGGAGGGGGTCACACCATTCTCCAGTACCATGGGAGAAAGTCAAGAAGCCAACCACACCCCATCAGATCAAAATCACAGTCCAGAGAACACAGAAGAACATTCTTTACAAGTGCACAAGCTAGGGAAAAATGCAATGAACCTGGTTTCTTTTTAAAAAAAATTTATGCATTTGAAAGGCAGAGAGAGAAAAGGAGAGAGAGAGAGAGAGAGAGAGATTGATTCTATCTGCTGGTTCACTCCCACAATGGATGGGCTGGGCCAGGCCAAAGCCAGGAGCCAGGAGCTTCATCCAGGTCTCCCACATGGATGCAGGGGCCCAAGTATTTGGCAGATCTTCTACTGCTTTCCTAGGTGCAAAAGCAGGGAGCCGGATAGGAAGTAGAGCAACTGGAACTTGAACCAGCACCCATATGGGATGCCAGCACTGTAGACAGAGGTTTAACTGTCTACATTGCAGGCCCCCGATTTCTTAAAGAGCCCAAAATGATTTCCATGTCCCACAAAAAGGACTAAAATGAAAAAGGACTAGTAACACGAAATGTTGCCAACAGTGTGGAACACCTGGAACCTTCGAACATGGCTGGTGGCAGAGTTAGATAATCCAGCAATTTGGGGAACACTCTAGTAGCTCCTTTATAAAACTAAACATATATCTACTTATGACCAATCATATGTTCATAAAAAAGAAAGCCTTTTGCAAGAATGTCCCTAGTAGCTTTATTCATAATAGCCAAAACCTGGAAGCACCCAGGTGTCCATCAACAAACAGAATGAATGCATAAACCGTGGCATATTCTTAAAATGGAAAACAACAGCAAGGCAATAAAAAAGAACAAATTACTGATAAAGGCAACAATAAACATGAATTTGAATCATGTTTATCCTGAAAGAGAGAATTCTTATATAAAAAAGAGTACTTTCGATATGATTCCATTTAAATGAAGTTCTAAGGCAAGCAAAGCTGACTAATCTATCAATGGCAGAATAAAGCATCAGCATGGTGACTGCCTCAGAGTCCGGGTGGGAGCAGGGGTCGGAGAGAAGTTTCTGGGTGATATTCTCTAGCTTGACAGTGCTTTGGAATAGTAGGAGGGAGACTGTATTTTTTTAAAGTTCATCAAACAGACACCGAAAAGTTGTGCATTTCATTGTATTTAAATATTATCTCAAAAGAAAATACACGGGGCAGTTGAGATACCAGCTTCCCACACGAGTACCATTCTGGCTGCTCCACTTCGATCCAGGTCTCTGCTATGGCCTGGGAAGCAGCGGAAGGTGCCCCACGTAGGAGACCCGGGTGGAGTTCCAGGCTCCTGACTTCAGCCTGGGCCACCTCTGGCTGTTGTAGATGTTTGGGGAGTGTACCAGAGGGGGGAGATCTTTTTCTCTCAGTCTCTCTGTGTAACTCTGCCTTCCAAATAATTGAATAAGTCTTTTAAAAGAATGAACTAAATAAAAAGAGAGAGAGAGAAAGAGAGAGAGAGAATACATGACAGATACTGTCATACTCTGCATAACAATGTTTCAGTTAACGACAGCCCACGTGTAAGACTATGGTCCCCTGAGATTAAGTCACCTAGTGATATCATAGCCATTCTAGTTTGTGTAAGTGCACTTATGACATCCAGACAATGACAAATCGTCTAAGGACACAATTTCTCAGAATGCGTCCTTGACATTCATTGTTGTGTGACTACATATGACAAAGCAAGTATAGCTACATGGAAAAATCTAGGCCATGCATATATATGGCTGTTTGCTGTAAGTTTCTTGCCATTTTGTGGTATGTTTGAAAATTTTTCCCAACAGGGTTTTTGGAAAAACTTCATCCAATGACACACTTAGGATTTGGGTATTTTGTTGTATGCAAATTTTACATCAAAGGAAAAAAATCAATAACTGAAAACAAATATCAAATTCTAGTTTGTGATATTCATGCTGAAGTATTAAGAGGAATGCGTAACAATGTCAACACTTGGCTTTTTTTTTTTTTTTTTGACAGGCAGAGTTAGTGAGAGAGATAGAGACAGAGAGAAAGGTCTTCCTTCCATCGGTTCATCCCTAAAATGGCCACTACAGCAGGCGTGCTGTGCCAATCTGAAGGCAGGAGCCAGGTACTTCCTCCTGGTCTCCCATGTGGGTGCAGGGCCCAAGCACTTGGGCCATCCTCCACTGCCTTCCCGGGCCACAGCAGAGAGCTGGACTGGAAGAGGAGCAACCGGGGCAGAATTCAGTGCCCCAACCGGGACTAGAACCCGGGGTGCCAGTGCCACTGGTGGAGGATTAGCCTAGTGAGCTGCAGCGCTGGCAAACACTTGCTTTTGAAACATAGAAAAAAAATATGGCTGGAGGAGTGACTTGATTAACAGATATACAAGAAAGTAAAATAAGGTGCTAATTGTAGAATCTTCGCAATGGGTGAATAGGTTTCCACCATACATTCTTTAAATTTTTCCGTATCTTTAAAACTTTTCATAGTAAAATTATGAAGGGTATAATAAAATGATGGGATGACAGAAAAAAATGGATATTGCAAACCAGAGGAAACGGGATATATGATATAGTTAAAATCAGAAAGAATAGTGCATGTGGCTGAATATCAAATTGCTGGCATAGAAGAGAGGCCTGGGTAATCTCAAGGAAATAGATGGGGAAAAGAGAAAGAAATCAGAGTGAAGGGAATCCAGCAGGAGGGAATCAGTGCCCCGCGCAGAGAAACCACGGGAACGGGGAGAGGGCTGGGCGGGAGAGTCCATGGGGATTTGACTCCACACTGTCCGAGATGAGGAAGAACTGAACCCGCAGCCCAGAACATTCCAGGACAACAATTGCCTTCGGAATGCTCAACACTGCCATGTGCCCTAATTACACAGTGAAACTTCCATAAAGACACGGACTCCTCAGGGACCCAGGCAGAAACAGCCCATGACTGCGGAGGAGGGAGAGAGCAGGCTGTTCACGGGCCTCTCTCCGAGGCAGCCCTCAGTGTCAGAGACGATGGCAGACTGGAAGGGACAGGGCTGACATTTGGCACAGTGGTCAAGATGCCACTTGGGAGGACTGCATCCCGTATCCTTGTGTTGGGTTCTGGTCCCATCTCCACTTCCAATCCAGCTCCCTGTTGGTGTGCACCCTGGGAGGCATCAGAGGATGACCCAAGAACTTCTGTCTCTGCTCTCAACCTGGGAGACCTGGGTTGAGTTCCAGACCCCTGGGACTCTGAGAAATGGAAGCAGTGGCTTAGGGGAGGTAAGGTGGTAGGGGAGGAGGACCCTGCAGAGGACAAGGTGGTTGAGACGCCAACAAACCCAGACACACCAAGAACAGAGCAAGTGGCCAGGAGCTCACGCCTCTGGCCTGGCCTGGCTCCCCTTGGCTGGCAAAACGCAGGAAGCAGGAAAATCCTCCAACCTCAATCATAGCAAGAAGCCATTAAGCAGATGGAGGGCTGTTGGGAGGAAGGGGAGGTCTCTACAAGTTTCTTAAGATGTTCAAAGAGAGATAGAGGGAGAAGATCCTAACAGGAATTCAGAGCCCTGGAGCCCCACGGGAATGCCGGAGTGGGGGCAGAGAGTGTTTCTGGACCCCAGCTTCCCCAGTCTGTCGGATGAGGCCAGCAACCTGTGCCTGTCTCGGCTGTGATCATCCCATACTTCTAACCACACAGAACACTGTGCTCCACAAGGGAGATGATAAATTGCAATCTGCCTGCACCCCACGAAATGAAATGACCGGACCCTAAGGGCTAGTCCACGGCAGAGTGTACAAAGACCGCACGTGAATATTGTCCTACGAGGCAACTAGACGTGAGACCCTTAGACGGATGGCTTGCAGGGGCTGGCATTTCACCCAGCAGCGGAGCCGCTGCTTGGGATGTCTGCATGCCCTGTAGGGCGTGTCTGAGTTCAAGTCTCAGCTCCACTTCCAAGTCTAGCTTCCTGTTAATGCACACCCTGAGAGATAGCGGGTGACGGCTCATGTGGCTGAGTCCCTGCCACCAACATAGGAGATCCAGACTGAATTCTGGCTCCTGGGTTGAGCCTGTGAACCTGTCTGTCTCTCTCTGTCTCTCTGCTTTTATAGACAGTGAGAGAGAGACAGAGAGAAAAGTCTCCCTTCTGTTGGTTCACTCCCCTAATGGCCGCTACAGCCAGCACTGCACCAATCTGAAGCCAGGAGCCAGGTGCTTCCTCCTGGTCTCCCATACAGGAGCAGGGGCCCAAGCACTTGGGCCATCCTCTGCTGCCCTCCCGGGCCACAGCAGAGAGCTAGACAGGAAGAGGAGCAACCGGGACAGAATCCGGCGCCCCAACCGGGACTAGGACCCAGGGTGCCAGTGCCGCAGGCGGAGGATTAGCCAAGTGAGCCAGGGTTCCGGCCAAAATGTTTTTTTTTTTTTTTGAAGTAGATAATATGTAGGATACCCTGAGCCCCCCTCTCTCCACTCATCCTCTTTCAGCTGTGCCTGGCCTTGTGACTTACTTTAATTGACATTGACAATCATAGTACAGCAGAGTCTTAAAAAGAGATTGTGCGTTGCGGGATTTCTCCTTCGCTGCTCTTGGAACCCTGTGACGGCCATGTGGGCGAGGCTGGACTGGTGAGCTGGAAGATGAGAGATGGCATGGAGGGGGACTTCAGCGGCCCTAGCCATCCCAGATGAGCTCACCGTCAACCAGTCAGCCCTTCCTACCAGCTGACTGTGGATCCACGAGCCCATGAGTGAACACAGCCATGACCAGCCAAGACCAGAAGAACCACCCCTCTGAGCTTGGGCCAGTTTGCTGGCCTACAGAATTGTTCCCCTGAATAGGTGGCTGTTATTAGAAGACACCACGTTTGGGGCAGTTTGACACGCGACAGAAGTTAACTATGTCTTATGCTATCCCAGAACGAGCCAGGACACTGAGACCCTGCCCGTGAGCCAGAGTGCGACCTTTGGCAAGTTTCCAAACCATTCTGATGCCTCGTTTTTTGCGCTCTAAGATGAAGAGAGTTGAAAGACCATTAGAGTCCCCTTCCGGTTCTGTCTCATTCCGTGACTCTAAGTCTCATCAACCAACAGTCTTGAACAGGGCGACGCTGTGTGAGCCAGTGAAGGCATAGCAAAGTATCTGCAATGTTCTTGCCTCAAGGCCAGGCTCTGCGATGCAGCTACCTGGCAAGGTGAACCCTTCTTGAGCCCTTGGGACTTTCAGATGATCTTGTTGACTTCTACATAAAACACGAAGTAGAGAAAAGCTGGTAACTGATCCCGGCAGGCAGAGAAAGGAAATGACCGTCAGCATCCAAGTCCAGAAGGAGCCTTCTGCTCAGATGTGGACTCCTCGGACAGGCCCCCTGGAAAGGAGAGCTGAGCAGGAAGGAAAACCTGTGGGATCCCGAGAATTTGCTGAACCCCCAACATCACATGTTTATCTGTCTGGAAACTGACCCAGCAAGATTTTTTTGCTAAAGTCACCTAGTTGAAAAACGGGAGCCGGAGCAATGCGCCTGTGTCGTCTTTGTTTCCTTAAATGATTGGACGCGATCATAATGAATAGCTAAATGCTCTCTGAACACGACAGACGGTGCCGGAAACTGGATTCCTGGAGCCGGAGCTGGAAATGATGAAGAGCTTTAGCCGAGGATAAGTTGGTTTCTGAGTTCAGAATCACTGCTAAGGAGGGCCAGGACCTGATGCAACGGGAGGGAGTTTGTGGCCAGGGGGGCCAATATTTTGCTGGAAAGGAGTCATTTTCCATGCTAAGATGGAAAACCCCCAGGGTTACTGCCTGGCCATAGACAAGCCCCCAGAATTCACTTGCTATATCTTGCAACTGTATACTTTTTACTTAAAGGGTTTTGTGATTTTTTGTTTCTTTTTGGTTTTGATTTTTGATAGGGAAGTATCATTTTTACACTGAAACAAACTTGGGTTTGTCTTGAAATCAGTTGCAACTTTGACCTTAATTTTCTGAAAAAACATCAAAGCATGGTTCTCCTTCCAGTGCACACCTTCAGGGACACACGGCTACTTGCCTGTGCCATGAGGGACATTTACATGGACAATGGTAAAACACCAACTATTAGGCATCTCCAAGGGTTAAAATGTCCCCCACAGCAAGTCACATTTAAGTGACATTTTTCTTGCCGAAGAAAATTGCCAGTACTTCAGCTCCCCAGAGAGATGGTCTCGGGCTAAAACACTGGTCCAATATTCACACTTTCCTGGGCCTGAGAAACTACTCTGCCAGAGGCAGGCCTGAATCTCCCCAAACTAGACAAGGAACTTGTTTTAAACACATACACACACACACACACACACACACACACTCCACCCTCCCGGGTTGGAGCTGAGCAAAATGCTGGAAGGAGATCTCTCAGGAGAAGCCACAAGCCCTGGCATTTCTTTTCCCCAGATCCACGCCTTACCCTTCCATGCTGAGCCCCCAAGAAGAAGTCCCTCTCTCTAAAATTCCTGCCCACACAAGAGCTAGGATCTTTCCTTTGCTTTCCCTTGCAGAGCGCTAACCCGACTCAGGCATTCGAAAGGAAATCGGCGCAGAAGCACAGCGCTGTCATCAGTCTCGGGTCACGGCTTGAAGGAGCTCAGTGCACAGACAGTGGCCTGCTTTGATGAGTTGAGGCTCGACCCAGGATCTCCCTCCTCTTGGCTCTCCCTTGGTTGTTTGCTTAGCAAGCATTTTCTCAAGGACCAACTCTGGGTCAGACCTCTCCTGGGCCCCTGACACCCAGAGGTCCCTCTCTCCAGGGGCTCGTGTCCAGGAAGGAGGTAACGTTAAGCCAGCCTGCAAATATTTATGCACAAGCAAGTCTCTACTTGTGAGTGCTTACTAGCCAAGAGTCGCATTCATGAGGTTTCATAGGGAAACAAATTACCATAATCATTTCACAAATAGTCATGAATCAACCACCTGTAAGATCAGCGTCCACTCGAACAACGCGTAAATAATGTCAGTATTTATCACAGTCCAAGGAGCTGTCATCATTTTTGATCCATCTCCCCTCGTCTCTGGTTATCAGACAGCATGATGCAATTGCAAAGAGAAATTGAAGACTTTACCAAACTGTGGGGTTTTATGAGGTTGATGAAAGTGATGTCAAAGAAGAGCTTGAAGCCCAGGCCGAGACAATGATGGATGAGGCTCTGACAGTTAGATCACCTGACAACAGAAAGAGTGGGATTTGGCAGGGATGATGAATCCCTGGTCAAAACAGAATGCCTGGACCACCGTGTGGTGAACGGAAGCCCTCTGGGAAACTCGTAAAGCCCCAGATTCCTTTTGCAATAAACAGCTTGTTTTCTGTTCATGTTGCAAAGCCTCAAAACAAAACCATGACACAAGATACCATAATACGCCATCACCCAGCATCCTTGTAAAAATTATACTCCTCAGGGCCAGCGCTGTGGCGTAGTAGATTAAAGCCCCGACCTGAAGTGCCAGCATCCCATATGGGTGCCGGTTCGAGTCCTGGCTGCTCTTCTTCCAATCCAGCTCTCTGCTATGGCCTGGGAAAGCAGTAGAAGATGGTCCAAGTCCCTGAGCCCCTGCACACGCATGGGAGACCCGGAAGAAGCTCCTGGCTCCTGGCTTCGGATCGGCACAGCTCCGGCTGTTGAGGCCAACTGGGGAGTGAACCAGCGGATGGAAGACCTCTCTCTCTGTCTCTACTTTTCTCTGTAACTCTGTCTTTCAAATAAATAAAATAAATCTTTAAAGACAACAACAAAAAATATTCCTCAAAATTAATACTTTGTCCACTCTAAACTTCAAGATGTGGTTGGAATTAGAGTCTAAAATTAGGTAAGTACAAATAAACTGACTTTCATAGTTTCTAGACCCGGTTTTCAAGAGAAAGCCTGGGGGCTGGCGATGTGGTGAACTAGGCTAAGCTTCTGCCTGAGGCATCAGCATCCCATATGGGCACCAATTTGTGTCCCGGCTGCTCCACTTCCAATCCAGCTCTCCGCCATGGCCTGGGAAAGCAGCAGAAGATGGCCCCCGAGTCCTTGGGCCCCTGCACCCCCATGGGAGACTTGGAAGAAGCTCCTGGCTCCTGGTTTCAGATCAGCGCAGCTCTGACCCTTGTGACCATTCGGGGAGTGGACCAGAGGATGGAAGACCTTTCTCCCTGCTTCTCCCTCTCTCTCTCTGTGAATCTACTCAAATAAATAAATAAAATCTTAAAACAAAAAGAGAGAAAGTCTGAATCAAATATTTTTTTTTGACAGGCAGAGTGGACAGTGAGAGAGAGAGACAGAGAGAAAGGTCTTCCTTTTGCCGTTGGTTCACCCTCCAATGGCCGCCGCGGCTGGCGCGCTGCGGCCGGCACACCGCGCTGATCCGATGGCAGGAGCCAGGTGCTTCTCCTGGTCTCCCATGGGGTGCAGGGCCCAAGCACTTGGGCCATCCTCCACTGCACTCCCTGGCCACAGCAGAGAGCTGGCCTGGAAGAGGGGCAACCAGGACAGAATCCAGCGCCCCGACCGGGACTAGAACCCAGTGTGCCAGCGCCGCAAGCTGGAGGATTAGCCTAGTGAGCCGCGGCGCCGGCCCTGAATCAAATATTTTTAAAATCCCATTTCCTGTGAAACACTGACTTCCACGATAAGAAGACTTTCCGGGGGAGATCACCCAGCAGTGACAAGGCTCATGTCATCACACTGCTGAGAATGCTACCAAGGAGAGCCCATAGGGTGGGACCCCCGAGGGGCGCTGAGCTGGTCTATGGAGGGCCGTCACAACTGAGACTCGAGGGCAAGCAGGAGACCGGCAGTGGGGGCCTGGCCGTGAGTGGGCATGGGGGCAGGGGGGCTCAGTCAAAATCTGCAAAGGAAGCCAGCAGAGCAGGAGGCAGGAGGAGGAAGGGAGGAAAGTGAAGGCGTGGGCAGGGCCCAGGGACCACAGGTGCAATGCCCCAATCCTACAGGTACACTGCCCTGATCCTACGAGCCATGGCTTGTGAGCAGGAAGGCGACAGTTTGTGATCTGAAGGAACATGTAGGTGCCACATGACAAGTGTTTATCGTCCTCCTTGTCAGCAGGAAAAGCCTCCTGGGGGACCTTGGTCCTTTCGAGATTCAAAACTCCGTTCAACATTTCCAGACCTGATAGAGACTTCCCAACTTCAGAGGCCCGCTAAGGGGCACGAATTCCCCGCAGATGTCAAAAAGGAAGAGGAGACGGACTGGAGCCTGATGGGAGAGGAGCCCAGCGGGCACTCGGAGGTTAGGAGTCTCCACTCCAAGACTTACACTTCAACCATGATGAAATAACAGGGGCCAGGTTTACTCTCTCACCTTAAACAACCAAAAACGGGCAATATTCATAAAAAACATTATCAGGGAATAATGAGCAGCACTGGGCAGTGAGCCCTGGAAGAAGGGAGGAAATGGGGCGCTCCCCTACACAGAGCCCAACCATCTTTGAGTTGAAAGAGACACACTTAAGAATTTGGGGGTTGTAAGGGCCCGTGGGGTGGTGCAGCCGGTCTAGCAGCTCCCTGCAGTGCTGGTATCACATATGAGCACTGGTTCAAGTCCTGGCTGCTCCACTTCCTTTCTTTCTTTTTTTTTTTAAAGATTTTACTTATTTATTTGAGAGGCAGAGTTACAGACAGTGAGAGGGAGAGAAAGGTCTTCCCTCTGTTGGTTCACTCCCCAAATGGCTGCAACAACCAGAGCTGCGCTGATCCGAAGCCAGGAGCCGGGTGCCTCCTCCTGGTCTCCCAGGCGGGTGACCCACCTCCATTGTCCAAGGTGGCTCAGCACTAGCAGTCTCATCCCCACCCCCTGAGAATGTGGAAGGGAAGGGGGAGGGTGGTCACAGCCCCAAAACCACACACATCACAGGCACTGACATCCTGTTGGGCAGGCTAATTTACCAGACAGTATCTGCTATGAGGAAAGACTGGGTTCTTGTATATCCAGCTGTAATTTCAGTTTGTCTTGTTATAGGACAAAGGGAGGTGCTGTTATAGGACAGCAGAGAGGTAGGTTGGAAGAGGAGCAGCCGGGACTAGAACCAGCGCCCATATGGTTCGTCAGTGCCGCAGGCAGATTAACCCACTGCACCATGGCACCGACCCCAAGACTGCTCCACTTCCAATCCAGCTCCCTGCTGATTAGCCTGGGAAAGAAGCGGAAGTTGACTTCAGCCCCTTCTACTCATGTGGAGGGCACAGATGAAATTCCAGGCCACTGGCTTTGGGCTTCATTGGCCATTTAGAGAGTGAACCAGCAAATGGAAGAACTCTCTCTCTCTCTCTCTCTCTCTCACACACACACACACACACACACACACACACACACACACATCTCTCCTCTCAAATAAATCAATAAATCTGATCATACAGAGACAGAGAGAGAGAGAGAATGTGAGGAGGCCAAGAAGGTGGGAACTGGGAGATGGGAGATGGGGTCCTGTAAGAACAGGCAGCATGCAGGGGAGAGCTGCTGTGTGAATCCGTTCTCCTGAGTCTTCAGCTGAGACCTGAGGCCTGAGAAGTTTAAGCACAGAGGCAAATTACCCAAGAACAGAGAAAGCAAAAGAAACAGTGAAAGGACTAGGCAAAGCAACCACCACAATGCCCACATGGACAGGAGTGGTTTGTGTTCCCATCTGCTGAAGTGGAGCATCTTACTACATCCAGTAAAGCACGCGAGAGGCTATTATTAGCCCCAAATGAGTGACTCCCATCCCATCTAACAAAGTTTACAAACAAGCCACAGAAGAGTCAAATAATCTTTAAATAATATATCTGCAACCCAAGACTAGCTGAAGCACACTTAAAGGGGTACAAAAATATCAAGCACCCACAAGCTACAATTCCCAACGTCTGGCATCCAATCAAAAAATGTAGGCATATAAAAAATAGGGAAACACAACTCAGAATGTGGAGAAAAATCAACCCGTAGAAACAGACCCCAAAGTGACACACATGGTGGACTTGGATGAGAGTTTGAGCTCTGCTCTCTCAGAAGAGTTCGACAACGAGGGCCACTATGAGAAGAGCCACCACAGGAAGTGGCCTTGTGATGGCCTCCAAGCCCAGGTCACCAGCACGGGGACAGGGGGAACGAGACCGTACGTCATCATCAGGGGAGCCTTCCTCCACATGGTTCTCCTGTCCCCAAGGGCTTGTCACTTCAGAGATACTTCTCAACAGTGCCTAATGGCTCTGCTACAGCTTTTAGACGTTGAGAACAGAACTCAGTTTAGTCACCCAGTAAGTTAAAACAAGGGACTTCGGTGAGGGACGAGGAAGGTCTGAGTGAGTCTGGGCAAAGTCTTGTTATACAATCAATCTATTCAGAAGCCTTTCAAAAATACTATTCAATCAAGTGCGTTATCAGGCCCTAAATCAGCATTACATTTTATTAGAAAGATGGCACATTCTGATCGAGCAACGACTTTCTTATTCAACTGCTGCTTCCCCATCTCTTATCTCTTCTCCCATCTGTGTCTTCTATTTAAATCATGAAGAAAAATTAAGTTGAGAGACAAGCATTCTGTGGTAAGAGAAGAATGTTCTCTATTGCAATGATTATATTATTGCTGAGCTGAGTTAACATGCAAATGCTCTTGCAAAGTCAAGTGTAAGAACACAACACTGGGAGCCAGAAATTGTAAAATAGAAAAATCTTGTTTCGTATTCAAGATGAAGAGTCTTGGGAATCACCTTTGCCAACACAGGAGCACAGCTAATTTTTGACACCTTTGGAATAATAAGTGGGAACCCAAACACTCATCACCCTTGGCCTTACCCCATGACGTCATTCTTATTTCTTTACTCAATGCTCTCTGTGGCAGAGCAATGCATGCTTGCAGTAGCAAGCAAATCCGTTCATAGATATATAAGGAAAAGTTACTAATATCCCCCTCTCATCAATAATCCACATTAACAAGCCCAGAGTGCCTCCTCTATGTGCACCCAAGTGCAAGTTGGACCACAAATTCCCATACAAGGCTTCAGCTGGGTTTGGTTTGGGTTGATAAAGTGGAATCCTATGAGAAATACTGCTCTACAGTTTGCTTTTGAATGTACATGCCATTGACAAGTCCACACCAACATTGTAATGTATTCATCCCATCTTGCTAACAGATTTTACATTGTTTTTCCATTTGTTTGTTTTGTTTTGCTATTACACATAATTTTGAAAGAAAAAAAAATCCTGCTTTGCATGCCAGGGGCAGGAAATCCAGTAGTAAGGCTACCTGTAGATTCAGTTATCTCAAGAAGTATCGCCAGGTCAAAGGTCTATGCAGATGCATTCCTAAAAACCAGTGTCAGAGGGGCCAGCGCTGTGGCGCACTAAGTTAATCCTCCGCCAGCATCCCATATGGGCACCGGTTCTAGTCCTGGCTCCTCCACTTCCAATCCAGCTCTCTGCTATGGCCTGGGAAAGCAGTAGAAGATGGCCTACGTCCTTGGGTCCCTGCACCCATGTGGAAGAAGCTCCTGGCTCCTGGCTTCGGGTCAGCACATTTCCGGCTATTGCGGCCATCTGGGGAGTGAACCAACAGAGGGAAGACCTTTCTCTCTGTCTCTCCCTCTCACTGTCTGTAACTCTACCTCTCAAACAAAAAAATAAAAAATCTTTTAAAAAAAACAACAGTGTCAGATTACTTTCTTCAAAAAAGATTTATGGCACCAGAAACGGATAAAAGATCATTTCAATGTCTGCTCTGAACACTGGGAGTCGCTTACCCTCCCTGAGCCCAACCATGGAGATAATAATATGCACAAACGTGTGGCACACGGTGAGCTCTCAGCACACGGAAGCCGCTGACAGTGTTGTTTATTGTTATTTTAGGATCATCTTATTTAATCCACAATCTTTGAAATTAGTTGAGTGAGGCTTTTTAATTACAAGCAATGTCCTGTTGAGGTGAAACAAACTGCACTTATTTTGAGCACTTGGAAAAAAATAGAAGTGCCGCCAAGATGGTCTTTATAATGCTACAAAAAATAGTATTGTTTGGAAGCCTTAGATTAGAACAGTGCTGTCATGAGTTATTTCTATTCTCGAGCTACTGTTGTGCATCTTAACCCTCTCCTCCATGTCGCTGACAATCCACCGTAGAAAAAGACCTGAGAAAGTCTTCCCCAGGGACCCAGTGCTTGTTTGAGGTGAGCAGGCAGTGACCAGCTATGGCCACTTACACTGTGTAAGGCGCTGTGAAGACTCGAGATCCCAATCCAACCCCCCGAGCTCTGAGCAGCCAGACCTGGGGTGAGTCCTGTTCTCAACAGAGGGTGACCTCGGGGCATGATTTAGGTTATCAGGGCCCCAGTCTCCCCGCCTGTAAATTGGGGATAATAATGTCTTGCCCAGCACCATTGCTTCGATGTCTTCATGGACTATTCCTTCAAGAAACCATCTACAGGAGAGGCCGACGTGACCTGTGGGCACGCTTGAGGGAAGAGACTCAAGGTCGGAGCCCCAGCCTTGGCACTGAGCTCGCCCACCCAGCAGAGATGTCCCCAGGGAGAGCTGTGTCAGCCCGAGGGGTCTCCTTCAGCGTCTCCAGCCTGGTTTCCTGGCTTTCTGTTTTCCCAAATGCAGGCATGCAGGGGACAGGGAGAGAAGCTTCTAGACGGATATGCAGCGCGAGCTCCTGTGAATCTGCTGCTTTGCAGCCAGGTGGGCCTGCTTGCGGTCAAGGCTGGCGCTCAGGAGACGCAGATGCAGAGTCTGCTTCCTGGGAGGTCCCCCAAGCCCCCTCCTCACGGTGGGGTCCCAGCACTAAGGAGCGGTGCTTTCTGACTGCGAGGTCTTCCCTGTCCCTACTGCTTCCCACAGGTGACCTGGAAGCAGAGCCCCACACCGGAAAACCCAACATCCCAAAGTGGGCCCAAGCAGCTCATCTGTCAGCATCCCTCCTCTCCCCTGCCCAGGCCCCCGGCGAGGCCGCAGCCCGCGTGCAGCCAAGAGCCATCCCTTAGCCGATGTCCCTGCTGTAGTTGCTGAGAAAACAGGAAACCCGTGTTTTTGTTGCTACACGCCGGCCCCAGTCATTGGCTTAGGTTTCTGTGGTGCCTGGAAGGATCATCTTCCTCCCTCCGGGATGCCTGGCCCGCCTGGCTCACCTGGGACCCCACCTGCTCCAGAACCGAGGCGCGCATCTAAGACAGCAGAAAATCCCAGCTCCATCCCTGACGGCCCAGGCTCTGTCGCTGTTGGTCCACACGCCAGACACAGCTCTGCCGTTAGCTAACAACAGCATTGCCACATCTAGAAAGGAACAAAAGTCTCCGAAACGTCGTCTTAGCTGCGGATGATGTAAAATAGGGTGGCATTTGGAGGCCAAGGACAATGCCGGTCTCTGGGGACAGCAAGGTGTTAACTTGCAATAGCTTTGCAGTAAGAGCCAAGCATCTGCTTGCAGTCCCCTATAAAAGGGGGGGGGGGTTTAGAAATTAATAGAGCAGAATGTGCATCACACGGAGGAGAATGCCAGATTAATAAGTGCATTAAAGGCCGCTTTGGATTGGAAATAATTATGGATGATGACAAGAAGCGGAGGGTCCACGGGTGGCGCTCACAGGAATGCATTTTAAAAAGCAGTTTAAAGAGCCTTCAGATGTTGGTATTATCCTGCGTGACCAAATTAAGAGCAAATGAGAAAAGTTTATCTGGCATTTTGGAGTATTGAAAGGGCTTAGTGTTATAAATTATACAGTATGAGGAGAGGAAATAGGGAGTGAATTCGTGTTAAATATTATTGGCAGCTTAAATAGCAACTGCTTTATAAAGCATTAAATATTTTAATTTGGAATTAAAAGTACGAACCACAACAATCCTTCCATTACCAAAAAAAAAAAAAAAATTCAAAGATTTCTTCGGTTGTTTATTTGCCAGTGCAATAATTAGCAGCGGCCTTGATCAGACACTCTCTTCGCCGTCTCATCCAACGCGCGCCATCCACGGGCGCAAACGCGATTGGTCTGCATTGGACTGCAACTCTCTTTTTTTCCAGTTTTTGTTTTTAATTTATTTAATAAATGTGAATTTACAAAGTGCAACTTTTGTATTGTTGTGGCTTCACCCTCCCAACCTCCCTCCCTCCCGCGGCCCTCCCCTCTCCCACTCCCTCTCCCATCCCACCCTTCATCGAGTTTCATTTTCAACTACCTTCATATACAGAAGATCAATTTAGTATATACTAAGCAAGGATTTCAACAGGCTGCCCTCACACAACCACACAAGGTACAGGGTATTGTTCAACTAGTAGTGTTGTTTTTAAGTTTCATAGTAAAACACACTAAGGACAGAGATCCTACGTGGGGAGCATGTACCCAGTGACTCCTGTTGTTGATTTAACAATTGGCACTCTTATTTATGACATCAGCAATCACCCGAAACTCTTGCTATGAGCTGTCTAGGCTATGGAAGCCCCTTGAGTTCACTAACTCTGAACTTGTTTAGTCAAGGCCGTATCACAGTGGAGGTTCCTTCCTCCCTTCAGAGAAAGGCGCCTCCCTTCTTGATGGCCTGTTCCTTCTGCTGGGGTCTTGTTCACCAGGATCTTTCATTTAGATTGTTTTTTGCCACCGTGTCATGGCTTTCCATGCCCGCAAGACTCTCATGGACCTTTTAGCCAGATCCCAATCTCCCAAGGGTTGATTCTGAGGCAGGAGTGCTGTTTTGGGCATTTGCCATTCTATGAATCTGCTGTGTGTCCTACCTCCCCCGCAGGATCATTCTCTCCCTTTTAATTCTATCCTTCATTATTTGCTTACACCGGTCTTATTTGTGTAATCTCTTCGACACTTACCCTATCTTTTTGATCGGTTGTGTATTTATACTTATCACTTTACCAAGTGCGCTGGCATTGGTTGGTACCTGCCTCCTTGGTAAGATTGAGTTGAAATCCCCTGGCACATTTCTAGTTCCACCATTGGAGGTGAGTCCGAGTGAGCATGTGCCGACCTATATGTCTCCTCCCTCTCTTATTCCCACTCCTATGTTTACAGAGATCACTTTTCTGTTAATTTTAAACACCTAAGAATGATTGTGCATTGATTACAGAGTTCAACCAGTGGTGTTATGTAGAACAAACAGAGCAACAACAGTAACAGCGCCTCGGGCGGCTGTGGGGGAGCATCCTGCAGTCCCAGCCTGGGGGCTGTCAGCGATCCCCCTGCCCCGGGCTTCGTGCAGAGAGTGCTGGTCAGAGAGAAGCCAGGGTCTTCATGGGTCAAGATCAGCCAAGGCCAAGCAAACGCCGGGTGTAGGGTGGGAGTGGCGACTCGCACCCACGGAGGCAGCGTCCCCAGCGCCCCCAAACTGACCAGTGAGCACTGTTTCTAGTAATTAATTCTATTCAGGAGAACAAAGACATTGAGTTCTTCATTATTAATAATAAACCAAAATAAGTCTTAAGTAACGTAAATACCAAGTCATAGGGAATAACAAAGGATAGCACATTCATAAGTGAAATATAATTATTTAAGAGTCATGTTCTGCACTCCCGGCTTTCCCTCAGGAAGAGAAACAACACTCACACCCTTACAGGAAGAAACACACCCCAGACGCTACTTGATCACCCATCAGAGTCTGAGCTCATAGAGAATTCATCAGAAATCTGGAGACAAAACGGTGCTGCCGGGGAGACCAGACCTGAGCACTCGCTGCACTGAGCACGCATAGCCAGCTACACAAAGACAAGGCAGAGAGAGGCCGGGGAAATATAGGAAGAAATAAAAGCTCAGGGCTGGCACAGCGTCTCACTAGGCTAATCCTCCGCCTGCAGCCCAGATACTCCGGGTTCTAGTCCCGGTTGGGGCGCCGGATTCTGTCCCGGTTGCCCCTCTTCCAGGCCAGCTCTCTGCTGTGGCCCGGGAAGGCAGAGGAGGATGGCCCAAGTGCTTAGGCCCTGCACCCACAGGGGAGACCAGGAGGAAGCACCTGGCTCCTGGCTTCGGATCGGCACAGCATGCCGGCTGTAGTGGCCATTTGGGGGGTGAACCAACAGAGGGAAGATCTTTCTCTCTGTCTCTCTCTCTCTCACTAACTCTGCCTGTCAAAAAATAAATAAATAGCCGGCGCCGCGGCTCACTAGGCTAATCCTCCACCTTGCGGCGCCGGCACACTGGGTTCTAGTCCTGGTTGGGGCGCCGGATTCTGTCCCGGTTGCCCCTCTTCCAGGCCAGCTCTCTGCTGTGGCCCAGGAAGGCAGTGGAGGATGGCCCAAGTACTTGGCCCCTGTAACCCATGGGAGACCAGGATAAGTACCTGGCTCCTGCCATCGGATCAGTGTGGTGCGCCGGCCACCATGCGCCAGCCGCGGTGGCCATTGGAGGGTGAACCAACGGCAAAAAGGAGGACCTTTCTCTCTGTCTCTCTTTCTCACTGTCCACTCTGCCTGTCAAAAATAAAAAAATAAATAAATAAATAAATAAAAATAAAAGCCCAGAATTTTCCAAAATCAATGACAGACACCAAACTACAGATTTAAAAAGGTCAGAGAACACCAAGCAAGATAAGTACAAATGAAAGAAAATAAAACAAACAAACCAGTTAGGTATCTGGAGGGGGTGGGGCAAAGAATCAAAGCGAAAAACCCTAAAGACAGCCAGAGAAAAAGATAACAATGGTGGTAGACTCCTCATCAACTCATTGGAAACCATTCAAGCCAGAATACAAAGAGGTGGTATCTTCAGAGTACTGCGAAAAAAAAAACAAACAAAAATCAGAAAGTAAAAACCTGCCAACCAAGAATTCTATACCCAGCACAACCATTTCTTAAATGAAACAGAAATAAGGACATGATCAATAAACAGAAACTGAGAGGATTCATGTCAACAGATTGATGCAAAAATACATACTAAAGGAAGTTTTTCAGGCAGAAGGAACATTGTATCAGAAACTTGAAGCTAAACAAAGGCAGAGCACTAGAAATGGAAAATAGTAAAATAAAATTCATTTTTTCACAGTTTGAGTTGTTCTAAAAGATAACTGACTTTCAGGGCCGGTGCTGTGGCACAGCAGGTGGAGCTGCTGCCTTCAACGCCATCATCCCCTATGGGTGCCTGTTCAAACCCTGGCTGCCCCATTTCCTATTCAGCTCCTTGCTGGTGTGCCTGGAAGGGCAGCGGAAGATGGCCCAAGTGCTTAGGCCCCTGCACCCTTGTGGGAGACCCAGAGGAAGGCTCCTGGCTTTGGACTGGTCCATCCCTGGCTGTTGTGGCCATTTGGGGAATGAATCAGCAGATGGAAGATCTCTCTTTCTCTGTCTGTCTGTCTGTCTGTCTCTCTCTGTAATGCTACCTTTCAAATAAAAAAGTCTTTTTTAAAAAGATAACTGATTTTCTAAAATGGTAGAAATGCATTATGTGTTTATAACATGTAAAAATAAAATGTATAACAAATATAGCACAATGGATTGGATAGAGGAATTATGAAAATTCCTTTAACATAGAATCATTATATGTTACATGAAATGTTGTAATATTATTTGAAGGTAGATTCTGATTATATATGCGTATGATAAACCCTAAGACAACTGCTAAAACAATTTAAAAGTTATATAAATAATAAATCAATATGTAAGAACAAGGAAATCATTAAAAATGCTCACCTAACTTAAGAAAAACACTAAAAGAGAAAGAAAAGATGAAACAAAAAGAAAATTAATCCAAACATATCAATAATCATATTAAACGTAAATGGTCTAAATACATAAATTAAAAGAGACTGGGGCAAGCATTTGGCACAGCAGTTAAGATGTGTGGGGTGACCATATACAACATAGAATGCCTGGTTTCCTATCCTTGCTCTGCTTCCAATTCCAGTCTCCTGCTAATTTTTACTCTAAGAAGCAACATGTGATGGCTCAAGTACTTGGATCCCTGCCACCCACTTGGGTGACCCAGATTGAATTCCCATCTCCTCGCTCTCTTGCTCTCTCTCTGTCTCTACCCTGCTCTGTGGCTCCGTCTTTCAAATAAATAAAATAAATCTTTAAAAAATAATAAAAAGTAATAAAAAGATTATGTAACACCTATACTTTTCTATCAAATTGATGTGATTAACAATAATGGAATATTCCAACCAGAGATAGCACAATTCAAAATTTTAGGTGCCCATGCATCAAGATAGACCATATTCTGGGCCATTAAAACTTAACAAATTTAAAAGAATACAAATCATAGCAGAATAAACTTTGTCGATCTAAATAAAGACAGTTTCTCCAAAAATCAAAAAGTTTGTCCGAGAATCACATGACATTGCAATGGGGGCACCTGTGTCACTGTAAACTGAGTATATTCATAAAAGTTGAGGCAAAGGGTGTTTTTAAAGACAACGTGGGGAAGGTTACATAAGTTGTTTTGACACAACAATCTTTGACCACAAGGATTGATAACAAGTGTGCTAAAGGATCAGTAACAAAGATGGCACCAGTACATGGTTACGCAGGTGTTGGACAGACATCCTTACAGAAGTATTCCTTTTAAACATTTTTTAAAATTTATTTGAAAGATAGAGTGACAGAAAGAGGAGAGAGAGGGAGGGAAAGAATGAAGGGAGGAAGGGAAACAACACAAGGGAGGGGAAAATGCTGGTTTCCATAAACAGAGTGAGACCAGGGTTCCCTCTGATGAGGCCACATGATTGAATAACGAGAGGAACTCTTGTGGGTGCTGGGGGGTGATGGAGCTGTCACTCCCTGAACTGGTTAAACTATTGGCCAGAACAGTGTACCACCAAGTGTGAGATTTACCATGGATATCACCCAAGTGCAGGAGGGCAAGACTCGAAAAAGGCCAAGTTTAACAAATGCAGCCGGCTACATTACAGATGAATCGGATAACCACACGGAGGGGGTGAGGGAGGAAACACTGCCCTAAATTACTCGGGGAAACAGTGAGCTGACCGGGTATTTTAAGGCTAAAACTGAAGAACTACACACACAATACCGCACTTGAGTTAGTAAAATTTTTCCCGTGTGGCAAGAGATTAGCTATTCTGAAACTACTTTCTATGTATAGAGAAGAGTTGAGGAATTAAGAAGACAAACTGTAGATATTGAGACTCGAGTGTTTCATACCAGGGAAAGTTGTGAACAGGGGAAAGCGGAGTGAACCCTGTTGTGCTGGGTAGGAGCCAGGGCCTTCACTATAAACTCAGGGCATGGGTTAAGAAACAGGGGCGGCTCTGTGGCATAGCAGGTTAAGCCACCACCTGACATTCCAGCATCCCATATGGGCACCAGCTCCTGTCCCAGCTGCTCCACTTCTGATCCAGCTCCCTGCTGATGGCCTGGGAAAGCAGCGGAGGATGGCATGAGTGCTTGGACCCCTGAACCCACGTGGGAGACCCGGAGGAGGCTTCTGGCTCCTGACTTGGGACTGGCCCAGCTCTAGCCATTGTGGCCATTTGAGGAAATGGGCCAATGGATGGAAGATACCTCCCTCTCTCTCTCTCTTCCTCTCTCTCTCTTTCTCTCTCTCTCTCTTTCTCCTTTCCTCTCTCTCTGTAACTCTGCCTTTCAAATAAACAAATAACTCTTCAAAAGAAAGAAAAGACATGAGGATGCCCGTGCCTGTGTGTCCAGAACAGAGCACAGGTTGCAAGGCTCTGTCCGCTGCCTGGGCACAGAAGCAGTGGCCTCCAACAGCAAGGGGACCCCTCCCCAGACCCTGGTTTCCGAGCACCCCTCTCCAAGGGAGGGAACCAGGGCTCCTTGGAGAAGTGGTCAGTCCCTCATCTGTCCCAGGAACACACAAAGAGCCTGGGACATCTCCGGGGGCCAGAACATGGACAGGTGGGATTGTAGACCATGCTGTGTTTTCTTCTTTCCTTTATCTGTCTTGGTTTCCTAATTCTTCTGCTTTAGCCTTTCTTGCTATTATGTTGAGGCACCATTTAGCCTTTACAAGTGATCCGAGGACGAAGCTGATGTGGGGGCCAGGGAAAGACCGTCCTGCGGGACCGAGCGCCAGCGGGTGGGACGCGGAGGTGATGTCATTGCTGTCTTGGAGCCCAGGCTCCAGTTTCAACCCAGGCTTCTCTGGTGATGCTGGACCTGGCTCCGCTTGCTCAGCTTGTATCTGCCTGTGGGAATCCAGCCTCCACCACGAGGCGTTCTCCGCGTTTCCCTTCCCACCGAATGGGCCATCCACCAACATTCCAAGGCCCTCACATGCTCTTGGAAACCCACAGGAGAGATGCGGCGATGCTGTGAAGCCCAGAGCCCAGAGGAGCAGCGGCACAAGGCCTGGTCCGTGCCCTCCCTTTGCTGATCAAACGGGGATATCGAGACGCAGATGTGCTGTGCGTGTGGTCACGTCCAGACCCCAGAAGACAGCTGAGACCTTCATTCAAAACTTCCTACAATCTGAAAAGGACTCGGCTCCAAGAAAGAAGTGGGTTTTGCCAGAAATCGACAGTCATTTATTTTAACCACTCTTTGGGAAATGATTCTGCCGGCTCGAATTTCCAAGAAATTTAATTTTAGGCCCAATATTCTAAAAATTTCCCAAGAGGAAGCAGATGGCAGAAGCTTAGGTGGGGCTTCCCAGGAGCGGAGGGGACGCAGAAAGGAGAGCAAGGCCACCATTGGAGCGACCCCCATGGCAGCCGGCCAGCATGGTGGCCACGGCACTCACCCCCCGGATTTCAAACCCTACCTCTCCAAGATTTATTTTCCTTTAGAAACAATTTCTGGCAGCTTTTGATCTTCTCAACTGAGAAAAAGAATCAAAGAAATCTGTTTCTCTGGAGTATTAATAGCAAAGGAATTTCTGGATGCTGTAAAGTAGGAAAGGAACATAATAGCATCTCAGTTTTATTCATCTTCAAAGCAAACTAAATATAGTGTTTTTAAAAAAAATAGCAGCAGGGTATCCACAGATTGCGGAGGGGATGGAATAAACCTCTTTGCACAAGGCGAGATGACATGAAATTTATCTTGAAGGACATTGGCGAAGTTCTTGTCCATTTAATACCTACACAGAAGGGGCCCGATGTGTTTTACATCAGAAGTAAAAGTATCTAATCATTTGGAGAACTCACACAGTCAACTCTTTCCATCAACACTGAGCACTGTCTCTGGGTATCCATACCATCTGTCCCCCCAAAGACAAGGCCCTATAAACTTTCTTTCTGATGAACAAGCATGTAGCCAATGTACACAAAAAACCACGTGACGTCTTCAATCTTCACCACACCTCTCTGGTGGGAAATGTGGGGGAGTGTGCAAGGCACGTTTGTTCTTCATTGGTGTGCAGAGGGGAAGGCACGTGTGTGTGTAAATCAATGTCACAAGGATGAATTTGCGTATCACTTGGAAAAAGCTTGCAAGGTGCAGTTGTGAGTCAGGTCTTCTCTACACAATGAAGACACAGTAGCACCTGCCAACAGACAACTAATCTCTGATTTTTATGAAAGAAAGAAGCGAAGTGTTAGAGAGCTCTGGGAGGTGGGCAGTATTGTAGACAGGATGCATTTTAGCTGAGAACCAAAATATGAGGGGCCAGCCCTTGGAAGAGCTGAGGAGACTGCCCCAAACAGGAAGTGCAAAGACCCTGGGGCCTTGGAGCAGTCGCTCCAATGTCCCCTTGGCACACATCTTCCAGAGCGCACTACGGTGCCCTGTTGCATGCATCCATCCATCCTCAGGGCTTGCTCTTGGAACAAACCTTGAAGAGACCAAAATCGCTAGGAAGTCAAGGCCTCCAGGAGCAGCCCTCAGTGTCCACACCGTGGAGTAGCCCTTGGAAGGCCTGCCGTTCCCCCACCCCCACCCAGGCCTCCCTCAGTCGGGAGCTCTGACCACTGCAGCCACGACCTGCTCTAATGAGACTCACCTGGTCATTTGGCTCCCTCCCTTCCCCATCCGACTCTCCCACCCCACACTGCTGCTTTCCAGGGTCACCTCACATCAATCGCCTGTATTCCAACTACTGATCTCACAGCTGCTTCTGGGCGACCAGAGGAAGACGGGCAGGAAACAGCTCGGCCGGTGAGTGGAGGGAAGATGGGCACGGGGGGACGCCAGCCAGGACACAGGGCCCAGGTCGTGGAGAAACTTCCTCCTCCCAATGTTTTGCAGTAGCAGCTTCTCATTGCCAGCCAAACAACCAAGTACTTTCAGGCAAGGACCGTCGTGGATGGTTGTGAATGCCTACAAAATGCCCTCCGTCCTTTCTCCTCCCGCTGCCCCCTGCACCCGAGCACCACTGAGCTGAGAGCATCTAGGGACCAGCTGGTCCTGAGTCAGCCCCACGGCTGTGCCTTGTTTTGCCCACGGCTGTGTCCTTGGCACCTGCGACACCGCCAGGCATTTAGCATGCGCCTGATACATATTTGCTGAATGAACGAACCCTACAAGTAAGGAAACCGGGAAGCAGAGAAGGCAAATGACTTACATAGCATCATGCCCAGGGTCAGCTGGAGAACTGGGACGAGAAGCCAGTGTCCTGCTTCCAAGAGGCTTTGACCAGCGGCCACGCCGGGGTCGATCTGGTCTCCGTGACCATGCGAGGCGGCTTATGGCCACCCTCCCATAGAGGTCCCCGCAGCAGCTGTCTTCACCTAGCACAGGTTCAGGACAGGCAGGAGCCCAGGGAACGGGCACGGGCTCTAGGGGGGCACTTGGCCTGGGGTGAAGATGCCAGCTAAGACACAAGCATCCCACCCTGAGGACCTGGGCTTCACTCCAGCTTCCTGCTAACGCAGACCCTGGGAGGCAACAATGATGGCTCGAGTAGTTGGGTCCCTGCCACCCACATGTGCATGGCCTGGATTGCATTCCCAGCTCCCAGCTCCAGTCCCACCCTAGCCTTGGGCCAGGCCCAGCCATGGCAGGAATTTGGGGAGTGAAACAGCAGATGGGAGCAGTATCTCTCTTTCTCTCTCTCTCTCTCTCGCTCTCTCACTCTCTCACTCTCTGCCTCTTTGTCTCTCTGAGTCTCAAATCAATAAAGAAACTTTTAAGAAGGAAATAATAAGAAAAATAATAGTCAACAAAGTAGAAAATCATGGGCTGGATTTCGGACCTAGAATCTGACCTTGACATACGCTCTGTGACACTGACCACAGACTTAAGCTGCCTGAGCGCTAGGATAAAGACATTGGCTCTCACTCAGAGTAGGAGTGGTGGGTCTGGGGTGGGAGAGCCTGACTTCCTCCTTCCCCGCCCCCCGTGGCTACTGCCTGACCCTACAGCCCATTGCTGGACAACACGGAGGCCTGGATGTCCAGCAGGGAGTTCCTCATAATTTTATCACAAATAACTCGAGAAATGAACACATGGGTCTGCGCTGTGGAGTAGTGAGTAAAGGCCCAGCCTGCAGTGCCGGCATTCCCTATGAGAGCCGGTTCGAGTCCTGGCTGCTCCACTTCCGATCCAGCTTTCTGCTATGGCCTGGGAAAGCAGTAGAAGATGGCCCAAGTCCTTGGGCTCCTGCACCTACGTGGGAGACCTGGAGGCAGTTCCTGAATAGGAATCTGAATAGGCCCAACTCCAGCCATTGTGGTCATTTGGGGAGTGAACCAGCAGATGAAAGACCTCTCTCTCTCCCCCTTTCTCTGTCTATAACTCTGCCTCTCAAATAAATAAATAAACTCTTCAAAAAAAAAAAAAAGTCACCTTCTCATCATCCACTCCTCCCACTTCCACATCATAAAAATCATTACAGATTTGGAATTAACAGAAGACTAAATGAATCATCCTTGATAGCATTTTTATTGTAAAAGTCATTGCAGAAAACCTGGATTTGGTAAAAGTAGCACTCATAAAGAGAAAACTCTAGGGGCCGGTGCGCAGAGGGTTAAAGCCTCTGTCTAAAGTTCTGGCATCCTATATGGGCGCCGGTTCGAGTCCCAGCTACTCCACTTCGAATCCAGCTCTCGGTTGTGGCCTGGGAAAACAGTAGAAGATGGCCCATGTCCTTGGGCCCCTGCACCCATGTGGGAGACCTGGAGGAAGCTCTTGGCTTCTGGCTTTGGATCAGCTCAGCTCCGGCTATTGCAGACATTTGGGGAGTGAACCAGCAGATGGAAGACCTTTCTCTCTGTCTCCGCCTCTGCCTCTCTGTAGCTCTGACTTTCAAATAAATAAAAATAAATCTTTAAAAAAAAGAAAACTCCAAACAGAAACTGATCAGTGGCACACTCTAAAATCTACCTAGAAAAGACTCAACAGCAATGACAACAGCAGAAAATCAGGACCTGCTTGGCCGTGTGCTACAGAAAAGTAATCTGGGGCCAGCGCTGTGGCTCAGCTGACTAAGCCGCAGCCTACAGAGCCATCATCGCATATGGGCTCTGGTTGGTTTGAGTCCCAGCTGCTCCACTTCTGATCCAGCTCCCTCCCTGCTAATGAGCCTGGGAAAGCAGCAGAGGATGGCCCAAGTGCTTGGGCCCCTGCACCCGCGTAGGAAACTCCTGGCTGCTGGACTTGACCTGGCCCAGCCCTGGTCCTTGCAGCCATCTGGGGAGTGAACCAGCAAATGAAAAAATCTCTCTCTCTCTCTCTCTCTCTCTCTCTAACTCTGCCTTTCAAACAAATCAATAAATCTTAAAAAGAAGAAGAAGAAGAGAAAAGAAGTCAACTGTATAGATTGGCCATGTGGAGTAATCAGTACAAACAGACCTGGTTTTGTGTAGTTCTGACTTTTGAAAACGCATTTCTGTTCCTTAAGCTGCAGTCAGGGAGTTCTGTGGATCACAACAGGAGAGTCTGAATGCCCGTAGGATCCGAGGGGTGAGGCCCGGCCCCTGCAGAAAACCCAGCTGTTCCCCTAAAGCTCTGGTTGAGCCTGGGCCTGCTAGAGACCCTACGTGCCTGGCATTCGGGGTGAATCTGAAATCCATGGCCTGAGCAGCCTGGGGTGTAGCGGGGAGCCCAGATGGGGAGAGTGGGGTGACGGAGAGAGGGGGAGGCACAGGAGCACGGGACGGCCCCACAGGGGCAGCGGACAAAAAGAACATTGCAGGGAGAGCACAGGCCTGAGTGCAAGGGAGAATGGGGGGTAATCAAGGGCCCTGCAGGGAGGCGTGGGGGAGGGGCGGGGTGGACACGGTAAGTCCGAGAAGGGCCAGGACAGGAAGGCCTGGGACGCTGCCACCTTGGGCTTTATCCTGCAGGTGACGGAAGCCATAGGACTGCGTTCAGGGGCCCGGAGGAGGCCATGGTGGGATTAGGGGTGAGTGGGGGTGGGGGGTGGAGGGGTGGGCAGGAGGCTGAGACGGTGGGAAGGCTGGAACACAGCGGAGCAGAAGAGGAAGGGGCCGCCCATGGGTGGCTCCCCAGGAACTGGCGAGATCGGCGGTGGGAAGGGCGGGGGTGAAGTTCCAAGAGCCGAGAGTGAGAACCCAGGTGGAGGTTAGAGCCCCCGCGCCAGATCGTTTTGTTCCGTTGCGTAGGAAAATGTTGGCGTCAGCATCTTTCTGACGAAATCCTAAGAACCAAAAAGCGAGGAGAAGCAAAAGCCCAGAGCTGCTTCCAGCACGGAGGTGCGGAGGGGGCTGGTGTCCCCGGACCGCGCAGCAGGGGCTCGGAGAGGGGCTGCTTCCTGGCCCTGGGCACTCAGCCAGGGCAGCGCGAGAACCCGCCCTCCGCAGCCAGGAGGCCGAGGATCCGGGCGCGGAGGACTCGGCGTTCTTGGCCCCCGCTCCCGGCCAGCTGTCTTCTGGCTACGGACAGCCAGCCCGATCCACATGAGGGCCTCACCCTCACGGCCACACTGCCTGGATCTGCCTGTCCGGCTCCGACCCCAGCCCCTGAATCCGCTCCACGCCCTGCTGCCTTCCGGGAAGCGCAGGTGCCGCGCGGGTGGGCTGCTCTGCCGTTCAGAGGGTCCCGACCCCTCCCAGCACCCCTCCACCTGAGACCCCCGCTGAGCAGACTCCCCGGGGCCTCTGGCGCAGGCTGGGAGCCAGCAGAGAGAGTGCGAAGAAGCCCAGTTGAGTCCTGGGTTTGAGGCGCAGCAGGGCCAGCCCCTGGGAAACCACTTGGCCTCTCTGAACCTGTTTTCTCCTCTCCAAATCCAAAGTCATGGAGCTGACTCCGCCTACCTCGCAATGCCTTAAGGACGGACGGGACAGTTAGGCAAATGCACGTTATGTCCTGAAAAGCCTCCTTGGGAACACAAGCGGCCCGTAGATTGCTCATCTGGCTTCATCCGCCCTAAGCAGCTGCTGTCACCCTTCCAACCCTCCCCGAGCTGCGAGAGGAAGCTGAGCACTCAGGAAGGGGGGCCCGGGGACAGGACAGATACACACACTGGTCTCGTGCTGTCCCACGCGAGGCTCACTCCGAACCTCTGGACTCTGAGCTTAAGCGCAATTGGAACAAACGTGCCGCTCTGCTTCCCAGCTCACAGGACGTGAGAACCCGGAATGAGAAGTGAGGACGTCGGCGGGAAGGGACAGGTACAGAGACTGGGTCAGAAACACTGTGACAGACAGGCACAGAAGCCCCGCCCTCGTCACCTGGGGATACGGGAAAAGCACAGGCCATGGCTGCACGACTGCTGCTGTGCCCAACGCCACCCCGAGTCACCTGAAAATGGAAACAGAATCAAAGCACAGAATTCAGTCAGCAAATGCGGGGCCGGAAGCCAGGGATTCTCGGGGCGGCACTGGGCACAGCGGTGAAGACAGCCACATCCCAAAGCAGAGCGCCTCCGGGTCGG
This sequence comes from Oryctolagus cuniculus, assembly GCF_051225735.1. Taxonomy (NCBI): domain Eukaryota; kingdom Metazoa; phylum Chordata; class Mammalia; order Lagomorpha; family Leporidae; genus Oryctolagus; species Oryctolagus cuniculus. The sequence continues at coordinate 12,760,402 of NC_142881.1, forward strand.
AGTCCCGGCTGCGCTTCTGATCCAGCTTCCTGCTAACGTGCACCCTGGAAGGCAGTGGATTGCAGCTCAGGAACTTGGGTCCCTGCTACCCACGAGAGAGCTGCTTTCTGCCTCCACCGGCCCGGCCCAGGCTGTTGTAAACATCTGGGGAATGAAACAGTGGATGGAAGAGCTCTCTCTCTCTCTCTCTCTCTCCCTCCCTGTCTCCCTCTCTCTCTCTCTTTTTTTTTTTTTTTTTTTTTTTTGACAGGCAGAGTGGACAGTGAGAGAGAGAGACGGAGAGAAAGGTCTTCTTTTGCCGTTGGTTCACCCTCCAATGGCCACTGCGGCTGGCGCGCTGTGGCCAGTGCACCGCGCTGATCTGATGGCAGGAGCCAGGTGCTTTTCCTGGTCTCCCATGGGGTGCAGGGCCCAAGCACTTGGGCCATCCTCCACTGCCTTCCCGGGCCACAGCAGAGAGCTGGCCTGGAAGAGGGGCAACCGGGACAGAATCCGGCGCCCCAACTGGGACTAGAACCCGGTGTGCCGGCGCCGCAAGGCGGAGGATTAGCCTAGTGAGCCGTGGCGCCGGCCTCTCTCTCTCTTTCTCTCCCTCTCTCTCCCTCCCTCTCTTCTCCCTCTCTATGTCTCTGCCTTTCAAATAATTTAAAAATAAACAAAAAATTATTTTGAAAGAAGCTCCAGCTTTTTAAGACACTCATGTCCTTTAAAATCAGCAATCGTATTGAGCAACACCTGTTCTAAGAAAGCGATCCTCTAGGAGCACGCGGTGTGAGCTGACTGCTCACAGCTCCGTCTGCGTAGGGAGGAATTGGAAATATCCCCAGTGCCCTGCACGAGAGGATCGGCTAAAGACCACGTTCCCGAAGCTGCTGGATTCCCACGTCATCTTCTGTGGCTTTTCCTTAAGCACACCCATTTGTCTTCAGCAAATCAATGTGTTTTCGTAAAAGAAAGCGAAGCTACACTGCCCTACGTGGAATATTAGTGTCATTTTCCACAAATAAAACTGTGAGTAACCACAATGGAAAGAAATGTGATTAGGATCGAGGTCAGGAACACTGCCCGGCTCCACTGCGAGGCTGCGGGACCTGGGAGCAGTTGCAGGCCCATGTCCCAGACAGGGGTGCTGGGGCCCTGTCCTGGGCAGACCATCTCCCTGCCCCCCAGAGAGCAGGGAGCAGGGCAGAGTCAGGAGCAATGGAGCCTTGCCTTGTGCTCCTGTCTGTCCAGCTGGGTGACCTCAAAATGGCCTCACTCTTCCCAGCTGTAAAATGGAAATAAGTGAGCCTAATAGCTAAAAACCTCTCTGGAAAATTAGATGTGAGAACATAGAGAGAGTATCACTAAGACCCGTATATGTGGCATCCAAGTAACTAACATTCATTATCAATACTATATATATATAGTATTGATATATAAGTATATATAGTATTGTATATATACAATATACATATATAGTCTTGATATATAGTATATATACTATATATAAATACTATATATATATAATACTATATATATATATAAATACTATATATATATATAAATACTATATATATAGTATATATACTATATATAATATAGTATATATAATAATATACTATATATAAATACTATATATATATAATACTATATATATATAAATACTATATATATATATAAATACTATATATATAGTATATATACTATATATAAAGTATTGATATATATAGTATATATATACACTATATATATAGCATTGATATATATAGTATACATATATATATAGTATTGATAATGAATATCATTGATACTGATGAAGACAGAATTAAGGTCATCTGTTACACGACTGTCAAAAGTGAGCAAATAAGTCGAGGGACCTGGAGCATGCTTATGATATGTTGTGAAATTTAAAAATCTAGCTATAAGGGTGGGTGTTAAGTTGCCAGTTAAGACACTGACATCCCGTATCAGAGTACTGGGTTCAAGGCCCAGTTCCATCTCCTGACTCCCGCTCCTAGCGAATGAAGACCCTGGGAGGTAGCAGGTGATTGCTTACGTGGATGGGTCCCTGTTACCCACGTGGGAGGCCCAGATAGAGTTCCAGGCTCCTGGTGGCAGCTTTGCCCAGTCCTGGCCTTTACAGGCATTCAAGGGGTGAACCAAGGGCTAAGAGCTTGCTGTCTCTCTCCATCAATCTGTCTCTCTTCTCTCAAATAAATATTGAAAATGTAGTTATATAGAGGAGTAGAATCTATCTATGTGTTAGTATACATATTGCATATTTATATATATTTATATATGTACATATCACACAAGAAAGAGAGCGAGCCAAAGAAATCCTAAAGAGAACTACCTTAAAAATGTTAATAGTGGTTATCTGTGAAATAAGGGACTGCAGATAGCCTTTGTTTGTTAGCTTTCTTCTCTTCCTTTATCTGAACTTTCTAAAAAATGTTTAAAAGGACCTCCATGCTACTCGTGTGAAATTTCCAAGATATCTTAAACACCTACTCCCAGTTCCCTGCCAGTGAGTTAATGATCACAGGACATCCCCAGCCCCAAGCCTGAGGCTGTGTAGACCTCCAGGGTCACGGACGCCCCGTAGGCCTGGGGAAGAGCCTGCAGTGACCTTCACGGGCTCGGCGTGGACACGGTGGGTGAACAATTAGCCAGCTCTGGGCAGAGAACCTGCCTCCCCGGAGGCTCACACAGGAACCCGTCCCTGGGGATACAGGAGAGTGAACTCAAACTCATTCCCACATGGAGAGGCAATTAGAAAACCTAACACCTCCTCCAGCACAGTCCGGAGAGTCTGACTGGAGGGTCCCGGAAGGAGGCAAGCAGGTGGAGAGAGACAGGTTGGAAGCTGGGCTCATCCCTGCCATCACCTCCCACGGCCCACTGCTCCTCTCTGTCCATGTCCCCACCCTCTCTGGACTGCTCCCTACCTGGTGTCTCATCCTTAGCTCCCCCCCCCCCCCCCGCCCCGTACAAGTCTCTCCACAAAGCCCGCAGCCCCTGGGAATCTCCCAGATAGGTGATTTGACAAAGAACCTCACGTGTCATTTTACTCTCTGGCTTTCCACTTGAGGAAACTGATTCAGAGAGGTTAATCAGAGTCCCCCAGGGAAGTCCGTGTGGAAGGCAGGATTAGAACTCAGAGGTCCTGACTCCCAGGCCAGCAGGACCCTAGCCTCCACACTGCGCTTCTGCTCAGCCAAGGAAACACAGCACCTGCCTAAGACGTGCACTTCCAGGCAGGCTCCCTGGGTTTAAAGTCCGGCTCTGGCACAGACCGGCCACCTACGTGGCCTCAGGGGCCCCAGTTTTCTCACCAGGAAAATGGGGGAGATAGGAGCAATTATATCTTGAGTTTGTCTAGAAATTAAATCAATTAATTAAAGCGTATTTTGAACAGAGCCTAGCATGCGGTAGATGTTATTTAAGGCTTCGATACCCTAACAGTTAATTTTGCCAGTCAGTGCATCGTGTCTGTGGGGAGAAGTTGGAAAAGGGCAGAGAGAAACCAAGTGACTCAGACGTGGAAGCACAGGATGTCCTGGGAAAACGGGAGCCCAGCACTCCTGCATTCCTTGGGAACCCGGAACTCAATCCTCCCTGAAGTAGTCACTGAGCCAATAGAACAGAGTTCAGAAAAGGGTGTTCACATATACAGTTACCTGGCTTGCAACAAAAGTGTATCTGTGTTGCATGGAGAAAAGACAGTCCATACATGGTGCAGGGCCAAACTGAATCTACATAGAGAAGACACTAATCCCAACCTCACACCATACATAAAAGTCAATCCCAGATGGAATATGGACCTAAATGAGAGGAGTAAACAGCGAAGCTTCTAGAAGATAACGTAGAAGACACCCTTCTTGAGGTAGGCAAAATTTCCTAACAGGGCACAAAAGGTAATAATCATAAAGGAAAAGACTGTAAACCATAAATCATTAGAATTAACAATTTCTCCACAATTAACAAATTAATAAATAAATGAACTAACATAGGAAATAATATTTTTGAAATATTTATTTATTTGAAAGTCAGAGTTACACAGAGAGAGAAGGAGAGGCAGAGAGAGAGAGAGACAGAGACAGAGAGGTCTTCCATCCACTGGTTCACTCCCCAATTGGCCACAATGGCCGGAGCTGCGTCAATTCGAAGCCAGGAGCTTCCTCCAGGTCTCCCACGCGGGTGCAGGGGACCAAGGACTTGAGCCATCTTCTTCTGCTTTCCCAGGCCATAGCAGAGAGCTGAATTGAAAGTGGAGCAGCCACCGGCGCCGCGGCTCACTAGGCTAATCCTCCGCCTTGCGGCGCCGGCACACCAGGTTCTAGTCCCGGTTGGGGCGCCGGATTCTGTCCCGGTTGCTCCTCTTCCAGGCCAGCTCTCTGCTGTGGCCAGGGAGTGCAGTGGAGGATGGCCCAGGTGCTTGGGCCCTGCACCCCATGGGAGACCAGGAAAAGCACCTGGCTCCTGGCTCCTGCCACCGGATCAGCGTGGTGCGCCGGCCGCAGCGCACCGGCCGCGGCGGCCATTGGAGGGTGAACCAACGGCAAAGGAAGACCTTTCTCTCTGTCTCTCTCTCTCACTGTCCACTCTGCCTGTCCAAAAAAAAAAAAAAAGAAAGTGGAGCAGCCAAGACTTGAACCAGCGCCCATATGGGATGCCAGCACTACAGGCTGCGACTTTACCCACTACGCCACAGAGCCAGCCCCAGGAAATAATATTTAAAAGGAGATAACTTCTAGTTTGATCCAGAGTCTTCTACCATTTTAGCATCTAGCAAAATGTAAAAAAAAAATTTTAACATCTAGTAAAGTGTAGTTAATTTAGAAAAAATAATTAGAATTTCCGCTCAGGGGACAAGCATTTCGTGTAGCAGTTGAGAGATGCCAGTTACGATGCCTGTGTCTCATGCTGAAGTGCCCAGGTTCAACTCCTGGCTCTGGCTCCTTTCCCCACCTTCCTGTTAACGCAGACCCCGAGAGGCAGCAGACGATGGCCAAGCAACCAGGTCCCTGCAACCCATGTGTGAGACCAGGGTTGAGTTCCTGACTCCCGGCTCTGGCCCTGGCTGGATCATTGCAGGCATTTGGAGAATGAATCAGCGAGTGAGATCTCTCTCTCTCTCTCTCTCTCTCTCTCTCCCTCTCTCCCTCTCTCCCTCTCTCCCTCTCCCTCTCTCTCTACCCCTCTCTCTCCTTCTCCCTCTCCTTCTCCTCTCCCTCTCCCTCTCTCTCTACCCCTCTCTGTCCTTCTCCCTCTCCCTCTCCTCTCCCTCTCCCTCTCTCTCTACCCCTCTCTGTCCTTCTCCTTCTCCCTCTCCCTATCCCTCTCTCTCTCCCCCCCCCAACTCTTCTCAAATAAATAAATAAAATGTGGGGCAAAGCAAACATAATGGAATGACCTAGGAAACTGTAGCTCTCATGCTGGGATAGGCTGTCTGATTTATAAAAAGCACTTTCACAGCCCTTTTCTCTGTAACTTAACAACTATATTCTCTTTCACATTTCAACGTCGATGGAGTTCTTAAAATGTGTGACCGTCTGAGAGTTTTACAGCACAGAGACTTGTCCAAGATCACTCAGAGTGCAGGTGACACCCACAAGGCATCCTCCATGATGCAGAAACCAAGCACGCTGCCTTGCTCTGAGTGGTGGCACCGTGTGGCAGCATGTGGCACTGGCCACACAGGCTCCGGCCTAGAGATGTGGGGTCAGGTCCAGCCCTGCCTCTTCCTGGCACATGAGTTCATCCCAGTTCCTAACCTCTCAGTTTCCTATCTGAGAGATGGGAATAAAAGCACCTCCAAAACACAGAGCAGTCACGAGCAAGGCTCGTTGAAATGCTGCCACTTACAAAGCATTCGGCTATGGCAACAGTCAATAAATACGGGAAAGTTTCCATGATTAGAAAAACCATTTATGGGCTGGCACCGCAGCTCACTAGGCTAATCCTCCACCTGCGGTGCCAGCACACTGGGTTCTAGTCCCGGTCGGGGCGCCAGATTCTGTCCTGGTTGCCCCTCTTCCAGTCCAGCTCTCTGCCATGGCCCGGGAGGGCAGTGGAGAATAGCCCAGGTCCTTGGGCCCTACACACCATGGGAGACCAGGAGGAAGCACCTGGCTCCTGGCTTCAGATCAGCGCGGTGCGCCGGCCATAGCGGCCACTTGGGGGGTGAACCAATGGGAAAGGAAGACCTTTCTCTCTGTCTCTCTCTCTCATTGTCTAACTCTGTAAAAAAAAAAAATTTTTTTAAAAGAAAAACCATTTATGTTGGGAGGCATCTGAAAACCTGCCTGTCAGGAGGTAGGTGACGGAGAGTGAGGAGTCTGACCCAGGGGCTCCAAGTGCCAGCCACAGGGACATTGTGCACGGGCTCCAAGTTCCCTGCCTGCTTGATGGGCGTCATCTTCACCATCACCTCCCAGTCACTGTGGCTACCCCCACCCTAGCAAGGTCTAGTGGTTCTCACATCACCCAGGGACAGCGCACAAAGCTGAGATGTGGTGCCTTCCACCAGCCACGTGGAATCTATTCTGAGGTACACTGGTTCAAAACAAAAATAACAATAATAATAAAATGTCATCAGGCAGCAACAGGATGAGAAGTGTCACCTGGCCAGATGCACAGTGAACCCTCCTGGGCTGACAGGGAGGCAGTGGGGTTTGGGGTCAGGGCAGGGGAGATGCAAGCATGGGGCTCTTTAAGAGCAGCCGCAGGGCTGACATTCCCCGGCCTCTGTGCGCCCTTCTTTGAGACAGCCCGAAGGGAGGCGCTACAGAAGAGAGGTGTAGGATTGTCCTTTCCAAGGAGGAGCACCCTTGTCGGGCACCCAGCCACCATGCCCCAGGGCAGCTGGCAACAAAGTCAATCTCAAGGCACCCGGGAGTCAACCACGGAAACACACCGCAAGGGGGCCGTCAGCTCTTGGGTACTCGGGGTCCACTTCCGGGACACCCCGGGCGCCCCTTCCACTCTATCCCTCACTCTCTCACGTCCACCTGCCCATCCTCCCCACCTCGGGAACCTGGCTGCAGCCCCAGCCACCTTATGTGTGCCTCGGGAGCAGGTTAGACCCTCCGTGTGCCCTGGAGAGGAGCAGCTCAGACAGCTCTGCTCTCTGGACAATACCAGCGCCCTCTCCACCCCCGTGGGCTAAGTGACCCAGCTCCAAGTGCCCCTGTCCCTGTGGACGTGTGATGGGGAGGAACCAGGGGAAGTGGTCAGGACCCCGCCACTGTGTGAATGAGGAAGGCTTGCATCAGGGGCGCTGAGGTCAGGGAGGGGGAGGGGAAGAGGGAGGAGCTGGTGAACCTGAACACAGCCCCTAATGAGGAAGCCCATCCACATCTGGAGCACGAAAGGGACATGACCTTGAGGTGGGGGAGGGAACCCAGCTCAGCGTGGGAGCCTCTGGCAACCCTAGCCAACTGCCCCCGAACTAGAGCCCAAACGCAAAAAAACAAGAGAAAGAGGGCTGCAGTGGCAAGCAGGGGAGTTTCTAGAATGATCTGCCGACCCCCAGGGAACTGCCTGGCCTCCCGATGCCCAGGCAGAGAGAGGCCAACAGGTGCTTGTTCAGGGGCCCACCCAGGGGCCCGGCGCGGTAGGAAGCAGGAAGGGACTTGGTGCCGGTCTTGGACGGCTTCCTTCTCTCCACAAAGCAGTGCTCTGGACTCAGGGGTTCGTCACCTGACGTCCACGACAAGGCGCCTTCCATCATCTCACAACCTCGGACATACGCAGTGCTGGAACCCCACAAAACCCGACTGGCAGCTTTTCTAAACGCGGGGCAAGCGGAGGCAGAGTTGGGGGGCGGGGCGTGCTGCGGCCGAGTCGGCATCTTTCTCACTGATGTAATGAAGGGGTCCTGGGGGTTAGAGAGTGAGACCGGGTGCAGAGACAGGGGAAGCAGCAGGACTGAGTGGCCTGGCCCCCGGGGTGCAGCCCTCGGTGTGGCGCCTGGATGGTGAGGCTACCGGCTGGGGGGAGCCGGGGGCTTGTTCTACCGCTTCTCTCATCACGTGGGGGCTGTGAACGCCTCGAGAATCGCATTTTCATTGCCATGCACTTGAGTGGCGAGGCGTGATTGACAGCCTGGTGGGAAGCCCGGCGCCCTTGACAGCAACAGAGAAGAGGGGTGGGCGAAAGCACGCGGCCTCTTCCGCTGCGCAGAGACAGAGCCCAGCTGCCCTCACTGGGAGCGGCTCCCCAGGCTTTCCCCGCCGCACTCTTGGCCCTTGGTTAGAAACTTCAGTTTCCTTTTGGACATAGATTTATCATTTCCGACTCCTCTGAAAGTCCTCTAAGTATTGCTCTCTAAGTCTCTGGAAAATAAAAATACGCACATGAACAGCTAGATGCTTAAGGGTGGCTGTTGCCAAGAGTCCACTTTGGTTTTGGTCATCTCCCAGCTGCGCGGCCGCAGTGTGCTCTCGGCGGGTCCCCATTCATCTGCCCTGTCATCTGTCCCCTTCAGCATGGGGCTCACCCTCACCATCCGACCCTCTCCTCGCTCAGCTGCCGGAGCTGGGCAGTGGCTGTCTCACTGTGAAGGACTTTCCCTACCAGTCCCATGGAGATGAGGCTCCACCCATCTCCCTCCAAATCCCCCACACCTCCATCTGCTCGCCTCCCACCTTCTCGATAGAAATATCAGCCACACCAGTCTCTCTTCCCCCGAGATTGCTGTGTGTTCAAATTCCCCTGTCGTTCCAGCAACAGTTTAAGCTTGAAAGCAAGAGCCATGGCTGAAAAGATTGCTCAACAAAGCAATAAATCCCATCATCTTACATCATCGCCTGACCCCACCCCCTCACGCCGCAAACCCATCTGCAGCACGGGGATCCTCGCTCTCCAGCGTGCTCCGAGGAGGAGCAGGGCCATTGCAGCCTTTGGTTTGGTTTGGTGAAGAGATGTCACCTTTCCCCTGCACAGTCAACACTTGGCGTGTGCTCAGCGCTTGCTCGTGCCTGACTTTATTTCTGGTGACCGAATGTAAACAGCGCCCAGAACTGCAGGCTACATTCACTTCCCGGGGCTGCCATAGTCAACTGCCAGTGACACAGGGGTGCAAACAGCAGAAATCCAGCGTCCTGGGATTCTGGAGGCCTGAAGTCCAAAGTCAAGCCCCTGACCCAAGCACCAGCCCGCTGAAGGAGCTCAGGTTCTCGGGCCCTGCACACCTGACACACAGAACTCTACCTGGGCAGGAGGGAGATGCCAGCACCCAAACCAGGAATCCCTGCCAGGGGAGGGAGAGGCAGCAAACGGCAGTGCAGCAGCCCTGGGCTCTATTTCCTGCCGTCAGCTGCTCTAAGCCCCACCCCTGGGCGTTCCGCGAAATCTCCCATCCTCTCCTGGCCCCAGCAGGTGCCCATTCTACAGATGAAAAAAGCAGAGGCAGGCAGAGGTAGGCAAAAGTGGCTTGGCTGATGTGTGTGTTGAAGCCACAGGCCCTGGTGGTGTGAGTCCAGTGCATTCTGGGGTCTGGGCTGGGGTTCCAGGTTGGCAAGAGTGCTTTGCCCTGAGCAAGGTGAGTCACAGAATCCAAGATAGGCGCCAGGGTCCAGCTCTGCTGAGCTTTGTTTGCAGGGCCCACATGAGGCTCTGACAACTGTGTCTGACGATTTCCAAACAGGCAATGTGGAAAATGAAGTCAAGCCAACGACATACTCTTACAAAGGGTAAAAAAAAAAATGTGAATTCAACCAATGATTTCTGTTTTAATTGCATCCATTCATACACAAGACACATGAAGTAGGGTGGTCACCAAGCCTTCAGAACATCCCCCTCCCAGAAGAACCCTAGAGGGTCCTTGAATCCAGAGAAATGCTAGACGATTCTCCAGCTCTCAGAAGACTGAAAGCCCTTGGCTTGGAGACTTCGGTTTGAATTATTTTGACATCCAGGCAGGTTTGCGGGCGAGAGTCCCTTTCACAGTTTCCACTTCCACCTGCTTCGCTCCTCTTCTCAGCTTTTTCTCATGACAAAGATCCCAAGGAACTCAGAAAACCGAACCAGGGGCTGTGGGAGGTCAGAACTTCATCTTCAGCCCAGAGCCGGCTCCCGCTCTCGAGCTGTAGAAGCCGTGGACACGGTCACGCGCGGGCTTTCTGCGGGCTACGAGGCTGCTGGCGCTGTGTGAGCAGAAGCGAGGGTCTGTGTTAAACATCATGGGTTCCTCCCTCTCCGCGTCTGCCCCTCACTCTTTCTCACCAGCGCCACGGTTTCCCCTGGCACTCGAGACAAACATATGTTATTTTCAACTCGCTGGTCTGCTGTGGCATGCACACGTGGCCCAGGCGCGGCAAATATGAATAGCCGTGCGCGTCTGCCTTTCAAACGTGGACTCTCTCCATCATTTTTTTTTTTAAATGCAACCTGAGAGGCTGGCACTGTGGTGTAGTGGGTAAAGCTGCCGCCTGCAGTGCCAGCATCCCATATGGGTGCTGGTTCAAGTCCCGGCTGCTCCACTTCTGATCCATCTCTCTGCTGTGGCCTGGGAAAGTGGTAGAAGATGGCCCAAGTTCTTGAGCCCCTGCACCCTTGTGGGAAACCTGGAAGAAGCTCCTGGCTCCTGGCTTCAAATCGGTGCAGCTGCAGCCATTGCAGCCAATTGGGGAGTGAACCAGCATATGGGAAACCTCTCTCTCTCTCTGCCTCTACCTCTACCTCTCTGTAACTCTATCTTTCAAATAAATAAATTAATTTAAAAAAATGCGACCTGAGTCGAGTGCACTGTGATCACGGCCAGGCAGCGAGGAAGTCCTTTAATGAAGCCAGCGGTTTCCAGTCCCAGACCTCGTCCCGCTCCTCCACTCTTCCGTCTGCCATACCCACCCCCCAAATTGGCAAACACTCAAACCAGGTCCAGCGGGCAAACCTCTCATGATCCTCTTATTCCTCTTACCTGCTCATGAACCTGCCTAATAAAGAACGAAATACAATAATTGGGCTTTGCAAAGACAGCCCTTGCCCAACAGGATTTATCATCTTATCATCGCAGCATAATGAAAGCACACGACAAGCAGCAGTTTGCAGATCCACTGATGGTAAACAAGAGATAATTCGCAAACTCAAGTGGGCTGGACGGCTGGCACCCTTTCAGGTAGCGGTAAGTTTAGGTCGAGTGCCAAACTGTCAGAAGGGAGACCTTTTAAAAACTGCCCCGCCTTCCAGACACTGACATCTGAATGTGTGCAGGGGTCTGGGCGGCGTGGCCATGCCCAGCCTGTGGATACAGAGACAGGTGGTAGATTTTCCCCCAGATGCTGTGGAATCTGTAGACGCCTGGCACAGAGCATACGGTGGGGAGCAAGGTTGATGATAACCCAATGGCAACTTCCATTTTTTTTTAAAGGAGCCAGGAGCTTCTTCCAGGTCTCCCACACAGGTGCAGGGGCCCAAGCATTTGGGCCATCTTCTACTGCCTTCCCAGGCCATAGCAGAGAGCTGGATCAGAAGTGAAGCAGCCAGGACTTGAACTAGAGCCCATTTGGGATGCCAGCATCGCAGGCGACAGCTTTACCCACTACACCACAGTGCTGGCCCCAGCAGCTTCCATTTAACACGTGCTTCCTACAAGCCATGCACCTCATCTCATTTAGTTTCATAAATACGCCCACTAAACAGACAGGGAAACTGAGACTTCATGCCTCTTGCCAAAGTCATCCAACAAAGCCAAGAACCTGTGCATGAGAGTTAGAGACTGTGCATCTAACATCAGCTCCTAACAAAATCCCGGGATAGGTATCACACCTGGGTGCAGTTGTCCTCCCTGGGTCCCCACTTCACTCCCAAGGGGTTCAGTTACCCCAGGTCAATAGCAGTCCAGAGATATTAAATGGAAACTCCCAGAAATAAAATTTTAAATTGCATGCTGTTCTGAGCAGCTCACAGCATCCCACTCTGCCCCACCGGGGACATGAATCATCCATTGTCCACATGGTATGTGTTTCCCGCCTGTTAGCCACTTAGTCGCCACCTGCGTTATCAGATGGACGATCCCGGTATCAGAGAGCACACTTCTGATAGCTCCAAAGCATCATGGTAGTGATGATGGCAAGTCTACTACAGTATCCGTTATAATTATCCTAGCTTATGCTTATTATTGGTTATGGCCGTTAACTGTTTAGTGTGCCTAATTCATAAAGTAAACTTTGTTATAAAGAAGCACAGCACACACAGGGTTCTGCACCATCAGTGGTTTCGGCATCTTGGAACACACCCCGATGGATAAGGGGGCTCTACTCTGTATTGGCCATTTAATCTCACAATTCTTGTAAGATGGATCTTACTGGCATTTCCCAGATGCAAGAATGAAACTCTGAGAAGTTAAATAACCTGGGCACCTGCCACACATGGCCCTCCAACTCCAGAGCCAAACTGCCAACTGGGCATCTTTCAGCGCCCCCACTTAGGCTGCGGGCCCCAGCCTCTGAAGACCAAGTTCCCACCCTATGGACTGCAGCACGTGCCTAGGACCACACACAGCTCTCTGACTCGTCATGTCATCCTGGGGTTCCCAGTCTGTGCACATGGAAACTAAGGCTGACAAACCCCACTGTCTGTGCAAGATCCCCACCTCGTATGAGACAGAACCAGAACTTTAACTGGTCCTGAAGCTCGTGTTCAATCTCTAGACTGCAGAACTTCTTAAGGTACCTTTCTGAACCGAACATGGAGCTTGGGTATGTGCACATGGGGAGGGTTGTTGCTGTTGTCACATAATCACGAGAATAACAATGAGCTAGTATTTCCTTTCCCGAGGCTTCTTGTACAACTGGTACGGGGAGGGGGGGGGTGGTATGCAGTTGTTAAACCACCAAGAAACCCCCATGCCAGCGACAAAGGCTTCCCTGTCTAGCCATAGTCCTCAGCTCTGACTTGGAAAGGACCCCACATGGTGGCTTGTGGTCTCAGCAGTTACCACCCTCACCACCACCATCCACCGCCAGAAGTTTTCCACCTTCCCAGAGAGAAACCGGGTACTCATTAATCACAAAGTCGCCTGTTTCTCTCCACCTTCCACCCCTCTGTCCGCCCAGGAATCCTCTGAGCAATGCCCAGTCACTATGAATGACTCATTCTAGGGACTTCATATACGCAGAATCACATAAGGGGCTTCATATAAGCAGTCCTTCGTGTCTGGCCTGTCACTTGGCGTAGTGTCTTTGGGTTCCTCCCATTGTAGCATGTGTCAGAAGCTGGCGCTTTTCAAGGTTGAATGGTGTTCACTGCATGGATAGACCACGGGCAGTCTGAAGGCTCCTTAGAACTTGTACATGACCATGGTCTCGCAATCCCACTGCTGGGTACACGCCACCTGTGGCAGAAACTCAACCAGATATCAGACCACCAGTGTCCATGGGGGGGTTTCATCAGAGCAGCCAAAAGGAGGAAACCAGCCAGTGTCCACTGATGGCTGAGTGGCTTGAGGAAGCCGGGTCTATCCATGTGATGGAGACCCTGGGGCTGGTCCATACGCGCTCTGTCTGGCTCTTCCTCTAGTGTATTTTCCCTGAACTTGCTGAGAGATCCTGAGTAAGCTCCAGGCTCACTGCCCCCTGTGAGCACCAAAGGCATAGACCCCACCATCCTGCCCAGCCCCTGTGTGCCCACCGCATCCTAACAGAGATGCAGACTCCCCCTCCGTCCACCCCAGACCCTTCCTCTTCAAGATCTAGTGCTTTGAATCCCCGCCTAGAAAGCTTCACCCCCATAGCATGGGAGTCCCCTCATTCTCATACCCCCCTTGGGCAAGCAGCAGCCAGGCCTACAGGGGGCCCTGGTGTGTCCGGGCCGCAGCCTCTCTCCTAGCCCCGGGTACCGCTCACTTCCCCCACCCTGTCCCGGGAGACATCTCCGGGGTGGCTTTATGAGCGAGGCTGGGGAAATCTATTAATGAGGGTGGTAATTGTTACCTTTGGGCATGGCAGCTGATTTACAGATCTCGGGAAATGTTCATGCCTCAGATTCCACAGGCATAAATTTCAGCTTTTCCACCATTTTATCTGCAGCAAAACAAAGCCCAGGGAGATTCCACATCCAGGGCTACAGATGTTTGGCCGCACGGAACATTCTTCTAAGACAGGGCAGGGGGTGTTTCGTTTCACGGACAGCGTGTCATCACCGGTGCCGTCCAGGCCCACGCGTCCCCATCAGCGGGGAAGCACTCAGTGGGTGTCAGCGTGGGTTTCCTAGGAGGAAAAGGGCCCAGCGCGAGGAGGCAGGGCAGCGGGGCAGCCCCGCAGGCCCTAAGCTTTGTCCAGACGGAGAAGGCGCATCTTGATCAAGCAGGCTGCCTGACTTCCAGAGCAAAGCAGCCCCTTGGCCCGCAGCCGGGGTGGGGGGTGGGGGTGTCGGGGCCGGGGTGTGGTTTGGGGAGGGCAGTGGAGCCATGTTCTTAGAACTCGCTTGAGAAGCGACTTTGGAGCTCGTGCACCCCATTTGGAAGGTGAGTGGGCGCCCGCGAGAGACAAAAGTACTGACCCCAGTGTCTTCCAAAGGAGAATCTGGGGGAGTTGGAAAGCTGGAAGGGAACTCAGTGCTTTGGGATTCATCCAGTTGGAGGTTCCAGGGACTCCTGTAAGGGCTATAAAGCCAGAGTAATTTATTCCCCAAAGAAAAGAGGAAAAACAGCTACAACATCTCCTAAGATACAAGCAGAAAAACATCCCCCACCCTCCCCCGCCGCCGCCCCAGCCCGCCCTGCCGGCCCTCAGAAGTCTGCCTTCCCACCTGGGCTCCTCCATGCCAGTGGCGGCCTCAGCATGACGTCAGGATCTCCAGCACCACATGGGTGCCAGACAGGCCCCGCGACCTGAGCCCCCTCCTCCCTTCCAGGTGCTGCATCGGAGACCTGAGGCTGGGACACAAAGCGGCGCACAGCCCAGTGCTGTGTCTGGTTTCACTGCAATTGAAACAAGCCCCTGGGATTCCAATCATTCAACAAATATTTGCTGCACGTCTGCTACGTGTAAGGCACAGCACGAACAGGACTCGAGGAATTTCTGGCCCATCAATGTTCACAGTTTCAAGTGAGAGTTCAAGAAGAGCTCATCTTGGACTCTTGTATAACTCCTGGTGGTTGCCGAAGCTCCTAGCCTATGGGGGCTACGCTAACAGCACAGAAGTGCAGCTCCTCAGGCCCCCTTTACAGAGGAGGAGGACGAGGGTCAGAGGAGCAAGGGGGCTGCCCAAGGTCCCCCAGCAAAGTTAGAACCAGGACTTCTGAGAAAGGGGGAGGGATCAGCTGAACATCACCCTGTGAGAGCGAAGCAAATGGGGCTCACCTGCATAGGGACCACGTGACTCCAAGCCTCTTTATTCTTGGCAGGTGCAAAAGGAAAAAAAAAAAAAAGACCGGTATTTGGGGGTGGAGAGGGGCTGTGCATGACTGCAAGGAACTGAGTAGGAAGCCATCGTGAGAAGGGAGGGGCTTCTAGAGATTTCATTCATAATTCCAGCATTGTCCCAGGATGCTGGGCTGGACAAGGCTGAAAAGGACTGACCCTTATGTTTAGGGAAGGGAAGTCGAGCCAAGAGCCCCCACCTCGAGGCCTGGTGTCAAGGTCACTGCCCCTTCCCCTCCACCAGCCGAGATGCTGTCGACAGGGGAGAGTCAGCTCAGAGCAGAGCAGCCCCGCCGCCTCTGTGCCCTCCTCCCCGGCTCTTCTCTTCTCCGGGAGGGAAGGCGAGAAGGAGACACCAGGCCTAGAGGGGGAATTTAAGGACGGCTGCGCGGCACCACTGCAGAGATGGGTCTTCACGCTCCAGCGTCTCGGGCTTGCTGCTGCAGCCCGCGCAGAGGTCTTCCCGGAGGAAGCGCTCCTGGGATGCCCGGAACTGTGATGGGGCCCAGAGACGACCTCCTCGGGCGTGTGATTAGCAATGCCTTCCAAGCTGCGGGGGGCGTGGGCTTTCTTGCCCCACACGCCCAGGAGGCGCAGGCGCACTAAATGCCAAACGCACGTCTATAGCATACCTGCATCCCGCACCCACTGCAGGTCCTGCTGATGAAATGCAGTCTTCGGAGCCTCAGCCTGGGCATCCAACGCCAACTGATGAAATGGGCCGGTGCGAAGGGCTCTCTCCCGCGCTGGCCATGGAAGAGCCCGCTTGCTTTGGGGTCTGCCTTGCATTCCTTACTTTAGGAAATTACCTCACTGGCTCCACCTGGTTCTGGTAAATCTGTCAATCAAGGGGCCACGCCTACTTCCTCCAGGCTGGCCAATCAGAATACTCCATGCTCAATCTCAAGTCTTCAGTTGAGACAGGCATATGACTCAAGTCTTCCAATCAGAGTCTTTTCCAGAGATTAAGAAGGATGAAGAGCAGGCCTGTGTCTGGGACCACTGGCCATGAGGCAGAGGTGACTGTGGGCTTACATTGAGAGTCAGGATGCTCTGAGAAATAGAAACAGGTCCTGGTGATGGTGTTTAAACCCCGGATCTGGCTGCCCTGAGGTCAGGTCTACGGCCTTGAACTTCCCAGTTGTGCCGTGCATTGCAATGCGGGTTAATAAATGTGGTGGTCCTTCCTGGGGACGCTCCTCACTCAGGTTTGCCTCGCAGTCTGCCCGGGAGGAGCCGGTGGGGACTGGAGCTCCCGGGCAGCTCTGTTCATCCTGCCCTGACCTGTGAAAGCAATCTGCAGGCTTGCACCCTCCAAGCCCTTGTCACAAGCTGGTCTCCCTCAGGGCCAGGCAAGAGCTCGGGTGGCTTCGGTCAGACCCTTTGCCACTGCTCCACCCAGCTTGAGCAACCCCAAACACCACTCAGGGCCCAAGTCTCAACATGCAAAGTAGCAGGAAGGAGGCGAGGGAAGAGCAGACAAGGATGCAGCCAAGTGTTAGCTTTGAAGAAGTACAATTCCTCGTTGGACAAAAAGACGGGGAAATAAGTAGGCAATTTGACGGTGCCATAGCTTCAGGTGTCTGATTTAATTGGCCCTGAGCTCACAGCTCCAGCGTGGGGGTTGCACAGAGGTTGGCTGGTTTCCTGCAGCTTCCTGCCTTTCCCTGATGACCCACTAGCCAACCTCAGGGTGCTGCCATCGACCAGGCATTCCCAGGTACCCATCGGACCACTTGGTGTAATCCAGCTTGATAGTGGCAGAAAGGACAATAAGGAAGGGGGAATGTTTATGAATTCCTTCCCAGAAGGATAAACAGAAGCCCATGCGCTTAAAAGATCGCTGCATTTAATCTAAGTCCTTCTACCTCCAGAAAAAATGAGATCCACCTCCCAAGAGGGGCTCACGTAGAGGCAATCGGAGACGTCCACTTCTAAGACCCTGAGCTAGCCAGTATCCTGTGGGTTCCCAGGGACACAACACAACCCAAAAAAGGGTGCATGAAGTATTGTAGGCTCACTTAACGGACAGTTTTGGTGGCCTCCAAGTATGGCGGAATCCAGGTAGACAATGTATACAGTGTCGTAAGAAAATGTTTCTCCCAACCTCTGTGCTCTTCTTCCCTTTCTGGTTACTTCAGCTTCAGCCAGGCCTCCTGAAGGGACGCCTATGGCTTCTGCTTTGCCTGCTACCCTGAACTTCCAGCCAAGGGAATGTGCCTCCCTACCGGCCCTACCGACAGAGATCTCTGAAGTCAGTCTCATCAGACGAGCTTGGGTCAACTGCTCATCTCTGATTCACTCACCACGGCCAGTGGGGGGCCTGGAATGATCCGGATAAGAAGTTATGTCAACCTGCTCCACAATGGATTCAGACTAGGAAGAGAGCATTTTCTCCCAGAAAAACAGAAAGGATTCTGTTTCCCACTGAGGTCAGATGGATGCTGAGCTGTCCTTTAAAAGTCAGAGAAGAGAGATCATCAACGGTTGCCTCCCCGGATGCTAAAATCAGAGACTTGATGAGCATAACTGCTGGAGCCTCCTGTTCCCTTGCCCTTCACACATTCTGCAGCCCGGGAGAATCTCCCATCATGGGTGCACAGGACCTGAGTCCAACATGACTGTGCCTGTAATCCATCCACATGACTGTGAACCCAGGAACACGTGCAAACCCAAGGGACGCACAGACTTCTCCCCAAAACCCAGGTCCCTGCACTTCTGAAGCCACAGGGATGGCCCGCTGCTCAGCCAGGGGCGCCTCCGGCTTTGTGTGGACGTCAGCATCCTGCCGGGGCTCCATCCCCTGCCATCTTAACAAGCACAGACCACAAGCTCCCAAGTCACAGCTGCTTCCACCAAGATGCCTTCATCACACCAAGAGTGACGTGGCCTCTCAACCCTGCACGCCCCGAGCCTCTCTGAGATCCTCCATCCCAGAGGCCCCCAAGCTCGTCCCCTCCATTCTCGCCTGAACTCTGCACATGTGCCAGGAAGAGCCAACCACTACGGTAGCAATAGCATGCCGGGTATTTGAGAGCATTGCATTTGGAGCTATATTCTCATTGATGGGGTATTAACGAGTCCCCTTTCTGTCACTGCTTTTGACAAAGCCATTGACTACGTATTTGGCAGTGCTGGACCAATAAAATTGCTGGCTCCTAGTATAGGAGAAAGTACAACACACACACACCTCAGGTTCCAGAAAATTCCCTGCCTTTGACATCACTGAAGGGCCAGGAGATAAGGGACAGAAATTCACAGGTAGGCAAGGCAGTGAGTCCAACAACTTTATGGAAACGGTGACTCCAGAAAGGGCACCTGGCCTGGGAAAGTCACCCTGGACTGTGAGTGCCCGCTGTCCAAGAGGCCCTTAGGGGACCCTGAGGGGACGTCAGGGCTGGCACACCGGTCAGGGCACAGTGAGATGTGGAGTAGCCTGGGAGCAGAGACTGGACTGGACACCAGCAGGAGCACTGGGAGGAGACTCAGAGCCAGCTTGTCCTCCATCACAACCCCACGTACTGCGTGCCCACTGCATTCCAGGCTCCCTGCGCAACGTGCAGTGTCCTCATCAGCTCCGTGCGTCCTGCCACATCACAGAGGTCAGGACCGTCACGGACCCCATTCTACAAGCTCAGAGAGGCTGCTCCCTCGCCCTGGGGCACACAGCTGACTGGCAGCAGACACAGAGTGAGGCTGGAGACCGTACCACGTGGGGCACCGACTGCCCTATCCGAAGGCTTCTCTCCTGGTTACCCTGGCAACAGCCGTCTCTGTTATTTCTAACCTGGGACTGCTAAGGGCCTCAAAGGTTATAAGCTCTGCTCTTTTAATTACATCCACCTGACAAAAGTCACCTTAATTAGAAAGCCTCCACCAAAGAAAATGCAGCCACAGGGGCTGGGCCGAGCGGTCCCCCGGGGCGGGTCTTTCTGATGTGACAGTCACTGAGTCACAGTTCAGCTCTCTGCACCCCAGGCCTGGACAACCCCACCACTCCAGCCAGCTGCTGTCTCTGGCCCCCAGCCCTTCACCCTTTGGGGTTCATCACAAGGTCACCGTCACAGAGAAGCCTCAGCGGTTCCACTGCCCACGGGACAAGACGGAAACCCCTGCCTGGCGTTCAGCATCCGCACCCTGCAGCCACGGCTTCCAACCCCAAGGCCTTTTCCAGGCCATGCCTCCCCCTGGCAGCCCAGAGCATGAGCTGACCACAGCCAAGCCTCGGCAGGGGACAAGGGCAGATACTGGGCTGGCACCACGGCTCAATAGGCTAATCCTCCCCCTGCAGCGCCGGCACACCGGGTTCTAGTCCCGGTCGGGGCGCCGGATCCTGTCCCGGTTGCCCCTCTTCCAGGCCAGCTCTCTGCTGTGGCCAGGGAGTGCAGTGGAGGATGGCCCAAGTGCTTGGGCCCTGCACCCCATGGGAGACCAGGAGAAGCACCTGGCTCCTGGCTTTGGATCAGCGCGGTGCGCCGGCCGTGGCGGCCATTGGAGGGTGAACCAACGGCAAAAGGAAGACCTTTCTCTCTGTCTCTCTCTCTCACCGTCCACTCTGCCTGTCAAAAAAAAAAAAAAAAAAAAAAGACAAGGGCAGATACTGGAGGAGGCAGTGGCCCACATTGCCACGCCTGCCCCGCCTGCCCCGCCCCTGGGAAGGGGAGCACAGACTCTCAGACCTGATTGGCAAGTGTCCAAGAGGTTAGGGAGCCAGGCCTGAGGCACAGAGAGAAAGCGAGGCACTGTTGGAGCCACTCCTGTGTCGCTCTTGCTCTGAGCAAGAATGCGCTTTGGGAGTGACGCCCTACCCACCCCCAGAAAGGAAGCTTAATAATGCCGCCCACCCCTCGGCCCCCTCGGCATCCCCAGCTCCTCTCCATCCCTCTCGAGTCTGTACTTCTGTGACACTCCCCACACCACACCCATCCAGGGGGGCACTCACAACACCCCCAGAGCAGTGTAGGGGTCAGGCCAGCCTCCCCACAGTGCTGTGAGCATGCAGTGACCAGGACTGGCATCATGGTGGACCAATGAGGTTCCAACCAGAACCCAAGAGAGGGCTCCACCCTGGGAACCCAGCGGGGGCTGGTCTGCACTGCCCCCCCAGGCTGCTGTGGGCACCCGGATGGGCCTGGCCAAACCCCTTCCCCAGCCCCAGGGGAGACCAGGCGATGCTGAGTGGTGGTGTGCTGGCAGGAGAAAGGAGAGCTGGTGACTGGGGCAGGGGGACGAGGGTGAGAGCTGGCACGGGATCGCTGCCTGCCAGGTACCTGTAAGGCCGCAGAGAAGGCAGACGCCTTATACAGGAGCCAGGCGTGGACCCAGTGGGAGCTGCTCCTGCCTCACGGCCGCCTCCCTCCCAGCTGTGCCTTCCGGCCACACCGCCCCACACCCTGGCACAGATGCCGAAACCTGTGCCCTCCAGGCCAGCGCCCTCGGCTGTGCCTCAGCCTCTCTCCTCCCATTTCTCCATCTTTTGGAAGGTTTGATTCACCTTGCATGGGCTGTGGCAGGCTCCCTGATGGTGCCTACCATGCTGTCGCAGCCCCCACCCCCCACCGAGAGTTCTCCTTGTCCCAATCCCCGGCACAATCTCCTGTCACCTCAGGAGACAAATTCTCTTATCTGTGCAAAAAAAAAGGAAAAACAGACATTCACCAGCTGTCAGCGGCCCTGCGTGATAGGACGTAAACTAAATGCCCCTCACCAGGGGCCGCCCTGTAAACGAGGCAGCATCCATCTCGTGGAATTCTGTAGTCGGGTGGGAGGAAAGAATCCAGGTGGGAGGCTGCATCTGGGCAGGGCACGGTGGGAGCAGGCCTGGGGGAGACGGGCCAACAGATTTCAACTTACGCTCTTCATGTTCTAATGGTTTTTTTTTTTAAGTTATTTATTTGAAAGAGTTACAGATAGAGGTAGAGAGAGAGGTCTTCCATCCGCTGGCTCACTCCCTAAATGGCTGCAATGGCTGGAGCTGAGCTGATCCGAAGCCAGGAGCCAGGAGCTTCTTTCAGGCCTCCCACGTGGGTACAGGGAGAGAAGGACT
Source organism: Oryctolagus cuniculus (assembly GCF_051225735.1). Classification (NCBI taxonomy): domain Eukaryota; kingdom Metazoa; phylum Chordata; class Mammalia; order Lagomorpha; family Leporidae; genus Oryctolagus; species Oryctolagus cuniculus. The sequence goes on from NC_142881.1 coordinate 12,781,798, forward strand.
TGGACCATCCTCTGCTGCTTTCCCAGGCGCATTAGCAGGGAGCTGGATTGGAAGTGGAGCAGCTGGGACTTGAACCTGAGCCCATATGAGATGCCGGCACTGAAGGCCAGGGCTTTAACCTGCTGCACCACAGCACTGGCCCCATAAGTTCTAATTTTTAAAAGGAGCTTATATTCATTGAGTCACTGATCTTTTTAAAAATTTTTTTTTATTTATTCAAGAAGCAGAAATGACAGATGGTTCATTCCCTAAATGCCCACCACAGCTGAGCCAAGCCTAAACTGGAGCTAAGTCTCCCATGTGGCTGGCAGGAACCCCACTACTTGAGCCATCACCTCTACCTCCCAGGATCTGCATTAGCAGGAAGCTGGGGTCAGGAGCCAGAGCTGGGGACCGAACCCAGGACCCCAGTGTGTGACACAGGTTCTTCACCAGCACCTTAACCACTACCACAAACACCTGCCCTGGTAATTTTTTAAAATATTCTCTGAACACTCTCATCTCTCACGCCAACTCGAGGCCCTCTGCCTTCGGCTTTCACGTCTTAGTTGGCCCCTTGTTTCACTGGGAGTGGGGCTGGGTTTCACTGGTTCTGGAAGAAGACTACGCTCAGGTTTGCTGTGTGCTGCCTCCCAGGCCCCTGCCGCCACGCCTGGCTCTTGGGCATTGTGACTCTCCAGCGCCCTGCCCTGAGGTCAAGGGCCATGCTTCGTATGCTAGAGACACACTCTACCTCGGGGAAGCCTGTGCCAGTGAGGGGCAGGGCCTCCCATTCCCCGCCAGGACGAGGTCAAGAAAATGGCTCCAGCCGAGTCTGCAGTGAGCCCAGGAGCCTGGAGTCCCCCACACTCCCAAGGAGGACAGCCCGGTGCAGAGCACGGCCCACGCGGTAGAGGGTGGGGAGCACGGAGCTCCATGAGGAACAGGTCTCAGTACCTCCCAGGCTGGCCACTGATCAGCACTGGTCCATTTCTGGTGATCCCTTGGCTGGGAGGGAGGAGAAGTGTGGGAACCAGCGGATGGAAGACTCTGGCCTCCCAGCACACCCCGGTCAGGCCCAGCATGGAGCTGTCCACACGCGGCGTTCAGCAGCTGCAGTGGGAAGCTCACTGAGCCCACCACGAGAGAGCCTGGCATCTTGGATCAGGACCCACAGCCACAACAAAGAGGAGAGAGCAGCCGCTCTCCCCTGATGGTTATTTCTGGCATTTCAGGTCCACTCCGTCCACTCCACTGTCACCATCTCCCCACAGCCCTCCCTTTACTGTGCTCCACGCCCAAGGCTGCCGTGTTCCCGTGGAGTGGTCACCGCGACACGTCAGCCTCCACCCGTTCTCCACCTGCTCCGCGTCCACCCCGCTGGGATTTCAAGGCCCGCCACCAGCTGTGTTTTTGGAGCACAGGCCTCAGGGACTTCCAAGTCCCTTGGGAGAGACCACTGTTCAACTACCGTAGAATATAGATCATTAAAATTGTGTACGTGGTGACAGGTCACCAGGGAGCCAAAAGATGCTACTATAATTTGAATTTGAACTCTGAAATGGATTGTGCAGGATATAGAAGGTGTAAAGAAGACAAGCACAACTCCAGAATTTAATTGGTTGTTGTGGTTTTTTTTTTTTTTTTTAACTTAGGTACTGTCTTTGCATTATGGGGTTTGTTGGTTAGGATGAGAAGTTTCCTTCCCACCTATGGGACCATCAAGGAAAGGGGAAGGCAGTTAGGTGCCTGAGTGTTCTGGATATACGGGGAGCTGGAAAGAAAATCTAAATGAGCCTCACATTGTTTGCTGCTTCCTAATTTTTTTAAGGTTCTGTGTCTTATTTACAGTCTATGGTGCATTCTCTCATTGACCCATTGAGAGAGAAACTTACAAGTTGTGTCCTGACTTCGGGTTACGCCTCTGTGAAAACATCAGAGCAGGAGCCCAAGCCGCAATCAGAGAGCAACGCAACAGCAGGTGGGGCCTCGCCTCTTCTTCGTTCTAGTACTTTCCACCAGGCCTTTTAGAAACAGTTGAGGCTTATTTCAGAACAGCTGGCCTCTTCTTTCCATAGTTTCCACAGGTAGAAGTTTGGTCACAGGAAGAAAGCACCACTCCCAACACTGAAGTCTTTGCCACCATTTTCTCAAGTGTACCTACCACGGCTGCTCACTTTGAAGCAGGGGCCAAAGATAATCCCAAATAATTTTTAATTAAAGATCATCATTTAAAATGTATAATTTTGTAAGTCTAGCAGCGATTAACTACATTAGGGACTTCGATGACACCCGTCACAATTAAGTGTTTTCAGTGTTGAGCCAATTAAGGGTTAACAGGCTGCAAATACCATCCTTGCACATTTTTGCTTAATGAATTCGTAGTGGGAAACTATTCTCATTAGGTTAATTTGTCAACACAACCAAGTTACATCACCAGGACTTTTCTCTGGGCTCACAAATGCAAGTGCCCATGTACTGCACTGTTCGTTTTAGCGTTGGATTGTGGCTACTGGAACAAGAGCGTTTTCCATGAAAGGAAAGACTTTGAGAGAAGCTGTTGAGGTCTTGGACTAGGCCTGTTTATGTCGCTTTATGGCGCTCTCTGGGGCTTTCTGCCTGTATTTCCCTAGTAGGTTGTCATGCCAGAGAGTAAAACACGGATCTGTGTACCTGTCGAGGGAGGGCGCAGCCCCTAAGACGGGCCTGATGGCCGCAGGGAAAACCTCTCTCCTCCCTGAGCGGGCTCGGCTAGGGAGGGCTGTGTTGTTTCTCTCACGAACCTGAGAAAGCACACGGTCTCCCCCCAGACCGTTTCCACTGCCTTCTGAGAAGGTTGGCTATCATGGCGGAGGAGGGGAAAACACGCTGTCTCACTCCAAGGCTGTCTGTGTGCTAATTAGTGGGCTTAGAATTAGTGCAGGAATAATTAGTCAATCTCAATGTCAAGGCTTTTCCAGGAGGAGCGCCATCATTCTCCAGCCGGGTCTTCGGGTTCCGTGTCTTAGTTGTGGGTCTTAGTTGTGTCCGAGGCAAGCGCTCCTGCTGTTTTTAAGAGCAGAGGAGGTGGAAACCTCTGATGTGGTTTGAGCACGAGGAGCCAGGTGGTGGAGCTGTGTTGTGAGCGCAACACCGAAAGACAATTTCAGATGAGGACACGACTCAGGACAGACTGACGTGGAGCGTGGGAACTGTCCACAGTGTTCAAAGCTGACGAAGCGCACAGCAGAGCACCACGGACGTGAGGATAGCGTGCATTTTAAATGATCCTGTGTCCGCGCTGAGCAGGAAAATTCTGGAAGAATATACTCAATTCTGATGATGGGGTTATCTCTCCAGGGCAGGTTCATGGGTCATTTCTCCTTTTTTCCTTGTCCCCTCTCCCCATTGTCTAATTCTTTACTGTGAGTATTACTTGGTGATCAGAACAAAACTATTTTTATTAAGAAGGGAGTGAGTCTGCGAATCCCACTGGCCTGGGCGTCAGTGTGGGGGGAAGAACCCACAAACCCTAGCTAAAAAGATGCCAAGGACAAAAGGAAAAAAATGTGAATTCACAGTGGTCTGGTTTACTTTTTTAATCCCTAAAAGTTATTTTTGCTAATTACACAAAAAAGACAAGTTTGGGTGGAAGGGGTTTAATCTGGGTTTGGATTTGGTTTTAATTAAAGCAGCAGCCTTCTCAAAACGTCACCAGCACACAACAAACAGGGAACGTGGCCCACAGTGGAAAAATTATTTATTTGAATGTTTATCACTTCATTCATTCCACAAGCATGGATGAAACTCTTCCTAGCCCTATGCCAATGAGCTCCTTGCATGGAGCAGGGGCTGGGAACAGGGATCAGACCAGCCTTCCCCGGAGCAGCCCACAGGCTCATCCCTAAGTGTGTGTGGGGTGAGGTCGGGGGCTTCCCATGTAGGGGGTTAGCCAGGGCTAACAAACACAGGACCAGCCTACGCCACGGAACAAAGGGAGGCTTTCTGAAGATGGAGCTGTAAGGTGAGCCCTGAACATCCAGACTGGCCCAGGCAACACATCAGCAAAGGGTCATCGACTGTCCTCAGCTCAGGGTGCAGCCGCTAACAGCTCCAGCTTCCACTGTGCCGTGCTGAGCAGTGGCTGGCGGCCAAGCCACAGGGAATTCACTGTGCCTGCAGATGCAGGGCTGAAATACAGGGACGCCTCAAAATGTTCATGGGAAAATGAAATTAGAAGATATTTAACTTGGTGCAAAAAATATTTTGAAGCTTGTGCATAGTTTTTCAATTAGGCAAATGATGCATATGTGTGATTTTCTACCAGCTTTTTGAAGACCTTTGTATGCACGGCTTTCAAAAATGTTTGCCACCAAAGCAAATACATTTTTTAATTCCATTTTCCACCAACTTTTAAAATATTTTAAAGTTCTATATTTATTTATAAGTCAGAATTACATAGAGAGAGGGAAAGACAGATGGGGGGGGGGGAGACGGGGGAAGGGGGGGAGAGAGATCCTCCATCTGCTGGTTCACTATCCAAATGGCCACAAAGGCCAGACCAAAGCCAGGAGCCAAGAGCTTCTTCTTGCTCACCCACATGGGTACAGGGGCCCGAGCACTTGGGCCATCCTCTGCCACTTCCCCAGGTACATCAGCAGGGATCTGGATCAGAAGTGGAGCAGCCGGGACTCGAACCGGGGCCCAGATGGGATGCTGGCTCTGCAGGTGGTGGCTTCACCTGCTGCACCACAGCGCTGGCCCCTCCGTGAACCTTTTGGAGTGCTGTTGTGCAGGACAGAATCTGTGCTCGCTCCAAGACCTGCCCAGGAAATTGCTCCTTTGCCCAAATCCCTGCTCTCAGCTCCTTCGTCTGCGTGTATCTCTCCCTCATAACAGCACAATGCAGAAAAACATTTGCGGTATTCTGACTTTCCGGTCTGGATCCTGGGTAAACAGGAGGTCCCTGTATGCATGTATGTGCGTGTGTATGCATGTACATATGTAGTGGGGCTCCGTCCGTCCATCGAGTGCCCCTTGGCTCATTGAAGATGACGCTTGGCCTATTTAGGTCACAGTTTGCAAACGCAGAGGTTGGCAGCTGCCTCTGTGTCCCTGAGTTACACCTGACCGAGAAGCCCACAGTCTCCCTCTGCTCCCAGCGGCGGGCGCTGTCATGGCTGCACCATTTGTCCAGCCTGTCGGCAGCCACCTGTGCTGCTGACCTCATCTGGCCTGACTTAATGCTATCATAAATCTAAAAGTTCCTGATCCCGTTTCACAGATGAGGACCCTGAAAGATAAAGCGGTTGAAGCACCTATGCCGGAAGCAAGATTTGAATCCAGACTCTCCAATGCCAAAAGCACGGTGATGCGGCACAGGCCCCCGTGCCCATCGGCGCCTGGTCTCCACCTGAGGAGCCCGGGGCCTGCAGGCAGAGCAGCGCTGAGCTGAAGTGCATCCTGTGCCCTGGGAGCAATGCTGTCCCCGGACGCTGGGCTCTGGAAGCTTCGCGTACGGGAGCAGTGATCTTAAACCACGGAAACCAGCCATTGGTCAATGAAGACCAGCGCTTTTGAATGACGAATGGATGGGGATGGAATGGAATGGAATGGAATGGGATGGGATGGGATGGGATGGGATAGGGTGGGGTGGGGTGGGATGGAAATGAACCAGTCAATGTAAGTAGCAAGGGTAAATATCATTTCCGGAATCGTATCTGAGGTTCATGTGTGTGTGTGCAGGGCCGTGGGGAATGGCTGTCAGGTTAGCCTTCCTTCATGCTCCAGCCAGTCCAGAATCGCAGCCGTCTCAGTCCATTTTCTGTTGCTGTACCAAACTGCCTGAGCTCAGGTAACCCAGGAAGAATGGAAGTGTGTTGGGCCCATGGCTCTGGAGGCTGGGAAGAGCCAGAGCATGGCGCCGGCCTCTGACCCGTCATCTTGCATCAGAGCATCTCGTGGTCACAGAGCAAAGGAGCCAGAGAGAGCCGCTCGCCACTCCCATAATCCCCCTCTCATCCATTAGCCTATGGGTGGCTTAGTCTACCACATGGCCATCGAATCACCTCCACAGGAACCCTCTCAAACACCATCACCATGTGACTGGGATTAACTTTCCAGGGTATGCATCTGGGGGACACATTTTAACCATAGTACCAGTGTACCCCACGCACCCAACCCCCACACACTGACACGGGGCCACCTTCCTCCATGCTTCATTGTGTGTTACAGGGTTGTTATCACCCAGCATGCCACTTAACAGTATGTGTGTGTGTGTGTGCAGGTGCACGGGTGACTGTCCGTTTGGCCACACCCCACTCGCTGTCCACATTCCACTCTTCCCTGCTGGCGCCCTGGGCTTCTGCAGGCTGAGCCCTTCAAAGGTCACCTCCTTGGTTTTCTGCTGGTTCATCATGGCCAGGAGATCACAAGGCTGTTTCTCCCCACTCTGTCCTGGGTCAGCAGGCCACCCCCAATAAAGACTGCGCCCAGGACCACCGCCTGCGCATCGGCAGCTCCAGCTCTCACTGGGCTCCTCCCCTTGTCCCTTCAGCCCTGAGGGTAGCAGCAGCATCCCACCACCTTGGCACATCCACTTCCACTGTTTCCTTAACCCAGCCCTGTGTCTGTGGAGTCTTCTGTTTGAACCATTGAGGGGGGATTGTGTCTTGCTGGTCCTTGGACAAGGCTGATCCAGTGTGTGTGTGTGTGTGTGTGTGTGTTTGCTTCTATAGGTATGGGTGTGTGGGAACATGCATGTACAAGTATGCACGTGGGTGTGAGTTGCACACATGTGTGTACATGCATGTGTGAGTTGGTGCGCACATTGGATCCCGCTGTAAGACGTGTTTCTCACAGCAGATTGTAACCAAAAGTTTAATGATCGCTGGCCCTGGGGAATTCTAATGCAAAACAGCTTGGGGAATACAGGTCTGGTGGTGGTGGCTTCAGCAGCGGGGGGGAGGGGAGAGGAAATGTGTGGAAAACACAGGCAAGGAGTCGGGGCTACCAGGGCTCAGCCTGGATCTTCTTGGCTCCGACCCACACCCTGCATGGGCTCCAGCAGAACTCGCAATCTGAGAGTCTGTTCTGGAAGCTGATTTGTTTGGATATTCCAAGGCCCACATCTATGAACTGCATACATATTTTTAATCTAAGAAAATATCAAAATGCCATCAACAGCTTGCTTCAAAGGCTGCACAGTCCCTCCTTGGGGAAGATCCTCCTCTGAGGACCAAGTTGCTTTCACATCAGAGCGGCCCCTTGGACTCTGTGCTAAAACCACATCACATCGCGTGCGTCCCCTCTCATTCCCCAGCAATGAGTCATTGTCTTCCCCTGAATATTTTTATACCTAACTCATGATCGGGCTGCTTTGCCAACACTGTGAGCAGAAGCTGTCCACAGCCACCCCTCTGAGAGACGCAGGCCGGGGCAGCGGATCAGTCCTGCAGATTCTCTGGGGGAGTCCCCGAGCACACGCCGCACAGCGGGGGGAGCGTCCCCTCCCACTTCGGGAGCTGGGAGCCAAGCGCAAAACCGCATGCATCTCGAGGTGCGTGATCAGAGAGGCGTGCAGCTGGCCTTCTGCGCAGGACTGCCAGCTCCAAGGACGGGGGGCTGCCCATCAAACGACCACGCACACTGCGTTGCAACCAGCATTTTGCCCTTCTTTTGGAAGTTCAAGCTTGCGCTCCTGACACGGGCATACTTGTAGCGCCCCCACCAGCCTGGGGTGGACAGGATCACAATACTCTGTCGTCGGTGCCCAGCCTGGACCCAGAGCGAAGGCACAGGGCATAGTGGGAAGACATGCGTGGGCCTCTGGTGAGCCTGAGTGGCAATCCTGAACCTGCTATGTCTTAGCTGAAGGACACTGGACCATCCCTTACCACTCTGAGAGCCGTGTCCCATCCATAAAACCAGGGTGATAACACCTGCTGCAAAGAATCACCGTGAGAATTAAATACAGCATCGGGTGAAAAGTCCTTAGCACCTAACAGACAATACACATTGGTTATGAAGCGTTTCTACACAGAAGCTGCTGGAGAGAACCCGTCTGGAACCATATTTCAGTTCCGTCGTTTACTGGTCCTGTGACTTGCGGAAGTTGCTGGATCTTCCGAGCCTCCATTTTCTCATCTGTAAAATGGGGGAAATTATATCTACATCCACAGCAGCCGTTAGGAATAACTCTCTTTTTTTGACAGGCAGAGTGGACAGTGAGAGAGAGACAGAGAGAAAGGTCTTCCTTTTACCGTTGGTTCACCCTCCAATGGCCGCCGCGGCCAGCGCACTGATCCGAAGCCAGGAGCCAGGTGCTTCTCCTGGTCTCCCATGGGGTGCAGGGCCCAAGCACCTGGGCCATCCTCCACTGCACTCCCTGGTCACAGCAGAGAGCTGGCCTGGAAGAGGGACAACCGGGACAGAATCCGGCGCCCCGACCGGGACTAGAACCTGGTGTGCTGGCACCGCAGGAGGAGGATTAGCCTAGTGAGCCGCGGCGCCAGCCAGGAATAACTCTTAAGTGAGACAAAAGTGGTCAAAGAAACTGCACAGGAGAATAATGCTCATAATTTGTGTAACTTCTCCGGGAATAGTTTCAAACTCAGAGAAAGCTGCAGAGGTACAATGATTCCCATCTGCCCTTCATATACCAGTGTCCGTGAACAAGGACACCTTTCTGCCTCCTCTCTATTCCTCTCTCCTATATGCAAACATGCGCACATACATTAAACTGTTTCTGAAAATTCCGAGAATAAGATGAAGCCGTATTGTCCTTTTTCCACTGCACGTTTCGGAGTATATTTCCTAAAAGCAAGGGCATGCCTCACCACGACTCTCAAAATCAGGAAATCGATACTAATAAAAGTGCGTTACCTAATCGTGCTTGGATTTCACCAACTGTCCCACCAATGTTCTTTTCCTGGCCCGGACGCCAATCCAGGATGCCACGTTCCATGTACTTGTCATCTGTCCTTTGTCCCTTGAATCCAGAACACTCCTCACAGTCCTGACTAGGTTGAAAGGGGAGGAAGGATTCTGTGGTAGAACGCCCCCGACTAGGTGTGTCTGATGTGTTCTCGAGGTCGGATTCAGGTTAGCCGTCTTCAGCACGGACATCGTGGTAGGGGTGTCATGCTTTCCCAGAGTCCCATGTCGGGAGGTAGCCAGTATTGACTGCCTACCCTTGGCAGTGGTAACCGTGACCTCGGCTCATGTGATGTCAGTCACATTTCTCTATAGATGGTCACCATTTCCCCTTGATATGAATACAATCCTATGGCGAGATACTTTGAATCTGTGTTGATATCCTGCTCCCAACACAATTCCAACCAATAACCTCAGCACCCATGGACGATCTTGCCTGGGACAATTATGCCTGGAATGGATTCCAAATGGTAGTTTTCAATTCCATCTTTCTTTCTTCACCTGTTATTTGAAAGCTACTGAGATGCGAAGCTCCCCCTTTTATCTCTTCATTAATTTATGTATACCAAGAGTTTGAAACGGCTGCTTCTTACTGTAGGCCCCCTGAATTCGTGTATTCAGAAAACATGTGAGAGTCCGGACACGCCAGTGTGTTCCCTTTTGCCACAAATAAGCCCCACTGTTAATTACAATGATGACCAAAGCTTAACTCAGCGTGTGCCACGTTTCAGGCTAACGTTCAGCATTTGCTTCATATTATCTCTTTTAATTCTCAACAGTGACCCCATGAGACAAGTCCCATTATTGTACATGAAGAGGCTTTGGAGAAGTTATGGGGCCAGAACCAACAGTGCATCCAAAGGCACCGTCTGTCTTTTGAGTCCTTGCACTTTCTGCGGTTGTTTCTTTTTTTTTTTTAATTGTTGTTTTCTTTTGTTTTAAGAGTTATTTATTTGCAAGCCACAGAGAGAGGGGGGGAGAGACAGAAAGGGAGAAAGAGAGAGAGAGACAGAGAGAGTTTCCATCCTCTGGTTCACTCTCTAAGTGGCCACAATGGCCAGGGCTGGGCCAGACCTGAGGCCTGGAGCCCGGAACTTCATCCGGGTCCCCCACATGCGTGGCAGGGGCTCCAGCACTTGGGCCATCATCTGCGCTTTCCAGGGTGCATCAGTAGGGAAATGGAAAACAGAAGAGCCGGCACTCAGGACCGGTGCTCTGATAGGGGCTGGCTTAGCCCACTGCCCCGCGACGCCGGCCCCTGAGACTTCGCTCTTCAGCACTTCACAGCACCAGAGGGACGGTCTTGTCCAGGCTCAGCTCCCCGACAGGGCAGCAGCCGAGATGCCGCCAGGGCCTCGGTGCGCATGCGCGCGGGAGCAGGCCCCAGATGTGGTTAATGCAGCCTGCAGAGCGGTGCCTGGCGCCCTAGAATACCCCGAGGCGAGGGCCTCTGAGACCCCGCCCATGCGCCCCTGTGCTGCCGGGTGGCCTAGGGCTTCACACCGAGGTAACGGGCCTGGCCACACTGCCTGCAGTAAAGCAGTGAGCAGGGCAGCTCCGGTCCCTGTCATGGCCGCAGTGGCCCAAGTGCACAGCTCAGAGCCAAGAAGCCGAGAAGAGGAGGAGCTGGGGCGGCCCTCCCCACTGCCGCTCCGTGAGCCCTGGGTCCCTGCCCACCAAGGAGCCCAACACTGTCCACCCCTCCATCCTGCCTCACTTCCTTCCAGCCCTGAGACCAGGGCACAGCGTGGACCCTGTTCCTAGCCCTGTCTGATCAGCTTGATCCCGATTAGGACCAAGTGGCTTTTTGTTCTGTTATGGTAAAATATACATAACATCAACTCTATCGTTTTGACTAATTTGTGAAATATTTATTTATGTATTTGAAAGGCAGAACATCAGAGAGAAGGAGAAAGATGAGAGAGAGAGAATCTTCTACCACTGGTTCACTCCCCAAGTGGCCACATGAGCCAAGTCTGCCCTGGGAGGAGGCAGGAGTTAAGAACTCCATCCGGGTCTCCCACGTGGGTCACAGGGAGCAGGGGCACGAATACGTGGGCCATCTCCAGCTGCCTTTCCAGGCACATTAGCAGAGAGCTGGATCAGAAGCCGGGCAGCTGGGTTTCGAACCAGGGCTCTGATGTGAGAGGCCGGGGTCGCAGGCAGCAGCTTCACCCACGGCCCCGACCGGGACTATTTTAAACGTATAGCTCAGTGGCAGGAAGCACACTCAGTGCTGCGCAACCACCCCCACCATCCGCGGCGGAACCTGGCCTTGTCACCTCTGTGCACGCGCAGCGATAGCCCAACCCCGCCCCACAGCCCCTGGTGCTCCCGCTCCACCTTCTGTCGCTGTGAATTTGACTCCTCTGGGACATCACGTTGTTGGGGGGAGGGGGGGGGGCACGAAGTATTCGCCCTTCTGTGGCTGCATATTTCGGTGAGCACAAAGTCGCCCAGGCTTGTACACCCAGGTCGTAGCCTGGGTCAGAATTTCATTCCTTTTTAACTGAATGACACTCGCGTGTGGGTTCATCTGTTTATTAGTCAGCAAACGCTTGGGTTGTTTCGACTTCGGGGCTGTTGTAAAAAACGCTGCTCTCCACGCGAGCGTACAAATCCCTCTTCAAGTGCCTGCTGGCGGGCAACACCCAGAGTTGAATTGCTGGATCGAGGGTAATTCTATGCTTCATTTGAGGAACTGTCATACTGTTTTCCAAGAACTGAGTCACTTTTAACACTCAAGTGCCCGGGAGTGCCCCTCCCCCCCTCCACTGTATTTCAGAACTACCCAGTGGATAATGATAATGAGCGCTGGCTTGGGCCTCCAGGGATTTCGAGAGCCGCAGAAAACACCACACTTCCCTGAAAATCCTCTAACTAAGGATCCCGGCCATCCCACATGGCAGGGGACGGGACGTGGACGCCTAGGAAAATTCCGTGGCCGTTCGCGCTGCGTGGGGAAGAGGTCCTTGCCCACGGTGAACGCAGACAGAAGTGGCAGCTCCCCCTCTGCGGGCCTGGAGGGCAGCAGCCCCACCGAAGCCGAGAGCATGCTCTGCCCTTCATCCTAATTACCATCCAGTGTCTCCACGCCCCCTGGGGACTGGCGACTTGTTTGTTCGAGCTGACATATCTATTATTACTCTTTAGGTAGTTAGGAGAATCATTTGCAGCGTTCATTAACAAGTATCACCTTATGGATTACTAAACAGCAGCTCTGCTTCAGCTAATGAGCCCCAATAGTGTAATACTTTACATATTTTATAGCGAGACAATTAAGCCCTGTCTTGCTTTTATAGCAGACCTTAAAATAAATCACCGGCGATACATGGAGGAGACAGAGGTAATGGCACGTGTAGTATGTTTGTGTGCAGAATCGGGAAGCTGGGTTCTTCTCCAGCCAACCCCTCGCGACACACAAAGGAAGAAAGGACAGGTTTTTCAGAGCTTTCTTGCACGATTTTCCAGCCTCTTGATTGCAAAGTACTTCAATAACATGTATGTGGCTCCCAAGCAGAGAGGCAGACAAGAGAAAGACAGCTGGGAGGAAGAGTGGAGCTGGGCCCTGTCTTTGCAAGGAGGGATGGAAGACGGATGGAAAACACCAGTGTGTAGTCAACAGTTTCCTTTGCCGGGTGTTGATATCCACCCCTCACTTCAGATAATAAACCCGACAAAGTAGGGATTGGTACCCCCACTGCACAGACGGAGAGATGGAGGCATGGAGAGGTGGCTGCTTACTCAAGTCCGTGCGACTGTGATAGCTGAACCAGGTCTCCCTGACCCCAACACGCGGCGCCTTCCAGGTCAAGGTCTCTTCCCACCCATGAGCTTCTCCGAGGCTCTCACTTTCCCAGGAGCGTGGGGTCAGCTCTGTCCAGAGAGATGCGCTCTTCTTCTGCATGGTGCTGACGCAGGCCAAAGAGCAGATGGCCCTGCCTTGCCTCTTTAGCAAGACCCCCACTCTACCCACAGTTCTCGCTTTCCACCCCCTTTAGCCGTCATAAAGATGTCGATGAGTGACAATAAGTTCCAGCTGCCAGATAAATAGGGTCACCTCTGCCCCACAACCCTGTGAGAAAGGAGCAGGACAATTCTAGATTCTGTCCTACAACCAGCAAAGGGTAGACTCTGGTGATCAGCGGTTTTACCGTAAGCTATGCCCCAGCCCCCTGAGCCCGTCCGTCTGCTGCTCCACTTCCCCTCCATGCACACCCCAGGGGACAGGTGTGTGTGAGCAGCTGCTCTGGGGTGGGCTGTGGCCACTGACGGGCTTCCAGGAGTCCTCCCGAGCTCAAGACTCACCCAGACCTGGTCTCCCCACCCGTGAGTGACAGTGGGTCCTTGGTTTTTGCCTATGAAGCGTGCACCTTTAGCCACCGCTGGAGTCTTGTGGCCTTTTCCTGGAGTAGAGATGTGGCCCCCAGGGCTGGTCTTGGTGCCATTTACCCTAGTGGTTCTCTAGGGGCTGTGGGCAGCCTTCCACGGCTGGAGGCCACCTGCCACAAGGGAGGATCCTCCCCTGGATGAAGCCGTCGGGGACAGCCTTCCACGGCTGTGTAAAACCTTCCATTCGAGCCGTCAAATGTGTATCTGCTGGGGACTGGCTAAGTGCACAGATCCACACAGTCACATAGGAGCCAATCTAGGCATCTGCCAAACACTGGCACTTTCTGTAGCTGAGAAAAAACAAATTCAGCCACCACTCCGAACACCAGTAAGATACTTAGACGATCTCTTCTAAAGTGAGGGGGAAAATCCAGAGTCTAATGGATTCCTTTTGTGAAATAAGAATGCATACTCGCATTTGTTTGTATTAATATGTTAAGTCCTGAAGTATAGATACGAAGACGTTACTTCTTCCTGGCCCCTTCCAGGCAGGCAGAGCTCGAAGCCTGGGGAAGAAGCCGATAAACATCTCATCAGACAGACCTCGCAGGCTGAACCTGTAAAGGCATTAGCTTGTATTTAAAAATCCCAAATGCCCAGGAAGGGGCAAAACAGAACTCAGACCAAATGGGCAATGACCCAGCCACACCCTGCTACCATCCGTCCCAGTGTGGGGTGGCCCACCAGACCCGGTGTGGTATTGGGCATCTCCATTTCTCCCGCCTGCAGTGTGCACAGGAGGGATTCAAGAAAAGACAAATCGGACAGCGAAGGAGAACGCAGGTGTTGGATGTGACATCAACCGCTGCTGCTTCCTACTGGTCCACCGGGAGCCATGGTGGGCACCAGAGGTAACAGTGGTGAGTGAGATAGGCAAGGCCCTTGCTCTTGTCCAGCTTATTCCACGAGTACCTCCAGGCAACCGACACGTAAGCATGTAAACGAATGAACTCAGGAATGACTTGTGCTGGAGAACCGCAGGCACTGCTGGGTAACCTGAGTTGACACAAGACTCCCAAGAAGGCAGCAGCCATATTGCAATCAGAGGACAGATTGTCCCAGGGAGCAAAGTGAATGAGAGGACGAGGACTGGAACAAACTTAGGAGTGTGAGGAGTGTGAGGAGTGAGGTGGCCTGGGAAAGGTGCATGGAGGAGTGGAAGCTGATGAGGTCAGAGACGTTGCCCGTTGGGCCACTTTGGTCAGCCTTGCTGGCCCTGGTATGAAGCCAGCAAAGTTTATTTCCAGGGAATGAGGAAACCACTGGGAGGCTTTATTCAGGAGATGGGTGCGACCCATCTCACTGTCAAGGGCAGGAGAAGAACCTAAGCACCTGATAAGACACCATTTCAGGTTTGGACTTGGAAGGATGCAGTGGAGATGAATAGAAGGAATCCAACTGAAAACACAATTTTTAAAGATTTATTTTATTTGAAAGGCAAAGATACAGAGACAGGAGGAAGGAGAGACGGGGGGAGAGAGAGAGAGATCTTCCATCTGCTGGTTCACTCCCCAAATGGCTGTAACGGTCAGGGCTGGCCCAAGCTGAAGCCAGGAGCCAGGAGCTTCATCCAGGTCTCCCACATAGGAACAGGGGCCCAGGGACTTGGACCATCTTCTGCTGCCTTCCCAGGCCATAGCAGGGAGAAGATTGGAAGTAGGGCAGCCAGGACACAAGTCGGCACCCATACAGGATGCCAGCATTGCAGTCAGTGGCTTAACCCACTGCGTCACAGTGCCAGCCCCCAGAACTTACCACTTTACCCAGTGCTTGCTCTTTCCCTCAAGATCCTGCATTCAAGGGGGGTCTTCCAGGAACTTAGGGGCCAATACTGAGTGCCAGCAGACTGGGAGATGTCCAGTGCCATGGACAGTTATACATAGTGAGCCCCAAAGTACCAGTCTCAGGTTTGCCTTTCAGTGGCCTTGTGGACCAAGGCAGGTCCCAGTCTCAGCTCCACTTTGGGGAAGTAGAACTAAGAACATCTAGTCCACCTACTCCCAAGGCTACAAGAAGAGAAGATAGGCGGGAAGGCGTTCACCAGACATCAGGGATTAGTGTCATTAGTCTGCTAGAGCCCGTAAGAAGGAAGAGTGGCTGCATAGAGCAAGCATGTGACAAGTCTGGGGCCTTTGGTCCCAGCCTCCTGCTGCTCTCTCAGTCAGTCTATCTCGTCTCTCAGGACCTCTGCCTCGGCACCATGCAGCCGCTCCTTCGCTTGTCCTGCTCTGCGTTGGAAGCCCTGTTCTCCGTGCTGTCCATCCCCGCTTCTCACAGGCCCCACTGCAATTGCACAGTAGGCAAAGCTCCCACGATGCCATCTGCCTCCTTGTTCTGCACCTGAAAAGAAAAACTCGTCCCCTACTTCCAGATCTCAAGCCCAACCCACAGCCTAACGTCTGGAATGCAGCAAGGTCTCGGGAAGTGTGCACAGGTGAATGACGTCACATTGAGTTTCCAAACTATCTTTTACCTGGTGTATGAGTTAGCTCTTGCTGCATAACCAATCACCCCAAAAAGTAGAGCCCTAACACAATAAACATAAACCACTTCTCATGGCTCAGTGCTTGGCCAGCAGCTCTGGTCTGGGTGACACAGCTGGGGACAGATAGTCTGGGAGGGCCCCGCGTGCCTGGGACTGCTGATTTGTCTGGAGCCCCTCTTCCCAAGGTCTCTCAAGGAGGCCAGCTTGCTATTTTCACAAACTGGCAAATGAGTTCCCAACAGCAAGAGGACACAAGCCCGGATGCATTGAGACAGCATCCACCTTTGTTGTCTGCCGGCACAGGCAAGTTGCACATCCGAGGTCAATCAGGGTTGGTCCGAGAAGGGCCCACGGAGGAGATCCTTAGGGGCCGTTATTGTGACCGCCTGCCCCTTGGCTGGGCCCACAGTCCATAAACTCCTCTGGGAAGCTGAGCATTAGAGAGCACCAAGGGAGCCAGAGAGATCAAGAAGCGACAGACTGGGAGCCGTTGGGTCAGACTGGAATCTTAAGAAAGGAACTAGAAACTTCTATCAGCATGATCCCACTCATACATCAGCTCTCAACTGTACATCAGCCAGGATGTGCATAACAAAGACAAAAAATACCAGAGTCTTACAACGTATACTGTTTTTCCCCTTGCTTGCAGATCTGTGGGTCCCTTGGGTTCGTTTATGGTTTAGGCTTAGCTGGGATTTCTCTCTCCTCCATGTCTCCTGGGGTTTAGACTGAAAGGGAAATGGCTACTCAGAGTACACGCTTCTCATGACAAGGGCGAAGGCATGAAAGAGAGAGCCCAACTGTGCAATCACACTTCTACCCTCTGCTCACACCACATCTGGGAACATCCCGTTAACCAAAGCAAGATAAAAGACCAAGCCAAAGCCAAAGGGCAGGCAGGTTCCTCCTGTGCACCATGAAATCGTGGCAAGGTGGGGAAGTGGAGAAGCAGCCAGTCAGGGTTAGAGTTAGGGTGAGGGTTAGAGTTAGTTAGTGTTAGGGTTTAGGGGTTAAGGTTAGGGTTAGGATTAAGGTTAGGGTTTAGGGGTTAAGCTTAGGGTTAGGGTTAAGAGCTAGGGGCTAGAGGTTAAGGTTAGGATTAAGGTTAGAGTTAGGGCTTAGGGGGTCAGCATTAGGGTGAGGGTTAGAGTTAGGGTTAGCTGACTTTTCCACTCTCTCCAGCCCAGGTCCATCACTTCAAAGCTGGAAGCAAAAGGCAGCCAGCCAGCCTGGCCCTGCCAGGGGTCCAACATCTCCCCTGAAGCTGTGCTCTGCCCAGACCCCACAGTACAAGGAGCCAAAGTGATGCCATGGGGTGCAGTTCTGTCTTCCCATAGAGAAGCAAGACCTGAGGCCGTGGGGCTACACGTGTCAGATGAGACGTATCCCACTTGGCCTGTTTTGACACTTCTCGTCATTTCTAGCATTCAGTGTCACCAGCATCTCATCGTCAGGGCTGAAAGTAGGGCTGTTGGCTGAGCGCCATATCTGACAGAGACTCTTGTCCAAGACATATTTTTATCATTAAACCTCTTGGAACAGTTAAAACAGCAGAACACTTTTGGAGGTGCCTGGGCAAAACTTCCTCAGGAAACACGTTGATTTCAACCACCTGGGCAGAGCAGATGCTCGGATCTTCTTTTTATCTTGCTGAACACCTTTACTGATTTATTACCTTCTCTAACACGTGTAAAGGGAGAGTCCCTGCAAGAGCTCCCAGAGCTTTCCCAGGCCCCCGGAACTGGGGATGTCAGCAAACAGGCTTTTTAGGGTGCACCTGCTAGGTGCTGGGCACTGCATCGGGAGCTTCAGCGATGCAGACAATGGCGCATGCTTGAGGGACAGGGAAGGATTGGGTTCATGTGATGAATTCTACAGGCATTCGAGGGGGCAGTTTCCAGAGCTGTCTGAGCAGAGATGCTGGACCTGACGAATAAGGGAACTAGGACTGCGAAAGATTGGATGACGGGCACAATAAGAATGGAGCAACCAAACTGGAACCCAGTTCTCCTGAATTTGCATTCCAGCTCCCTCCCTCACTGACAACTTCCCCGAAGTGTCTCTCTTAGCCTTGGCCCGAGATTCCACCGACGGAGGTGGATTAGAACAAACTCCACTGTGGCTTTCGAAAGCGAGGTCCCTGGCCACACTTGACCATTCTCAGTCATGTAATCTCCAGCAAGTTCCTCTGTTTGGACTGGACGCTTTATCTGTAAAGGGGGTAAAAATCAGAGTCTAGCAGAATTGAAGCGATCGGGAAGACCACCCAGTCCAGCCAGCCACAGCTTGCTCGATGCCCTTCAGTGGGGGAGACAGCCCATACTTGAATACTTCCGGTGGTGCAGAACTCCCCACTCTCTAGGGAAGCCTTCGGCAGCTTTGGAAAGCTGTGATGAAAAATGCTTTCGTGCAGTGAGCTGGACTTTGCTCCCCTGCAATCTGCCCCCCTCTCCCCGCCCACCAAGCTGAGCAGAACTCCTTGCTTAGGCGGGATCTCCCCCACCGGAAGATCTGTGGGGCCCCAAATCTTCTCTCCTGCCTCTTGGACCTGGTTTCACGCCTCTTCAGCAACTGGATCTCTCTTCACTGGACAAAGTTTCACTCCTTTTTTTAAATTTTTATTTATTTTTACTTATTTAAAAGATGGAGAATCAGAGACAGAGGCAGACAGAGATCTTCTGTTTGCGGATTCACCCCCCAGACACCCACAACAACCGAGGTTGGACCGAGACAAAGCCAGAAGCCAGGAACTCAGCCCCAAGTCTCCTCTCCGGCAGCAGGGACCCACATACTTGAGCTGTCCCCTGCTCCCTTTCAGGGTGCTCATTTCCAGGAAGCTGGAGTGGGAGAGCGCCAGCACTCCAGCCCGGGCACTGTGCTACGGGACGTGGGAGTCCCAGGCAGCATCTTAGCCACCAGGGCAAACATGGAGCCCTCACTTCTTTTCCGAGCTCTTGAAGCCAAAGATGGAAGTCAGAGACAGGGTCTCAGGAGACGGCTGTAGGGAAAGTCCCCTGCCCAGCGCTGGTGTGCGTAGCTTCTTGGGCTAACATCAGAGCAGCACTTCCTCCCATGCCCGTAGCTTGTCCCGGACTTCCTTTCAGCCAACTGAGTCTGTTTCGCACGTGTTGAGAAGCCACACTTCCCTGGTTTCCATTAGGTGCCTGCATCCGGGTTAATCCAAATATGGAATCTTACGAGTGCCTCGCGTATACTCCATCTTCCTCAGTTCAGCTCTCTGCTCCAGTATGTCAAGCGCATTTATGTCTTTTAGGATTTGTTTATTTGTTTATCGATTTGAGACACATGCAAGCGCTCTTGCTTTGAAACTTTAGAGCACGTGGAGACCTAGAAGAGTCGAACCGTCTCATGTATTTATGTATCTATTTTTATTTTCTTCGTGTGGTTCTTCAAATTACACAATCTCATCACACACACACACACACACACACACAAAAGTTGTCAATGGACATTTCACAGGAAAGGAACTGCTGATGTCTCTTCCAATCCAGCTCCCTGCTGTGGCCTGGGAAAGCAGGGAAAATGGCCCAAGTGCTCCTGCACCCGAGTGGGAGACCCGGAAGAAGCTCCTGGCTCCTGGCTTTAGATTGGTCTAGTTCCAGCCATAGTGGCCATCTGGGGAGCAAACCATCTGATGGAAGACCTCTCTATCCATCTCTCCCTCTCTCTATCTGTAACTCTGCCTCTCGAAGAAAATAAATAAATCTTTAAAAAATAGAAAGATTGATACCCTCTAAGAAAAAATATAGTGTAGGAAACAGTAGAATGACAATTAATAATGCTGAAAGTAAAGCAAGCAGATGATAGATAGAGAGATAGATAGACAGTCATGCTAGAAATCTATGTTCAGCAAAAATAACCTTGGGACTAGTGTTGTGGCACAGAGGGTAAATCCACTGCCTACAACACTGGCATCCCATATGGGCATCCATTTGTGTCCCAACTGCTCCACTTCTGATCCAGCTCCCTGTTAATGGCCTGGAAGAAGCAGAATATGGTCCAAATATCTGGACCCCTGCCACCCACATGGGATACTTGGATTAAGCTCCTGGCTCCTGGCTTTGGCATGGCCAGCCCTGGCTATTGTAGCCATCTGGGGAGTAAACTAGCAGATGAAAGATCTCTTTCTCTCTCTAGCTCTGATTTTCAGATAAATAAATAAATATTTAAAAAGAAAGAATGGGGCTGGTGCTGTGGTGCAGTGGGTTAACGCCCTGGCCTGGAGCGCCAGTATCCCATATGGGCGCCATTTCGAGACCCAGCTGCTCCACTTCTGATCCAGCCCTCTGCCATGGCCTGGGAAAGCAGCAGAAGATGACTCAAGTCCTTGGGCCCCTGCACCCACATGGGAGACCTGGAAGAAGCTCCTGGCTCCTGGCTTTGGATTGGCGCAGCTCCAGCCATTGCAGCCAATTGGAGAGTGAACCATTGGATGGAAGACCTCTCTCTCTCTCTCTCTCTCTCTCTCTCTCTGCCTCTCCTCTCTCCAACTCTTTCAAATAAATAAATATATCTTTAAAAAAAAAGAAAGAAGAAAAAAAGGAAGGGATGGAGGGAGGGGAGGGAGAGAGGAGGGAATAGAAGGAAAGAAAGAGAGAGAGAGAGGGAGGGAAGGAGGGAGGGAGGGAAAGAAATTATGTAGGAATTCCTCCTTTAGGCTGGAGAATATGAAAGCAGACTTAATTTCAAATCTACATGATAGAATGACAAGTGCCACACACATATGCTAAACATATGGATTAAAGATAAAATACCCCAGGGCGGGTATTTAGCGCCTGGATGAACCACTTCCTGGGATGACTGCATATCACATCAGAGTGCCTGAGTTTAAGCCCAGGCCCCACTTCTTGAATTTCCAAGACAGAGGAAAGAGGAGACATTAATATAGACCCTACAGGCACTGAAGAGATCATAAGAAAATAAATAAAATAATTTTATATACAACTTCATAGCTATAAACTCATCAACTTACATGGAATGGAAACATTTCTGAAAAGACAAATTAGTAAAATTGATGTATGATAAAGAGAAAACTTGTTCTTGAAATCAATTCTATAGCATTTAAAAAAATTGAATTAATGATAAGAATAAAACCCCCTAGAAAAAAATTATAGACTTAGACAATTTCATTGGTGAAGTCTAACAAACACTTCAGGAAAAATTAACACTAATCTTATCCAAACTCTTTCAGACTATGGAGAAGGCAGGAAAACCTCCTAACTCATTCTATGATGCCAGGCTCATATGATAACAAAGCCCAAGAAAGACGCGACAAGAAGAAAAAGAGACCCATGTCCCTCGTGAACATGGACGCAAATATTCTCAATAAATATTAGGAAGCAAATCCAGCACTATTTGAAAAGGGTAATCAAGTAGGATTGCAGAGTTTGTTGAAAATCAGTGGAATTCACTAGATGAACAGAATAAAGGCTAGAACCATATATTCATCTCGGGGATACAAGGACGGCATTTGATGAAATTCAACACACATTTGTGATTTTAAAAAGAAGAAACAGCCTCTGAGAGAGTTAGGAACAGAAGGGAGCTCCCTCAACCTGCTCAGTGGTGTCCTGAGAACCTGGCTACTAACGCAGTCCTCGTGGTCAGGTGGTTGACTGTTTTCCCCCTGAGGTTAAGAAAAACGCGTGGGTGATCTCTTTCACCACTTGTAGCTGGTGTCTTAGAGAGCCCAACCAGTTCAAGAGCAATCAGAAGGAATGGCTTAGGAATGGATGAACTGAACTGGCCTCTACTTGCAGATAACGTTGTCACATAGACAAGCTTAACAAATCTACAACACCACCATAAAAACTGATAAAGATACAAGATTAATTCACAAAATTGTATTAAAAAATCAATTGTATTAACAAGAACCACTTAGATAATTCCATTTGACAATCAATTTAATTTGTAATAACATCAAAAACAGACTGCTGAAGAATAAGTTTTAAAATATGTATGACTTCTACATTAAAACCTAAACTACATTACCAAAAAAAAAACTTCTCAAGGAAGCTAAATGAATGAACTTACCATGTTCACAATTTGAAAGACTCAGTATTATTGTGATATTGATTCATCCCAAATAAACCTACAGATTTGACGCAATTCCAACAAATTGAAATGTGGATGATTAAAACTTATATGGAAATGCAAAGAATTTGGAATTGCCCAAAGAATTTTGAACACAATGAGCAAAATGGAAAGAGTTGCACTACAATCTTTCTGATTATAAAACCACAATAATTAAGACAGTGTGGTAGTAGAGTGAGAATAGACATATGGAGTCCAGAAATAAACAAATTCATAAAGGTCAACGGTGTCCAACAAAGGCGCCAAGCCAACTCAACAGGGAAAGGAAGTTTTTCCACAAACGATGCTGGCACAAGTGGCTACCAACATAGAGAAAAAAATGAGTCTTGATCCATAGTTCAAAATTATACCCAAAAATTAGCTCAGGATGACTCTTCATGAGCCCAGACATAAAAGTTAAGATTCTGAAGTTTCTGAAGGAAAGATAAGAGAAAAACTTTTATGACCTTGAAGTAGGCTCAGGCTTCTTAGGTGGAACACATGCAGGAAACACTAATCTTCAAAAAACAAATAAAGTGAATTTCACCCAAAATTCAAACTTCTGCTCTCCAAAGGAAGAAAAAGTCATAAGCAATAAACTATAAGAAAAGATTCCCAAAGAATGTGCACCCAGAATATAGGAAGGACTTATCCACCTCAACGAGCGGGAAAATAACCCAATGAGTGAAACAAGGCCACATGACCAGACACCACGTCACAGAAGCAGACATTGCGAGAGCCGACCAGCATATGAGCAGATGCTCAACTTCACAGTCATCGGGACAGGCACAAAGGATAATGAGATTCCACAGCACAACCACCAGAATTATTTAAAATATATTTTATATATATGCAAATGAGAAGATGCAGAAGACACCTGTTTAGGGGGTTCTGCTCCCCTAAAGTACCTACTCCAGGGACTCGAATCCTGTCACCCTGTCAGGAAGTGCTTCCCGAGTCTAGCTACCTGGCCGTGGTGTTTCTCTTCCGACCTCTCTGCCCAGGGCCGTCATCTTGAGCAGCAGCTTTCCCAGTGCAGGCCTGCCTGCTTCCAGAATGTTCTGGCTCCAGTGCCATTAGCTCTCCCCTTTGTCTCTGCAGCTTCTGTGGTGAGTGGCTTCCTGCCCTTGCTCATAGCTGGGTACTTCACTGCACTGACCCCGTCTGGCGTCCGGGCTCCTCCTGTGCTACGGTCGTTCGGTTCCCCCTCTGTCAGCGCCTGCCAGGGCTCCAGTTCTCCTGGCCAGTCCTTGACCATACAGGTGGCTGAGGTCACACCGTGTGTAGGAGCCTTGAGATTCGCAGAACAGTGACAGTCACTGCTTGTTCAGAGCCTCCTGAATGAGGTCCCAGTTAGCAGTGGGGTATTTTTCTCACCACTGGGCAGAACCCTGGATTCCATGTCCCTTCTTATGGAACACATTCAACACCTCTCTGCCCTGCTAATAACACGCAACAGCTCAGGCCTGTGGCTGTTTGTCTAACAACTCCACTCCCAACGCGGTTCAGGCAGAGTTTGCACGCTGTTGGGTTCTCAGCGGAGAATATGGGGATTTGCCAGGCAAAGGTGCCCTCTTCCCCCCATCCAGAATCGGGTGCACAATCTGCAGGGCCCAGTGCAAAATGAAACACAGGGCACCTTATTCAAAGGTCAAAGCAGCAACAGCAGCGGTTTAAAGGAAGCACGGGACCCTGAGCGGGGGGGTAGGTTGTGCGTTCCTCCACCGCCGTCCCCTCTGCCTGGCACCACGGGCTCACAGCTGCTTGAGGGACAGGGGATGTAAGGACGTAACACAGTGCTGAGTGCCACCAAAAAACGGCCACGTGTGGGTTGTGCGTGGTCCCGGGAGGTGACTGTGCCAGGAATAAAAGCATTCTTTGAGCCGCACAGGCAGTTTGCAGGGAGGACGAGAAGGGGGGATGGAGAGAAAGTGACTTAACAAGCAACTTAGCCAGGGCAAGGGACCCTGTTTTCCCAAACGTTCAAACTGTCAACCCTGTGCCCTGCACGGGGTCGCCGCGACTACCCCGGCTTGGCAAGCTCACTCACCTGCCTCCTGTGGTTCAGCCACTGACTTCATATTAGCTACCTGAGATCTAGCCACGCTGACAGAGGGGAGGAGTCCGTTGGTATGGACCAGCAGAACAGCAGATGATCACCAAGGAATGCCAAGTTGATCTACGCAGAGAGAAAGAGATCTGCAAGGCAGACACAGAAGTGACATGTCTACTGGCCACGCAGGTCGTGAAAGAGGCTGGATGCCGAGCGCAGACCCAGCCCAGCGCTGGCCTTCGGCAGTGGAGCCACAGATGTAGCCTGGATCAGGAAAGAAACGTGAGTCTGAACTGCCGCTCTGCCACCTGCTATGTGATCTTGGGATAAAATAGTTCGTGCTTTGGATCCTCAATTGTATTGTCTGTAAAATGGGCTTTCTCCTGATTTCTCTGCGACTCTCCTGCTGGGAATAGGAGACTAGGACATGGCATCCTGTAGGTATGCAGAGGGCCCCTTGCCCAGGTCTCTTCCGTAGGGGTCACATAGTCCCCCCAGCCAAGGCCAACTGTCTCCTGCAGGTCCACTTGGCTCAAGGGAAGGCCCACACACCCAGGCCGCCGGGTTGAGAAGACATGTGCCAAGCCCTCTGAGTGGACCCCCTTGAGTCTCTCTCCCTTGACTTGAAGTGGGAAGGAAATGCCCTCTTCCTGAGGAGGGCGTTTGGCACAGTGGTTAAGACAGAGTGGAGCTGGACTCCTGTATCGGGTATCTGGGTCCGAGTTCTAGCTCTAATTCTAGCTTCTACTGATGCACAGCCTGGGAGGCAGCAGGTAATGGCTCCAGTGCGTGTGTCTGTGCACCAGGTGAGGGACCCAGACTTGCTCCTGGCTCCTGGCTGCAGTCTGGCCCTGCCCTGGCTGCTGCAGCCATTTGGGGAATGAGCCAGCAAATGAAAGCTCTCTCGCTCGCTCTCTCTCTCTCTCTCTCTCCCTCTCTCTCTCCCTCCCTCCCTCTGACTTTCAAATAGATTTTAAAGATTTTTTTTAAAGAATGAGGTTCCTCTTCCCGGTGTGGGGCAGGACGGGGAGAAGGGAGCCGCGGGGTTGTCAAGTGGGAAATCGCACCACATTCCAATCAGCGCCCAAATCCTCCGTCCTGATGGCTGCATGTCGCTCCCCGTCTTCGTGGAGGAACGACACAGGACCCTGCGCTGTTCTTTCGTCTGCTCGGCCCTCCCCGGGTTTGCTGCTGGTTCTTCCCGGGTTGGCTACCATCCCTTCCACCTCCGTGGAAGGGCAGTTCCCCCTGGCCGCATTCCCCACTTCCGCAGGGGAGCGGCACACCGCCGGCCGGCTCTCTGGGGGGCTGCACGGGTTCCCTTAGATGTTCCCCATAGATGTTCCTGGTGCATGCCGTCTCTCTCCTCCTTTATAGTCCTCCTTCGCCAATCCCAACTCGGCTGCCCACACGCCGAGTACGCTGCTCTCCAATCAGGAGCAAGTCCTACAGTTAATTGGTTGAACTGGAGGCAGCTGTGCGGAAGCTGTTTACTTCTCTCCCAGCGCCATATTGTGGGAGAGCAGATGCATAGAATAAGTCTTAATTCGAGTAACTCAGCCTAGTCTGGATTGCTCCCCACAGATCCCCCTTTCTTTTTATTTTTTAGCGTTGATACGTGCCTGTCTTCGGTGTCCCGCGGCACACACTCTGCTCTACTTGCTAGAGTTGCCACAGGCTCTTACAAGTCCTATCAATCAGGCAAACCGAATCCAAGCCTTCTCATTGCCTTATTGTGGGGGAGACTTATTAGTGTTGGTTCGTGCCTATCTTCGGTGACCTGCAGCTCATACTCTGGTCGAGCTGCTTGCTGGCGCTTACCGCCTTAAATCAGGCAGACCGAATCCAAGCCTCCTAATTGTTGCATTGTGGGGAAGCTTTACTGATGTTAATTCGTGCCTGTCTTCGGCGACCTGCGGCGCATAAGCTGCTAGCCGCCCAGGTGCTCATCGTGCTCATCGCCTCACTTAATCAGGCAGGCCGAATCCAAGCTTTCTCATTGCCATGTTGAGGGGAGGCCTTATTTTTCTCTATTTCTCTATCTCCGGGCATTCCTATTTCTCCCATTTTACTTCTATCTTCCAGCATTCCTATTTTTCTCACTTTACTTCTAAACTTGTTTCTCTTATCCCTGCGGCTTTCCGGCACCTCGCCCCGCCGGCGGGTTCCCAGCTCTGCGCCGCTTCAGCCCGCGCGCCTCTCTCATCTGCGCAGCTTCCCGGCTTTGCGTGGCTCGGCTTCGCGCGCTCCGCGGTCTCCACGCTTAACCCTTTCGCGTCTGAACCACGGCCTACGCCAGCGTTCCCTATCTATTCACGCCCCGTGCTCTCTCTGCACGCGGCGGCTTCCGCGAGTAACACAGCGTAGCTTGCGTCTCCACCACTAGCATTCAATCCAAGTTCCCCGGGCTAGCCTGGCGAATTCAACCCAGCGTACGTCTCCGCCCCACGGTTTGGCTTCCCGTCCTTTGCTCCCCGGGCTAATCAGACGGATCCCAATCTGGCTTACGTCTCAGCTTCTGGTTTCAACTTTTCGCCCCCTATTCCCGGGCTAACTTGAGAATCCCAAAGTGGCTTTCGTATCCGCCTCGGCCTGCCCCCCGCGGCTTCAATTTCCCTAATACTTTTCTCTACCCGGTATGTTTCCCCAAGCTTTCCTCCAACAATACTCCTCCCTCATTTCTCCTGGCCTCTCCCCACAGTCCGCGTCCGAGTCTATTTGTTCTAGCGTTCACTTTCACTTTCGACCTTAGAGATTTCTCCCAGCTTCCCCCCGTAGTCCGTATCTGAATCTATGCCTAGGCTTTCCATAGCTTCTTCCGGCACCCTTTTCGTCTGGCTTTTCCCTAGGCTGTTTGCTAGTTTCTCTCTCCGATATTTTCCCAATTCTTCCCGTTTCTTCCCGTTTCTTCCCTCCTAAGTTTGCTATCCGTCCTAGGTTTCCTATCCGAGCTAGGTTTCCTATCCGAGTCACGGCACCATTATGTCGCTCCCCCTCTTCGTGGAGGAACGACACTAAGCCCTGCCTAGGCTTCATATCCGAGTCACGGCACCATTATGTCGCTCCCCGTCTTCGTGGAGGAACGACACAGGACCCTGCGCTGTTCTTTCGTCTGCTCGGCCCTCCCCGGGTTTGCTGCTGGTTCTTCCCGGGTTGGCTACTATCCCTTCCACCTCCGTGGAAGGGCAGTTCCCCCTGGCCGCATTCCCCACTTCCGCAGGGGAGCGGCACACCGCCGGCCGGCTCTCTGGGGGGCTGCACGGGTTCCCTTAGATGTTCCCCATAGATGTTCCTGGTGCATGCCGTCTCTCTCCTCCTTTATAGTCCTCCTCCGCCAATCCCAACTCGGCTGCCCACACGCCGAGTACGCTGCTCTCCAATCAGGAGCAAGTCCTACAGTTAATTGGTTGAACTGGAGGCAGCTGTGCGGAAGCTGTTTACTTCTCTCCCAGCGCCATATTGTGGGAGAGCAGATGCATAGAATAAGTCTTAATTCGAGTAACTCAGCCTAGTCCGGATTGCTCCCCACAGCTGCACTTTCAGTCTTTCCTAGCCTCCTGGTGCGCATCACCTTTGCATCCTATTACGTGGAAATGAGTGTCTAGATGCAGAAACTATGTGGAGTTTTCAGAAAGACTGTTTGTGCATTAAAATGGAGATAAGAACTAACAGAAGTCATGGCGTTCGGTGGACGCATGTTCCGTGGGGGAAAACGCTAACACAGAGTGCTGTGGACCGGCTGCCAGGCAGGGTGGCGAGCAGCGAGCCCTGGGGTTCGGGACCATCTCTGCAGCTGCAGCAGGGAGGAGCCATTGGAGAGGCCAAGAGAGGGATCGGCAAAGTCCCCCGGGACGCTGCTGCTGGCACACGGAGACAGCCGGTGGGAGCCTGGGCCCTCGGACACAGTCTTTCAGACAGAGGGAGAGGCTCCTGGCTGGGTAGACAGGGACCGGGCCCCCGCCACCATCTGGAGACAGGAGACTCCGAGCAGCCGGCTTCCGGGAGTGGTGGTGGTGGTGACGTCGCTGGCTGGGCCTTGTGGGCAGGAATTCTGTGCTGCTGCTGGAACTGATCTGGTCATGAGAAGGCTACGTGTCCTGGGGGGACGCGCCGTGGGTTTCTGTGGCGTCTCGATTGGAGCTGTCATCCAGTTAACCAGTGAAAACGGTCCCTCTCCCAGACCCATCACGCCTATAAAACCCTACTCAGTCTTCCCAACGGCTCCTCCCTCTTCCGGACTGTGCTCGGTGCTGCTGCGAGATTTTCCTCCCACTTCTGCTTTTCTTTAGGGATGCCTTAGAGCTCTTGAGTTTGGTTTTTTGCTTGTTTTTGGTTTTTTTGTCTTTCATTTTTGTTCTCTTTTTTTTTTTAATAAACCACTTCCGCTTTTCACACCCATCTTTGTCCCTGTTCTTCACGAGACACAAACCCGGAGAGCTATAGGAACCCCAGATTCCTGCACACTTCCTTCCACCCGCCCAGTCAACAGATATTCACTGAGCAGCGGCGGGGCGCCAGGTGCTCCCCTGTGTTGGACTGAGCGTGGAGAGCCGTGGTACAGAGCACGCTGTCCTTGACCATGCACCGTTAACCCACTGCATGGGGGACCACATAGCTAAGGGTCAGGGTGAAGGCCGTGAGGACAGAAGCCCGGGGTGCTAGAACAGGACAGAGCCCTCCTGTTGGTGGTATCACTGCGTATTTACAGGTCGGGACTCACAGCACCTCAGAAATGACATGATGGTCTGAGAAAGCATCCTCTGGGCCCAGGACAGCCGCTGCTCCTTATCAAGCCACGAGAAGAGGCTGCCACGGCACCTGCTCCACTCTGCCGCCCCTCCCCCACGCTCACCATGCTTCCCATGGAGCTAAGTGCTCAGCGAACATTCATGGAGCAGGTGAATGGATGGAAGCCTCCAACCTAAGCTGGCAGCTTATTTAACATATTTGACAAATGCACAGCACTGATGAGACACTGTCCTAGTGTTTGCTAAACATGAACTTAATCCTGGGAGCAACCCTTAGGAAGTAAATATTAAGACCAACATTAAGACCAACCTCCAACCACAGGTGGCTTGGACAGTGAATTCCGGCTCCAGGATCGCCGGTTTTAAGCCCACACCAGTGGCACTAGAAATGTTGTCCCCACAGCACCAGCACTCACACAGAAATGCATGTTCTCAGGCCCCAGTAAGCTCTCGTTAGCAAGCCAGCCACCTGATGCCTGCTCTACTTGGAAAGGTCCTGGCCCACACCTGCTGCCTGTCAAACCCACCCAATCACGAGAACGTCTGTGGCCTTGTTAAGACAATGACTTCTGGTGGATTGTAAAGCAGCTAAGTGTGAAATATGTAAGTTGGCCGGCGCCGCAGCTCACTAGGCTAATCCTCTGCCTGCAGCGCCAGCACCCCAGGTTCTAGTCCCGATTGCTCCTCTTCCAGCCCAGCTCTCTGCTGTGGCCCAGGAAGGCAGTGGAGGATGGCCCAAGTGCTTGGGCCTGCATCCACATGGGAGACCAGGAGGAAGCACCTGGCTCCTGGCTTCGGATCGGCGCAGCGTGCTGGCCATAGAGGCCACTTTGGGGGGGGTGAACCAACGGAAAAAGGAAGACCTTTATCTCTCTCTCTCTCTCTCTCTCTCTCTCACTGTATAACTCTGCCTATCAAAAAAAAAAAGAAAAGAAATATAGAAGTCTGAGCGTTCTAGTAAGAAGCAGAGAGGTGACTTTTACAGTCTCCAAGTGGGGCTACAGTCTTAGCCAAGAGAAAAAACTTGGGAAGTTTTCTGTGATCACGTCAACTGGTCTACTGGTCTGATCACATAAAGATCTCAAATTTCTGTTGTTAGGGAGAATAAAACAAGACTCAAAGACAAGTCACTGATGAAGAGAACTTTCTTACAACATATATTAATGTTTTTTTCTTTTTTTCTTTTTTTTTAAATTTTTTGACAGGCAGAGTGGACAGTGAGAGAGAGAGACAGAGAGAAAGGTCTTCCTTTGCTGTTGGTTCACCCTCCAATGGCCGCCACGGCCAGCATGCAGTGGCCGGCGCACAACGCTGATCCGATGGCAGGAGCCAGGTACTTATCCTGGTCTCCCATGGGGTGCAGGGCCCAAGCACTTGGGCCATCCTCCACTGCACTCCCTGGCCACAGCAGAGAGCTGGCCTGGAAGAGGGGCAACCGGGACAGAATCCGGCGCCCCAACCGGGACTAGAACCTAGGGTGCCGGTGCCGCAAGGTGGAGGATTAGCCTAGTGAGCCGCAGCGCCGGCCTATTAATGACCAAAGAGCTCCAACAAATCAAGAGGAAAAACACACGCCACCCAATGGAAAAATGTGTAAAGAATATGCATTGGCAATTCAGAGAACAAAAGTGATCTAACCACAGGAAGAGATTTGCGACTACACTAATAACTGGTGGAATGGAAAGAAAAAGAGAGGGGTGTTATTACCCCCATCAAAATGAATAAAAATAACCGAGTTTTAAATGGGGAAGATACAGAGAAATAGCCAGTCTCACACATGGTTGACAGAAATGTTAAATTGGCAGTCTTCTGGAAGTATACTTGGGTGGAAACTCCATTTTGAAATAATGTATACTTTGACCCAGAAATTCCATTTTTAAAGAAGCTATCCTATAAATACTCTCCTGCACCCCAAGATATATGCATGGTGATGTTAACTGAAGCATTGTTTGAAATGGTGAAGAAAAAATAAGATTTGGCAATTGTTAAAAATATATCGAGGGAGAAATACAGAGAAGGTGCTTCCAAAAGTTCATGGGCAAATAGAATGAAAACATTGTTATTGTGGTGCAGAAGGACTTTGAAATCCATGCATATTTTTTATAACTCCATTTCCTGAGATTTTTGAAGATCTCTCAGATGCAGGGATTTCAAAATACTTTTGCACCAAAATTAATCTTTTAATTCCATTTTATGAACTCTGCGCAGTATCTTCCCACTGACATAGGAAAATATCCAATGTGTACAATGAAGAGAATAAACACAAAACAAAAGACAATGGTGTCTTCGATGCTCCTCCAACCCCAGACCTACTGAGTCAGATGCAAGGAAGGGCAGGCAGAAACTTGGAATCAGTATTTTTTAAAACTGCCCATCAGCAACTCCTAGAAACGTCCATCTGGACTACTCACATTTTAACCCTGCCTGGAAGAAAACAGGGATGAAAGAGTGTGGGGGTAGGGGTGCGGGCCGGGGGTGTGTCTGGCAGATGGCTGCTTTCCTCTCCTGAAAGTTGAGTCAAACCTAACAGCCATCCATCCCTGAGCTGGGAGGACCGGCACAGGTATAAATCTCCCTCCGTCACCAGAGGCCAGCCCCAGCAGGTGCACCTTGTT
Source organism: Oryctolagus cuniculus (assembly GCF_051225735.1). Lineage (NCBI taxonomy): Eukaryota > Metazoa > Chordata > Mammalia > Lagomorpha > Leporidae > Oryctolagus > Oryctolagus cuniculus. The sequence goes on from NC_142881.1 coordinate 12,813,076, forward strand.
CACAACTTCCTAATCAGAAAAGCAGATTCCACCTCCTGCAGGAATGTTAATGCCACCTCGGCCAGGTATTTGCAGCTCAGCCTCAGAAGTCCAAGGCTCCGGGCAAAAGTTGGCCTTTATTGCTCCGTGAGATCATCCTGGCCCGAGGATTTCCTGTCGTAAATACTCTTGACATCTTAGCTAAGAAGTTGTTGAGCTGAACACCTTTGGCTGAAATATGACCTCTGCCTGCCTCTCCGTAGTGGCCCGAGCTGTGGCAGTTTTTGGATCTGGGGAAGATGGAGAAAGTTCAGACAGACCAGGGAAGGACTGAGAAAAGCGCCATTTCTCCCCCCAGAAATCCTGGTTTCCAACTACTATTGGAGACCAACAAGGGCACAATGAAAAAGAATAGGTGTAAGTCAGAGAACTTTATAGTTAATATCTCTAAATTAAAATGATAAATCCAGGAGTGGGCATTCGGTGTAGCAGTTAAGACACTTGCTTGGGACTCCTGTATCCCATGTGAGAGTGCCTGGGTTCAAGTCCCAGCTCTGCTCCCAATTCCGGATTCCTGCTAATGTGCACCCTGGGAGACAGCGGGTGATGGCTCAGGTAATTGGGTCCCTGCCGCTCACATCGGAGGCCTGAGATGGAGTACCAGGTTCCTGCCTTCAGCCTGGCCCAGCTGGGCAGCCAGGCTGTTGCAAGCATTTGAGGGTGAACCAATGAATGTATGAGATCACTCTCCCCCCCCCCAACAAAGAAATATATAATCTTAAAAAAAAGGATAACTCTGGGGATATGGCTTTTAAAACTGATGACTTCTAGAATATTCTTGAAGCTCAATCTGCCCAAAACAGAAGAAAATGCACCCTGCTGAGCCTCCAAGGTCGTGGGGTGGGGCCCGGCTGTACCGCCCTTTACCAAGCAGTATGGACTCAAGCAGGTCTTTAAGCCTCCCCCGCCTTGGAATGCGGGTGTGCAGGGAGACAGACGCCACATCTGCTCAGCTGAGCTCATGGGTTGCTGGCAGGATGCTATCAGAACAGGGCTGTGAGCAGGGCTTTGTCTCGTGCTCTCCAAGGGAAGGGTTAGCCTGGCACCTGGGCAGAAGAGGGTCCTGTGTAGGCTCCACACCAAGTACTAGACACAGAGGAAAGAGGTGAGTCGACAAAGCCTTATCCCAGAACGGAAGGTGACAGATGTCCGCCCTGGGAACAGCTGACTTTCGTAATGAAATACAACTTCTCAACCTGTCGGTGTGGGGACGAGAGACGTCACCTGCTGAGCCAGGCCAAATGGACCCAAGGAACCATTTTTCTTCCTGGGGCCTGCAGAAGTCATGATCTGACCCTTAAAAGTGACCCCTAGGCCAGCGCCGCGGCTCACTAAGCTAATCCTCTGCCTTGCGGAGCCGGCACCCCGGGTTCTAGTCCCGGTCGGGGTGCCAGATTCTGTCCCAGTTGCCCCTCTTCCAGGCCAGCTCTCTGCTGTGGCCCAGGAGTGCAGTGGAGGATGGCCCAAGTGCTTGGGTCCTGCACCCCATGGGAGACCAGGAGAAGCACCTGGCTCCTGGCTTCGGATCAGTGCGGTGCGCCGGCCGCGGCGGCCATTGGAGGGTGAACCAACAGTAAAGGAAGACCTTTCTCTCTGTCTCTCTCTCTCACTGTCCACTCTGCCTGTCAAAAATAAAAAAATATTAAAAAGTGACCCCTGAAGATGAAAGAGGTCCCTTGCTGTGGTCTCCCACGGCCAGCTCACAGGGGCTCCCGTACATGCTCGCATCACGTATTTCATTGCCAGTGATGTCATGTTGGTAGCTCAAGTCAGCCAAAGGGGAATATTGGAATATTTCCACCCTGGAAATCGGTAAATGCTACAACTCAAGGCACTTTTTACTTCCTTTAAAATTTTTTATTTATTTTTCATTTTATTTGAAAGGCAGGGAGAGAGAGAAGGACAGAAATCTTCCAGCCAATGGTTCAGTCCCCAGATGCGCACAACATCCAGAGCTGGGCCAGGCAGAAGCCAGAAGCCTGGAACTCCAGCTGGGTCTCCCACGTGAATGGCAAGGACCCAAGTACTTGAGCCATCACCTGCTGCCTCCCAGGGTGCGCACTGGCAGGGAGCTGCATTGGAATCAGAGACCAGACTCGAGCCAGGAGCTCCCATAGGAGATGATGGCATCCCAAGCAGCATCCTCACTGCTGCACCAAACACCTGTCCCTTTCCCTCCCTCTCCCCTCCCCCTCCTTCCCCTTTCTCCCCTCCCTGCCTTCTTTTTTTTAAGATTTATTTATTTACTTGAAAGTCAGAGTTACACAGAGAGAGAAGGAGAGGTACAGAGAGAGAGAGAGAGAGAGATCAGTCTTCCATCTGCTGGTTCACTCCCCAGATGACTACAACAGCCAGAGCTGAGCAGACCTGAAGCCAGGAGCCAGGAGCTTCCTCCACGTCTCCCATGCGGGTACAGGAGCCCAAGGACTTGCACCATCTTCCACTGCTTTCCCAGGCCACAGCAGAGAGCTGGATCAGAAGTGGAGCAGCTGGGACTAGAACCGGCACCCATATAGGATGCCAGCACTGCAGGCAGTGGCTTTACCCACTATGCCACAGCGCCAGTCCCCCTCCCTCCCTTCTTTCCCTCATTTTTTCTATTTTTTTTTCTTTTGTGTGTGTTGCACAGAGCAATTTGTGAACACACAACAGCACATCACCGAGACAGGCTGTAAGTGTTGGGCTGCAGAGCCTACTACAAACGTTGAGAAGAGCAGACAGGAAAGTTCCTCCCTCACTCACGAAAGGAGATAACCATTAAACAAGCCATTCAACACTGGTGCAACCAGGCAGCCTTCCCAGAGGAGCTGGCCTTCCGGGGGAGGCAGCTATGCAATGAGATGATTGCCTTCTCCCTGCCTGGCGTCGGTGCAAACCCACCTGCCCTAACACGCATGCTCCAATATCAGACCCAGTGCCATCACCTCCGGGCAGTCTTCCCTGATACTCCTCATCTGACTCTGCAGAAAACTCCGGTCCTCTCAGTGTTCCTACACGGATAGTAGAGGGCGCTCAGACTCTGGAGTGGCCATGCTCTGCTACAAATCCTGCCTGACCACTGACTAGCCACTTAAGAGGAAAGCAGTGAAGATGCAGTTGAATACTCTATAGTGCCAAGAACTGCTGGGACCGCAGAATCAAGCAGTTCTTTTGAACCGGCAGCTCCCTTCCCGCAGGCCAGTGCTTTGTGTCTCCGACTGGACCGGCATCTCATCAGAACAGCGACCGTGTCTCCTTCAGCCCTCAGGCCTCCGCAGCGCCTGAAAGTGCCCAAAACCCTGGAAATCCACGTGAGTTACCTGGAGTGGAAGGCAGGCAGCTTTCCTTCCCTTCTGCAGCACCTGAATCAGATGCAAGAACTCCCAGGTGGGAACAGGTGCGCGGTCAGCCCTGTAAGGATGAGCGTTTGGTGCAGAGGTTGGCACACAGCTTAGGATGCGCAGGCCCCACGGCAGGGTACTTGGATTTTGTTCCCAGCTCCAGCCCCGACTCCGGATTCCAGCTTCTTGCTAATGCGGATCCTGGGAGGCAGTGCTGGTGGCTCAAGGGGTTGGGTTCTGCCATCCACATGGGAGACCTGGACTGAGCTCCTGGCTCCCGGCTTCGCCCTCTCCCTCAGGTATTGGGGGCATCTGGGGAGTGAACCAGCAATTGGGATCTCTCTCTCTCGCTCGCTCGCTCGCTCTTGCTCTCGCTCTCTCTCATAACTAAATGTTTAAAAACATTTTCAAAAGAACGACAAGTGTCTATGGAACCCTGTGCCACACAGCTCAGGTGTCACATGCTGAACCCTTCTCCAGGACCCGCCCTCTGCTGGAGGGAGCCGCCTTGTCCAAGGTTACACTCCTTCCTGGGGCAAGCAATGCCCAGGGACCAGCCCATGCAGGAACTCAAAGACCCAGCACCCTGGGCCATCTCTGAAGGGGCCTGGCAGCTCCAGGAACCCCCAAGGGACCCACTGAGTCCTCGGCTGCAGTTGCACCCCCACCAGCTTCTGCCGCCACCCAGTCCTGCTCCTCTCACCCTTGCAGGTTCCATCCTAGGAGCCTCGCCTAATAGTCGTCCCGCATGCTGACCTCTAGCTCAGACCCAAGGTCATGTCCAGCCTGTCTGAGCCCTGTCTGGGGTCACACTGCCCAGCCCCTCATCCCTGTCGTTAAGACCAGGCAGTGAGATTTCAGCCCTCTGAGAGTGTGGTTCATCCATAAATAATTGAGCACCGTCCTGGGCGACCTCCATCCCACCTCTGTGCTGGCCAAGGCCCTAGAGGAAGAATTTAGCAAGGGAGCTGCCCCTCCCTCCTGATCCCGCCCCTTTGCATAATCGACACCTCTCTCTGGTCAAGGTCAGAAGCAGAGCTGGAGATGAGAACATACTTACAAGTGTCCTCCCCCAGGAAAGACCGGCAGGTGCAGGTGAAGCGGGGCAGGAAAGGGGAGACCCCCAGCAAGGGCGCAGCTGTCGGCAAAGCAGCTGGGGACAGCCCCACAGGAGCTCCAGGGGGGCAGCTATCCCCTGAGTCTGTCCTGCCTCCAGGCCAGGGAGCTGGGCCCTCGTGCTCCTGCACCAGCCAGTCGGGACCCACCCGGGGGACCTTAGCTCAGGCCCTTTCAGCCCCCTGTCTGGGCCAAGTGGCTGCAGCGCTCAAGGTGGCTTCCTGGGGAGGATTTTAGGCGAGAGTCACAGAAATCGAGCACAGAGAAGCTCTGGGTGGGGACATAAAGGGGCACCCATGGCATCCGGGCGGAACTCCACCAGCACCCACTGCAGCACAGGACCAGGACAGAGAGGTCTGGGGGACACTGTGGCGGCAGGAACAGTGGGCTTGGCCAGAATCCCAGGCCCCCCTGAGCCTCACCCTCGCCGTCTACAGGATCACGACAACCCAGCCAACAGTGACGTTGTACAATTCAGATAGAACGAGATGTCGGGAGTGTTTTGTGAATCGCAGGACGATTCCTGTCCCAAAAGGCGCAGGCTGCTGTCACCAACGTCATGGAGGCCCCGTCCAAACCCCAGCTGAGGATTGCCACCCCTGGTGCTCTCCCTTGTTGATTTCATTCATTCGCTCTTTTACTCACATCTGTGTCTACACTGCACGCTGTTAAGCCTCTAGTTCAAAATAACTGGATAAAATGCGCCTGGGGAACCTGAGGGCTCCAGATGCAGATTCAAGGGTCAGGTTGGCCCCAAACACAGAACTCAGGAGCCCCAGCGACGGCGGCCCCCAGGCCCTGAGCGCTCTGCAGCCAGCTCATCCCATCCTAACCACCGGGACTCCAAGCCAGGAGGAGAGCAGAGGGCTGCTTGTGCAGGGCTGCGTGAGAGGCACTCCACTCCAGAGCCCTGGCCTGAGAAAGACCCTGCCTGGCCTGCGGTCTTGGCCCCTCTCCCGCATGACCCATCCTGTGCCTGGGGACCCCCGCCCTGAGCGGATCCGTGGGGTGGAAATGCAGTGCACCGTCAACCCACGCGGACCGGCTATGCCCGGAACAGCAAAGTTCAGCTGATCCCCAGGGCCAGTGAGAAGGGCTCGGAAACTGCCGACTCGGTTCATTTCATCCATATTTTTCTGGAGCTACTGAACCAGAAGCTCCACAGATACTGAGCGCTGGCCTGGGAGCCGCGCGGTGTGGCCTGGGGCCTCGGCTTTGCTCATGGCTTCTTGGAGAAAGCCACGTCTCTCCCATTCCCTCACCTGCACAGCGGGGCCAGAACACTTCTCCCCCCGTCCTAAAGCATCGTGGGGACCAGGAGGGGAGGAGAGGAGGCTCCTCCGCGAAGCAGGAGCCCGTCTGTGCAGGTGGACGAGGGCTAGAGTGCAGCAGCATCTTCCACTTCGGGGTCACCTGCTCGGTGCCAAACGCTCTCCACGGTCCCCAGGGATGGACAGCATCCCTTTCGCAGGTGGCAGTGCTGAGGCCAGCAGGAGAGTCTCCCCAAGGAGTCCAGGTCTGGAGGAAGCAGCAACGAGTAAACTGGCCTGCATTCATCCCGGACGGGAGTTGGGAGCCACAAGCTGCTGCCCACAGCGAGCAGCCCCCCTCCTGCTGAAGCTCTGTCGCCTGTGGTCTAGCCTCAACCACTTCGCACCAAAAGGCCATACGTGGTGCGTGTGAGCCCTCAGACTGTGCCAGGAGTGGTACTGGTGCTTTATTTATTTATTTATTTGAAAGAGAGCAATTACAGAGGGAGAGAGAGAGAGAGAGAACACGCTTCCATCTCTTTGTTACCTCCCCCAAATGGTGGAAATGTCCAGGGCTGAACCAAGCTGACGCCAGGAGACCAAAGCTCCATCCAGATCTCCCACGTGGTGGCCGGGCCCAAGCACGCGGGCCGTCCTCCACTGCCTTCCCAGGTTCACTAGCAGGGAGCCCAGTAGGACACAGAGCAGCCGGGGCTCCGGGCACAAATTCCATCGCCAGGCAGTGCGGGCGCCACACCAGGGGAGCGACAATGGCTCGCTGGCCTGCTTCCGGTTTTTTAGTTACATTCATCACTGCCATGCGTGACAGTGAAAACCAGACGGAATCCCCGTGATGAGGAGAGAGTCTTGCCAACCCTGTGCAGTGGGACCATGCCCGCAGTGGGCACCCGGGGCCACTGTGGGCGAGGAGCACCTGTCAGCTGCTCAGCACAGCCAGGGCCACGACACCGCCCACACCTGGGTCTGAGAAGGTCATAGAACCAGTGAAGGGCAGAAGCCACTCAAACTCTTCAAAACTCCAACCAGACCACAGTCACGCACACCCTCCTCTGCCACCCAGGAGCCTCTGTCCAGCTCTCGGGCACTCTGCCAGGGCTGCAGATGGTGTGGCATGCCGCCAGTCCAGCACCAAACAGGACACACTGGACTGGAGCTAAGCAGGGACCAGAACCTGAATCTCACCTCCTCCAGGAAGTCTTCTCTGACCACCCCAGCCCTCCCCATCAAAGTCTTCCTGCATTTTAAAGCCAAGCCACCGCTGGCCCTGCTCACTCAATGCGTCACACGTGGCTTGCTCGGAGCCTCACCCAGCCTCTCGGCAGCTCCATGACTGCTCTGAGGACCCCCTGACCCCCAGCTCAGCACTCGCTTCCTCGCAGCCGCTCCCTCAATGTGCGCGGGAAGAATGTGGTTAGTGCATCCCTTGGATCAGCACAGGGTAGCCAGCGTGATCACCCACAACCCCGATGCGTGTGTTGAACGGGGCATGTTACCTGCCTTGACTTCCCTCCCCAAGCACCAGCCCTGCCACACAGCCCGGTCAGTGCCCTGCACACCGTGGAGACAGCAGCTACAGCTCCCACCCATCTGGGCAGCACTAAGCCCCCTGTGCCAGCAAAGGCCAGTCCAGCTGGGGCTCGACGAGGGGCAGCTCCACACAAAACCTCCTAGAGGCCCAGGCAGAATTCCCTTGAGCCTCAATTTGCCTAGCTGTACAATGGGAGAACAAATGAGAAGGCTGATCCTAGCTTGGGCACTGGGTGGGACCCATGCTGGCTTCTCTGTGTTCCTAGTTCATTTCCATCCTGGATGGCAGCTGCCCTCCAAACTGCCAGCCCCGGGAGTGGTGGGCAGGCTGCAGGGCCCTGCAGGGAGGAGGAGGCGGGATCTGCCTTCGGGAAGCCCCAGCCTGGACCTTTTCCTTGATTTTTCCCTTTTTCCCCACACTCGGTCCGAGAGCCACCCGGGTGAGCAGCTTGTCTTCCAAGCCAGGAAGCTGTGCCCCAAGATCAGCCCCATCCACCGCAGACTGGAGTCCAGGCAGCCTGGACACAACACCACACCTACATTGGCGGCTGTGTCCTGCGTCCTCCATGGGCTGGCGGGTCCATCACGAACGCCGCCCTCTGTGCAGACCTGGTCACTGTGTTACCGGAGCTTGGCTAGCAGAGCTCTTCTTGTGTCCTGTGCCTGTGTTTGCTAAATCTGGCGATGCTACTGAAGGGTCCAGGTGCTCCGGGGATGCTGACCACGCCACACCCTGGGCAGCAGCAGCTCTGAGCGCTTGCCTGTGTGTGGGGACGAGCGTGCACTGTGTGCATTCACGGCGGTACCCTGCTGGGGACGTGAGAATAAATCAGCTCCACCCAACTCTAAACAAAACATACAGGGCGGGGGAAGACACCCCAAGGATGGGCTAAGTTAGGCTAAGAGGAGAGCTTTTTCCTGGCCTCTCCTACTGGGCTCTCTCTTCATTACTTAGGAGCCATCCCGCCTGGCTGCCATGGAGCCCCAGGAAGGGTCACTCTGCAAAGGGTTCAAGGTCGATGGATCCAACTCCCTCCCTGCTCAGGTGAGAGAACTGCAGCCCAGAGAGGGCAAGGGGCTTGCCCATGGTCACACAGCCATCAGAGACCGAGCTGGAACTGGCATTTGGGTCTTCAGTCTCAAACTTCGGGACCGTCCCCTGCCTGAGTTGACCCTCTGATCACAGGGCATAGACTGAGGGAAAGCCCGACTGCTGGAAGCCCATGGCAGCTGCTCAGTCTGCACACCCCAGGAATCCATGCGACGGTGCCCGCTGAGCTCCCACTGCATGTGGGGTCCATTCAGTTTACCCCACAGCCCCACGATGTATTTCATTATTGCCCTCGCTTATGGTGAGGACGCCGAGGCTGAGAAATCTGTCCTGATCACACGGTTGGCGGGGTTAGTGGTGCTTGAATGAGATGCTCACTTGGCGCCCAGACAGGAAGCTGGCACCCTGTCTAACTAAACAGGCTCCTAGGAGCCGATCCTTCAGGTGTGTCCAGGGCCAGTGTGGTGGGGGTGTGTTAGGATGGGACATTTCAGCAGCGGGGTCTGAGCCCCACACCCCACGCCAAGGGCAGCTGTATCTCCTGGCCCCTTCTCTTCTTGCCCAGGGCCTTCATTTAAGCTAAGATTCACAAACGCACCTCCCTGTGATTTTCCCAAGACCGATGCTCACGCTGGCGCACTGTTCACTCCCTGGCCGGCTCAGGGCACTGGAGTGGGCACAAAGCCCTGCACACAGGCCCCTCCCTGGGGAAGTACTCCCTGCATGTTAGTGGGTGCTGCTGAAATCCACCGCCGCCCAAGGGGGCAGCCAGGTGTACAGATGACAAGGTCGCTCTCCTCTCCCGCAGCGGCCTCCGCCGAGGGCCAGGGAACAGGCTCTGCATCCTTCTACAGTGCCCTGGGAGCAGGACGAATCTCACCTCCAAGCTCCCCTGGCCAGGTCTACTGGCTTGCACCTGCTCCTTCCAAGCCCCAGGCCTGACTGGCCATGCCCACGCGGGCTTTGTCCTCTCGCCATCATTCCTCGCCTACCTCCTGGCCCTCCTGGTAGCTGGCCCCTTTCTCCTGCCCGACCAGCCATGCAGCATTCTGCTCCCCAAAAGTTCCCATACTGCTGCTGTCTCCCTCCCCGCTGGCACGTGCTGCAGGGTCCCTTCCTGGGACAGCCTGCAGACGAGCGCGCCCTGAGGCCAGACTGCACCTCCACTCAGATCTCTGCTCCCGGGGGGCAGGCGCGGTACTGCTGCTGCATCCCGGATCAGAGTGCCTGGGATCCAGTCCCACCTCCGCTTCCAGTCCCGCTCCCTGCTGACGCACCTGAGAGGCGGCAGATGAGGTGGCCCACAGGAAGTGTAATTAAACTGCATTAATGATCCAAATGAAGTATAAATATATTATAACCTGGAAATAAAACAGTAACAAAATCAATACTGGGGAAACCGCAAAGTACAAATTCTGACCAGGGGAAGGTTGGAAGGCAGAGCTGCTGTGAGCCCCACTCCGGCCTCTGCATCAGCAGCCATGGAGATTGTGGCCTGCGGCTAGAATGTGCTCTGTGCCCAGCGCTGAATTCCACGCGCATTGTCTCCTGTAATCCTCCAGACAGCATCCCCAGAGCTGGGGCATCTCCTGAGCCCTGTTTTATTTTTTATTTTTTAAAAGATTTTATTTATTTATTTATTTATTTGAGAGGCAGAGTTACACAGTGAGAGGGAGAGACAGAGAGAAAGGTCTTCCCTCCACTGGTTCACCCCCACATGGCCACAACAGCCAGAGCTACACAAAGCCAGGAGCCAGGAGCTTCTTCCGGGTCTCCCAAGTGGGTACAGGGGTCCAAGGACTTGGGCCATCTTCTACTGCTTTCTCAGGCCACAGCAGAGAGCAGGATCAGAAGTGGAGCAGCTGGGACTAGAACCGGCACCCATTGGAGGCAGAGTGATCAAGAGAGAGGGTGAAAGAGAGAGAGAGAGAGAGAGAGAGAGAGAGGGTTGAGGAGAGAGAGAGAGAGGTCTTCTATCCACTGGTTTACTCCTCAAATACTTGCAACAGCCAGTGATATGCCAGGCCAAAGCCAGGAGCCAGGAACTCCAGCCAGGCCCTGCACGTGAGTGAACAAAGTGCTTCAGCCCTCGTCTGCAGGCCCTCAGGTGCGTCAGCAGGTGCTCAGAGACAGAGACAACGGAGACAGGCAGCAGTGCCAGGGAAGGAGACACAGGAAGGCAGGCCTCGAGGGAACGGGGAGAAGAGGGCCCTGGCCAGAGCAGGGCAGCCCTGGCCAGAGCAGGGCCGGCTGTGGTGCAGGGCCTGGGGACTGCTGCCCACCCTGTGCTCTCGCAGCTGCGCGGGGAGGGGGCTACTGCTGGAGAGGGAAGTGCTTGGACAGCAGATGGGGTGGGGGGGCAAAGGGTGGGCTCTGGGTGGGGAGGCCCAGCAGCCCCTCCTGCATGTGGAGCGCCTGAGGCAGGTGTGACCAGGAAGGGATGAGGCAGGATTTGCAAGCCCTGTGAGCCCAGGCACTTACGAAGAAGCCTGGCAGGAAAACGCTCCACCCTCACTTGTCTCTCCAGCACACACACACACACACACACACACACATACACACACATACAGCCATGCATGCATTCACAAATATGCATGTACACATGTGCATATACCCACACGTATGCATGTGTGCATGTGTGTGCGTACACGCTTATACATGCATGAACCTGCATATACACACCTATACACTGGCACACATACACACCTATACATGATGGCATAGCTATGCCATCATGCACATATATACATGTTTCATATACACATATGAACATATACGCATGTATGCACATATGCATGTGTGTACACACCTATACACATGTACATGTATGTAGACATGCACACATACACACGTATACATACACTCCTATGCCCATAATACACAAGTATACATACATATGAACACACACCCCTATGTGCTTGTGTCCCTACATATACATACATAACCCATACCCACTAACATAGATACACATAGACAAACATGCCTACGTACACATGTGCATACCCATGCACATCCTTACATACTCCATACAGATATGCACAAGCATCACATACACATGTGCACATACACATAACACATGAGCACAGCCACACACATGACCACAAACACCCACACGTGGCATCGCAGCGTGGGCACACACACCCCTCACACAGCTCCTCGGCCCCTTCCCTGCCTGCAGCCCGGCCTTCACCTGCCTCTCGGAAGCTCTTGGGAGAAACACGACAGAGGGGGAGAGAGGGGCTGGGTGTTGGGGGCAGTGACAGGAATGCCTGCCAGGGAGCAGCAGGACGGGCCACCCCCAGACCCAGGCCGCACTGCCCCGCTCGCCACCCCAGCGAGGTGAGCACACGTCCTTCCGTGCCAGGCACTATCTGCAGCACACACGGGGGCTGCAGAGCTGGCTCCCCAGGGTCCTCCTGGAAAGCCACCAGCCCTCGTCCCCCCAACCAAGGGGACCTGCAAAGCCCTCATAAGTCCCCAGAGCAGCCCGGCCCCACCATGGCCCCAGGCTGTCCATTGCCCCCTGCACCTGCCAGCCCAGGTGAGGAGGGCGCTGTGGCAGAAACCTTCGCCATCCGTGGTTCCCTTGAAATGGAGAAGGCCGTGGAGAGAGTCACTTCCTAGCTCGCAGAAGGAGCTGCTCGGATGATTAGCAGCACATCGGCAACACCCAGGGAGTGCTTTGTGCCAGCGTGGACTAAGGAAACACTAGCAGGCTTGCTGGGCATTCGGTTCCTAAAGAATGCGTATTCTGTTGAGCGCCCTGACACCTCCGGAGCTTTCCCCCAGTGTCTCCTCGGTGAGGCCAAGAGCAGGGAGGCTACAGGAGCAAGCTGGGCCTCCAGCAGGCCCCGGATGGGCATCTTGGCCTGAGACCAGAGCCCAGTACCAGCACCCAGAGGCCCTCGCCATGGCTAAACCGCACTCACTATTGCTTAATTACACCTGCAGGTCAGCTCCTAATCTGCTGAGGGTGCAATCGAGCTGCCTGGGTGTAATTACTTACCGGGACACCACTTACCCATGAGCCACTGTCGCTCCCCCTCTTCGCGGAGGAACGACACAGGACCCTGCCTAGGCTTCATATCCGAGTCACGGCACCATTATGTCGCTCCCCCTCTTCGTGGAGGAACGACACAGGACTCTGCACTGTTCTTTTGTCTGCTCGGCCCTTCCCGGGTTTGCTGCTGGTTCTTCCCGGGTTGGCTACCGACCCTTCCACCTCCGTGGAAGGGCAGTTCCCCCTGTCACTTTCCCCACTTCCGCGGGGAAGCGGCACACCGCCGGCCAGCTCTCTCGGGGGCTGCACAGGTGTTCCTCTTAGATGTTCCTGGTGCATGTTGTCTCTCTCCTCCTTTATAGTCCTCCTCCACCAATCCCAACTCTGCTACCCACACGCCGAGTACGCTGCTCTCCTCCAATCAGGAGCAGGATCAGCTCCTGCAGGTCATCACTCAAGTTGGCGAGAGGCAGCTGCGTAGAAGTTGTTACTCCCTTCTCAGCGCCATATTGTGGGAGAGCAGATGCATAGAATAAGTCTTAATTCCAGTAACAGTCTAGTCCGAGTTGCTCCCCACAAGCCACCACGGGAGGAGACCCAGAGCCTCACTTGGCTCTGCTCAGAGAGGCTGCGGCCCCATGGCTAGGGTCGCCAGGGCCACACACCCCAGCAGCCCAGAGCCGGGGACGGCAGCCTTCGCCCAGCCACTCCCCAAAAGCCACCTTCATGCCAGGAACCTTGGAAAGGGACTGGGAGGATACCCCAGTACCCCAGGCTAACCCCTCCTGACAGGCCCCTGCTCAGAGGGTCTCCCTGGGGAGGAAGCTCTAGGGTGTGAACTTCTCTGCCCCTGTGGTGCCTCAGCTACCTGCTACCTGGGGCCAGCAAGGGAGGTAGTGGCCAACACCACTTGCGCACAGTGGGACTGAGGGCATGGCCACAGGGCACCCAAGGCCCCAGGTAAAGGAGCCAAGCTGCCTTCTGAGACCCCTGGTGACCAGAGTGGCAGGGTCAACTCTGGTCCCCACAGAAGGAGGAGGCGTCCATGTTTCCCCCTCCCAAATACACACACATGTCCATGCACACACGTCCATGCATACATGCACACGCATGCAGACCTTCTCAGGAAAGGGGTCACTGGCCACTTGCCTGCCATCCCCTGTGCGTGCACACGGCTCTGCCCCGTGTGCCTGCTGCTTCCTCCTTCCTTGGGAAGGTCACGCCCACAGGAGGAACTGTTGCTCTCTCCTGAGGTCACCAGAAAGACCTCAAGTCACAGCGGGTAGGTTATTAAAGGTGTGGAAGGTTGGAGTGGACGACACTGGAAGTGGACGTTTAGCCTAGTGGTTACGAGGCCAGCTGAGATGCCCGTGTCCCAGGTCAGCGTGCCCGAATCGCAGTCCCGGCTCCACTCCCAATTCCAGCTGCCTGCTCACGTGCACCCTGGGAGGCAGCAGGCCACGCCTCAAGTGGCTGGTTCCCTGCCACCCAACTGAGAGATCTGGATTGAGCTCCCAGCCCCTGGCTTCGGCCCGGCTCAGCAGCAGCTGTTGTAGGCATTTGAGGAACTCTCTCTCTCTCCCATCCTTCCTCCCTCCCTCTCTCTGCCTCTCAAATAAATAAATAAATAATATAGACATTGGAGTCAGGCAGACATGGGTTCATATCACAAGCAAAGGTAACACCATACCGTGCAAGCCTCAGTATTCACATCTGTAAAATGAGCTTTTTTCTTTTTTCTTTTTATTTTTTTTTTATTTTTTTGACAGGCAGAGTGGACAGTGAGAGAGAGAGACAGAGAGAAAGGTCTTCCTTTGCCATTGGTTCACCCTCCAATGGCCGCCGCGGCCGGCGCACCGTGCTGATCCGAAGGCAGGAGCCAGGTGCTTCTCCTGGTCTCCCATGGGGTGCAGGGCCCAACCACTTGGGCCATCCTCCACTGCACTCCCGGGCCACAGCAGAGAGCTGGCCTGGAAGAGGGGCAACCGGGACAGAATCTGGCGCCCCGACCGGGATTAGAACCCGGTGTGCCAGCGCCGCAAAGTGGAGGATTAGCCTATTGAGCTGCGGCGCAGGCCAAAATGAGCTTTTTTCAATGAAACTTCCTCACGGAGTTACTGTAAGGATGAGATAAAGCATTCAGTGAGAACTTGGGCAATGGGAAGCATGTGAACCTGCCAGTTTCGGGGTGGGTATTGGGGTGCAGGGACGTAAGCTACCACTTGGGATGCCTGCAACTCATAACAGAGTACCTAGGCTTGACTGCTGCCTCCACTTCCAACCCAGCTTCCTGCTAACGCACACCCTGGAAGCAGCAGACGATGGCCAAGTACTTGAGTCTCTGTCACCCATGTAGGAGACCAGAATGGAGTCCCTGCCTCTTGGTGTCAGCCTAGCTATTGGGTAGTGAACCAGTGGATAAAAGATCTCTCTGCTTTGTCTTTCCATCATTCTGCCTTTCAAATAAATAAAAACAGATAAACGTTTTTAAAAACACACTAGTTTGGGGGTTGGCACCGTGGCTTACTTGGTTAATCCTCCCCCTGCGGTGCCGGCATCCCATATGGGAGCTGGATTCTGTCCCAGTTGCTCCTCTTCCAGTCCAGCTCTCTGCTGTGGTCCAGGAAGGCAGTGGAGGATGGCCCAAGTGCTTGGGCCCTGCACCTGCATGGGAGACCAGGAGGAAGCACCTGGCTCCTGGCTTTGGATCGGCGCAGTGCGCTGGCCATGGCGGCCATTTGGAATGAACCAGTGGAAGGAAGACCTTTCTCTCTCTCTCTCTCTCTCACTGCCTAACTCTGCCTGTCAAAAAAAAAAAAAAAAAAAAAAAAAAAAAAAAAAAAACCACTAGTTTGGAGAATGAGAGTGAGCGAATCCTGAAGTCATTCACACCTCAGATGAAATACTGCCTCAGCCCTGTCCAGCCCTGAGACCATGGGCAAGGAGCCCACCTGGCGTATCTCCCTTTGAGCAAAATGAGGACAATCTCACAACATTCTCTGCATGGCACTGGTGTGAGATTCCTTGCGATGCATGAAGCATACCTAGCACACAGGAGTCACTCAAAGATGAAGGTCTTAGAATGTTTCTATTGAGTCATCGTGATTGAGTTCTTTCTTCTACCTTTGAGGTTTCCAAGCAGATATAACAGCCCCCCCCCAAAGACAGCGTATGGATTTGTAGCCTGACTAATTAAGCATGTGCCGCTTTAAGGAATGTTACTGGAAATTTCTGAGGATGTCTTCATAAATGAGGGCCAGAAACGCTACAGCTGATCTTGCCCTCTGCCTGGACCTCTATGAGCTGGACAGGGTGGTAGGCAGAAATGGGCAGCCCCCACGGGCTTCACCAAAGGGACAGCCTCCCTCCTGGGGTCCGGAACTAGCGTGTCTGGGTTACCCAGCTCCACCAAGGACCTCGTGTTTGGGGAGAAATAGAAGCTGAATTTGGAGCAGAGTCCAGAGCCCAGGTTGCCCAGGCAGGAGTCACCGTGTGGGTGTCCACTCACCACTCAGGGCACCACCTCTTGGGCAGGAGAATTAACAGGAATCGTGGCATTACGGTTGTGTCTTTCAAATAATCCTGATAGCCATACCTGCCCATCCCAAACTCGCGGGTGGAGTTTGCTTCAAAATAGGCTGGGATGGGAAGGGATGGTCCCCCATCCCCATACGGGAAGGCTGACCCGAGTTGATGGTGGTGCTAGCTTGCTAGGGCGGTTATAACTAAGCACCCCCACTAGGGTGGTTGAGCTCACAGATCCAGGCACTGGAAACCCAAGTCACGGTGTCAGCAGGTTTGGTCCTTCTGGCGGAAGGATCTCTTGCAGGCTGGGGGTTGTACTTGGCTGTCTTCACGCCGCCTTCCTCTGTGTCCAAGCCCTCTCTTCTGAGAAGACTGCCAGTCCTAATGCTCTGCAGACCCCACATTTGCTTGACGGCCTCCGTAAAGACCCCACCTCCAAACAAGGTCCCATTCTGCAGTACCGGAGTTAGGACTGGGACGTGAATTTGGGGGAGAGCACAACTGAACCCACACCACAGCTACTGCAGTGGGAACCCCATGTGTTCCTCTCTGTGCTCTGCCTTTGTGTAAATTGGGGATGGAGAGGGCAGGGAGGGCGGTGGCGCTTCCGACAACTGTCACATCCCCAGATTAAACTCCATGGACAGAGGTCTTCCTGCTACCTCCGAAGAGACAGGCACTTTCGGCACACAGAGGGCTTCCTGGCACCACAAACGTCCAGGCCCAGGCCACTCAGCCACCAGGAGCACCTTTTGCACGACTCCTTCTTGGGAGGGAAGCCGGGCTGACAAACTTCCATTACGGAGCCACCTTACCCTGCAGGAACAGCGGTACAGCAGCTAGAACCAGCCATGGGAGAGTGCCAGTTCTAGGTAGAAGAGCAGAGACCGCCCAGATCATGGTCCGCCCTGGTAACCCCATCGCAAAGAACACATGGGCACTTAAGAGGTGCAGGGCCAGGTGCTGAAGGAGCAGGAGGTCGTGTTGCTGCATTTGAAACCACCTGCAGGACCCGCTGCTACCAGCCCCTTCTCTGCCCTCCTAGGAAGTCTACGAGCACGAGTTGTACACACACGCCTTCCACACTAATGATGCTCCATGCACAGCTGTTTGGCTTTTAGCAATTAACACATCTTAGAGATTCCTCCATTTTAAGAACGTGAATTATGCCCCATTCTTTTCGGCTGCTGCATACTACCCCACACTAGGGTAAATCACCAATCCCTACTGATGGACACTTAGATGGCTTCAAAGAGAGCAGTGTTATGGTGCAGGAGGTTAAGCTGCTGCTTGCAATGCCACATCCCAGATCAGAGGGATGGTTTGCATCCCAGCTGCCCCACTTCTGATCCAGTTTCTTGCTAATGCACCTGGGAAGGCAGCAGATGATGGTCCAAGTTCACAGGCCCTTGACATGCACCCAAATGCAGTTCTGGGATCCTGGCTTCAGCCTGGCTCAACTTGGGGTGTTGCAGCCATATGGGGACTGAACCAGCAGATGAAAGACCGATATCTCTCTCTCTCTCTCTCTCTCTCTTTCTCTCTCTCCCTCCCTCCTCATCTCATCACTCTGCCTTTCAAATAAGTTAATTAAATAAATCTTTGAAAAAAGTACTTCAAAGATTTTCCTATAGCAAATAATTTTGGGTAATTAATCTTAGATATATGTCACTTCACGAATGAATAAGTACAGGCATACTTCAAAAAGGTCGTGAAACATGGAATTAAAAGCTAAATTTATTTTTGGTGCAAAAAATAAATGAGGGGTCTTCAGAAAGTTCATAAAAATGTGCATAATGAAATCTATGCAGATTTCAAAATTGCTTGTGCCAAAAGAAATTCATCTTTTAATTCCATTTTTCCATGAGGTTTTTGAAGTACCTTCGTGTATGGATGTAATAAATCCCTGTGCGTGAAAGTCGATAAATAAATATTGTGTGAGGAAGGGAGAGAGGCCCGGAGGAGGGGCAGAGCCCAGGGGAAAGGCTCTGCATCCTTCCTGGGCACGGCTGCCTCCCTGGTCCCAGGCAAGCAGGGCACAGACATAGCGCTGGCGTGGGAACTGCCATCAGACACGCAGTTCTGGGGTCATGCTGGGTCCTACCCTTCTAGTGACCCCACCCACCCACCAGACACGGATCCTGTCCCGTTGCTGGGAGGATAGAGCAAGACAGAGAGCTGGTCAGGAGAGAACAGGAGGCCGCCTCCCTCCCCGGCACCCTACTGGCCCACCCTAGAGACAGCAGTTGGCAGGGAGGGTTCCAGGACAGGACCAGCCTCTGGGGGTGCCGTGGGCACCACAGGGATACAAGGGAGAACAGTGGCGCCGCATGGTAGTGTCTGGAGCAGAAGCACCCCAGTGCACGGGCTGATCGACCGCCTAACCCAGGGGCCAGAGGCCAGGGGATGGGGGGCTTCTGAAGTGAGCACTCGGCCTGATGCTAGACTCTGGGCCTGCCTGACCCCTTCCCGGGGTGCAGAATCGCGTGGCCCCCAGGCTGTTCTGGGGATGACAAGAGCTGCTGGTGGACCTGTGTCATCTGCACACCCCCCCCCCCCCCGCCATCCCACAGGTGCTGTCTTTTCTTCCTTCCTGGGCTGGCGAGCGCGGCTGGCCTGGAGCATATTCCAAAGAAAGCTGCCTGGTTGGCTGGGGAAGCTCGGGCTTTGGGGCAACCACTTGTGGGGTGGCCAGGAGCGTGGGCAGAGAAGAGGATCTCTAAAGTGCTCCGGCTTTTCCTAAACCTCAGCCGTGGACGCCCCTCCCCACCCCCGCCCGGAAGCTGCCCTCAACCAAGCAGGGCAAGTGACATGCAAGTGACATCTGAATCAACATGGCATCATTTGCCTAACAAAGCAGCGCCTGCCACTTGAGGTGATCTACAGTATTAGACGGCACTTGTGCTGTTCACCGAAGGGCATACTTGCGTCATTAAGAACTCGGGACAAGGAAGCAGGGAGGCCGGTGGAGCAAACCATTCAGGAGGCAGACCGGCTTGGCCAAAGGGGTCGCAGTGCCAGGGGACACAGAAAAGCCAGATGCCACACACAAAAAAAACCCCATGCACCTTACTAAGCTCCTATAAATGTTCTCAATCATGTGTCTCCCCCCAGGTGGGGGAGGTCTCAACTGTGCCCCCTGCACACACACACACACACACACACACACACATGCACTGGTAAGCTCTCACACTCACATGTATATGCAAATGCTCACCAGCACTCAGGCTCCCAACACTCACATGCGCAGGTGTGCTCTCAGCCCCACTCACAAGGGAACCGCACCTGCAGTCACAGGACCCCCTGAGGGTCACAGGGACATGGTGCAGAACGAAGATAATTCTCCACAACCAAGGCATCTTTGTAACTCTTCAATAAGGAAGGCCCCCAACACCAAGTCAGATCTTGTGGAGTACAGACTGGGCTCTGCGTGAGCAGGCGGGCTGGGGGAGGGGGCCCGGGCAGGAGCACTCCGCTCAACACGGACTCACATCACACACCAAGCCACAGGGAAACCATCCACCCAAAAAGGATACCTTTTCCTAAACTGTACAAATAACATGTCTTCCAGCACCCCCCCCCCGCCATGTACAAACACACACACACACACACACACACACACGTGATCACAGGCTCAAAGTTACCCCCTGCAGGCACAGGTGCAGCCACTGTGTGCAGGCGAAGCTCCTGGCCACACTCAGGCACAGAGCTTTCCTAGGGACCCAGGCAGAATTCCCTCACCCCTGAGCTGCGCTGATGACCACGCCTTCATCCCCTATCCCAAGCCCCACACCCCTCAGCTAGGGCCCCAGAAAGGCCCGGGTGTCAGGATCCCACCCTTGGGCACAGGCACCCCCAACTCACTGCAGGTGCCCCTCTCACCCGACCCGGAACGAGGCCTCTGCCTGGCACTTCCAGCTGAGGGCAGAGGCTGGGCACTGTGGGAACGGCTGGGTGACCATGAAGACACCCCAGATCCTGGCTCTGTAGTGGTTGTGCAGGTGTTTGGGGGCAGAAAGTGCTGGCTCCTACCTCCCAGGTCCTTGCAGACCCGTGGAGTCCAGAGCAAGAGGGGCTCTGTCCAGATCCACGGTTTCTAAATATGCCAGACCCTCGGCCAAGGCCATATCACCCGCTGAAGTGAACTCGTCCTCGTCCAGAAAGCCAGGGGCAGGGCCCAGCGAGCCGCGGAGGCCTCACCTCTATCTCCTAAGCGACTCCTGAAACTTTTCTACCTGCAGAAGCCTCCCCGCGAGGAAGAGGCAGGCGCCCCAAGGCAGGAAGTGGAGGACGAGGAGGCGACCTGCGCCGGTTTCCCGGGGGGCGCTGCCCGGGGGGCGGGGGGGGGGGGGGTGGCCAAGCCGGGCAAGCTCAGCGCCGGCTCCTCCGGTTTGGGGGCGAGAGGGGGAGGGGCGTCCACGTTCTCTGGGGAGCAGAGCCCCGCGAGGTGACCCCGTTTCAGAATGAAATTGAGCTGCCATTTTCATCTTCTTCCCAAATGTCAGCAGCGTTAGATCAGATTAGGAACTAATCTCTTGCCAAAATTCATTTCTGAACAAGAGAGGTGGCTGCGGGCGGGCGGGGTGGTTTGTTGTTGGTTTCCGTCTTCCCCGCCCTTTCTCTCCCGGTGGCTGGGGCGGGAGCGGGGCTACAAATCGACGCGGAGGCCCGGAGGGGAGAGGAGGGCGCGGGGAGGGCGCGGGAGGAAATCCGCCGAGGGGGTGGGCGCGCCGCCGCCGCCCGCGCCCAGCGCCCCGCGCTCCGCCGCCGCAGCCCTGAGCTTTCGCGCTGCTTCTGCCCGCGCCTGGGCGGCTCCGGGACCCGGGGGCACGCGCGGGGCGTCCTCTCTGGACTGCAGAAATAGAGGACCGGGGCCAGGGTGGGCAGGGCCTGCCAGACGGACGCTAGCAAGGTCCCCATGCTTGCGCCGCCCGCAGGACTTCGGTCCCTTCGCAAACCCCACCAGGCACCCCCCACCACGCCCCCAGCCTCCCACGCGGTAGTAAATGAAAAATGAAAAGCAATGGCAACCTAGAGAGAAGGAAAAGGGAGAAAAACACGCCCCGGCGATCTGGTCAGTACCTTGTAGGAGGCCTCATTTGACAAGTGACCAGAACACGGCCGCTGGCCTGAATGCATAATTACCCCCAAGTGAAAATTTCCCCATCTAATTTGATATTTGGTTCTTTGCAGAAGCTATAGCCTTCGTAAATAATATACAAAGTAAGAAACCTAATCCCGCCTGCTAGAATGTTTAATTCATCATTATGCGAGCTAATTGGAAGGTGATTATATGGTAATTGCTCATTAGTGGTGTATATTTATCGCTGTACCTTATGTCAAGGCCATGGGAATTCTGTGGAGTCTGTTCTCTCATTTCAAGGATCAGTTTCAGAAGCAGGAGCGAAGCAGGCAAGATCAAGTTCTTCCTGACGTCAGGGTCCAGTTCGAGCTATGGCCACCCCGGCTATATATAGGCCCTGGAGCTGGCTGCGGCCAGGGGCTGGCCTGGGGCTCTGGGAGGTTCGGGCAGCCAGACCTCTCCTTTTTTGCCAAAAGCAACCCCAGGCTCCTCTGGTGGGGGGGAGGCTTTCAGGTGCTCCTGGCCATGGGGGGCTTCGAGGAGGAGGTTCCTCAGGCAGGTGTGTGGAATGGCAGTGAGCGTGGGTAAGGGGGGTGGGGGATGATGTTTGATTTGGAGATTTGGGTGGGAGGTCAGGCTCGGAAGGTGAGGTTTGACTGGGAGAAAGAGGTGGAGTGATGGAGACCCACCCCTCTCCTCTCCTCTGATCTCTCAAGGGTGAGCAACTCCCAACCTCCCCAGTGCAAAAAAAAAAAAAAAAATCCTCCCACCCAGCTAAGTGCGGCGCTGGCTCTACGTGCAGGGTTGGTGCCTGGGGAGGAGAAGCCACGGTCTCTCCGGGGGAGTGGAGCCAGGGCAAATGAGCTCAAGGCCCAAAGAACCGCAGGAAATGAGCCCAACCAAGCCCCAAGATTAGGGCCTGGAATGGGAATTTGGGAGAGACGGGAGGGCAGGTCTAAAATTCCTAGGGCGCGGAGGGAAGACTGGGGCTCCAGCTTCAGGTGGAGGTGGGAGCAGGAAGGAGGCTCTGCGCCTCCCACTGCCCGAGGACCAGGTCCGACGCTGGAGAGCTCTGGGCGTGCGTCCTCGCACGTGGCTGTGAGCTTTGGCGCGCTCTGGCGCCCCCTTGGAGGAGTGCGACGCGCCTGTGCCCGGTGGCGACCCCAGTCCAGGGCGCCCCGACTTGCAGCCCTGGGGCTTTCCCAAGCACCCCCGCCGGGCAGCAGCCGCAGAGGAACAAAAGGCCAATTAGATGCCGGGGCGAGACTGATGAATGGACCTTTCGCTTTCAAGCGTGGCACCGCCTCGGGTTCCCTGGCGCACAGGGTAGCCGCCGAGAGAAGCTGCCTCCCTGAGCAGGGTCACGACTGGGGTCAGAGGGTTCTCAAAACTCCCACTTCCCCTTCGCTACGGGGCTGGTTGGGGCGGGGTGGGGGGGGGAGTGCGGGTAGTTAATCAGCCGGCCGGGCCGCGGGCTCGGGTCCGGGGCTGGGCGACCCCGCAACTCGGCATCCGGGTCCGTTGGTCCCATGCTGTAGGCCCCTGTCCTCTGCCACCCAGCCCGCGGCTGCCCCAAGGAGGCCCCCAAATAAATCAAGCAATGGGTTCTGGAAAGATGAAGGCCTGCCGAGGAAAACGCGCAGTTTCAAATAAAAAAAAGAAAGAAAAGAAAAGAAAAGAAACAGCACTGCCGCTTGCCCAGCTCCGGAGTTGGTGCTGCGCTTGCGGACACGGCGCCACCGCCAGCGTCCTCGCTGGACACAGGTGCGCCTGGATCCCAAGCCACACCAGTGCCGCCCTTGTGCTGGCCGAGACGCGCAGCTCAGGATCCCCTCCAACGCAAGTGAGTCCCAAGTCACCCCCAGCGGCCGCCCCCACCCTGGGTGACGTGCAGCTCCGGCCCAAGTCCCCGCGGCACGCAGATCGCCTGAGCCGCGTTTGCACACCCTCCTGGGCACTCAGCAGCCTCTCGACTTCGCGTTTTCGCGCTAACTCAAAACAATCCGGGTGCCCCAAAGAGCTGGACCTCCTAACACGCAGTCTGTTGAGGTCTCGCCGGCCTCCGACCAAACACACAGCCCCCGAAACACAAACAAATCCTGGCTGAGCCCCACGATTGCACCTCCACAATCCACACAAGCAACTCTCACGGACTGGCACGCTTACTGCATGCACACCCACAGCACAACTTGCAACGGCCCCAACGTGAGCACCCCAGGCCTTCTGCCCCCGGGCCAGGCCTCCGAACCACCACGGTGCCTCCCCAACCGGCCTGCGGGTCCAAGACTTTGTTTGCTGCGACTCGAGGCGGGGACGGGGAGGAGCTGACGTTGCAAAGCCGCGCGCGCAGGCCCGAGCCCCCTTTCTGCCTGGCCCGCTTGACGCGCCTCTCCGGCTGCCACAATCCGCCCCTTGCACAAAAGTGGCCCGGCAGGTTCCCGGGCGCAGCCAACGCGCCCGCTCCTGCTCGGCCAGGAGCAAAGGCGGAGGGAAGTGGCAGCACCGCACACGTAGAGCGAGGGACAGAAGCGGTAAATGGCCCGAGGTCCAAGGCTTCTCCCACCACCGGAGTTGCCGGCGCCTTCGCCGGGGCACAGACTCCCGATAGATACACGCACGCTGAACCAACGCGTGCCCTGGAGGAGAACGTAGCCCCGGCACACTCGCGTTGCGGTCCCATCGACTGTCTCGGGGCAAAGCAAACTGCGAGCCGCGATTGTCTCCAGGGCATCCACTTGGCCTGGGGCGGCGGGGCGGGGTGGGGTGGGGGCACGCACAGAGGAAGCCTGAGGGTGGATGAAACTCGCAACCCGCCTCCCGACTCGGGGTCACGGGCAGGACACACGGCGATGTGCGTACTGGTCGCCGTGTGCTGAGAATAGCGCAGTCCGACCACGGTGTCCATCCAGCCCCGCCCAGGGGCACAGCAGGCCTGGCCCCCGTGGAACACGAGGGGGCAGCCCGCTCCCACACGCCCCCTGCCCAGAGCGAGCACACCTTGCGGAAGGGGCGAAGGCGCGGGGCACACGCGTCCCGCGCCCCGTGCCCCGCGCGCCCCACACCCAGATAGTCATCGTGGGATGGCATCCCGCAAATATTTATATTCCTCTGCGCCATGGCAGCCCGCGTGCACATTAGACGCTCTAATCCTGCCACTTTAAATAGATGAATTAATAAAGCAAACGAGCGGCTAATAAGCTGACCGTCCGGCCTTTTGGAGGCGGGGGAAGGACTCGAAAGTGCGCCAAATTTGTTTGCAGTGGATCAAGGCGAGCCGCCTCTGCTTCACTTTCTTTATCTTAATTCCGACTTGAAAAGATATAATTATCTAGTTTGAACAGAGCTGGTATCAAATCCTTCTTTGGGCCGGGAAGGGGGGCGTTGGAGTGGATTGCGGCTCTCTGAGCCGCTCGGTGCAGCCGGAGATAGCGCGTAATGAAGATGTGGAGGCCCGAGATACAAAGGGCATTAACCTCATTAGCATGAAACCTTTTCTTCTTACCATTGTGGGACCCTTTCAGCCGCCTAATCCCCCCTATTTTCAAAGCTTGGTTTGTAATAAAGCTTTTAGTTTTTTTTTTTTTCTCAAAGCTAATAGTATTCTCTGATGATTTTATTGCTGTTACACTACATAGGACATTTACCAAAAAAAAAAAAATCCACACCACCCCCCCTTTTCTTATGCTTTAAGGAAAAAAATTTAAATAGATGGCTCCTGCAAAAAGAAGGCTTATCAATGAGAATTTTTTTTTTTCTGGAAAGGCCAGTCTGAATTTTAACAGGACTGGGCTCGGTGTGCCAGGCGTTTCGGGTTTTGGAAGGTGAGTGGAAAGGAAAGGTAACTTGGACTTGGTTGAGCGAGGAGGATGGTTGCAAAGTGCTCCAGACAGCTAACGGCCACTGAGGTTTGCACTGGAAATCTCCCGCAGGTGCCCGGGACTGGGCCACACCTGTCTCTGTGGGAGGCAAGCCTGGGTCTCCCCAAGGCCACCCCCTCTTGCCTCGACATCCCCCACAAACCACACACCTTCCCAAAGGAGTCCGGGTGAACATGCACCCACGATGAGCCGGCAGGTTCTGCAGAGGAACAGAGACAGAGACAGAGACAGAGACAGAGGGGGAGACGGGCAGAGACGGGGGAGGAGAGAGAGGGACAGAGAATGAATTCTACATTAGAGGAGAGGAGGGAAAAAAGAAAGAAAAAATTTCCATAGTGCCCTATAGTCCCCACACGTGCACAGAATGTCTAATCTTAACTTTTCAAGGCAGGATGTTAACAAAGCTTGTATTTTTGCCCTGCATTGTAACTCGGCCTTATCACAGTGTAAAGGGTGGGGAGATTGTCCTAAATTATGTCCAGGCAGCCCCCCTGGATCCGTGGATTAAGAGATTAAAGCAGACCACTGGGCAAGGCCTCCTCTTTCCCCTTCATATTCCTGGTATGATAATTGCTTAAACTGATTTGCACTTTCACAAAAGCTTGCAGGACGCTTTGTAGCTGGAACAGAACAGACGAGGTTTCTCTATCAATGGAAATAAAACTGATTAATGCAGCCTATCAGGATAAGAAGCAAATGAAGCATGCAAAAACAACCTCATACCCCCAAAAAGGGGGAAGGAGGGAGGGAAGAAAGCTAAGTTTCCTCCAAGACTGGTTACAACTTCTTCTTTAACATGAAAATTAAGACTTGAAGGTTTCTCAGAATGCTTGCCTTATAAGGCTGCTGAGGTCCACGGGTTCATCCCATCACCTACAGAAGATTGGGGCCAGTGAGAGAGAGAGGAGAGAGAGAGAGAGAGAAGAAGAAGAAGAAAAGAAAGAAGGGAGAGAGGGAGGAGGAGGGAGAGATATGGGGGGGTGTTAGTTGCATTTGGAGGTTTGAAGTCAGAAACAAAGTTTAGAAGTCCCAGGATTCTGATTCTACTTAGCTTTCTGCAATCGTGGGTGAGTACCCCTCAAGGCATAACCATATGTCCAGATTAAAAGGAAGCAGCAGCAGAGGTTAGGAGAAGAAGCAGCAGCATTTGAAATGTGAAGTTCACACGAAACTCCCTCAGCAGGGCACACACCGGGCCAAGGTCTGGTTACAAAATTTTTTTCTCTGCTCCCTTTTATAAAGGACTTAACTTGTCCTAGCTACCTTCCTCCTCCCTCTTCTCTCTCTTTAAAATGCCCAAGAATCCATTCTGGCCCTTTTGGGGGGGGGGCAGCGTTAGGGGTAGGTTGGGTTTTTGAGCCTAGAATGGGAAGAACCACATTCAAATTACAGAATCCTTCCTTAAACGATGCATTTCAATTTCCCGAGACAGCTACTCTGAGGGCATATTGATAAATCTTTATTGACAAAATATTGACGTTGACATACTTCTTGGAAGTATATAGTGTGTTAGAATTCTAACAAATTAACACAAAACACAAAAATATTTACATTCTGGTATAGAAGACATTAAGGAAGCATTTGTCACTCTCTTTAGTAAGTCTATGATCTTGGAATAGAAACTCAGTGCTTGAAAACTTGCCGCGTGTCCGTGGCCACACTACCATCCCTGCTAACTACAGTCCTTCGGTTTTTCCAATAGGTTTAAAGTTTGGAATGGCCATGACGGTGAATGGTTGAACTCTGCCAATTTCTCCAACCACTAAAAGGAGAAGTTTACCTCGGGGTTTTTTAGCCTCAGGATGTTAGGAAAGGGAATGTCCAAGAAACAGAATGAATTCAGATTATTATTTTTTTTTCCAGCACAAGCCCTGACTCTTCTTCGTGGGCACCCTCTCCTGCCACTCCCAGCCCCCTGACCTGCTCCCGGTTTCTCTGTAAGAGGACCACTATCGCTGAGCTACTTCATTTAGCTTTCACAATCACTTGGACATCAGAAGGTATCAAAAAGTGTTTACAGACTGCACATTTCTCGGAAAAAAAATCAAAATAAAAAGCACACAGAACCTGTCTTTAAAAGGAAACAAAATTACAATTCATTTTGTCTTTAGACACCATTCGCCCGACAACTGCTACATGCAATTCAAGTTTTTGAAACAGGTGTAGGATGGGGCTAAATATGGAATTTTGCTTGTTATTACTAATTACTTTGTAAAGATTGGGGAGAAAACACTGCGAAGTGCAAAACAAAAAGTCCTGTGCCTGCTTGGGTTGTTTGTTTGTTTGTTTGCTTTTATCACCATTATTGTCATTTTTTTAAGTGGACTGCGGTAAACGGAATACCTGCCAATCATCTCGTCCTGCTGGTTTGGCGTCTGACTGACAGCTCCCCTTGTCAGAGCGTTCAGCTTTGCCACATTCGGATCTCTCTCGCTCGCTCTCTCTCCCACCCACCCCCATCTCTCTGTTTCTCTCTCACTCACTCACTCACTCACTCAGCTGCCTCTTTAGACGAGGGTCGCATGTTGATGAAGGAGACTCCATCCTCTGCCATCTCAGCACGGCCTCGGATTAGGGACCCTGCGCCCTCGCGGTCCGAAGTCTGCGAAGCGCCCGGGTGCTCGTCCAGATCCCCTGTCCCTTCCCGATGAATGTGTGTGCGGTTTGTTTTTGTCTTGTAGGGTTTTCCGTCTTCCCCTCCTCTCCCTGCCTGCGGTGCTCGGTGTTGTCCATTTCGGTGGGGTGCGGTCTGTGTTTCAGTCGTCTGAGGTCACGTCTATTTCCTCGGGGCTCGCCTGCTTGGTGGCGATCCTCCACCGGTTAATGTGGTGTGTCCCTTTTTTCTTTTGCTGCGAATCTGAGCCTTCTTCCTCCAGTTTCTGCCTTTTGAACTTCGTCCTCCGATTCTGAAACCATACTTTTACCTGTGAGCAGAGGCAGACGGGGCGGTCAGGTCTGTGCCAGCGCTCTGCCCTCGACCCCCAGCCAGACTTGGAGGAGGCCCAGGCCCGTGCCCACCCTCAGAGTGGGCCTCCCTGGATGGCCTGGAAGCAGGGTGACTCCCCTTCTGAGTCTTCCTGGCGAGTCTCACCCAGGGCCCAGGGTGTGCTGAACTTTTGGAAGGCTCTGAACAGGGCACCCACATCCTGCTGAGAGCAGTGGCCTTGAAACACATGGGGCCCCCCCACACAAAAGTAACAAGTAAAGAAAAGTAGAGATGTGTTCCTGACTCTCCCCAGCAAGGGGTGCCAGGCAGACCTCCATCCCCACCGCAGCTTCGCACACGGCCCAATGTGTTTTCTGTTTTCCGGAGATCTGGTGGGCATTGCCTAAACACAGCGCCTCCTCTCCAACGCTGGCCCTCCGTGGTTGTGCAGGGTTTGCCTGAGCTGTGGTCCCCTAATGGGGGGACTCTCACAGGTGAGCAGAAAGCAGCTGAGACTGGAGGAAGCCCGGGCGGTTGGTGGATCAACCCAGTTGCACCTTTCCCGCTAGGAAAAGCAGCTCAAAACTGAAAGCCGCCGGAAGTCTATGAGTTAGAGAAATAAGGGCACCACTGAGAAAGAGAGGGAAAGTGGAGAGAGGGAGGCCTCCTCTCCCTCCTCCCAGGCAGCCCCAGAAAGGGCCAGGGTCACCCTGGGACCAGGTGCTGGGCTTGTGGCCCGGCCGCCCCAGAGCTGACGTCTGGGGACGGTGGGATGGGAGTCAGCTATGTCCAGTGGTCCTCTGGAGAAGCCGGGCAGTGGGTTCCCGTTCAACAACCACACCAAAGAAGACCACGTCCTCGCGTCCCCGTGCTGGGGGCCGGTGGGGAGCACACTTTCCATCCCGTCAGCTCCTCTGGCGCTAGCCGCGCCCCAGCCCAGCCCCAGCCCCCTGGGGCCCCCGAGGTCCGCTCAGCTCGTTCCTTTGAAAGCGCCGGCCGGTCCCGGCTCGCTCTCCCCGAATGCCCCAGTCCCCTAGAGTGCCCCAGGAAAAAGCCGAGCGGGAACAAGGCTGAGTTTAATTTGCTTTGAGTTTGCTAATTGAAGGGGAGGACGGTTCACTTCTCCCCGGCGCTCGCCCAAGGCGCGCGCCGGTGCGCTCGGGGCTTGACACGCACACAAAGACTCCAGGCGGCGTGCGCAGCGAGCCGGACAAAGACCACCGCCCGCCTCGGCGGTCCCGAAGACATCAGTCCGGCCCGCGCCTCGGGCCGGCCCCGCGCAAACTCGCCCGGCCCTCTTCGGGTTCGTCCGGGGCAGGAGGGGAGGGGAGCATGTCTTAAAACAAAGCCTCGACCTTTCTGCGCTTCCCAGAAAAAAAAAAAAAAAAAAGTTACAACTTAATCTGCCCGAAAGCGTTACTGTTTACCGGGAACTCTGACCCCGCCGGCGGCTCCGCGTACAGTAGCGCCTACTGTAGCCCCAGGCCTCCTCCCCGCGCCCGGACAAGCCGCAGCCGGGCCCGCACGGGACGCTGCTGCGCCGCAGGGCCTGTCCCCTCGGGCAGATCCTCTCTGCAGCCTCCTAGCGTCATCGCTCGGATTTCGGGTGCTCCCAGGTCTCCTGGCCTCCACTTTCTGGTTCTCCCATTCCTTTAAGGTCCCGCAGGCACTCGGAACTCGCCCTGACTCCACTCCCCACTCTATCCTGCTCGGGCTGCAAGTCTTGGGCTACTCTGCCGCGATTTCCCGCGTCCTGGACCCCAGCCCGGGGTCCCCAAGACTCTCACCAAAACGTCCAAACACAAGTGCGGAGGCGTCTCGGTCAGGAGCTACCAGGCAAGCCCAGATGGGCAGGGGGAGTAACTCAGAGCTTCGCGCAGAACTTGGGGCAGGGGTGGCCCTTAGGGTGCCCGCTGGAGCCCATGAAAGCTGAGCACCTCCAAGCTTAACAAAACCGGAGCGCGGGCGCGGACCCAACTCCCGGGCTCCTTCAAGGCGGGTGCACGGGGCCCAGCTGCAGGAACCTGGAGATTTGGGGCAGCGAGCTTCGGAAGGGTCTTTGCGCCCGGGGCCGCACCCACCTGAGTTTCCGTGAGGCTGAGGCTGTGCGCCAGCTGCTTCCTTTCGGCGCCCACCACGTAGTGATTCTTCTCAAAGGCGTGTTCCAGCCTTAGAAGCTGGGACGGGGAGAAGGCGGTCCGGATCCGCTTGGGCTTTCGGGCCAGCGCGTTGTGCAAAAGGAAACTCTCGGGGCTTGTGTCGTTCCCTGCGGGGGTACAGCAGAAGTCCCGTTAGGGGGGGTCGCTCTGGTCGAAGCGCGCGCTTCTCCCGAGCCGGGCTGGCCTGGCTCCGCGCTCAGGGCCTGCGCATCGCCTGCACTGCAAGACCGGCAGGGGCCGGTGGCCCTCCCGGGGCTCGCGTAGGGGACGCCGGCTCAGCTGCCAGACTGGAACCGTCGCCGGGGCTCCAGCTGGGCGGCACCCAACCGGTCCCCAGGCTCCTGACCTCGGCGGGTTCAGTAGTCGCCCTGGCGCCGCAGGCCTGGCCACCTCCGCGCCCGGCGCCGGCGCCGGGGGGAAAAGATGGGAGAGGCAGAGCCGGGCCAGGGGGTCGGCGCCCACCACCCATAGAAACGGCTTTCTGTTCTTGATAGCTTCCCGAGGAACACTGGCCACAGGTGGGGAGGTGGCGGGCCGCTGTCCAGTTTCCTCGCAGACTCGGTGAAATCTTGTCTTGTTAACCCCGCAGGGAAGTACAGAAGCCCGGCGGGTCAGTGCAGCCCGACCCGGACAGAAGCGCCAGCCGCGGGTGTGCCCGGCGCCCGCCGCCGCTGCCTGCCGAGGACCCGGCTCCAGAGAACCGGGGGACCGATGCGAGCGCAAGCACCGGAGCCCCAGCTTTCCGAGCTGCGGGCGCCCGCTCCGACTCCCCGCGGCCAAGGCAGCTCTCGGGCTGCTCAGGACCTGCTGGGGGGATCAGGGCCTTGGCTGGCGGAGGATGAGGAAGAGGCTCCCCAAACTTTCCAAGCAAAGCCAGAGTTTCAGATTCGCTCCTTAGGGTTGGAAATCGCGAAACCAGAAACCCAAACAAAGAAAAAAACAAACTGACAGTCCAGGTGGCAATGGAGGCAGATCCAGTCCAGGAGTAAGGGGGGAGGGTTTTGGGGGGTCGGGGTGAGCTTTAATTACGGGGAAGGGGTGACATCTACCCGATTCTTCTCGGCTCCTGGCCGCAACGCAAGGGTTAATGGATGGACAGGAGGCCGAGTATTGATCGGTGCCGCCGGAGGAAGGACTTTTACCCATTCCGATCCCTAAACTAATTACTGCACTTTTTTTTTTTTTTGGCAAGTTTTAACTTTTCTCCCACCCCTTACCCTAAGAAAACCAATTTTGTTTTTTAAAGCAAGAAATGAAAACACCCAAATAGATCTCCCCCGCCCAGGCCGTCTCCTGACCCTGTCCACTTCTTTTAAAAGGAAGAAGAAAAAAAAAAACCAGCCCGAACCCGCTTCCCCGCCGCGGCCGCTCGGCGCCCCCAAAGCGGATCGCTGCGAGCGGGCCGAGCCCCGGAGGCTTCCACCCGCACGGGTCGCCGCCCCTCCTCCGGCCTCCGAAAAGCAAAGGGGGGAAAACACCGTGCTTCGCTCCAGGGGCGCAGGGGTCTGCTCGCCTCGGTGAGACGGCGCCAAACCGAGAAATCGCGGGTCTGGACCAGTAGTTGGGTAGTGAGGCGGTCGGAACACGGTCGAAGGTGAACCTGGTGGCCGGGCCCTCCCCGCGCCCCTCGGATCCGGGACGAGCGGGCGAAGCGCCGAGGGGAACCCGCGGGCTCTGGGCTCTCGGGCGGCGGACACGCAGAGCCGGCTGCCCCGGCCTGCCCCGACCCGAGCGCACTCCGGCACAACTTCGCCGTCCTCGCCCCTGCCGAGGGGCCCATCGGCTAGCAGCCAGCGCCCCAGACTGGCCGCAGCCTCGGAGACCGGGGATCGGCACCACACCTGGCCCCACGCCGCCCAGTTTCCGAAGCGGGCGCGCCGGCCCATGAGAGCCGGGGGAGCCTCCGCTCAGGCCTTGCCCGGCGCCCACCTCGAGCAGGCCGGGGGCTGGGGAGGATGCAGCGGGCGGAGCGCGCTGCAGTCCCGCGACGTGGCACGTACCTTGGAAGCGATGACCCAGATATCGGTAGCGGTGGATGAGCCAGGGGTAGAAGGTGGACGGGTCCCGCTGCTGCGAGGCGAACAGGGGGTGTGGCGAGTGCGAGGAGGGCAGGGGGTGGGCGGCCAGGGCGTGCGGCGGCGGCACCGGGTGCACTGGCACGGCGGGGTTGGGCGGGTGCGAGACCGCCTCGGCGAACACCAAGTCCGGGTTGGAGTAGACGCCCCTGCCGGCGGCGGCGGCGGCGGCGGCCGAGTGGAAGCCGTTGAGGAACGGATTTATGGGACTGGAGTTGGCGTAGCTGAGCGCCGCGGGACGGATGGGGTCCTCGGAGCGCGAGGCGGGCAGGGGACTGTCCTTGGCCACCAGCGACTCGATGGTGAAGCAGCGCTTGGGCGCCGGCTGGAACATGCTGCGCCGAGGAGCGCGCGCCCCGGGCTCCCTGCTCCCGGCGACCGCGGCGCGCTGCCTCCGCCGCCCGCTGCCCGCGGCGAGGACGGGCGAGAATTGGGGACTCGTTTGTTTGGGGTGGGGGTGGGGGGGAGGAAAGGAAGAAAGAAAGGAAAGGAAGAAGGAGAGGAGGGGGAGGGGGAGGGAAAGGCAACGCCGAGGATCCCGAGAATCTTGCACCAAACGCGCCCAACCTGGAGAGAGGGGGAAAAATCCTTCCAGAAGAATTTGCAGGCGTGGATTGGGGTGATTTTTTTTTTTTTTTGGCGAGATGGCGTGGGGGGATCGGAGTTAGAGGCAGAGAGGAGGGGGGGAAGTTTCTCGGGGGAGGCAGGAAAAAAAAGTTTTCTGTCCTCTGCAAAAGGCGGGCAGGGCGCCCTAAGTCCAAGGACAATCCATGGAAGTGTTCGCTTCTTCACAAGTTGTGCAAACGATTTGTTAGTTCATGAGCCTAATTAGTGCGGGGATCACATAAACAGCTTCCTCCGAAGCCTGGTAAATGGCTTGATGATTGGTCGCTATTACTCGCCCTGAGCTGGAAGGGGGGAGACTCTTTAAAGTGCGTCAGAGGGAGGCGAGCGCCTG
This sequence comes from Oryctolagus cuniculus, assembly GCF_051225735.1. Taxonomy (NCBI): domain Eukaryota; kingdom Metazoa; phylum Chordata; class Mammalia; order Lagomorpha; family Leporidae; genus Oryctolagus; species Oryctolagus cuniculus. The sequence goes on from NC_142881.1 coordinate 12,846,004, forward strand.
GGAACCCGGAGGCCTGGATCCCAGCCGAGAGTGGAACGGAGTCGGCGCCGCCGCCCGGGCCGAGCCTCCTGCCGCCCGCCGGGCCGCCCGACCTCTCCGCGCCCTCGCCCCGCGCGCCCAGCTCACTCGCTCCCGCGGCGCCTGCTGCGGCCTCTCCTCCTCCTCCTTCGCCTCCTCCTCTTCCTCCGATTTCCTCTCCTCCTCTTCCTCCTTCTCCTCTTTCCCCACCTCCTCCCCTTCAGCCTCCTCCTCCTCCTCCTCCTCCTCCTCCTCCTCCTCCTCCTCCTCCTCCTCCTCCACCACCACCACCACCACCAGCACCAGCACCACCACCTCCACCTCCACCTCCTCCGCTCCCTCCGGGGCGCCCCGGTCCCTGCCGAGTCCCCGAGTCCCGGGCGGGCGCCGCCTCAGCTACAGCCCCCTGGATCCCGAGCCTATTGCGCCCGCGCTGGGAGGACAGACGGACAGACGGACACGCAGACTCCTGGCGCCCTACGGCCCTCCGCGGCCCTGTGTCGGGGGATCTGGGATGCCCGGGAGCACCGCGAGGGTAAGCGGGCGGGACTGCTCCCAGCGAGGGCTGAAGGCGCCGTGCCGCGATACCGATCCCCACCCCCCAGCCCAACTCCGCGCGGTTTCCTAGGCGAGGGGGGGAGTCTTCCCACCCGTCCAACCACGCGTAGCCTTGAGGTCCCAGGGTCGGTGCGTCCGCGGGCCCTGACCCAGCTCGTCCGTTTGCAAGCGGAGAGCTGAGCTGCTTTTGGCTGTGCGGGGTTGGTGGGCGTCCGACCGGCGCCCGCTCTCGGGGCAGACCCTCGCCTTCTCCGTCTGGGCGTGGGAGCGCGCACCTCCTAGCCCCAGACAGTTCCTTTTGGAACCCCCGGGTGTTGGGGTGGGGGGTTCGCAGGTCAGGGCGTAGGCTGACCCGGGGCCACTACTCTTGCGCCCTCGTTACTAAGTGCCGTCATTGTTATCCCCGCTGCTGCTATGGTCGGTATTATTGTTATTATTATTTCTATTATTACTCTGCCATCTGTTGTTCCAGGGCTGGGTTGCAGCGCAAACTCAGGGCTCTTAACTAGGGACTGCGGATCGGGTCTCCGGTGTTCGGCCGTGTCCGCATTTTCGAACTCGCCTTCGGTTTTGGGATGATTTTAGGGCCGAGTTCGCTCGTCCCCATTGGCTCGCTGGGCGGCGCAATTATGATCACATCCCCCAGGCTGCTGGCGCTGCTCTCTGTTTATTGGTGGTTAAAGATCCATTATCTATTCATCAGCCGCCTCTTTTTTTTTTTCCTCTTTTTCCCCCCTTTTGCCAATTACATTCTTATAAAGTGAAGTACCAGCAGGTATTTTGCACGTTTACGATTAATGACTTTTTAAGAAATCTGGCGTCCTTTAAATCTATCACTCCCAGGCCCCTGTCATTTATCTTAAGGACCAAGAAACGCCTTGGTTTGGTCACTCGGTTGCGTTTGCTGGAGACCCTGGAGAAGTCCAGCCAGGGGTGGGTGGAGGGGGAGGCAGCTGCGTGACACGGCACACGCCCTCCCGAAGTCTGGGTCTTGGGAGGACTTGCACTTCCCCAGCTGGCCCCTGTCCCGCCCTGGTTTCACCTGCTGTGTCCTCGTGTGTGCCCGCTGCTGACTTTGTCACACGTATAGTGGTGTGTAAGTGGAAGGTGTATCCAAAACCCGCTTTGAGGAGCCCTCCCAGGCAAGAGAGGAATGTGGAGGAGCATTTCTTGGGGTTGTTGGGACCCCAAGAGCATTATTGGGGAGCTGTCAGGGAGCATCTTTGCTTCCTCGCTCAGCCTTCCTGGTGTGGGAGGGTACATGCGTGTACACACACACGCACACACACATACACGGGCGCACACAGAAAGAAGCTGTGAGCCTGTGTTGCCCTCACAGAGGGAGAAAGGGGCCCTCTGCTTCAGGCTTCTGACCTCTTGCAAACCACCTCTGGTCTGGCGTCCTGGCCCTGCTTTCCTCTTTTATTTATTTATTTATTTTACCCCTAGACCCAAAGATGCCGGGTGCTGGGCCAAGCCCCTCTGGTGCCTTAGAAGACTGCAGCTCCCCAAGGCCTGCACCACAGTCTGCAGAGTATTGTCTCCACCTTGAAAATCATTCCTTCCATTAGGCTATGGGGCTGGAGGCTCGGCCTCGCTCAGAGCAGCAGGCAGCCTGAAGCCATGTTGAAGGGTGGAAGTCTGTGCCCTGCCAGCCAGTCCTGGGTGGAGACAGGGGTCAGCCCTCAGGTTTCCGAAGCCGGAATGAACACCCAGTATGGGCAGCAGGTGGATCCGGGCACCCTAAGGCAAGTGGCAATGGGCACTTCTCCCTGTGACTCTGCAGGACGGGAGAGGGGCCATCCTGCCTCTCCCTCGGGCCAGGCGCTCCAAATGTGGTCCTAAGACTCTGGGGTTCCAAATCAAGGCCATTGAAAGCCCACCACAGCCCGTGGAAAGGGTAATGGGCACTTATTGCACCGTGATCTTGGCTGATGGTAGACATCGCTGACCTTAAGGGCAAGGACTGTGCCTGGGACACAGAGCAAGACCCGGCTGTGTGGGATCTGGAGGGGCGTCTCCTCCCCTTTCAAACCTTCAGTCCCTAGCACTAAGGTGGAGTCCACTGGGAGCTGATGATGGGCTGGAGACCTGACCTTTCGGCCGGCCACATTTGCCCAGAGAGGAGGGCCAGACTGCTCCACACCCCCACTCCCATCCTGGGGTATCCTAGGAAAATTGTCCTCCAAGGGCCAGAGTTGTCCTAAGGACTCCGGATGGCACAGGTGGGCGAGGCTGAAGGAACCAGCGGGGTCTGGCGCTCACCCCGCTGAGGAGGGCATGGTAGGGCCGGTTCCTTCGCCCCAAGCTTCCGGCTCCACCACCCCCGCGCCCCAAGCAGCGCTGCAGCCGCCAGCCCCGGTTGGGGGGGAAAGCGGGCTTCCGGTGAATCGGGGGCGGTGCGGAAGTATTGGAAACTGGGTAATATATGCTAATGCATGCGTCCAGACCAGAGCAGACCGAGAAGGTTCTCGTCGCCCAGCCCCGACGTGCGAGGGAATTAACCAGGGAAGTCACTCATTAACCACGCGGGCGGGCGGAGGAGCGCGGGGGGCCGGGCGCTCGCTCGGCTCTGCACTCTGAGCTCCTCGGCCGCTTGGGGCCTCCTAGATGCAGCCTCGCTTTGTTCCTTGGTCGCCCAACGAGTGGGTTTTGGGTTAAAACCCTCTGTGTGCAGTGGGAGGTGGATGATGTCTGAGGCCCCAGCCCAGAGCCAAGAGCTTGCTCCCTCCCGCGGCCCGCAGGCGCCCCGCGCCGCTGCGCCTTTGGTGCCTAGTAGGCACTGTGCGGGCGCTGGATGAGCAGACACCTACGGAGGTTCCAACCCCAGGTCTGGACTTACTGGACGACCTTGGGCCAGGCGGCCACCACTCCTGACCTCTTTGTCCTATGTAAAAGCACAGCCAGTGCTGCCCGGGAGGCAGGGGTGGTAGCAGTGGGGCCCCAGGCTTTTTGGGGGGGAGGGGGGATGGTTCTGCTGGTGATAGAACTGTTCTACGCCCTCCTTGCGGTGGCACTTAAACAACTGTGAGCCGTTCAAAACTCAGAACAGTGCACGCCACGCAGGATGACTTGTATGTGATTATACCGCCACCCCAAAGCAGGCTTCCCTTCACAGGCTGCCCGTGTGACCTTGGGCAAGTTACCTAACCTCGCTGTGCCAGTGTCTTCTCTCCTCTGAAACAGACACAAATGTCCGCACCTTAGCCCTCGGGACTGTTCCATGACATAAGCAAGGTGTGCAGACAGCGTCTGGTGCGTGGTGACCCTCCACAGCGGCTGCTGTGTTATTTCCTGTTCACCCCACGACTTGCTGCTGACCCGGCCTCCATAAAGCTGCGGAAACCCTGAGCTTCTGCTGGTCTCACGGCAGCTTGCCAGCTCGCTCCTGTGTGCCCCCAACCCCGGCCCCCAAAGGCCAGGAACTTCCCTAGGGAGGTGTTGGGGTGAGAGAGGCCTGGATGTCCGGCTCCTCCTCGGAGGTGCCCCCCAGGGAAAGATCGCCAAGGATCTCTGATAAGCGTGTGCGCTCGCCTTTCCAGCAAGGCGGCGCCTCTCCCTGGCTGGTTTCCCGCTAGGCCTGCGCGGGATCTGCGGGATCTGCGGTGGGGGCGCAGCTTCCCGCAGCGCAGGCTAGGAGTGCGCCTTAAGTTGTCTCACCTGTGGAAAGGAACTAGCGTGGTAATGATTGTTGAGAGATCGGGCTTGGCGCGCTGTGAGCGGTGAGCACATTTCAGGTTAGGCCGTTGGCCCTGTGTGGTCCAGCCAGCCCGCAGCCCTCCGCCACGGCCGGGTCGCCGCGGGTTGCGCCTTTCTGGAGAGGGGAACGAGGAACCCTCCCCGCGCTGCGGCCGCGCAGAACCGTGAGCCCTTTCCCTGGCCTGGAGGCGTCCGAAGGTGTCCAGAGATGCGGAAGCCCACAGGCTGGCCAAGAATTCCTACATCCCATTGTAATTCGCAGTCCCTCCGGCCCCTCGGTGAAAAGTAGAATTAATGCCTTAGAGTCATTTCTTTAAAAAAAAAAAAATGTATATATGGCAAATCCCTTTCTGGTGTGCTCCCCAGAGGCCGCTGGCCTGGCCGCGATCGGTGTGCGCACAGCGGCGCCTAGCGGCGAGGGCCGGGCGCGGGCGCCCTACGCTCGGTGTCCCTGAGCGGGTGCGCCCCAGGCGCGCAGAAGCTGAGCCCCAGTGCCAGAGTTCGCCGCCACAGCAATCCCAGGCTGGGGGCGCGGGAGAGGAGTCTGAGGAGGCTCACTGGCGACAGCGGAGAGGGGACCACTCAGGAATGCTTCCCTCTCCCCCACCCCAGCCGTCTGCTCCGGCTTTCCCCGCCACAGTCCACGTCCACGATGGAAGAGCAGCTTCACTGGGAGTCGGGCTGCCTTCCCCCGGAGCAGGGAGGAGGGGACAGCGCCAAGTGCCATGAGGCCGGGAGCAAGTGCAGCCACAACTCAATGCCTGAAGCCCCAGATACCCTGGCTCGACCACAAAGATTCAAGGCATGGGCCGCGGATGGCCGGCACGCGATCCGCCTCGGGTGGAGTCGAGAGGGCCGGGGTCGCCGGGTGCGGCTCTCCAGGATTTGCTCCCCCTCGCGGCCAGCCGAGGCCGCCCGAGACCCCGGTCCTGGTGGGGGTGATGACGGATCACCAGTCACACCCTGGAGCATACCGCTGAGCAGCCGCGATGGGGCTCTGAGGACTAGGTCCTGCCTCCAAGGCGTGTGGACCATTCGTCCCCCGGGGAGACCGTGGGATCTGCTCGGATGTGCCGGAAACCCGTGTCATGTGAATGCTGTCCTAGAGCGGAGTAACTGCCCGGAGCGCAGAGCTGAGCGCTGAGCTTCGCGGGAGGGTCTCCACCCGGCCCTGGCCTCCGCTGCCCTGGGTGGCTGCGGGAGACAGGCGCTGCCCTTCTCCGGATTCGGCGGCCGCTAGGAGCGGCTGGGCTTCCCGAGACCCAGCCTTTGTGAGACCCAAGACTTCAGAGCCAGGAACTCTGCTCCGACGCCGGGCGCCACGGGCGCCACCGCGGACCCAGCTGTCCGTTGCCCCTTTCATAGCGTTCAAAGTCCTCAGTGCCTGGACACACGCTGGCCTGAGTCATCGTGGGAAGAACTGAACACAGTCAAAGGGGTCTCATTTTCCCTCTCCCTTCGCTGCCTTCAAATGAAAGCCCAAGACCAAGCAAGGGCAGGCGAGGAATGGACGCGTGCACCAGCCAGGCTCAGGGAGCACGGGACAGAGGCTCCCATGCCCATAGGACTGCCTGGCCTGTGCCTGGACAGCTTGGTCTCTCCTGCACTGTCCCGCACCTGGGAGGGAGTTGGGCTGTCAAAATTCCTCCAATCGTCCCCCAAAGTTTTGACCCCATCCTGCTGGGGTCCCAGCCAGGGCCAGCCAGGGTGACAGGTGCAGAGGCAGCATTCCCCCCTCTGCTCTCTGCCACTCCTGGTGAGCCTCCTGACCCGGAGCCCTGGACTCCTCTGGGAATGGAATGGATGCCTTCCAAATGTTGGTGGCGATCTCCCCGGTTCCTGGCACGCTGGCCTGTGGCAGGCCCCTCTCGCGGGGAGTCAGTCTTTTCTCTTAGGACCTCCCTATTGTCTAAACTGCATGGCTGGGCTTAGAAAGGGAATCAGGACACTGCAGCTCTCCTTGAAACTTGGGCAACACGCGGGAGGTCTTAGAGGAACGCCCGGGTTCTGGCCCCTGTACCCCACTGTTGCAGTGTTGAGAAGCCTGTAGGCTCACACCGGTGATCTCCCCGGGCCAGGCACCTGGTGTGATGAGTCCCTGAAGGAGCCATATACCTGTTTTCTGGATGAGGAAGCTGAGGCTCCCAGGCAGTGTGCAAAGGCCCGTGGTGCACTCCCACCGCCTGGCCTTGGATGCAGTGGTCACTCCATGAGGAGCCCTGCCCCCCCCCCCGCACCAGGGGTCCCCAGACTCTGCGCTCTGGCCAAGGAGAAGAAGGCAGGGAAGGGACCCAGTCAGCCGACGGATGGGGCACCCAGATCATGGCGCACAGCAAGGCGCGTCCAGGCCGCCCCACAGCGTCTCAACCCTGGAGTTTGCGTCCCACGCACTCGCCCACCGTTGCCCCCCGGACCACCTGCCCCAGACCCTTCTGTCTCCGTCCCCGGTTGCCCCTGCGTACTCAAGCCTCGGTTGAGGAGTGGAAGGGCTGTCTGCGGCCTCTCCACGCCAGGGAGGGCCGCAGACGGGAGCGCTGAACACCGACCACCGAGGCTCGGTGCGCCAAATATCCCTTGCCGCTCTCCGGGCGACTCAAAGCGGCCCAGGGACCCGCCCCCCTCCACAAGGACCCCACCCCTCCGCGAGCAGCCGGGTCTTTAACCTTGAGGGCTGGTCCCCCAAGCCAGGGGAAGGAGCGGGCTGCTCCGGGGCCGAAGCTGCCCGCATTCCGCAGTCACACACAAAGGCCGGCCCCGGGCGCCTGGAGTTACAGCAGGCTCCACAGCGGCTCTATTTTGTATCCCCTCGGCGCCTGGGCGCTGGGACCGCCGTGCTCCTGGATTCCCCCGAGGCCGGCCGACCGGCGCTTCGCAGCCAGCCCGGGGCGGTGGGAAGGGAGGCCGCGAGTGGGACCCGAGGGGGAGTCTGGGGGCCTGCAGCAGCCGCAGCCCGCTTGGGCCTCCGACACCTCTGCCGCTGGGCCCGAAGGGGCCCCCAGCCCCCGCCCCAAGTCCCGCCGAGGACCCGGAGAGGCCCGACCGCGGGCGCGCTCCGCTTAGCCCGGCCGCCAGCGGCTCGCCTGGGGCTGCGCGGCAAAGGGTGGCATCGCGGCGGCGCGGGCAGGGACCGCATTGGTTCAATATTAGCTTTTCATTCCAGTCTATTGTGCCCATCTGAGATAATATTGACTCTGAGGTGAGAGCCCACAGACGACAGGGCTTGTCTAACACTCCACGGCAGGGCGCTCGAAGGGACGAGAACCACAAGTGGAGAGTTAAAGAGACTGCAAACAAACGCGGCGGCCGCGGCGGCGCGCCCCAGAGCCGGGAACGGCCCTCCAGGCAGCGTGGCGCTGGACACGGCGTGCGCCCCGCGCCCCGCGCCCCGCGCCGGGACTGGGCGCTCGCGGGCCGCTCTGGGAGTCGAAGCCGCTCTGAGAAGGGGGTGCGGTGCGTTCCCATCGTAAAGAGCCCTGGTTTAGCCCGCACACCCCTCTCTCCCAGACAACTGCTTTTGAGGTAACTCGTTCGCAGGCAGTTGTGGATTGCCAGCGAGCCAGCGTTCTTTCTCCCTCTTACACGATACAACCCTGGGGTAACTCTGGCGTCGAGGTCCCCCCAAGCCGGGGAAGAGGAGCCACGCGCTGCGATGACGATCGAATTGCACCTCTAGTTCCACGTTCAGCCCTCTTCACGCGGCCCGGCTGCGGGGCTACCCGCAGCTGGAAAGCCCCTGGAACGGGCTGCTCTCGCACAGAAAGATTTCCTTCCATTTCCGAATGGCCTCTCACGGCCGGCGCCGGGAAATGCGCTTTATGTGTCAGGGGTAGAACACCTAGGTTTGCGCCAAACACGCGGGGCTGGCGGGGAACGTGGGGAGCAGGAAGCCCTCGGGGGTCGTCTGTGTCATTTGCGCCCTCCCCGCGGTTGGCGTCTGACCTCTGTAAGAGGTAATTCGTTCACCCCGTTGCCCCACTGAGTAGCTGTTGGTCTGGGATCTTGTCTGAGATACTAGGGCTCGCGTCGGGAGACCGTGGTGCGCCGGTCCGTGTTCGCCCCCGCGCCCTGCCCAGAGCTGGCTCTCGGGATCCGAGCTCCTGCACCGCACCTGGGGTGTTTCAGAGCGGGACAGCCGCGATCTAGAACATATGCGGGCCGTTTGTGTTGAGCGCTTCTTGTCATGTGTAATATTATTACATGTACGTAATGTGTTTGTATTATATGTATATAATTGCACTCGATGATTTCATCACATTACATGCTAGTTAAATGTATTTAGCATTTAGTTCTGTATTGCATTATTGTTACCTTCCTTAAATGACATAGATGTTTTGTTATGTCATGCATGTTGTAGACAGTTCTGGAGACACAGATACGCATTTAGGTGTATGGGGCAGTCTCTGTTTGCCTTCACGTTTATGTAAAGTCCTGATCGGAACTCCTGTGAGGCCAGCAGACAGCCTTGGTGTCCCGCTGTGGCAGGACCAGGGTAACTCCGGAAAGTGGCTCCGCGAGCGTGCACTCTCCGGGTTGCGGCCGCCGCCTCGCTCAGGTTATGCTAGTTGTTTGGGTGCCCTGCTGATCCCTACACGGATGTCATGAATTAACAATGAATTTGGGCGCGGGCAGCATATGCTCAGCTGAGGCGTCCGGGAAAGCGGCGAGGCTTCCCGGCTTCCGACCCCCGACTGCCGGCTCTGCGGCGGTGCCCGACGCGCGCGGGGATGAGCGCGCCTGGCCCAGGTCGCCGCTGCCCTTCGCAGCCGCCTGGCCCGGCCCCAGGCGAGGGAGAGCTGGCCCGGGCTTGGGCTGCTTGCAGCTCCGAGGGTCCTGAGTACAGTCCGCTTTTGATGTCATGAAAAGCCGAAATGAGCAGCAGTCCCGGTGTCCATCGGAGGGCAGAGTTTAGAGGCACTGGGGGCTTCAGATGTCCCTGGGGTATCGCCCCTTCATAAGACAAGAGCCGCGCAAGGGGTTCTGTTTAGGGAGGAAAAGAAAGGGGGGAAAAGGCAGGACAAGAGCAGGTGGTCAGCTAAAGTAGCCAAAACAGAAAATAGAGTTGTCACTGGAGCTGGACCAACAGGAGGAGGCTGCTGATCCCGGGGGCCTGGGCAGCGGGAGGGGGAGGAAGAAGACCCCCGGAAGCGGCAGAAGGGAGTCCAGACTGTGAGGGGCCGGTGGGCTTGTTGTTGAAAGTGATCCTGCAAATGGTCACCTGGTGAACACCTTCTGAAACAAAAGAGGGAAACCTGGCTTCAACCGGACAGGGGGCTTCAGCTCCCCATGTCAGCTCCTCCTGGGGTTCCTGCCTCTGATGGGGTCCAACCCCATCCCCAAGGGCTGCCCTCTGTGGGTCTGGCCGCTGGGGAGTCCCCTGAATGCGCCCAGCTCAGGCTGTCAGGCCGATGCATGAGAGCATCGAGCGCCCCCTGTGTGGGTGTGCCCCCCACCCTGACATGGGCTGGGACACACCTGGGCTACCTGCGGCCTTTTCTCCATCCAGGTGATCCGTCTCATCCCTGCCCAGGGTGCAGGAAAACTTTATCCTAATGGCGTCCAGCTCGCTTGTCCATTCTTTCTGCCCCTTGATCAGTTCCTGGTGATCCTGGCTTAAGGGGCCATGGCTCAGGTGTGTGGGGAGTCACGCCTTGTCGACTGCCAGGGTCTCTGGCAGGAGAAAGAATCCATTTCTGTCACCGAGGGCACCTGTCCCAGGTGCAGGGCTGGATGCCCGTCACAGGGTTTATCTCATCCAGTCTTCCCAGCAGTGCACTGAACTAATTCAGTGAATTCCATTCCCATTTCAACCCAAGAAAATTGAAGCTGTGAGGCAGTGTGGGGTTCACCCAAAGTCACACGCACAACTAACGCGCGCAGGAGTCTGGTTTCCAAGCCACATCCATCCGACTCCGACAGCTTTTACTTTCTCCTCCCACCTCTCATTTCCTACCCAAGTGCCTCCTTGTCTGCACTGTGGAGGTCAAGTCCCACAGTGTGAGGAAAGATAACACTTTGCTCTTCAGTTCCCTCTGAAATGAACAACTGCAGGATACAGAGCCTGGATCCCACAGAGGCCACGGAGCCTGGATCCCATGTCCCCTCCAGAGTACTTTCCCCAGGTGCAGAGGAGACAGTAAATCATTGGTAGGGGGATGCATGTGAGAGTTACAAGGAGCCTGCCCACAACTCCCTCTGTCACCTCTCTGACCAGCCCTGTGGGGCAGATACTGCCATCGTTGCCCAATTCTAGAGGCAGAAATGGGCGCAGTGAGGTTGCACAGCGTGTTCACTGCCCAGCCCAGCCACACAGAGCCCTGGCACCACCCAGGCCGACCCATGCCAAGCCTCCCAGTTTTTGAGATTACCACATATGGGACCATTTAGCCAATGGAGTCAGGCCTTGTGCTCTGCTGGGCAATTGCGAGGTTGTTTTCTCCTTTTCATGTTTTAGGTGTCCCTGCAAATACATTTCAGGATCCAAGTCCGTCTCTGCCCCTCATGTCCTCCACCCTTGTCCCTGTGCACACCCATCTGATGGCAGGGCCATCAAGGAGCCAGAACAAGGAGTTGCCCCTTGTCTGTGGTCGGGTGCTGTTCAGAGACCAGAGTATGGGTCTTAGCTATAACTCTATGTTTTGATTCATTACCATTTGCCTTACATGTATCACTAAAACTCAAATGTGTGATCAAGGGTTTACAATTGTGTGTGTGTGTGTGTGTGTGTCCTGACTTCCATAGTACTTTTAAATTTTGCTTTAAACAATATTTCCTCTGCTGAGATCCAAGGGGAAGAGTTTGTGGGAGGAGGAACCCTTTGATCCAATGGTCCCCTGTCTCAAGAGATAACCAAGAATCCTCCAGGAATGGCTATAGGGATCACTGACCATAAGGGAATGCATGCGGTCCCCCCACCCCCACCTCAAGGGCCTGCCAGGGAAGGGGTCTTCACCTCCAGGGGGCCAGGGCTCCCTCGTCAGGCTCTTTCTGCTCATGTCCCCACCCCATAAAAGCACGTTTTTGTCATGATTAGAAAGGTGTATATTTTTATGTTATACCAGAATGCATACCAAAGTCAGTAACAAGCACCCCAATTCCTGTTCCCCAGGGGCAAACATTGGGGGACACTAACTTGTGACATCTTGGGAAGGAAGAGACAGATGATGTCTGCCCATTTTTGATATTGTTGTTTAGTGAATGGAAGAAGGGAAGGGAGCAGACTATGGGCTTATGTGAAGTAGTGGGCAGCACTCGTATACCGGCATGGGATTCCGAGCGGTGGCTGCCTCTGGGGAGGACTTTGACTGGGGCACAAGGGCATGTCCAGGCTGCTGGAGTTGCTTTGTATCCTGATGTAGGGCTGGTAACATCGGAGGAGCACAGATTGAGAAGTGTTGCATATTTTACTGTAGGTTGTCATGCCTTAATGTAATACTGTTGCAAAAGAGCAAAACTGGAGAGGTGAGGAAGAGGCCAAAGACTGGGCTAAAAAGTAAAAGGTAAGAGAAGCCACACGCGGAGCTTCCCCCCTCCTGGCCAGTTGCAGTTCAGTCCAAGAGGGTTGGCGCCTTCAAAGGGTAACTCCGTCCTAAGATGCTGGTGGGACCCAGGCTGTGCCAGACTCGCTCTTTCTTGGTGCTGCTAGCCTGCAGGGGAAACCTGCAGGGGAGACCTTGCTTTTCCCAGGAGGGCTGGGAGCCCCTTCGACAGCCTTACCAGAATCCATGCTTGATGACGAAGGCAGGTGCACTTTTAAACAGATCCCCAAATGTTCTTTCCAGTCATTATCTGCCACTCAGATTGTGGTCCCTCGCAGGAGCCGTGTTGTAAAGGGCAGTCCCATCTCTACTTATAAAAGGACAGAATTCTCACCTTCACAGGAAGGCAAGTGAGTTGAGTTTTCATGATTATGTGCCACACACACACACACACACACAAATGACAGGGAAGCAACATCCCTTTTTTTACCCTCCAAAAAAAATCCTTGCCTCTCTATGCCAGGCTTCCTGTTGGCATTTGAGATTGAAAGCTGAGAAACCCCATGATGTCCTCCAAAAGTGCACTGTGAGCAGAGGACTACTGGTAACTGTGTGGGTGCAGTGCACTCAAGAGGCGTTGTGATGAGGTCGTCAGAATCAAGCCGTACGGAAACAGAAGTGAGTGTTGCTTGGGAAGGGAGAACGAAATTTTAAGCAAGGAGAGTGGATGAGACACGGAATTGGATAAAAGCCTCTGGAGCGTCTCTAGGGGGCCATGGGCACTTTGGAGGGCAGTGGTCCTGCCTCGAATCTGCCTCCCAAAGGGATGCCTGCCCTCTTCATTGCCATACTTTACGCTGCCGCTGGTGGGGTGGGAGAATTGTTTGTGACTTTTACCTTATTCACAGGGAGTAGAGGTAGGCAAAACTTGCAATTGCAAAGAGGACATTTCAAAGGCATGAGAATCTAGAAGAACGGCCAGAGGTGGATTCGCCCTAGTCGTGAGAGAGGCAGAAGCAGAAACTCCAACCCCAGAGAAGAAACGAAGGCCAGTCACCCACGTCGGCAGCTGATGTGTGGGTGCACAGAATGTGTGGGTGCCGTGCTGAGGGCAGAGTGGGTGCTGTGCCCCAGACTAGTTAAGGAGGGCCACTTCAAATCAGATGTTCATAGGATTGGGGGTCCTTTGTTCGTTCCACCAATATTGAGCACTGACCATGTATAAGGAAGTTTGTGACTGACCTGCAATTAAGAGATCCAATTAACAATTGGATCGATCAAGCTCCTCGCCTTTGAGAACTAGCTGGGAACAGGTAACTGTCCAAACCCAGAATGCCCAGGAAGGAGGCTGGTGGTGTTGTATTGGAACGACACAAGGCAAACAATATTTTCAGTTTCTTCCCAAGAAATTTCTGTGATGGATGAGGACTGTCATGCCAGAAGCTTCTGTCGGAGAAACAGTGACACATTTCAGTCGCTGGCGGACCTGACACAGGGCAAGCAGGGGTGCAGGTGACAGACACTGGAAGAAAATACTGAGCGAAGGCCAAAGAGGGAATAAGTATTTATTGAGCGCTCACTGTATGTCAGGTACCATATGTTTACCATCATATTTAATTGTCATCTAAGACTTGAAGAGAAAGAACCACACCCCTGTTTTATGTGAGTTTTAAAATCAGGGCTCACAGCGGCTGGTGCTGTGACATAATAGGTAAAGCCACAGCCTGCAAAGCTGGAATCCCATGTGGGCACTGGTTCGAGTCCTGACTTCTCCACTTCCCATACCTCTGTGCTATGGCCTGGGAAAGCAGTAGAAGATGGCTCAGGTCCTTGGGCCCCTGCACCAGCGTGGGAGACCGGGAAGGAGTCCCTGGCTCCTGGCTGCTGATCAGCCCAGCTCTGTCCATTGCAGCCATTTGGGGAGTGAACCAGCAGAGAGAAGACTGTACCCCCCACCCCACCTCTGCCTCTATGTAACTCTGCCTTTCAAATAAATAAATAAATCTAAAAAAAGAAAAGAAAAGAAATCGGGGCTCACAGAGGTGAAGTAAAATTTCCAAAGATGCACACAAGAAATGACAGAGAAAAGATTCACATCTGTGTCTGCCTCCTGTCCCTGTCTTCGGGCCACATTCATCCAGAAGTCTCGGGTAATTGCCAGCGAGAGCTACTGATCTCACGCAGTTGTTCTGAGGATAACATTGGACCAGGGAGTCAAAATGCCTTTGTGGTGTGCCAGCGTCGACAAGCGTTAATTGTGAAGATGACTGGCAGCTACGTCCTACCCTCACTCATCAAACGAGTCACTCAACAAAGATTCCGGGCATGTTCTGGGTTCTCTAGCAGGGGGAGGGGTGAAATCCCCGCCTCCATGGAGCTGACATTCTGGTGGGCAGTGAGCTGATGGGAAGGAAAACATTGACCAGCCACGTGCAAGAGGCAGCGCACTCAATTGTTTGAACCCTGAAAAATTAGAGATCACCCAAGTGTCCCTTGATGGGACCTGGTAAAGACAATATTATGGTGTTTCCACACTACTGGGAACTGGGTAGCTATTTACAAGGGTGGAAGTAGCTATCTCAAATTTGTAGTAGCACAGAAAGATTTCTGAGACGCATTAAGGGGCAAAAAAAAAAAAAAAAAAAAAACAAAAACAAGTTCCAGCACCATACATAATATGATCCCATGAATGTTTAAATAAACCCTCCGTGTGTGTGTGCATGTGTGTGTGTGCGTGCATGCATGCGTGCATGCGTGTTGACAAAAATACAGTCACCCAGAGAAAAGTTCTGGGAAAGCACATCCTAAGCTGACAGCCGTGTTGCCTCCAGGTTGAGAAGGCATGGACCAGGCGGTTTGAGGGACTGCAGTGTAGACTTCTGTGTTGTTCTTGCTGACAATGGAAGAGCACTCAGCTACGCTTGTATCATCAGACAAGGAGGTCCGGGCGTGCGGGTGCAGTTTAGTTAGAGTGATAAGGTTGTGGGACGGCCATTGCTGCTCTGCTCGTCAATGTGTCTGCAGGGAGCTGCGCGCACACACAGGGCCTGGTGCCAGCACCTGCAAGTGGAATTGCAGCCCAGTGGCCCAGCCTGGACCTCCTGCTTCTCCCCAGCCCATCTGCACTTTGTACTGAGGGCTTTTTTAAGAGCATCATGGGATGTTGGACAGAAACCCTTGATCGCCCGGTTCTGAGGCACATGCAATTATTTCACAGTTAAGTAGCCTCAAGGATCCCTACAATAGATATGACTTCACCATGAGAGCTTCAGGCCTCTCCCAGCAGAAAGTGAGCTCAGGCTGGGTGGGGCCTGTGTGGGTGGAGCCCATGTGGGTGGGGCCTATGTGTGAGGGGTGGCTTCCAACAGGGTCCCCTGGTCCCTGAATCAAGGCAAGCAAGCTGGCCATAGCTGTAGCCCATCTCTGAAAACCAGCTCATGTCTCCTGCCCAGACCTCTCACACCGTCTCTGTCTGTGGCCTTGGGCAAATCTCGGCTGTTCCTGGGTCTTGAATGGTGTCGTTTCCATCTTCAACTTCTGATCGCTCTTGGGCCTGCCGTGGCTGGAGAGCACTGGCCCTTCACTGACGGGCATGTGCTGTGTGTGAGGGACAGGAAGCGAGAAGCAAGACCCCCGGCCTGGAAGGGCTCTTCACCATGGAGTCAAGTGCCTGGGTCTGGGGGTGCTGGCGAAGCCACCAGAGAGCAAGAGTGCCCCCCCACTCCTTTTCCGTTGCCACCTCTGCATCTCATGGGCAAGGCTGGCCTCCGGTTCTGCAGACACAACAGGTGGAGCCCCTGGCCAGGCCAGGTGGCCTCACGTCTTTGGAGAATAACAGCCAACCCAGGAGACAGGAGGGAAAATGAAGTTCTCAGGGTAGGGGCTGGCGTGACCTAAAGCCAGGGTGACCTGTAAGAGGACTGCAGATGGAACTCAGGGTGCTTTTGGTCAGCCCACTGATTCCACCAACTTTCATTGAGCACCTGCTGTATGCCATGCGCCTGGCTAGACTGTGTGGGCCCAAGTGCAAGTGACCCGATAAACATAGGGTTTCCAGACTTGGGTGCTAGTGCCTGGACGCTTCACTGGGCAGGCCAATGCCCTCAACCAGAGAAGCCTCAGGTGCGTGTCCTCCTCTGGGGCTGCAACCTGTCTTAGTGCCCAAGGAGCAGACGGCTGCTGGGGGAGGCCAAGCATGCTGGACACAGGGGCAGGGGCTGGGGTCAGATGTGATCTTAGCCTGTGCCTGGAAACTCCACAGGACCCCTGGTCAAGGCCAAGGTCAAACAAGTGGAGCACCCACCATGGGTGCATGGTGTTTACTCAGAAGAGAAGGAACAGGGTGGCGGGAGAATCAGCACCAAGCTGACCCAACCTCTCATTCCCCCTCCACACTCACTAGCCGTGTGACCAGGTAACTGAGGCAACCTCCTGCACAGCCTCGGTTTCTCTATCTATAAAATGGGAACAATGAATTCTGCTTGTTCTTCCCTGCGAGGATGATTCTGAAGGTCAAGCCAGGTTCTCGGCAGAAAAGCGAATTGCAGAGCACTTCCAATACAAGCGATGCGGTCGGTGTACGCTTCGACGCAGTGGGTCTTTCTGCTTTCTCCCCTTCACCCCTGCCCGTGTGCCTGCACCACCACCCAGACCCCTGCTCCGTCAGCTGGCTGAGGTTCCCCAGAGTAGTGAGTGCCGACATCCCTGGCCCATTCATCCTCTGTGGCCCGGAGGGGTCCGTCCAGAGCCCACAGATCCCTTAAGAGTGCCTGTCCCAGGGGAGTGGGCAAGCTGGCCCCAGCATGGGCAGGGCAGCCCAGCAGGCCCGCCCTGAAACTCATTAAACCAATGCTTCCTAGGTGGCTCCTCCCAGCCAAGTGCTGGGGTTGGGGGGTGATCTGCCCAGCAGGTGGCCGCAAGTGACGGTTTTGGGGCATTTGTGGGCTCCTTTGCAAGGAGAGGCTATACCAGGGTCTTGTGAGTGCCTCGTAGGAAGAGGGATTCTGGGGACACTAGGAGCCTGGAAAGTAGAGGCCCCAGCAACCCTGGCCCCTCACAGCCTCAGCCTTGGCCAAGTCACTTCAGTTCTCTGGGCAGCTTTGTCAGGTGTGCATTGTTTTTTCATATCATAAAAGCGATCAATGATTATAAAAAATGTGAACATGGCAAAAGAAGAAAAAGTCAAAAATGAAGGTAGCGCCCATCCCGCGCTGGGCAGCTGGCAAGAAATGCTCTTCTAAAAACTTTGAGAGCAGCGCGTGCCCCTTAGACACACGTGGGGATCGCGAAGGTGTCCTGCTCTCCGGCTTGCTGTCTGCTCTGCTGATCAGACTGGGAGCTGCCGTCTGCAGGTGCGCAGGTGCCTCCCTCGCCCCACCGGTGCGGCATCCCAGCCTCAACCACACTTGCCGTGGGTCTTTACCGGAGGCGGACACCCTGAGATAAAAGTATTTCTCCGCCCCCGCAACACATTGTCTATTAATCCTTCCTTCTTAAGACATCGACAGTGGTGAGTGAACAGCGTACTTTATGGCTCCAATTCTAACTTGCCTAATTGCTAGTGAGGCTGGGCATCTGTTTGTGCCTGTCATGCTTGGCTGTACTTCTTCTGCGGGAAGCAGCTGGCTTGTACCTTTCTACGGCTGATTTTTTTTTTCTAATTTTAAAACAATGCTTTACATAGTCAAGTTCTTAACCTATGGCTCTTGACATAAATCATATTTTCTCAGTGTGTATTTCCCACACCGAAGATTTAATTATTTATGCAAGCAAAATTGTGGCTTTTTCCCCTTTACAGATTCTGAGTTTTTTTCCTGTTTCATTGTCAACATGATGGAATTATTCTTTAGACTCTTCTTTCATTTTTATAATTTTTATGAATATATGTATCTTTAATAAATCTGCATTTTTTTCTGTGAGTGTGGCATGAAGTAACCACCTCTTTCACTTTTTTTCTCCAAATGGATGACCAATTATTTTTACACTTATGTATGGAATAAGACAGCCTTTCTCCACTTAATAGAATAAGAATCTTTATCACATACTGAATTCCCATATTTTATTCCATTAGCCAATTTGATTATATTTGTTCTATTTTACGTTCTGTTTTATTCATTAATGTATTTCAGATTCCTACAACAACTATGGTTCATTATTCGGACTTTACGCAATCTTTTAAAATCCAATAGAGCAAACTTTTCATTTTTCTTCTTTTTGAAAAAATGTCCATTCTCATGAATCTGTTCTCCTAGATCATGCTTAAATCAACGTGCCAATTACTCTAATCACAAATTTTATTGCTATTATGTAAATATTATAAACTAACTTGGGAGAGAATTGAAAATTGTTGTAATATTTAGTCATCCCAGTCAGAAGCACAGTAATTAATTTAGATTTTCTTTGCTATAATTCACTATTTGATTCTAAACATGTCTTAGATATTTCTTGCATGAATTAGTCATTGCGTTTTTAGTTTTGTGGATGATTTATGCTTTGTTTTTGCTATTGTGAATAGAATAATTTTTCATTTTATATTTTCAGTTGCTATTACTACTATATGAAAAAGCTGTTTGGTTTGTGTCTGGAAATCCTTGTGAACTCTCTTATTGTTTCTATTAAGTAATCAGTTGAGTCTCTTGGATTTTCCATTAAATAACTGCTTTACTTATTACCACATTTAAGTATGTCTGGTGTAGGAAATGAAAACGCAAAAGGAAAAATCAAAAAGTGTAAAACCTCTTTCAGAAACAGTCACTCTTAACACTTTGATGAATGTCCTCACACTATGCATAGCTAAAGTGCTAACATAATATATATTCAGCATTATACACATAGCTACTGAAGTAGATGCATGTATATGTCTAAGAATTAAGTAGACAACGTATATAGTTTTTCAAATGGCATCACAATGTGCATAGTATATTATAACAACTTTTCCTATTTAATTCAATATTACAAACCTTTTTCAACATTATTCTTCTGTACTATCATTTCAAAAACTGCACTAAGTATGTGAATTTATTTAAGCATTTCCTCTGGCTTCAGCCATGTAGCTTGAGTCCACCCCTTACTATTACAAATTATTCTGTAGCAAACTTTTTATTAGCTATATCTTTGTGTATATTTGCAATGGTTTTTTTTCTCTCTCTCTTTTTAAAGATTTATTTATTTATTTGATAAGCAGAGTTACAGACAGAGAAGGAGAGACAGAAAGAGGGAGAGATCTTCCACCTGCTGATTCACTCCCCAGATGGCTGCAACAGCCAGGGCTGGGCTGATCCAAGCCAGGAGCTTTTTCCAGGTCTCCCACGTGGGTGCAGGGGCCTAAGGACTTGGACCACCTTCCACTGATTTCCCAGGCACATTAGCAGGGAGCTGGATCAGAAGTAGAGCAGCCGGGACTCAAAAAATCACTGCCCACATGGAATGCTGGCATCACAGCAGAGGCTTGACCTACTATGTCACAGAGCCAGCCCCTTACAATGATTTCTTTAGGAGCGATTTCTAGGAGTAGAATTTCTGGGTCCAAAGGTGTGTGGCGATCTAAGGCTTTTGTGACAAATTGGCAAACGGTCCTCCTGAAAGCTTGTGCCTGTTTCTTCTCCCACTTTTACTTTCTCACGCAGAAGTTTTTCTTTCTGTTGTGCCCTAGGAGTTCTTAACCTCCCTGGCCACATCCTTTTTGCAGTTACAGAGGGTTTTGCCAGACACCAACCTCCCCGGGCTGCCCGGGGTTAGCCCAGGGGTTCCTGCCTCCCAGACTGAGACGCTGCACTTGGGCACGGGCGTCCTGGGCATGCATCCTCCAAGGCTGAGTTCCAATGGCTAACTCAGCCTCAGTCCCCCACTGCCTGCAGCAGGAAGGTAGCCAGCAGCCTCCATGAAATGTCCCCCATCTGCAGAGAGCACTCCCTGCAAGTGACAGGAGACCCCCCCCAACACACACACATACCCCGCTTTAGATAAAAATGTCCCTTCCCTGTCATTTTTAATCGGGGGACGAGGTGTCATATTTCTCCCCCTCAGGTGCTGGCTTGGCAAGAAACTCACCTAATCCAGAAACCCTTCCAGCAAGGGGAGTGTGTCTGGAAGCGGCGAATGACTACGCACACGTCTACATTGACAAGTCGTAACATATCCTTCTATGGTGTTTTTGCTCTTTTGAAAATGTTAATAAAAACTTAATGTGGAAAAAAACAACTTTTTCCAAATATGTGTACCAATGGGCCTGAGGCAACTCATACTTTCTTATAAAATAAAGTAGGTCACTCACATCAATCACGTTGTCTGAGCACATTTTTTCCAAATTAGGAATTCTCAATCCATCATGCCACGTTGTGGCATCCTTCTACAAACATTTCCTTTTAATACGCTCTTTAACATGATAAGCAAATCTAATAGAATACATTAGTGTCACTCAGTGATGGAGTGCTTCCTCCTGTTGCAATCCACATCGAGTTCGGAGAAACGTTTTTTCCAACAAAACATGACAATGGTCCCAGCTCTGCCAAGGCCACACTGGTTAGCCCGAGAGAGAGCCCTGGGGTTTCCTTCTCACCTCTCCAGCTGTCACATACGAGGGGACCTTAAAAAGATGGTGGAAAAATGAAAGGAAAAGATAAGTTTCTTTGGGGTGCAATAGCATTTTGAAATCCATGCCTGTGAGGAATCTTCAGTAAGTTCATGAGAAAAACTGTATTATGAAAAAAAAAACCTATGCCTGGATTTCAAAAATATTTACACCCCAATAGACCAATCTTTTTATTTCATTTTCTGTGAAGTGTCTTCCTGTGTGGAGACTTGAGAGACGTGTGTGCCCCCAAACCAAGACATCAGTCCGGATTCTTTTTTTTTTTTTTTTTTTTTTTTTTTTTTTTTTTTTTATTTTTTTTATTTTTGACAGGCAGAGTGGACAGTGAGAGAGAGAGACAGAGAGAGAAAGGTCTTCCTTTTGCCGTTGGTTCACCCTCCAATGGCCGCCGCTGCAGCCGGCGCACCACGCTGATCCGATGGCAGGAGCCAGGATCCAGGTGCTTTTCCTGGTCTCCCATGGGGTGCAGGGCCCAAGCACCTGGGCCATCCTCCACTGCACTCCCTGGCCATAGCAGAGAGCTGGCCTGGAAGAGGGGCAACGGGGACAGAATCCGGCGCCCCGACCGGGACTAGAACCCGGTGTGCCGGCGCCGCAAGGTGGAGGATTAGCCTATTGAGCCACGGCGCCGGCCATCAGTCCGGATTCTGCGTGCAGGGAGTGTGTTTCAATGCAGCCTGCAGATCTGGTGGCGCTGCACACGAGCGCATCCTGGCCTGTGCACATCCAGGGCTTGCCCTGGGCTTCCTGTGAAACCCACGTTGCTCCCAGAAGCCTTCCAAATCGCTTGGCTCTTGCAAAAAAACGTGAGCTTGGCTGTGTCCGTGTGGATTCTCCAACACTGGTTGCCGTCTCTTGCAAGTGGCTTTGGACCCGGTGTGAGAAGCATGCTCTGTTTATAACCCTCTTGAGATAAATATATTTGTATGTTCATCTATTTGACAACATTTACCTGGCAGAAACAGTGTTTGTTTCCACTTGGATCACCGGTTCTTAGATTCATGTGTTCAGTGTTAGCACTTGAGTTTCTTGAGGCATTTTTTTTCGGTCATTTGGATGGAGTTTTGGAATAAAACGTTAGGGAAGGTTGGGAATGGGAGAGGTTTGTCGAGCACCCAGGAATTCCACGGTTTCGGGCTTTGGCCGCCTATCAGGAAAACACCGAATGGAAATGGGAAAGTTCAGGCTGTTTTCTGAATGTCTGGTCTCTTGCATCTTTCACCTGGACACGGGGTGGTGGGGACACTGATTAGATTGCCTGCTCCGCGAGTTCCCGTGATGGGCAGGAGGAAGGTCAAGTTAGGGACTCTGATCCGCTGCGGCTTCCTGCCAGTGCACTGCCATTGCCCAGGGCGCATGCTCAGGCCAAGGATCCCAAGAAGCAACCTCAACTCATTCATGCACCTGTGCATGGCGCTGGGGAGGACAAGAAATGAGAAGCCACTTGCTAGCAAGCTGACGGTGACACGGAGAAGGACAAAATGCTTGGGGGGGGGCAGTGCTGCTGCAAGTGGGGGCAGGTGAGAGAGAAGACAAAGACAATGTCTCAGACCAGTCCCAGGTGGTAAGTGAGCTTCAGGTGCACACAAACGGGAGGGGCGTCTACACAGCAGGACGAAGGGGCAGGCATAGGAAAGCTTGCAAGGGCTGGGGCACCTGGCGGATAACTCGGTGCCAGTGAAAGGCAGGCTGCATAAAGAAAGTCGTGGGAAGAAATCAGGGAGGCAGACAAGAGGCATGTGTGAGAGCCACGGGGGCTGCCCCCCCCCCCCCACACACACACAACATGGCTCTGGTCACATCGCACATTTTCTTGAAGCAAGAGGCATATTAAGGTGACAATATTTATGCCGATGCCTTGGACACCCAGGCTCTTCCATTTCACGTGTCTCTTCGCCTGGGATATGCTGGAGCGATGATGGCTTCGCTGTGGCTGCTGTTTGGGATGCCATCCTGGAAATGCCACTGGACCCAAAACCAGCATTCACAGAACTTGAGGACTCTCCTAAGTGCCGTTGTTTCCCACGCGCTGGTTAAAGACGCTGCCACTTCCCTTCCGGACCACAGCCCCAGAGGGGAGCGGGCAAGGCAAACCTTCGCTGGTTTGCTCAGCGAGCATTTATTGAGCAACTACTATGCTTCGAACGTGGCTCTCGGTGTGAGGCAAACAGACAGGGTCCCTCGCTCCATGGGTTTCCTCGCTGATGGGAAAGGCGCAAGATGAACAAGCTAAGTTTGGAGAGTTGTAGGGGAAAGAAAGGGAACAGGCACGGCACTGAGCTAGGGAGCGACTGGAGGTGGGGGGAGGCGTCCCCATCCGAGACGCCCATCGGAGAAGCCCTGCAGAGCAAGAATGGGAGGGGCACTAAACAGAGAGCGGGGAGAGCAGAGGACACAGCAGGTGCACACTCCAGGTGAGGCGAAAGAAGCCAGCGCGTGAGGGGGCTGAGAGTAGCTGGGGCTCGAGGCTGGCAGGAGGCAGTCTGGGACTTGGGGGCCCATGGGACGCTCCCGTGGGGAGCCTGAGCGGCGAATGTGGGGGTCCCCCCCGCGGAGCCACCATTAGCCGTCATCCGCTCTGGCCTCACCGTTGCCGACTTCCCCGCCGAGTCAAACCTATTGCTCACAGAGCATCAGCTTTTATTTTTACAGCAATCTTTGTACCCAAACCACCGTAGCATTTTTAATAACCAGCTGGCAGGGAGTCAGACATCTGTACTTGAAAAAAAGCCCAAGCCAAGTATTTCTAAATGTTTTATATTTACTTGTAACGTTAGAATAACCATGAGGTTGCTCTTTGCATAATCGGAACCATTCTCATTAGAGTTCCACAGATCTCGGGCTGCGTGGGCTTGGGTGGTGGTTTTCATTATGGCGCTGACACTGATCTCCAGGCAGTGAATCTCTCCTTGAACATTTGTGGAAAAAGGGGAAGACTGAGCGAAGCCCGGGCGAGTTAGGAAAATAACTCCAGGAGGATAAGCGTCAGCTTGGCCCTGGGGTACCATGGAAAGAGCTCAGCCTTCCAAGTCCAGCAGCGCTGGGCAACTTTGCACCAGTCACTTAACTTCTCTGTGCTTAGGCAAAAAGGGCATGATAATAGAATCTATGTGTGGAGTCCCGGTGAGGTCTCAGTGACATCACTTGGATAGAAGAGTCTGGAACAAGGCTGCTTTCTGGTTTTGCCTTCCTCCTGAGCTAGGATTTAACACCTGAGATTGAAACACCACCCCCACTGATTTAGTTCTTTTTCCTAAAGTCAAGATGCAAGATTTAACAAAGAAAAATAAGGTGTTGCACTGACTTGTTTAACTTTGAACTTCAGATAAATGACAAATGAGTGTTTGTACAAGTGTGCCTCATACAATATTTGGGACATGCTTACAGTACTTGTTGTTTATCTGAGATTTATTTTTTAAAGATTTATTTATTTGTTTGAAAGGCAAAGTTAGAGAGAGAGAGAGATCGAGAGAGAGAGAGAGAGAGAGAGAGATCTTCCATCCACTGGTTCACTCCCCAGATGGCCTCAATGGCTGGAGCTAGACCCATCTGAAGCCAGGAGCCAGGAGCTCTTTCCAGGTCTCTCACGTGGGTGCAGGGGCCCAAGGACTTGGGTCGTCTTCTACTGCAGAGCTTTACCCGCTGCGCCCCTATCCGAAATTTCAATCTGCCTAAGCAGCCTGCAGTTTATCTGGAAACCCTATTCTGGAGGTTAAATGGTGCTGAGAACATTAGGAAAGGGTGCTGGTAAGACCCGGCCCAGACTTCGTCCACTTACCGGGCACTTGAGTGAGAGGCAGTTCAACGCCCCTTAAGGACCCTGCCTTGAATGGGCCCTGCACATAGTACTGCCAACTGAAGATGAGCAGCTAACAGACCACAAGACCCTGGCACAAGACGGTTGGGTTTGGGAAGCACACGCACTTGGCTTTCACCTGGCACAGGTGAGAAGCCAGGTCCCCTCCCCTGCTCCCCACAGCCAGAGTCAACCTGGAATCCAAAGGAGGTGGCGTGGGGCTCCTGTCTTTTCTCCCAGCCACCTGAGGCCAACACAGAGCCAGGCCTGCACCATGCCCATCCCAGCCCCCGACCCGGCTCCCCCTAGAACAGCGTGGGCTGCGGGAATGGTTACCACCGGCGCATTTCATATTGGATTAAAAAAGCAGAGGAAACTTCCAAGTATGCAGCCCCTTCTGGCACGCGGGCGGCATCTGGGCTGCAGGGTGGGAATGGTGGGCTTGGGGCTGGCGAAGCTGCTGGGGCAAGGTGAAGTCAGGTGTGGCCCCCTGTGAGCCTCCTGGGTGCAGCAAAAGCCGGCATTTCCCCAGATCGCAGGGCTGGGCCCGACATCAAGAAAAGAAGCCGGCCCGTAAATTCCTAGTTAGTTCATTTTTGAAGACTTCTGAATGTGTTTCGAATTTTCTCTAAATGAAGATAATCATAAAAGGTTAAGATATTTAAACAGAGCGCCACCTGATCCCCGCCTTGGTCTCTATGCTTAATTAGTTCCCCAACATATGGTTCGGAGCTTCTTATAAAAACAGGGTAATGACTTGAGATATATTTGGGTATTAGGTCGAATGATGTTGAAGGGACATTCAGAGTCATCTCAAAGGCCTCAACCTGCCCTTGATCTGTGCTGGGAGCTTTGGCTGACATCTGTTTCAAAGAGATATCAGAAAACTTTCCAGCGGCCGCACGATAAAGCGAAAATCCACACGGAGATAGGCATCAGGCACTCAAATGCTTAGGGTTCAGCATTGCCCGAGCAACGTGTGGCCCTGGAACCCAAGTCAGGGTGGGGGCGGCTGGTGGGGGAGGGCTGCCCGAGACGCAGACACTCTGAGCCCTGCAGAGGACTCGAGGCCTTGGCTCGTCTGGAGGGAGCAGAGGGCTCCCCGATGTCCCCAGGGCCCTTGAATCCCAGGGCCTGGTACTAGATCCGGTGCTCCTGAGGAGGGCACCCCATTCAGGTCACCTGGAGTCATTCCCGCACGCCGCCACCCCGGGAAGGCGCTTCCAGCGCAGGATCGAGGATCTGCACGGATTCGTCCCCACTCCCCCACCGCTGCATCCCTCAGGAAGGCGTGCGCACCTCTCTCCATATCCTTCTTCTTTTTTTTTTAAGATGGGTTTTATTTATTTGAAAGGCAGTATGAGAAGAGAGATCAATCTTTCATTCACAAGTTCACTCCCCAAATGGCTACAGCAACCAGAACTGTGCTGATCCGAGCCAGGAGCCAGGAGCTTCTTCGGGGTCTCTCATGTGGGTGCAGGGGCCCAAGGACTTGGGCCATCATCTTCCACTGCTTTCCCAGGCTCATTAGCAGGGAGCTGGATCGGAAGTGGAGCAGCAGGGAGTCGAACCGGTATCCAGATGGGATGCCCGAGCTTTAACCCTCTGTGCCATAGCACCGGCCCCTCCGTATCCTCTTAAATATGGGCTTGGTCCACAGAACACGGCTCCCAGGCAGCCCCTCCCCAGCTGTCAGATTCCTGCCGCTAAGCCCTTCCTATACAGGCACTGGGGATCCAACCTGTTTGTGAAAATCCAGGCCACACATGGGAAACGGCCGTTCCACTCAACACGGTCACCCAGGGCCTTAAAACCTGCCGCAGAGGGCTCAGCTCATTCCGCTGACTCCAGTGCCCTGCACCTGCCCCAAATGTGTTCATTCGTCCACACACTCCCCCACCCCTTGAATAAGCACTCACCCAGCACCTGCTGGGTGGGAGGGCCGAGGTCCTGTCCTGCTCTCCGGGAGCTCCCAGTGGAAGGAGGCAGATCTGACAGCTACAGGAAACACGGGCGAGAGAGGTGTGGGCAACACGACACAGGAAATACGAGAGGAAGCGACCACGGCAGGCAGCTTCGTGGGCAACATGGTTGCGCTCTGGGGGATTGGCCTGTTGGGATGGCGGTGTCTGAGGGCGGCACAGCACTGCTGGTAGAGGGAAAGGCACGAACAGAAGCCCAGAGAAAGGAAACCATTGTGTGGCCCCAAACCAGTGAGACAGTGAGATACTATCCAGGTTGCAAACAGCGTGCACATCCCTGCTCCTCTGCTCCTCAAACACCCTTGGGACGTTAGCAAGGCCAGGATCATTACTGCCATTTTCTAAGTAGGAAATCGGGGTGCGCGGAGTTCATGCGTTTCCCAAGGCCTCACAAGTCAGATGCAGTGCAATCCAGATTCAAGTTCAGGTGTGGACTTCCCAGGTCCACAGAAGGCTGAGCAGCTCAGCCGGAGGTCGGTGGCAGGGGGTCTCCCACGAGGACTTAGGAGGCGACCGTTTCCTTTGCAGTCACTAGGATCCATGCGGCCTGTGAGCGGGCAGCTGGGAGCAGCGGCCATGGCGCTCAGCCCCCCTGTCAGCAGCACCCAGCTGGGCCGGGGGCCAGAGGAAGAAGAGGATGCGGATGCGGGACGGGGGAGGAGGGCTCCGGTCGTGCAGAAGGCGGCACAGAGGCTCCAACAAGCACCACAGCTCTGTGTGTAGTAGGGGCTGGCTCTGAGTCTCCCCACGACAGCGGCGACTTCAGCCTCCAAGACAGCTACAGCTCAGAGCCGCTCCGTGAGCCAGGCCCTTTCTCCTCGGTTATCTCCTCTAGGCCCGACAGCCCGATGGAGTGACTTTTCTGATTATCTCGGGTGTGGACAGCAGCCCCCTGAGGTCTCACATGCCACTCAGATGGCCACCAATGGGAGGCTCCCCGCTGTGCCAGGCCCACAAGCCCCGCCCCACCTACAGTCTGCCCCAAAGTTACCTTTTCCCTCTGTTACCTCCCCTGGGTCCCAGAGGGATCTTGCTGCTCCGGCCCAGCTCAGCTCTGGGTGTGACAGAGAGCACCGCCCTGGGAGCTGGAGACCCGCCCCGGGGCGTCACAGCAGGAGACCTGCGGGAGTGACATCAAAGCCAGCAGGGGTGGCAGAGCAGTGAGGTACAGAAGAGAGCAGGGCCCGGCTGGTCCCTCCCGTGTCATTCCTGTGGCCCTGCTGACAGGCTAGGCCCTCTTTGAAGATCTAGGACACCCCAACCCCAGGTGCAAGGTAGAAGTCACACCAGCCACAGCCAAGCCAGGGGCTGGGAAGTGGGGGTTGCGCAGTGTCCATGAAAAAATGAGGATTCATGCCCATCTGGCCTGGCTTCTCCTCCAGGGGTCCCCCCAACCCCACTGCCTCTCTGCAGC
Organism: Oryctolagus cuniculus; assembly: GCF_051225735.1. Classification (NCBI taxonomy): domain Eukaryota; kingdom Metazoa; phylum Chordata; class Mammalia; order Lagomorpha; family Leporidae; genus Oryctolagus; species Oryctolagus cuniculus. The sequence continues at coordinate 12,873,536 of NC_142881.1, forward strand.
AGCTTGGGACACAGTCTACACCCACGCTGTGTGGATGCAGACCCCTGGTGGCTGGATCAGCCATTCACTTGCTCTGTCTCCAGAGCCCAGGATACAGCCCGTAACATAGTAGATGCTCGGCTAACGTGTGTTCATCAAATGAATAATTATGAGCACTTTTCTGTCTCGTTACACAGTCTTCAATAACCATGGCTATAATGACTATGAAACAGTCCAAACCAGTCTCCTAGAGTGAGATTTTACATGGTTTCTGATTAATAACTACCATTCTTATTTATTTACTTATGAAAGAGAGGGAGAGAGATGAGGGGGAGAGGAAATGGCAGAAAGAGATCTTTCATCAGCTGGCAATAGACAAGGCCGTGCCAGGCCCAATCTCGGTTTCCTACATGTGTGGCAGGGACCCAGCTGCCGGGCTATCACCTGCTACCTCCTAGGGGGCACCTTAGCAGGAAGCTGGAGTTGGGAGCAGAGCTGGCATTTGAGCTGATATGGGGATACGGGCATCCCAAGGGGGCAATCTTAACTGCTGTGCCAAATGCCCAGCATAATAGCTGTAATTTATTTACTTATTTTTGAAAAATTTATTTCATTTGAAAGGCAGGGTTAAAGAGAGGCAGAGAGAAATAGAGAGAGAGAGGTTTTCCATCTGCTGGTTCACTCCCTAAATGGCCACAATTGCCGGAGCTGGGCTGATCTGAAGCCAGGAGCCAGGAGCCAGGAGCCAGGAGCATCTTCTGGGTTTCCCACATGGGTGCAGGGACCCAAGGACTTGGGTCATCTTCTACTGCTTTCCCAGGCCACAGCAGAGAGCTGGATCGGAAGTGGAGTAGTTGCAACTCGAATCGGTGCCCATATGGGATGTCGGCACTGCAGGTGGTGGCTTCACCCTCTATGCCGCAGCGCTGGCCTCTGCAATTTATTTTTTAAAGGTTTATTTGGGGCTGGTGCTATGACACAACGGGTAAAGCCACCACCTTCAGTGCCAGTATCCCATATGAGCGCCAGTTCAAGTCCCCACTGCTCCACTTCTGGTCCAGCTCTCTGCTATGGCCTGGGAAAGCAGTAAAAGACGGCCCAAGTGCTTGGGCCCCTGCACCCACGTGGGAGACTCAGAAGAAGCTCCTAGCTTCTAGCTTCAGATCAGCACAGCTCTGGCCATTGCGGCCAATTGGGGAGTGAACCAGCAGATGGAAGACCTCTCTCTCTGTCTCTCTCTCTCTCTCTCCCTGCCTCTCCTCTCTCTGTGTAACTCTGACTTTCAAATAAATACATAAACCTTCATTTTTTGTATTTATTTGAAAGGTAGAGTGGGACAGAGATAGAGAGACATATCTTCCATCCATTCATTCACTGCCCAAACGCCCACAATAGCCAGGGCTGGGCCATGCTGAAGTCAGGAGCCAGGAACTCCATCGGAGTCTCCCATAGGGGGGCAGTGGTTCAAACACCTGGACCATCTTCTGCTGCCTTCCCAGGAGCACTAGCAGAGAGCTGCGTTGGAAACGGAGCAGCCAGGACTCAATATGGAATACGGGTTACAATATTGCAAGTGGCAGCTTAGCCCTCTGTCACAATGCCAGCCCCAAATAACTACTGTTTAGAAAGTTGCTTATTAAATGCCCAAGAAGATCTTTTTAAAAATTATTTATTTTGGGGCTGGCGCTGTGGCGCAGTGGGTTAATGCCCTGGCCTGGAGCGCCGGTATCCCATATGGGCACTGGTTCTAGTCCCGGCTGCTCCACTTCCGATTCAGCTCTCTGCTATGGCCTGGGAAAGCAGTAGAGGATGGCCCAAGTCCTTGGGCCCCTGCACCCATGTGTGAGACCCGGAGGAAGCTCCTGGCTCCTGACTTTGGATCGGCACAGTTCCAGCCATTGTGGCCAATTGGGGAGTGAACCAGCAGATGGAAGACCTCTCTCTCTCTCTCTCTCTTTCTCTCTCTCTCTGCCTCTCCTCTCTCTGTGTAACACTGACTCTCAAGTAAAAAAAAATAAATCTTAAAAAAATTTATGTTACTTCTTTGAAAGGCAGAAAGAGAGAGAGAGAGAGAGAGACAAAGTGATATCTTCCCTCTGCTGGTTCATTCCCCAAATGGCCACAACAGCTGAGACTGGCCAGCAAAGCTGGGGACCAGGAACTCAGGAAGCAGGTGGTTTTTGCCTCCCGGTGCCCACTGTCTCCCACGGTGAGCCCACCAGCTCCACGGCGGAAGGATCTTTCCGTCTCGTATGTCTCTGAGCCAGCACAGGGCCCGGCCCAAGACCGAGTTCAAAGGCATTCACTAAATAAAGGCGAAAGCTCTTCCCAAGGGTGCAATTATTTTACTCCTCCCTACAGGCCTACATTATGTTTTTAAGTTTCTGACACTTAATAATTGTGCATATTAATGGGTGCAACGTGGCATCTCATTACATGTTTATAGTGTGTGATGACCAGGTCGGCCACATCAAGCACCTGTCATTGTTTGCTCATTCAGGCCATCGCTATTAGCTATTTTGAAATATATCAGGCCACTTCGAAAAGTCCCTGGAAAAAGTGGAATCAAAAGATAAGTTTATTTTAATGCAAAAGTCTTGAAATGTGTGCATAATTTTTTTCATAATGTGCATTTCCATGAACTTTTGAAGACCCTGCATGCAATGCATTCCTGCCAACCGTAGCTATCCAACTGTGCTGTGACCATTAGAAGTTCCTCCTCCTGGGGCTGGCATGGTGGAGCCATAGGTTAAGCTGCCTATGACAGTGGCATCCCATATCAGAGCACTGGTTTGAATCCTGACTGCTCCACTTCTGATCCAGCTCCCTGCTAATGCACTTGAGAAGGCACCAGAAGATGGCGCAAGTGCTTGGGTCCCTGCCATCCATGTGGGAGACCTGGATGAAGTTCCAGCTTCCTGGCTTTGGCCTGGCCCAGCCGTACCTGTCACAGACATTTGGGGAGTGAACCAACGGATGGATGATTGTTTCTCTCTCTCCCTCCCCTTCCCTCTGTCTGTCACTCTGCCTTTCAAATAAATAAAAATATTTTAAAAAATGGTCCTGTTCGACTGCACCCCTGTACCTGGGAGCCTTCCTCTCCCCATCCCCTTCTCCCCCATTCCCAGCCTCTGGTGACCTCTCTGTCCACTTCCATGTCTCCATTCTGGAAGTCATTTGCGTACCCGGCAAAGGCGCTTCTTGTGGACCCGTTGTGTCCCTGTCTCCACAAGTTCATCCCAAGTTCATCCCAGCTGCAGTGATGCCATTCAGGCGGCTTCCAGCCGTCATGAGAACATGCATCCCCATGTCTGGCTGATATCATTCCAGATCACCACAAGGGAATGGGACGTGTCACTCAGCCCCAGTGATCTCGTGGGGAGTGACTACATCATGTCCACGAGAGTCTTAGAAATTGCAAAGATGCTCAGGAATCCACAGAACAGTCGCAGCCATGCCTGCAGCCCTGAGGTCCAGGACTGCTACAGCCCCACCCCCACCGGGGGATTAGTGCCCCAGGGACTGCCAAGCCTTGTCCTGTCTCACTGCTGTGGGCCACTGCAGAGACCCGCACGGCAGGCTCTGTGCTGAGGCCAAGGAGGGAGGGAGACGAGGACAGCTTGTGGAGGTTGTCCAGTTGACATCTGGCCCCCAAAACACGTGGAGCACCCAGAAGCCTGGTTGGGTCCAGAGGCTGCCCTGGGATTGTGTGAGGCCAGTTCAGGTGCATCAGGACAGCCACAGCCTGGTCGCAGTGCCTTTCTGGACAGCAGGCTGAATGAGCACAGGGCCACCAGGCTGTACAGGGAGTTGGTGAGCGCTGCCCGGTCATATTGACTTGCACTTATGTGGCACCACTAACACCTCTGGGAGGCCCCCAGGGGCAGGATGCAGGAGGAAAGGTGAGAGGTGATTGACCTCAGTGGATGATGGTTTGGAAGGCTGACGTCCAAGACCAGTGTGCATCCAGGCTGCTTCCCTCCGAAGGCTCCGAGGGAGAATCTGTGCTGTGCCCATCTCCAAGCTCCTGGCAGTTGCCAACAGTCCTTGGCTTGCAGACTCCTCACTGCCATCTCAGCCTGCAAGCTCACGTGGCCTGTTCCTCTCTGTGTCTCTCTGTGTGTCTGTTTCCAAATGTCCCTCTTCTTAGAAGGACTCATCATCAGATGGGGGCCGCTCTCATCCAGTACTCTCTTGCTTAAACTTGACTACATGTCCAAAGACCCTGGTTCCTATCGGTCGCATCCACGGGGTCTGGTGGACATGAATTTGGGATATCTGCAGTCCCAGAGGAAGGAAGGAGCCAAACTGAAGCCTCTGTCTTGGGGGAACAGAGAGGTTCTTCTGTAGCCCATGTGCTGTGAGCTTCCACCTGGGCTTCTAGGGTTAAGACCCCTGGAGCAAAGGGCCAAGTTCCGTCTATGGCGGCATCTTTCAGGAGGGTCTCGTCCGGCTCCCTTGGGGCATTATCCTAGAGCCGACTCTGAAGATTTTGCTTGAAGGACCTTGAGAGATCACACCCACCATCTTATGGTTGGAAATGCTGAAGTCCAGAGAAATCAAATTCCTTTTCTCAAGTGGCCCTGCCCCTTGACTCTGCCCAGTTCCTTTTGTACGTGGTCCTTGTCTTAAATACTTCATTCTGACGACAGTGGTGGCATTGATGGGTGACTTGCAGAAATCGGGGAGACTTTAAGCTCTTTGTAATCTATGTCAGCCTCAAGTTCAAGGGACACCTCAAATGTTAACTAATGATACTGCTATTACTCGCTGTTATGAAAAGTGTGAAGAAGCAGCAAGTCTCTTCTTGTAACACACGGCCTCCACTGATGCTTACGTGACCCTCGGCTCCTCCTCCTTCCCAACTACATGGTCCCTGGACCCCTCCAGCGTGGAACTCTAGAGCCTTCCAACAACCATCAGTGCCCGCTACCACCTCCTGCGTGCTGAGGGTTCGCCATGCGCCGTCCGCAGGGCTGCACAGGCGTCTGCTCGGCTTTCTCTCCAGCAGCCCTTTGCAACAGGCACTGCTGTTCTAGCACACAGGGAAACAGTAGCCAAGTCTGGTCCGCAGGCATGTTTGATTGTTCTCTGCTCTGAATGACTCTGGTGGGACAAGCACTCTCCACTTGTCCAAAGTTCCATCATCCCCTGTCATTGTAACCCCAGTTCCTTAAAAGATAAGATAATGTCTTCTTACTAGACAGGTAGAGAGCGCTCCTTGAGGCCAGCACCATGGCTCACTTGGTTAATCCTCCACCTGCAGCACTGGCATCCCACATGGGTGCCAGGTTCTAGTCCCAGTTGCCCCTCTTCCAGTCCAGCTCTCTGCTGTGGCCCGGGAGTGCAGTGGAGGATGGCCCAGGTGCTTGGGCCCCTGCACCCGCATGGGAGACCAGGAGGAAGCACCTGGCTCTTGGCTTCAGGTCAGCGTGGCGCGAGCCATTTGGAGGGTGAAGCAACCTGTCAAATAAAAAAAAGAGAGAGAGAGGGCTCCTCCTGTCTGCTGGGCCACTCCCCGGGCACCCAGTTGCATCAGGCCAAAGCTGGGAGGCACAAACTCAACCCGGGTGTCCCACGTGAGGTGGTGGGAACCCAATTACTCGAGCCATCCCTGCTGCCTCCGAGGGTCGGCAGGAGCTGGAGGAAGGCGCCAGGCATCAAACCTAGGTGCTGTGACATGGGACACAGGCGTCATAAGCAGCATCTTAACCACAAGGTTACATGCCTGCTCCTCTGTATCGAGATATCCACACACCATGGGAGTCATCCACGTCAAGTATATTAATTAGTATATTAATCGGTGCGGGCAACCACCTCCACACTCTCCATCACCTCTAGAGTCACCCCTGGCCTTTAGCTACTGCCTCCCTATGCTCCCCGCCCTGCTGCAGTCCTACGCAAGCACTAATGCATCCACTCTATAGATCTGCCCGTTCTAAGCATTTCATACTAGTGGCTCCATAGGACTTGCAGCCTTGTGTGTCTAGCTTCTTCCATGTGGTATAATGTCTCTGCAGTTCATCCACGGGATAGTTTGCTTCATTACTTCCTTGGGTGATGACACTCCACTGTATGGAATGTTTATACTTTTTATAACTGTATCACTTTTTTATAACTGTTTATACTGTATGTTTATACTTTTTTCTGTTGATGGACACTTACGAGACAATGTTTTCTCGGCAGTTGGTGGAAGTTCCTGCTCTAAGTGCTTTACCTCACTTAATCCGCACAACGACCTTGTGAAGTAGGGGTTATTAGCCTTGTTTTACAGAGACTGAAATTGAGGCACAGAGAGATTGTCTATCAAATGGTCCAAGGTCATACAGCAAGCGGCGATCTGCTTGGCTGCTGAGTTTGTTTGTGGCTCCTGGTGGCACATGAGCCCTCTTTTAATAGGATCCTTAGGGGCAACTGGCATCAGCCCCCACTTACCCCTAAATGAAATAAAAGATGGCACACGAGGAGCCTTCTCTTTCCATCACCCCCCCAACCTTGACTCCCTCTCTGGACTGTCCAGTCCCCCTCGGTCAGCAGTCCGGAGAGCCACTCTGCAGCACAGAGGGACCCCTTCTGTCAACAAACGGTGTTTGGGACACAAGCCCCTTCCAGGAGCCCTGCAAAGTTCTCATTATTTGGGACCTCACTAATTCAATATTTGTGATCGTTTCCTGAGGCTGGATTGGGTGAGCAAACATAGCTTCAGAGAGGGTGAAAGTCACTGTGTGCAGAGGGCTGTGGAGGGTACCGGAGCATCCTGGGCAGTGCAGCAGCTCAGATGTGAGCCGGACCCCACTTCGGTCTATCCTTAAGCAGCCCCTGAGGACCCAGCCGGCGATTCGCTAACTGGCAGGGGACAGCGCTCGAAACAGGTGCTGCTTCACACCCATTCTGTTGTTCTTGAAACCCAAATCCTGCTGGTCAGTTTCACTTCTTCAGCGGAAAAGCTGCCTCCCACCAATCGGACATCAGCCAGCAGAGGCAGTGAGCCCCCAGATGCCCCTGGGACCGCCTCTCGGTGAGAAGCATCTGTGATGACGTCTTAGGAAGGGTCCAGCAGCAGAGGGCTCTGGAGGGAGCTCCTGAACTTGGAGACCCCGTCTCCCTTTCACAGCCCCTGTTGTTCTTTCCACGGAGAAATTGCACCCAGCCGAGAAGTCTAAGGCCAGGGAGACGAGCCCTGACCACCTTAAGCCTGTGGAGTCCAGGCTGCCTTTGATCTGGGCATTGCCTGGGGTCCTGCGAGGGAGAGTGGGGAGGGAGAGTGGGGAGTGTCTGCCGCTCCCAGGATTCCACAGAGAAATCTCCAGCTCTTTCTAGAACCTTCCACCTGGGTTGTAACAGGTGATGGGCTCAGGTTGCCTCACCCCATCTGAGTTGGGGGTTAATCATCTTAGAGTAGCAAAGAGATTCCAATCTCCTGCTGTCTCCCAGGGGATGTCCTTGGCCCTTCCTGCTGGGGTAGGGAGAGGCGAGAGCAGAGACCCAGTAAAATACAGGGGTCTATGACTCACTGTGCCCTGGCTCCCGCCAGCCCCACTGCTATGGCTGCAGAAGATACTGAGTAGGGAAAGCCAGAGAGCTGGGGCTTTGCAGCTGGCCTCCTCTCCGGATCCCTGTTCTCCCTCCAGGAAAGGAAACCTGCAATTGGAAGGGACTGAAAACAGCCTCTAACTCGTATCCTAGATCTGACCCATTGGTAGAAGCTGCCTAGAGGACTGTGTTAAGGATTTTGAGGACTAGCAGGAGAGAGCTGGAATCGACTGGCCATGCCTGCATGAGCAAGGAAGAGAGAAAGCAGGGGCACGTTGACTTGCCGGAAGAAAGTGGAATTTAAAGATACAGCTTGGGGTCAGCGCCATGTCTCACTTGGTTAATCCTCCACCTGTGGCGCTGGGATCCCATGTGGGTGCCGGGTTCTAGTCCCGGTTGCTCTTCTTCCAGTCCAGCTCTCTGCTGTGGCCCTGGAGTGCAGTGGAGGATGGCCCAAGTGCTTGGGCCCTGCACCTGCATGGGCCCTGCACCTGCATGGGCTCCTGGCTTCGGATCGGCACAGCTCTGGCCGTGGTGGCCATTTGGGGAGTGAACCAGGGGAGGGAGGACCTCTCTCTCTCTCTCTCTCACTGTCTATAACTCTACCTGTCAAATAGATATATTTTAAAAAAAAGATACAGCTTATTTTGCTGCAAACATTTTTGAGATCCGTGTCCAGGTTTTTCATAATACCCATTTTCCATGAGCTTTTGGAAGTGCCCATGTGTGTCTGCATCTCGCGATGTTGCTTCGCAAAGTCCTCTGGCTTAGATCTTGTACGGTTTGATGATTCCTTTTGCCTACACTGTTCTCATTGCCTTCTCCCAAGACCTCTTTCAAGGGTCCTCCCACCCAGCAGGAATTGACAGTGGTCTGGGGGTAATTGCTTGCAGAGTTGGGCCGTATCACTTAAAGAGACCGAAGGCCAGGGGAGACCGATGTCCTTTGAGACCTGAAACAGGCCCACATGAGAGTCCCTGGTCACCACTACGTTGACCAGCCCATGTGGACAACCCCATTCCGAGGCTGCTCACCACGAGACAAACGCAAAATGTGACCTCCATGGGCCAGGCTGCGGCGTGGAAGACCCAGAAGCAAACCACCATCACCAGGAAATGAAAGGAAGTTTGAGCAGAGGCCTGCTGGAAGGAGGCGGTCTCTCTGTCTGTACTCTGAAGTTATAACTACAGGGAACTTCAAAAGTTCCTGGAAAATGGAATTAAAAGTTGATTTTCGGGGCTGGTGCTGTGGCATAGTGGCTAAAGCCGCTGCCTGAAGTGCCGGCTCCCATGTGGGCTCGAGTCCTGGCTGCTCCACTTCCGATTCAGCTCTCTGCTATGGCCTAGGAGAGCAGCGGAAGTCCTTGGGCCCCTGCACCCACGTGGGAGACCTGGAAGAAACTCCTGGTTCCCAGCTTCAGATAGACCCAGCTCCAGCCATTGCGGCCATTTGGGGAGTGAACCAGCGGATGGAAGACCTCTCTCTCTCTCTCTCTCTCTCTCTGCCTCTGCCTCTCTGTAATTCTGCCTTTCAAATAAACAAATAAATCTTTTTTTTTAAAGTTGATTTTCATGCAAAAGGTTTTGCAACCATGCCAAAAGTTCATGGAAGAAACTGTTCATGGATTTCAACAAGTTTTGCACCCAAATCAACTTATCTTGTAATTCTGTTTTTCCGTGAACTTTTTGAAGCGCCTGCATAGTACCTCCCCTGAAGGGGCCCTCATGACGATGATGCAACCAGATGCACACGCAGGGCTCCAACCCACCCGATCACGGCGGTCCAGCGCTCGTGGTATTGCTCCCCAGGCTCCCTCGTTGGTGGCACGGGGCCTGCGGCTATGAAATGTGTTCTGAAACCGGCCCTCCCTTGGGCAGGGTGGGGGCGAGCTCACCACTGAGGCCCCACCTTTACCAGTTGCAATAATACGATTAGTCATTTCTCATTCCTGAGATGTCTGGATGGGTGGGTGCCTGTGTGCATGCGTGAGTGTGTGTGTGTGCGCTTTGCCGAGAAGAAGGGGAAAATCCATATTCTCTCTCTTCTGACCGAATTAATCAAATAAATCTTCTGTAAGGAGCTGCTAAATGAATCACAGATGTCTCTGCGCTTTTACAGGTTGCAGAAGGCACCCGTTACAGTTCTTTTAATTTATCAGAGGAAAAAAGATGCCCTTCTGTGCCCCTTTTGCTCTCGCAATAATAATCAGAGCCGGTCTATTTTCCAAGGGTCCGAGACTCATTTTCAAAAAATGTGTATCAATAGATGTAACAGCAGGAAGACTCTCTTGCCAAGTTCCAGCCTCCAGGACGGTGAAGGTGCCGGCTGGGGAGAGCATTTATAAAACCACATTTAATAAAAGAGAGTGTTATATTAAGTATGTTTGCTAGTGTATTTAAGCATATGGTTTCCATATCAGGCATCAAGATGGCAAACACATGCTCTACCTTCCTCCTAACCTTTGCTGGAGATATCCTTCCTAGGGGGTGTTGGGATGGGAGGGTTTCTTCGTGGACGTGAGCGTGGGGTTTTGTTTTGCCTTTCACAACCGTGGCTCATGCAGAAAAACATCGCGGACGGCTCAGAGCGCGTGGGAAGCCGCGGCCTTTTCTGCTTACGGCATCAGCCCCCAGAAACTTGCCTTGCTCGCTGTCTGCACTGTCCCAACGCTCAGCCCTGGCCTTCTCCGAGGCGCTTGCTTAGAGGCTGGTCAGCGTCACAGTGTGAATCGGTTTCAGCTGCAAAGAACTGGAGCTCCTGGCTTTGCGATGGGAACCCCTGGGGGAAGCGCGCTTGGGCGTCCCTGTTTACCTGCAGGCCGTCTGACTGTCTGCAGAGCCCCATGTGGTCCCCGGGGGGCTGAGTGAATGCTGGGGATTTTGTCTTATTCCTGGAGATCAGGGGCGATCGGCTGTGGCCATCGGTGGTGGGGGGGGGGTTCATAAACAGCCCACCACTCTCAAAAGGGCGAAACAATCCACCCCCACCCAGTTCCCAGACAATCGCAGAAGCCCAAATGCCCAAGGAGCAAGAGAATTGGGTGGGGGCCCCTGCAGGGAGGCTGCCCGGCCCACCCCTACCCCCACCCCAGCCCGAGCAGATTTGCCCGAGCGAGTTATAAATCTACCGGTACCATTTCTTTTTCGTCACTTGCCTAATCCCGTGCCCTTCGTTTCATGTGCTGTAATTATTAACATCTGCTTTCGGAGCCCGGCCCGCATGGAGCTCGCAAAGGCAGTTTTCAGCGCAGAACAATGGCGACAGCTGTTTCATTTAGCCTAGGGCCAGCACTTCCTGTTCAGTCTACATCTGCCCTCCTGTGTCCAATTTCTGCTCCAGGGTTTTGTGTTTTGTTTTCTGTTTTTTTTTCCCCCCTTCCTCTGACCTTGCTATATGTTTAAGAAGAATTTCTAACTTAGCACCCCAGCTAGTATTTCTAGCACATTTGCTTATTAGATTGGCGACAGCCAGAGGGAGATAGGAGAAAGCCCAGATTGTCTCCAGTAGCAAATGCGGTAGAAGGCAGGGGCAGAAGAGGAGGGCTGGCCGGGGACCCAGGAGCCAGGTTCTCGCGAGATTCCTGGGGCAGCAGGTTGGCGCTTATGTGACCTCTCTGGAGCTTAGACACAAGGAAGATGGACTCAGCTCCCCTGTCCCCCAGCCAGGGGTCATCTGTGTAGCTTATTTGGTAAGGGATCACCTGAGCTTCCCACTGGGGGAGCCCTGTGTCCATGGGTGGCCACCGACGTGCAAGGGCCCTGCCTTGGGGACAGAACAAGCTCGCCTGATGACTCTCTGGACGTTCATCCATGGAGTCACCAGCGATGTCATCGAAAGCCCCTCCAGTCTGCACAGGAAAATCCAGAGGGGGACAGGAAACACTGTGGAAAGGAGAATAAGGAGCCAAGCTTTTGCTAAGTCTGGACCCCCTTAGCATGCATGACTGCCCGGCTCCTGCCCTGCCGTCTGCCCCACCTCGCCTGCGTCCATCCAATCCACACCTAGGGTCCCTGTGCGCTGCAGTCCAGGAGTCCAGTGAGTCCTGAGGCTCCACCACGGGGCTGGGTTAGAGTGCGGGCACTGCCTCCAGGGCTTGCTGGAGCAGAGGCCATCTCAGCCAGGGCGGGAACTTGTAGGATGGTTTAAGCGTCCTGCGGATGCAGCACACTCACTGTGAGAGCCAGTGGTTGGGCGCAGCGGGATGACCCAATAGCACTTACAGAGCCCAAGGCATCAGGACTGGCAGAGGCCCTGGGGAGTCACTGCTCCTTCCTGCAGAGGCAGCCACTGGGCACAGAGAAGCACTGACCATTCTGCACGCGTGGCTTGCTCCAGCTCGGGACGGGACTCCAGCAGCAGCGGCCAGGGCCCGAGACCCACTCCGGGGCCACACTTCCTGGCCTCCAGTGGACAACTCAAACTCAGTGGCTCCTAAGCCAAGGTTGGCACAGCCGTGATGCCGGGGTCGGGGCCTGGCAAGGCATGGGGAGCGGCACAGCTCCCACACCCAGAGAGCCCCACACTTCCCACCATTAGCAGAGGCATCGCAGGGAAGTCCCTAGATTCAGAATGCGAGGACCAGGCAGCATAGCCTCAGAGGGGCCGCTGGCCTCTGGGCAGGTGGCCGCCTGTGCCCCCTGCACCTGCAGGAGAGCTTCCTCCCCCAGGCGCCCACCCCAGCCTCTCTCCCTGTCCCCCTCGCAGGCTCTGCCTCCCCCTCCACCTTCCTTCTCTTTCTCACTCTCTCCTTTTCTTCTTAAAGTTAATTGCAACTTTTTTCTCAGCGCCCTGATCTGGATAAGCCACATCTCATTAGAAGAAGATTTAGCTTCAGCCAAAGCAGACTGGAGAAGGAATCCCTAATCAACAGAGAAAAGATTTGGGTGTAATTGCTCTCTCCTGCCATCCTGCCCCCACCCCCCGCCTCCGCACTCTCTCTGCTCATTAATCCGAACAGAAAGGCGCCATCGAACATCTTGCTGTTCGCAGCGAACAAATCCAGTGCTTTGGGGTTCTTGGGGGGCCTCGAGGAGGGCTTTGCTGGAAGGAGTAAACCTCTCTGAGGGTGTGTGTTTGGGAAGCGCTTTGGTTGCTGGGGTAAATATTGAGATGCTTTGATTAGGAGGTGGGTTGCAAAGCCCTGTTGGTTATTGGGGTGAGTGTGACATGCATCAATAGAACATTGATGGTTGGGGTGGTTTATGGGAGTGAATTGCTTTTGGGGTTGGGAGATGGGTGGGTGACGTGGTTTTGTGGCTCAGGGGTGCATGGGTGGCCCTTGGGTTGCACGGCACGTGTGTGTGTGTGCGCATGGAATGCTCTGTGTGCCGGACGTGTGTGTCACATGCACAAGGACCCCTCTGGTGTTTCCCTCTCCCCCAAGTCAGAGCCCCGCTGATGCGTCAATAGTGCCACACAGGAAAACGAACTTAGGAGCAAAGTTTGTGCTTGTAGCGACCCTGGGTCCTTGAACACCCACTGGTGGAAGCGTGCCGCATGCTCATGCTCTTCCTGCCGAATTTGGGAATGTTTCCTTTTGACCATGTATCATGGGGGAGGGGGGATCTTGCAACAGAAAAGCAATGCATGCTCAGAAAGGAAAAAAGCAGCCACACTGCACGCTCCTCCTGGAGAGGAGCGAATGTCACAAGGAGCTACATCATGAAAGGAGGCTCTCACAGCACCCGGACCTGTCCTCCTCCTGCCATTCCAGAAACGGGCCGTGCATCTGTGCTCCGCAGTGGCTTGTGTTCTACACGATTCTGCACTTGGCTCTTTTTATTAACTGTTTTAATTTTAAAGAAGATTTTTTTTTATCTATCTGAAAGGCAGAACGGCAGAGAGCAAGAGAGACGGAGATCTTCCACCTGCTGGTTCACTCTCCAAAGGCTCACGAAAGACCAGGCTGGGCCAGGGCAAAGCCAGCAGCCCTGAATTCCATCCAGATCTCCCACGTGGGAGGCAGGAACCCGAGTACTTGAGCCATCTGCCGCTGCCTTCCCAGGCACATGGGCAGGAAGCCGGATGGGGAGCAGAGTAACTGGGACTCCAACAAGTGCTCCAATATGGGATGCAGGTTTTGCAAGAGGCAGCTTAGCCTGTTGCACCATAACACCCAACTTTGCATTTTTCATTTAGCACTAGATTTCGGACATTCTTCTCTGTCAGCATGCACTTTCACTAATGTTGTGTTTTCACTCGTAAAGCTCGTTAATTGAGAAAAATGATAGGGTACCTCTGCTGCACAAGCCACCGTACCAGCCCTTCCCCCAGGGAGCATGGTGACGGCCCCGCCTGATGCTGAGCCTCGCTTAATCCCCAGGACACCCCAGAAGGAGCTCCTACCCACTCATTGATGAGGACACCGATGCTGAGAGGGGCTGGGGAACTTGCCAAAGTCACACCGAAGGTGGCAGAGCCGGCGTTTGAACCCAGGCAGTCTGGATGCAGGGCTCTGGCCCCAGTCACTGCCTTCCAGAGAAAGGGAAGGAAACAAGCGGGGACGGGGGTGAACGGAGAGGAGATCTGTCCCTGCTGCTCCCACACTCGCTGGAGAACTTAAGACCTCTGCTAGCCCCCCTCCCACGTCGCCTACTGTGTTCCAGCCCAGGCTCGCAGGGTCCCTCTCTGTCCTCATCAGGGTCCTCCAGGGTTCCCCAGTCCTGGCCTGGGTGCTCTCTGCAAGCCCTGGGTCTGCTGCTGTCAGGAGAACCAAGGAAGCTCCGGCTCGCATCGCCTGTCCCAGTCCCCAGAGGTTGAAGCCTGGCTGCAGCCTTTTTATGTTGCCCTGGGCACAGCCTGTGCCCCCACTGTACTCCTTCCACCTAATCATTGTCCACTGGCAGTGATGCCCACAGGAGTGGGGCTCCCCGAGAATGAGGGTATGCAGGTCAGGCCACGGTTGAGCTGCAGCCACAAGGGGAGGCGCTCAGCTGGAAAGAGCAGACGAGTGTGGAAAGTCCAGGTGCCCCGTGACCGGAGCCCTGGGCTCCAGGCTGGCCTGGAGCTGAGCCCCCCTTCAGCCAGGCCACAGTTCCGCCAGCTCCCACAAGCACAGCACCTTCTGTGCTCTCTTGCCTCTTCTTCACCGCATGGCCAGAACAAGATGAGCCTCTGCAGAGAGAGTAAGTCCTGTTTGCGGTGCTGAAGGAAACTGATCTGCGGAGAGAAGATTTGCGAAGGCAGCTCAGTGAGCGGCTGAGTGCATGAATACGTGGGCGCCTGTGACACCGCTGCAAGCCCAAGGTGGACCCCGCACAGCCCGCCAGGGTCCCTGGCCACAGTGATACATTTACCAGATAGTGAAACGGTGACACATTGAAGATATTGGGTTATGTGAAACAAAGTATGGAAATTAATAACGGTGTGTGTATGCCAAGGGTTTTGCTCCATCTGCGCCCTTTACCTTTCTTACTGTGGCTATTAGAAAGTTTAAAATTACATACGTGGGGGCCAGCATTGTGGCACAGTGGGATAAGCCACTGTCTGCAATGCCAACATCCCATATGAGCGCCAGTTCAAGTCCCAGCAGCTCTGCTTCTGATCCAGTTCCCTGCTAATGTTCCTGGGAAAGCAGCAGAAAACAGCCTGAGTTCTTGGGCCCCTGCAGCCACGTAGGAGACCCAAACAGAGTTCCAGGCTCCTGGCTTTGGCCTGGCCCAACCCCAGACCACTGTGGCCATGGGGGAGGGGGTGAACCAGTGGATGGAACATCTCTTTCTTTCCCTGTAACTCTTCCTTTCATATAAACAAGTGCATACATCTTTTAAAAAATCAATAAAGTAAAATTTGTGACTCCCTTCATTTTTGTCCTGGACAGCACTGACCTAGAAGGCAACGTAGCCTTTTGAGAATAGTATTATTCCCATTTTACCAATAAACACATGGGCTGGGATGCTGAGCGGCTCGGCCAAGGATGCCAGCTAATGGCTTCAGGAGTCAGAACTCACAGGACAAGAGGCCAGAGATTTCCACCTGGAGGAGTCTACTGGATCCACCAGATCCTATGTGCAAGTGTTGAGTGCCAGTGAGCACTGAGGCACACTGGGAGTCTGGGGAGAACATCGGAGAAGCCTGGGATTCGACCTCCCCGGCGCTTGCTGGGAACGTTAAGTCCCAGGGTAATTGCGCATGGTACTCAGGCAGGCTTTGGGGGTCTCCGTGTGAACGTGGGGTCCCTTCCTCACTCTGGGCTTCAGCTCCTGTATCAGTCAATGAGGGGCTGGACTGGATGTTCTTGAAGGCCCACCAGGACCCCTGGGCGTCTCAGCAGATTCTTCCCTCCCAGGGCTGGGGGTGAGCTGGAGAACACCCCGCTTTGCCCACAGCTGAGTGACAACCTCTTCTGTGCCATCTGGAAGATGGGGGCGAGAAGAGCGTGGACTTTGGAGAACTGCTCCAAGTATCAGTGAGACAATGCCAGCGATGCACCCAGGAGGTGCATGATAAATGCAGTAACTAGGTTAACCAGCTGGCTGGGATAGTGCAGGGTCAGTAGCCTCAGATTCTGGGGCAGTATCTGTCTTGGCGCCTCCCCCTAACCTGACACACTCAACGGCTGAATTTGATCTAAGACAGTTTCACCTTGAACTTGGCTTTTGAAGGGTTTGTTACCACTGCAACTCGATTCCCTGATTGAATGTGTAACAGAAGCAACTGGGACAGATGAGGGCAGCTGGGCAGGAGCCCGCAGGGAGACCGGCGGTTCTCGTCAGAAGCATCTTCTAGAGTGTTTGGAGTAAGTCCAGAAAATTCCTCGCCCGGCCAGAAGTCAAGGGCTTACTTCTTTCCCCCAGCAGCAGGGGTCAAATGTCCTCTTCTGTTCTTTGGAGGAGCAATGCAGATCCACGGCCACAGCCCTTCCTCCTGCCCCTTTCACTGTGGGAGGACCCTGCCCGAATGCTGGGTAAACAGCCTCCTCTGTTAGATAAAGGCTTTATCATCTCGCCTCCTGCGTTCAACCTCTTTGTCACGACTCTGCAAATCTTCAAATCTGGAATCTGCATTGGGAGTAAGGGGAACTTGATTTTGTATCCCAAGTGGTTATCTTGCACTCAGTGGGGAGAACCCTGAGTTCAAAGTGTAGGCTCGCAACCGTCTCTGGCGTTCGTCGGCTGCCATCTGCTGGGCAGTCCTGTAATAGCCTGGTTCCCTCGCTCTCTTGCTCACTTGCTGAGAAGGATATGTAAGTCAGCCATGGTCTTAGGCACCTGGATTATCAGGCAACAAAATAGACGAATTCCCTTATTCTTTGCATTACAGTCTTGCTAAGTGCATGGGGAAAATTCAAGGAGAATTGTAGGGGAGATTGGAAATCCTGGATGGGAGAAGGTGAGTTAGAGGTTTCATCTGCTAGAGAGACAGACAGACAGATAGCCAGAGCTCACACCCACCAGTTTACTCCCCCAGATGCCTCCAATGGCTGGGGTGGGCCGGACAGAGGCCAGGAGCCAGGAACTCAATCTGGGTCTCCCAAGTGGATGGAAAAAGCCCAGAGACCTGATCCATCACTACCACCTCCCAGGGTCTGTGTTAGCAGGAAGCTGGAGTCAGGAGCTGGGACTCAGACCCAGGCATTCCGACATGGGATGCGGGCATCCCGGCCAGGGTCTTACCCACCGGGCCCAACACCCACACCCCTCACCCCCGGAACTGAAGTTTTAAATAGTTTTTAGGGTTAGGCTCACCGAGAAGGTGACTTTCAAACATAACTTGAAGGAACCAAGGGGAGTGTCGTGGACTCCAATATGCGACATGGGGGTCTTGAGTGGTGTCTTAAGCTCTCAACTAAATGTTCACCCCATGATCCATAATAGTTAAAGCCTCGACCAGATAGACACTGCACCCTCAGGAAAAGTTCTGCTCTGGAAAGAGAGGAAGAGAACGAGGTCTGGAAAAAGATATCAGCCTAACCCATAACATTTTATTTCTCAGTAAGAGACAGTGGACACACCTATGGCAAAATAATACCTGGTATTGACTTTCCAGTCATTTCATTTACTAAATGAATTCATTAATTCAACACTGTGTGTGTGACCCCTGTGTTGCCGGGGAGTGAGCTGTGAGTTCCTGCATCACAAGGAAGCTGGCAGTGAGACCAAGCCCACATAACCTGAGGTCTTAGCTCACTTTGCTAAATCACCCTCGCTGGCCTGGATTTGCTGATACCTCACTGCGGAGCTGAGCACTGAGCCCCTGGGAGATCCTGGACTGCAGCTTTCTCTCCTTGTGCTAGCTCTATCTGCTTTTGGAATCAGGATAATACTTGTTTTAAAAAAATGAATTGGGCAGTGTTCCTTCTTCTATGTTCTGGAACATGATGCAAAATTTGTGTTGATTGCCCCTTGAATGTCCAAGAGAATTCTCCAATAAAAGCACCCTGGAAGCTTTTTAAGTGACGAACTCATTTTTTTTTTAAATAATTAGAAGACTATTCAGTTGTTTTGGTCGGACTTTGGTAATGTGTGTATTTGAGAAACAAATAGACTGGGTCCATGTCTTTTAAGATGTTGAACTTATAAGCATAAAGTTGCTCAAAGTATCTGCTTATTGTCTTTTTAATGGCTACGACATCTGTAACAATACCCATCTCACTTCTGATAATGTTACTGTTGATTTTTGTCAGTCTCTAGTGATTAACCAGTTTTATTGACTTTTTGAAGAACAGCCCTTTTGTTTCATTGATTTTCCCCATTATTCTGCTGTCTTCAGTTTCATAGATTTCTGCTCATGTTTGTGTTTCCTTCCTCCCTCTTTCTTTGAGTACAGTTTTGTCTCCTTCTCGTTGTTGAAGTCAGAACTTTGGTTATTGACTCAAGATGTCTCCTCCTTTCAACATTGGCATTCAGTGCTATGAATTTCCCTCTCAACACTGCTTTAGCTGTACCTTAGAGTTCTGTGAATTTCTAATTTCCTTTGATAGTCTCTCTTTGGCCTTGACCTATTTAGAAATAGGCTGTTTAACTTCCAAACGTCTGGAGACGTTTCTGTTGTCTTACGCTCACTGTGTTTTAATAACTTTCTCTGGTATTACTTTATTCTAATGAGACCAGGACTTCGTCTACTTGGTGTACTGCTCCATCACTAATGCTGAGAACAGGACAACAGTATGTGCTCACTAAATAAGGACGAATGACTGAACTATTTCACTTATAATCATTAAGAAGAAACCTGAAGTTTAGAAGGGGGAGAGAAATCGCAGAAAGTTGATGGTGATTCTTCCTGGGTGGAGAAATATGATCATCTTTTCTTTGTCTTAATCTTTTATATCTTTGATGTTCTCTGCAATAAGCATTGCTACATTTACAATCAGGTAAAGACGTGATAAAAGTGGGGGCCGCCATTTCTGACTATTTTTACTCCCTCTCTGGAAGGTCCTTTCCGAATTTGAGTTGCTGAAAAGCTGAAGATGAGATGCAGGACAAAAGGACCCCCCAGGAGGTCCTGGAGTTGACCAAACCCAGACCCTCAGATGGGCATGGCCCCTGCCAGCCCCTCAACTTTGTAGGTTTCTGAGACTGCGGTTACAATAACCTTATCATTGAGTTCATGTGCATCTGGAGTCACAGGGTCCATTTCAAACTTCTCATGTAAAGGCCTTTTGAGATCTCATAAATTAGTGTTCACCCCAGACGAACTGGTGCAATGTTGTAAATAGAGCATCCACCTCCTTAAGTTCAGCCATCAGAATTACTTTGAAATTTTACTTTGAGGAAACAGTGTTGATCAGTGTTTGTTTTCAGAATTCACAGTGCACAACAGATTGCTAAAAAATAATAGGACAAAACAGAGAGGTGATATTGTATGTTTTCTTTATCTTAATGCCACCATCGTATTAATAATACCTTATATTAATAATTAATAATATATAATAAAATATATAATTAATAATACCTTATATTAATACCTTTAGCCACACCTCTTCATATTTTTAAAAAATATGAATTTCTTTATTGAGAGAGAGACAGAGAGAGCTTCCATCTGCTGGTTCACTCCCCCAAATGCCTTCAATGGCTGGGGCTAGGCTGGGGTTGAAGCCAGGATCTGGGAACTCAGTCTAAGTCTCTCACATTGGTGACAGGAACTCAGTGACTTGGATCAACACTGCTGCCCCCAGGGTCTGCATTAGCAGGAAGCTGGAGTCAGGAACCAGAGCCAGGGACCAAACCCAGGAACCCCAACACGAGACGCTGGCGTTTTAGCTGCTAAGCTAAATGACCACTCCTCACTGTATGCTTTCAAGACAACTTACTTGGAGAGCCAAGTAGACGAGACAATTTGATGAAACCCAGGCACCCAAGTTCACTGCTGAAAGAGTTCCTGGGCGAGGACAGTTTCTGAAGACGGTAAACAGACTTCTCTACTATTGAAAATAATCCAGAGAACTTGGTTTCACTTTTTTTGCACTTTTCTTCCACGAAGTAATTCCTAGATCCAGAAATCCTTTTCACCCTTTTCCACTTTTGAGATGATATTCTGTAAGGTCCAGGGGCTTCTTGGGGCCCGGGGTTGGACGGCTTTGTAACCTGATGCCTGTGGCTGTTTCAGGGTCATTCCTAGGGGATCTGCGTGAAAGGCAGGGAAGGTAGTGTGGCAGCAGCTACGTCATCCTTGGGCCTGGGCCATGAGAGCATCAAGGTCAAGGAGCAAATCCGTATCAGCGTGTGCAGGTTAGAGACCAGGCAACTCACGAGAAGCTCGGAGGAGCTTCCCCATGCCCCCCTTTTCCTGGCAAACTTGACCCCGGAATTCCAACCACTGTTTTCAACCTGAACATGAGGGCCCATACCATGTTTTCAGGTGATCCAGGAAAATTCTTTCTTTTGAGTTCCCATACACTGCAAAGAGCTGCTTGGGACGGAAAGAACTTGTCTTTGCCACAACCCTGCAGAGCGGGAATCAGCTTTCATCCTGCCCTGGGATCCGGTGGCGAAGTGGCTGGGTCTCTTTTGTTAGTTGGTTTCCCACGTGGAACAAACTCTTTCTCTTGAAAGAGTGGCCTCCAGGGCGGGTTCTAGGCCCCATCCTCTACTTCCCACCGCACAGCAGCCCCTCCCCTTAGCTGGGCCTTACTCGGGGTAGGACAGCCAAGAAGAGGCTGGAACCTGGAGCCGCAGTGCATCCCAGAGCAGGTAGGAGCACAGGCACGAGATGCAGCCACTGGGACCAGATCCGGGGCGGGGCCAGCGCAGGCGGGCCGGGACGTCAAGTCGGAGGAATTACAGGCAGCAATTTGCAAGATCTGGGCTGTCATCACATTTTCCTGTGTTGTCATTGACAAGTGTTTGCTTTCTCTCCAGAGCAGGTACGAGACGGGGCGAATGAAGGCAGGCCACATCCACATGCCGGGTCTGCCCAGCCACACGGATGAGGCAAGGTGCGGAGGCGGGGGGTGGGGAGGGGATGCCCTGGAAGTCTAGAGGTGCCGTTTGCTCCTTGGGCGCCCGAAGGTGCATGCCAGGGCCCGGGGTGGTGGCCACCAGGAAGCAACACACCTCAGTATAACTTGCCTTAACACAGCTCGCCTCGATGGGAATGAGTTTTCCAGAAAGCAAGTATGAGTTCAGTTAGCAAACAGCAGGGTCCTTTCTCGTCGTGATCATGAGGAAAGCCCAGCTTGCTGGCCCCCAGGAAGAGTTTCAGCAAAGGAGGGGAGAGAGAAGAGGTAGCAGGAAGGAACACGAGCCCAGCCCGTGCCCGAGACCTCCTGTCCTGATTGGGAAGATCCTGGCGTGCCCGCCTGGGGGCGGGAGACAAGCAGCAGCTCCTACCTGCTGCCTCTCTCCCAGAGAAACTCAAACGGGGGCGTCTCCCAGCGTTGCCTGGGCAGCTGTTGCACATGCGTACACACACACACACGCATTGCTGGAAGTTTGTTAAAATGTAGATTCTGGTGCCCGAGGTCTGGCCTGAGAATCTGCATTTCTCAGAGATCCTAGACAAGGTCAATGTTGCTGGCCCACGGAACTCTCTTAGAATCAGCAGCAAAGCATCCGAGGATACTGGCTTTGCTCCCACACTTCTGCATCCCTCCGACCTAAGCTCAAACCAGAGAAGATATAAATGACCCAGTTGCGTGGCCTGGGAAGCTTGGTGATAATGGCCAAAGCCTGGGCCTGGTGACCAAGTGAGTGCTCCAGGAACTCCAGCTCCCGCTCCTCCCCGCATCCATCCCTCCGAGGGTGGGCCATATGCCCAACTGGGGTCAGCTGCCTCCAGGGAAAGGCAGGCTGGTCACCGGGTGCAAGCGTATAGAGCTTCTCACCTTTGTGAAGCCACTGCGGTCCAGACCTAGGGGCCAGAGCCATGACCTGCCCCTCCCTCCCTGCCTCCCTCCCTCCCTCCCTCCCTCATTTCTTCACTGCATATTGAACAACTGTCACAGCAGACCCCGAGTCAGCCCTGGGGACCCATGAGCAAACGGTTCTCTCATGAAGCTTAGCGCCTGGTCAGAAACGAGACAGGTGCACTTCTCAAGAATGTGGACAAAAGCCAATTCAGATGTTTTTATTTATTACAGGGGCAACACACGAGGTCTTCAACCAGTTCATGGAGAGCGTTGTGAATAAACTATGTATAGGTTTCAATAATTTCTGCATCAAAATAAATTTGTTGTAACAGGTCTGACCAGGAGGTAGGTGGAGGCACCAAGAAACGGAAGGCATCCGTGTGCAATGAGCCCTTACTACGGCATCATGAATTCGGCTAAAATCGAAGCAAGAACAAACATCAAATTTATGGTAAAGCTTGGGTGGAAGAATGGCAAAATCATCGAAGCTTTGCAAGTGGTCTATGGGGACAGTGCCCCGAAGAAGTCAGCGGTGTACAAGTGGGTAACGCGCTTTAAGAAGGGGAGAGACGACGTGGAAGACGAAGCCCGCAGCGGCAGACCATCCACGTCAATTTGCGAGGAGAAAATCAGCCTCGTCCGGGCCCTCATCGAAGAGGACCGACGGCTGACCGCAGAAGCCATAGCCAACACCATCGACATCTCCATCGGCTCCGCCTACACGATTCTCACGGAGAAGCTCAAGCTGAGCAAGCTTTCTGCGCAGTGGGTGCCCAGGCTGCTGCACCCGGACCAGCTGAAGACAAAGGCAGAGCTTCCCGTGGGAATCCTAAACAAGTGGGAGCAAGACCCTGGGCTGTAACAGGAGCTGAGACGCGGCCTTCCAGGATGATCCTGTACACGGAGCATCATCAAAACAGTGGCTCCCTGGAGGCGGAAGTGGCCCAGCCAAAGCCAGAGCAGACTGGTCAAGGTCAAGGAGAGAAGTTATGGCGGCAGACTCCGGGGACGCTGGACGCATTTTGCTCGTGGACATCTGCTTCTTGAGAGAGTGTGTGAGGAGAGCCAAGCTGCAGCAGGAACACACCCAGCAAGTGCAGCGGGGCGTCCTTCCCCGCGTGACAATGCTCCTGCTCTCCTCTCTCAAACAAGGGCAAACGGAGCGGGGGGGGGGGGGGCAGGGGTTCAAAGGGAAATCACTGGGCATCCACTCGACAGCTCCTTTGGTTTTTTCTGTTTCCTGACCTTGACAACTCTTTTTTTTTTTTTTTTTTTTTTTGGACAGGCAGAGTGGACAGTGAGAGAGAGAGACAGAGAGAAAGGTCTTCCTTTGCCATTGGTTCACCCTCCAATGGCCGCCGCGGCTGGCGCGCTGCAGCCGGCGCATCGCGCTGATCCGAAGGCAGCAGCCAGGTGCTTCTCCTGGTCTTCCATGCGGGTGAAGGGCCCAAGCACTTGGGCCATCCTCCACTGCCTTCCCGGACCATAGCAGAGAGCTGGACTGGAAGAGGGGCAACCGGAAAGAATCCGGCGCCCCGACCGGGACTAGAACCCGGTGTGCCAGTGCCGCAGGTGGAGGATTAGCCTAATGAGCCACGGTGCTGGCCAACAACTCTTTAAATGGCTCTGTGTTTCTTCAGTCAATTATGCCAAAAGGACTTATCGACCTCAGGTCTTTGGGGGTGGACTCAATGGCTGCTTACCAGTGTGTCTTGCATTTAAGGGGCCTATGTAGGGAAGTTTGAATCTTTTAGTTTTATCTCAATTCCATTTCCCCACAGCCTTTTTGAGGTCCCCTCCTATTTCTGACACCTTAGATTTGCATTTCAAAGACCTGCTGTATAGCAGCCATTGTGTTAAACATGACATTGGGACATCCTCCTCAGCCTCATAACAGCCTACATAGCAGGTACTCTGGTTTTCTCTGTTTTTGCAGATTTATTTATTGAAAGGCAGAGTTACAGAGACAAAAGGAGAGAGAGAGAGAGAGGAAGAGAGAGAGAGAGAGAGAGAATTGAGCTTCCATACACTGGTTCACTGCCCAAATGTCTGCAACGGCCAGGGCTGGGTCAGATTGAAGCCAGGAGCCTGGAACTCCATCCAGGTCTCCCACATGAGTGGCAGGAGCCCAAGGACTTGGGCCATCTTCCGCTACTTTCCCAGGTGCATTAGCAGGGAGCTGGATTGGAAGCGGAGGGGCCAGGACTTGAACCAGTGCTCATGTGGGATGCTGGCACCACAGGTGGCTGCTTAACCTGCTGTGCCACTCCGCCAGCCTCTGGCAGGTAATATTCTAAACCCACTTCAAAGATGAGGGCACCGAGGCATAGAGAGGGTAAGGATCCTTGCCAAGGATACCAGCCATGCAGAAGAAGAACTAGGATGAAGACCCAGGCGGGCTGCTTCCAGTGCAGGCTCCGTGCCTTCTCCTGGGCACCTCCCTTCCCTAGGCGGGGGAGCTCCTGGGAAGCCAAGGACAGCCGGTGCTGAGTGAGTTGGAAATGTGGCAGGGCATTGGATGATATGGGTGACATTAACCCCAGAACCACAGGGGGCAATAACTTGATGCACACGTGCCTGTCTCCCTTGGACGGACAGCCCTTCAGCATGGTCCAAAGGGCTTGAATTCTTGCCCAGCATCCTTCTCCTTCCCTTGGGACCAGCCAGGGACACACTGCTTGCTTGGCTTGGCTGTGTCTTGCTAAGAAAAAACAGCATCTTCTGTGTTTCCTAGGCCTTCTGGGATGTCCACATGCACACATATGTGATCATGTATGATTACACAACCTCACACCCCACAGACATGCTCACCCTTGAACAAATGCACACCACCATGTGCAGCGCGTGCACACACACACGCTCACACACACACCACACACACACATCTGCCCGCATTCCTGTGGGCGTCTGCTAAGACTGTGAAGCAGGCGAGACAAAGTCTTTGCCACTCTCCGCTTTGCACCTGTGGTATTTGCTTCTGCGTTTACCTCTGGCAAGGCGAGTTTGTTTCGCTCAAGTCACTAAAGTAGAAATTCTTTCTACTTTCAAAGCCCAACACGCAGCACTGTCTGACCCCATCCCCTGACACCCGAAACAGACAGGAAGAGGCCTCAAAAGGCCAGAGGGTCGATGGTCTCGGTTTTCAAAATGCTCCCTCCATGGTTGGATCCTTCTGCACCCAGTTTTCATTCATCTCGGGGGTCGGGGCCTGCCGTCTGCTTTTGTGTGGGAAAATCCTCTCCTGGCCAGTCACTGTTCACCTGGTTCAGGGCCTAGCCTTTGCTGTCTGCTCCTGCATGAATCTGATGCCCACCGCATGCTGGTCCCCTGCCACTGGCTGGCGTCCCCTCGGACAACGTCCACTAAGAGGCTTCTGCTGTCCTGGTCTTCAAAAACTGCAAGTGCTGTCAACCCAGCGTCAAGTCCAGTCTTGGGGACACAGACTATCAACACCCTAGTAAGCCAAGGAGACGTAGAGGCCCAGGTACTGTGTGCTGGAAGAGTCCAAGAGAAGGCAGAGTGTGGGAGCTGGACTGGGTGTGGAAGGCTTCCTGGAGGAGGTGAGGTTCCTCATGGGCTTTTGTTGTGGGTGGAATTGTATCCTCCTCCAAGTTTAGATATTCAAGTCCTAACGTCCAGTACCTGAGAATGCAACCTTATTTGGAAATAGGGTCACAGCTGGTGTAACTAGCTAAGTGGAGGTAGGTTGGAATAGGGTAGGCTCCTGGTCCAAGATGACTGACATCTCTATAAACAGGGGAAATTCTAAGACAGACGTGTGCACAGGGAGAGCGCCACGTGGAGAGAAGGCAGCGATGCGGTGCTGCTTCTGCAAGCCCATGCCGGGGAAGGCCAGCACCACCAGGAGCCGGGAGAGCCTGGGGCCGAGTCCCCTGTGGGAGGAGTTGGATGGGACGAAACTTAGAAGGAAGCAACCCCGGACATTGACCTTTGACCTTCAGCCTCCTGAACGGGAGACGATTAACATCTGTGGTTTGAGCCCCGGGCCCCGGCCCTTGGTTCCAGCAGCCCTAGCTAGCTGATGGAGGCTGGACAGACAGGAAGTGGTGTGTGCTACAGAGAAAGCAACGTGGCCACCAGCTGCCCCACCACAGGCCCTGACGACCCACTCCCCCTCCCACCTCCCTCACTTCCGTGCTGCCGGGGGAGAAAAGGCCTGGGAGCCAGGGTGGAGAGGTGGGGGCCAGGTGGGCCTGGGCTGCCTGGTTGCAGATGGCCCCTGTGGCCAGGAGCAGCTGAAGAAGAACACTTGGCCGCATCCCTGCTGCCTCTCCGGCAGGGGGTGGGACTCTGCGCCGATGGGCAGGGCTGCCCTAGCTAGCACACACCTGGTTGGGAGTTGCAGGAAAACAGTGCGTGTTTGTGCGGCTCTGCACTGAAGGGCACTGGATCCGTGCAAAGCTGATCAGTGAGACACAAGGGGCTTGGCTTGAGCCACAGGATCTCGTACCTGCTGTGGGTCCTTTCGCTGGGCTGCAGCCTGGGCTGAAATGGGAGAACGGCTGTCCCCTTAACGTCTGTGAATGTGACCCTCTCAGAAGCAGGGTCTCTGCAGAAGTGACCACCTGGTGACAGTGGCTCGAATCCACTGACTGCTGTCCTCACAAGACAAGGCGCATTTGACACAGACACACGAAGAGCAAGCAGGCGGCCGCACAAAGACAGAGGCACCCCCAGGGAGAAGGCAGCAGGAGCGTGGAAGCCGAGAAGGCCCCGGGTGCAGCGGGCAGCCCAGGAAGGCCAAGGCTTTGGCCACCACCAGAAACTAAGAGAGGTGAGCAAGGTCCCTCTGCAGGCAGCACGGCCCTGCGGGCACCTGGTTTTCAGACCTAGGACCTGCACCGCCGCGAGAGAACAGGGGCCTGGTGTTTGCAGCCCGCAGTTGGTGGCACCTTCTTGGGCAGCCACAAGAGATGGAGATGGGCAGCTCCTCCCCCACCCACCACGGCAGAGCGCAGCCCCATCTCTCCCCACCACCCATTGCCGCAAGGTGTTCTTGCAGAAATCTTGATCCAGGACATACATCCATGAAGAGCGAAGCTGCTGGCCAGGGCAGACACAACTCCCAAGGTCTCACCCCCTACCCTTGGAGTGTGGACGTGGCTGCTCCCAGCTGGTTGGAAGCCAGCGGGGCCAGGAAAAGGCTGATGCCGGCACTGAGAAGGTGGATGACCCACAGTCCTGACTGCCACACCTGGGCCCCAGCCGCCCCTGGCTCTGCATCCCTTCCCCTAGCCACCCCCTCTCTCCTCTCTGGCCACACTTGCTGACTTCTGGTCCTTCTAAACTGTTCTCCATGTACCCAATACATGTCCCTCCGTCTGGAATTATGCCCCACCCCTGCCTGCCACCTACCGCCACCTGCTAACTCCTTCTTATCTCTCCGATGGCAGCCTGGACAGCACCTCCAGGAGGCCTCGCTGCCCATCGGTGCAGGGCGTTCCTGGGACCCTGCTGAGCTGCCTTGGCAGCATTCTGGAATACAATGCTGACCGCACTGCGGGCCTGCTCACTTGTCTGTGGCCCTGATCCCCGGTGGCCAATGACTCCATGAGACCGCAGCCCTTGGGTCTCAAGGACATTTGAGAACTATGTGGCTGAACAAACAGGTGTCTTTACTGCAGAGCACCTCACAGCCTGTAGTGCACAGCACCTAGAACACAGCTGATGCTCGGTGAAGATTTGTTGAGAAACCATCGGTGGGTGAATCCCAAAGGCCGCCAGGCCCCAGCTGGCTGACTCTGGACATCAAGCCAGAATGCCACTGGGTCTTGTAAAAGTGAGTGCAAGGGACGATTCTCAGGGTGCAAAGCAGAGGCCCGGACTGCTGGGCCTGAAGTGGGCAGGCCAAAGGACATCCTCAGCCTCACCTTTACCCAAGGGGCATCCCCAGGTCCCTGCATGACAGACCTCGCTAGTGGAGGCCGCCACTCCTGCCTGCGCTGGCTTGCCACTGTGTGGGGGAGGGACATGGAGGAAGGACCCACTGTGTTGTACACTGAACATGGTAGAAGGAATTGAAGCAAACAAAAGGATATGCCGTGCAGTGTGTCTTCCTCACCACTGGTACCCCGGGCTCCCTGTTATCTGCCTCCAGCAACTGTGTCCCACTGTCACATGTGTCCTGGAAATGCTTGTATGGACATAAAGCATGTATGTTAAGAGAACTCTTTGTTCAACGTGAGCATGTTATACATACCGTTTTGCACCCCGTTCTTGCTCTTGTTTGCTTGTTTTGCCTTTGAACCTACCTGTGTGGTGGGAGGTCCATCTGTGTCCACCCATCCCACTCCTTTTTTTTAAGATTTATTTTATTTATTTGAAAGACAGAGTTACAGAGAGAGGTAGAT
Organism: Oryctolagus cuniculus; assembly: GCF_051225735.1. Lineage (NCBI taxonomy): Eukaryota > Metazoa > Chordata > Mammalia > Lagomorpha > Leporidae > Oryctolagus > Oryctolagus cuniculus. The sequence goes on from NC_142881.1 coordinate 12,901,706, forward strand.
ACAGAGAGAGAGAGGTCTTCCATCCACTGGTTCACTCCCCAGATGGCCACAACAGTCAGAGCTGTGCCTATCCGAAGGCGGGAGCCCAGAGCTTCTTCCGGGTCTCCCACATGGGTGCAGGGGCCCAAGCACCTGCGCCATCTTCAACTGCCTTCCCAGGCCATAGCAGAGAGCTGGATCAGAAGAGGAGCAGCCAGGACTAGAACCGGTGCCCATATGAAATGGCGCTTCAGGTCAGGGCTTTAACCTGCTGCGTCACAGCACCAGCCCCCACCTCACTCCTATCTGGACCATCTGCTGGTGTTCTGTTCTACAGTCAATGCCATCATCCCCTCATGAAGTAGGCTCCTGGGACACCCCCTGGCTCTCAAAGCAAAGAGTGCCTTGCACACATGGAGGAGTGTACAGAGAAACACTTGTAAGTGGAGGTGCCGGGCTAAGGGCCATGTGCCTTGTAGTGTCCGTGACATGGTGCCTGTGTGCCTCTCGGGGAGGCGTGCCACTTTGCTCTCCCACCCAGGATGGACTCCATGGAGAACCCGGGTCCCTGCCTGCCGGCCCATGGTGCACCTCCAACCCCGAGCCAGCCCAGTTTGGGCTGGTGTCTGCTCCCCCCACAGACTGCCCCGGTCCCTCTCTGGAGTCCAGCTCCCAGTGGCTCCGTGACCCTTGAAATCCTGAAATCCCCGATTTCACCTGCAGCTTTGTCTTCCCTTACCCCAGGGCTGGCTCAGAGCGAGGCCCCAGAGGGAGCAAGCAACCTCCCAGAAATCTCTCCCTGTGAAATGCACTGGTCCCAGGACAGAGCGTCTGTGAAAGTTTGCAGAGGGGCCCTGCTCCAGGAAATGGGCCCTGGTGAGGTGTGTCGGGAAGAGCAGGCAGACCGAAGGGGAGGAGTTTTACACGGTCCTCCACAAGGAGCTATCCCCCCCATGCTCTGCCCCCTACTCCCTGGACTTAAACTAGGGGTGGTGTCCAGGTTGTAATTTGACCCTTGACCTTCATCTTAGTAGAAAGAGTGTTCTTCATCAACCATCTTCCTTTTCCGCTTTCACCCATGACTCGAGGTGGGACTGCTGGGTCTGAGCCCAATTCTGGCTTCAACTGCCCCGAGTAACCCAGAAAGTCCCCTCTCTAAACTTGTGCCCCGGAATGTGAGATGTTGGCAGTGGGACAGCCCTGGGGTTCTGACCCTAATGGGAGCCTTCTTATTATCCTAGGTTACTGGACATTCTGGAGAATGAGGACCGTGGCTCTGCTGGATGGGGCGGTGGGAGCCGGACGCCCGCCCCAGCCGGTTCTCAGGCCACCTGCCCGTCACCATGAGACCCGGGTGGGGCTGCCTGCTCAGAGCAGCTAACTGGCTCCCTGCTCTCCCTGTAAGCATTGAGCCTTGCAAACACACTCAGGAGGCCTCCCGTGACCTCCTTTTACCCCAGGGACCCCCACCCTCAGTCTCAAACACAAATTTTTAAAAAATTTGTAATGAAAGTGATCTTGGCCCATCTCTCATATCTCGACGCTGGTCCGGGACAAAGCTCCCACTCAGCCACCAGCTGAGACCCAGGGGAGCCTCCTTCCATGTTAAGAACATACCTGGGGGCAGCCACACTAATCATGGAGTAGCAGGCCTCAAGGACGCACCTGCTCGGCCAGGCTCAGCTCAGGCCCGTGGTCGGACTCCAGAGACTGGGCACCACGACCCGCGCTTAAGAATCCAGTCAGGGTAAAAGCCCCTTGCAGGCAGCTGAGCCTCTCTACCCACGAGGGAGGGAGCAGGTGTCAGGGCCTCGAGGTGGGGCCTGCAGCTCAGCCAGGGCCCCTCAGGGGTCCCAACTGCCTTGGGGCTGCAGATGAGACTCCGGCTTGGAGGCGGGGGGTGGGCAAGCATTCTCTGGGGGTGAGTAGGACTGTGGGGGTGGGGCCATAGACTCCTAAAGAGCAGCTGCCCAGGAGCTGGGAGGCGGGGCCAGGCCAGCCAGGGCAGTCACTGCAGTCAGAGGTGACTGGGATGTCGCGGGTCCACTGGGTACAAACCTCTGTTTCTTCATCCATTAACTGGGAAGTCCCTTCCTGGGGCTACTGGCCAGGAGAATGGGCTGCGCTGTGGAAGTACCCACTGCCCACTGCCCACTGCCCACGCATGCACATTGGCTGTCACAGTGTTGTTGGCAGACTGCACACATGTCTGTGTGCCCAAGGTCTGGATTCAGGGGCATCTGTGTTCAACTCCCAGCCTTGCTCGGGTGTCTGCAGGATGCTGGCAGGACCATGGTGCTTGTGAGGGTTAGGGAGGGGCACACATGCGGGGCCTGGGCCCACAGGCACCCAGGCGAGGAAGCCCCTCCTTGTGCTGCCATTTTTTTTCTTGTTTGTTTTTTCTTAAGGTTTTATTTATTTATTTGAAAAGCAGAGTTTTACACACACACACACACACACACAGAGAGAGTTCGTTCTTTTTTTTGTTTTGTTTTGTTTTTTGTTTTTGACAGGCAGAGTGGACAGTAAGAGAGAGAGACAGAGAGAAAGGTCTTCCTTTGCCGTTGGTTCACCCTCCAATGGCCACCACAGCTGGCGTGCTGTGGCCGGCGCACCGTGCTGATCCGATGCAGGAGCCAGGTCCTTCTCCTGGTCTCCCATGCGGTGCAGGGCCCAAGCACTTGGGCCATCATCTACTGCACTCCCAGGCCACAGCAGAGAGCTGGCCTGGAAGAGGGGCAACCGGGACAGAATCCGGTGCCCTGTCCGGGACTAGAACCTGGTGTGCCGGCGCCACTAGGTGGAGGATTAGCTTATTGAGCCGCGGCGCCGGCCAAGAGAGATCTTTCATACACTAGTTCACTCCCCAAAACGGCCACAATAGCCGGGTCTGAGCCAGGCTGAAGCCAGGAGCCTGGAACTCCATCCGGGTCTCCCATGTGGGTGGCAGAGGTCCGACCACTTGGGCCATCTGCTGCTGCTTTCCCAGGCACATTAGCAGGGAGCTGGATCAGAAGCGGAGCAGCCAGGACTCAAACTGGTGCTCATACAGGAAGCCAGCATCAAAGGCAGTGGCCTAACCCTCTGGGCCACAACACTGGTCCCTGCTGCTATCATTTCTGACCCCATCTCACCCCTACCACAGACAGCCAGCATACCTGAAGGGCTCTTTCAGTCCCCTGCAGCACCTACTAAGCCTTGGTTACAGAGGATGGTCCGTGGCCCCAGCTTCAGCTCCCTGGAGAGAGCAGGTATTGTGTCCCAGGGGACCTTACAAGGCAGCCCTAGGATGTCAGTTTCCTTCCCTCCCCCCCCTCTCTGGGCAGGGCACAGTGTCTTGGGCCCCTGGGGTGAGCCCTGCAACCAGGCTCTGAGGGAGGATCAGTCCTAGCCAGGGACACTCACCCAGAGAGAGGGACAAACGCCAACCCATGCGCCAGCTGCCCCTCTCTCTGACAACCAGGCGCAGCCAACTCCCTCCCCAACCAGCCTCCATCTCAAAAGTCAGACACGCAAATGATGGACAATGTCTGCAACTTCAAAACACCCATCATCCAATAGCAATCCTTGGCCGGCGCCGCGGCTCACTAGGCTAATCCTCCGCCTTGCGGCGCCGGCACACCGGGTTCTAGTCCCGGTCGGGGCACTGGATTCTGTCCTGGTTGCCCCTCTTCCAGGCCAGCTCTCTGCTGTGGCCCGGGAGTGCAGTGGAGGATGGCCCAAGTGCTTAGGCCCTGCACCCCATGGGAGACCAGGAGAAGCACCTGGCTCCTGCCTTCGGATCAGCACGGTGCGCCGGCCGCAGCGCGCCAGCCGTGGTGGCCATTGGAGGGTTTACCAACGGCAAAGGAAGACCTTTCTCTCTGTCTCTCTCTCTCACTGTCCACTCTGCCTGTCAAAAAAATTTTTTTTTAATTTAAAGAAATTTAAAAAAAAATAGCAATCCAGGTGAGCAATGAGCTGAGAGCCCGGGGGCCTGGCAGGCTTGGTTTCATTTGTAATCCTCACCTCCCTCTTGCAGGGATCCTATTATCCCCACTTTGCAGATACACAAACTAAGGCCCTGGCGGATCCCAGGTTGGCAGCGTGGCCACTTGGTACCCCAAGGGCTCCAACCAGAGCCTCCCCATGTGGCCTTGAGGGCTCGGAACTGACTTCCCAGAGCAGGGCAGGTTGCGCAATCCCTGCCAGTCAGGCAGCAGGAAAAGGCATTCCTGGAGCAGGAACAGCATGTGCAAAGCACCAGGGTACAAAGAGCATGGGGAGGGGCATGAGCCATTTGTTTAATTCTGGAATCAGAGAGGCTTTCGGGGTGCTGGTGGGAGGTGCAGCCATGAAGGAGGAAGGAGCAAGGTCACCAAGTGTTTTGATCAGCAGCCTAAAAAGTGCAACTTCTGGGGGCAAAAAGAGAGCCATTGGAGGCTGTTGAGAAAGGGGAGAGAGCGCCTGAAAGCTCACAGGCCAGCAGAAGTGAGGCACCCTGGCGGGGGGAGACGAGCCTGGGTGGGGTGAGCCGCACAGCTTCCTCAAGGCAGTGGACTCTGTCAGTTCCAGTAAGACACAGCGCCCAGACGAACAGAGCACGCCGGTAGCAGAAGGCAATCGCTGGACTAAGCCTCGGGCAAAGCCCAACGCCTGGGGCACTGTAGACTCAGCACCATTGTTCCCTGCGTCTACCTCCACGTGGAGAACTTACCAAAAAGAACAATTCAGAAAGTGTTCCATTTCTTAAAGCAGCCAGTTCCGGCCTCTCCATCCCTGGAGCACTGCCCTGGCTGCTATATTTAGATGCTGCCGAGGTGTTTCCCACGCCCGTCGATACAGGGAGCGCGCTCCTGGCTCCCTCGCCTTTGCCAGCCCAAGGGCCACTTTCTCACCAGAGTCTGGGGGACTCCCAGCAGCCAAACCTCCACGGCTCCCCGAGCGTGGGTTCCCCGAGGAACCACCTGGAACTTGGGACTCACTCTCCTCCTGCAGGAAAGAAAGCCTGACTTCCCCCCTTTGGCTGGGTTTTTCACCACGACTGGTTTTCATTAGCTTTTCAAGTGGAAAATAAAATCTCTCCAATGGCAAGATGCCATCATCACTGTGAACTCATTGTTCATTTAATACATTTTTTTTTAATGTGGAATGACCAGAGTCTGCGGCTGCCAGGGCTCTGTCCAGGGCCCCTAGGGAGTATGGTTTAGAAAGTTTCCTGGAAGGCCCTGTTGGAGGAGACCATGTCCAGTTGCCTCTTGTTCGACCTGGGCAGGTTTAGCAGGCTGGCCACTCCACCCAACCCCAGCCTTTCTCTCCCAGTTCGAGTCCTGGTTCACATGGTAGAGAAACTCCTCAAAGCCCCTCTTCCTCCTAGCCTTCCTGCACACTGGGGTGTACAAAAGAGGGGGAAAGAGAAAGCTAAACCAGGAGAGGAATCCAGCCACTAAAGCCCCAACCCACGCTGCTCTGCGGAGCCAGAGAGGGGTCCACGTGGGCAGAGTTCTCCCGCAGAGGAGCCAGCGCTGCAGGGGCTGCACCCAGGAGGAGCCCCGTTCCCAGGCCAGCCCCGGGGTACTGAGCAGCAGGCAAAGATGCAAGTGAGAATAGGGGGACAGGCAGTTACATAGAGAAGCAGGAGGTGGAGAGAAAGGCAGGAAGCAGAGAGACAGAAAGTGGGGAGACGTCCCGTGTGGGCCCAGTGGGCTCAGCACCCTTTGCCAGCTGGGCTCCTCGTGTGATGGGATGGGATTTTAAGCCTCTACCAGGGAAATGGAAGTCTGGAGATAATTTAAGCTCTCCTGGGTTTCTGCCAGCCATCTCCAGGGCTTCGTCAAATTTTCCTCTTACTTCCTTTGCGTGCAGACCCAGCCCTACATCTTAGCAACCCCATCCTCAACACGACGCTTTGCTTTTTTTCCTCTCGGGGGTTGGCAGCAGGTGGAGGGGGCATTACAGAGGTCTGGGGAATGGAGACGTGTGGGGTAAAGGGTCTATGGGGACAGCTGGAGCTATGCCCCTCCCCACGCCGCCACCCTCAAGACCCCTCCCTCCCACGCACGCGCAGAAGCTCTTCCTGGAGTGGGAAGGGACGCGGGATGCAGGTACTGGGATGTCCTGCTTTGATCCTCAGCACAAAGCCGGCACCCACAGAGTTCTGGAACATACGCCCCACTGCTTGCAACGGCAGCTCCTCCTCAGAGTAAGTGGGGACTTTTTTTTTCCTACTCTATTATATAAATATAGAACCGAGTCACACGCGATATAAAGTATAAGCATATGCACTTCTAAGTTCATGTTCTTCTATTCTCTGCTTCTAATCTCACCCCTCTGAGGATTACTATTGCGATGTGTATCATTAATCTTTTTCTTATCTCATAAATGCACATTTACCTATTGGATTCCCCCACCCCCCAGACAAAATGGAGACATATATTATCCTTACACTTGCTTTTTACACTGTTAACAATATATCCTGTCTGCTGATCCGGCTCCTGATAGGGGTTTGACTCACTCCATTTTATTTTATTTTATTTTATTTTATTTTATTTATTTATTGACAGGCAGAGTTAGACAGTGAGAGAGAGACAGAGAGAAAGGTCTTCCTTCCATTGGTTCACCCCCAAATGGCCGCTATGGCCAGCACACTGCGCTGATCTAAAGCCAGGAGCCAGGTGCTTCTCCTGGTCTCCCATGCGGGTGCAGGGCCCAAGGACTTGGGCCATCCTCCACTGCCTTCCCGGGCCACAGCAGAGAGCTAGACTGGAAGAGGAGCAACCGGGACAAAATCCGGCGCTCCAACCAGGACTAGAACCCGGAGTGCTAGCGCCACAGACGGAGGATTAGCCTAGTGAGCCATGGCGCCAGCCTGACTCACTCCTTTTAAGGGTTTCGTTGTTCCCTGTCTGGCTGGGGGACCATGATTTCGTTAACTGGGCTCCTGTCGATGGTTGTTCCAATGGTTTCCAGATTGGGGTTCTTGGTTGGTTGGGTGTGGTGTATGTGGCACTTTTTTTGCGATTCTTGGAAGTGACCCTGTAGTGATGCCTGTGCATGTCACCTGCTATGCTGGGTTTATGCTGTAGGATGCAGTGGGATTGCTGCGCCCAGAGGAAAGGTGTGTTTCGGTGGTGGTCGGCAGTGCCCCTAGCACCTCGGAAAGCCCTGCAGTTCACACTCAGTCCTCAGCTCCCAAACCAGCGTGTGATCCTCTCCCAGGGAACGCCTCTGTCAACTTCACTCCACTCTTAGGGGAACCACCGCCGTGACTTTATAAACCCTAAGGCTCTCGTTTAGGTTCAGACGGTGGCAGCTGGCGATGCCCTGCTCCTACCTCCCGTGATCGGCTTCCCACCCCCTTTCTGCAGATTTCCCCACCCGAGGGCTCCAGCAGTTCGGGGTGGGAGCGGCCAGGGGCTTGCAGTCGCAGGGCTACCTCTCACCATGCGCTCTATGCGGGCCTGCAACCATCCCATCTGCATTCGTCCTGGGATTCCACACACGCAGCTCTGTCCCGTGGCCCATGACCGCGGGAGGGACTGACCCTCATGCACCCTCACGCAGCTCTGCCGACTAAGGAAGTCTGGCGGAACTGGGAGGAGTTCCGGCTTAGGACCCAGACCCTGAGTCCACAGCGCCCCTGAAGGTGTCTGTCCTGGAGGCTCCAGGGGCCTGACCATTCCATGGCCCATCCCGCTCTCCCCACACCCCAAACCTCTCTCAGGAGAACAACTGCCGAACTAATCACAAAGCATCGGATTTCTTCTATATCGAAATTCCTGCTTTTGAAGTTGCATGGTCTTGGCATAGAACCTGAATGTTCCAAGCTTTAGGGTGCCTCCCCCTGCGGCGGTTGTGAGGATTACAAAGCCCGCAGAGGGGATGGGTGGTGTGGCCCAGCAGGTGAAGCCGCTACTTGGCATGCCCACATTCCCTGTCAGAACGCCTGCAATTGACTCCTGCCTCCACTTCTGATCCAGCTTCCTGCTCCTGCGCACCCTGGGAGGCAGCAATGATGACCGAAGTCCTTGGGTCCCTGCCACCCACATGGGAGACCCAAATGGGGTTCCTGGCTGCTGGCTTCAGCACTACCCAATTCCAGCTCTCATGGGCATTTGGGGAGTGAACCAATAGATTCCTCTCTCTCTCTCTCTCTCTCTCTCTCTCTCTCTCTCTCTCTCTCTCTCCAGCTCTGCCTTTCAAGTAAATGCTATATCAAGGCTCTCTGGATTCTATGCTTTTTCTAACACACCACTGCTCTGGGGCCGGCAGTCCCAGCGCACATCATGTGAAGATGGAGCGCCGTGCTGCGTCTTTCTAAGACAAGATTTGCTGGCGAGAAAGGATCCAGAGAGATCTAGAAAGACAGATACTCCATAATTGCTCTTACACGAGGAACATGGAGGGACCCTCGTAGGAGGCACAGTGCTGGTTGTGGGGGGAGGGCGGTGAGGGGAGTGGGGAGTTTCTTGGGGACAGAGTCCCCTGCTTCCAGAGGAAGGCAGTGGTGGAGCTGGGTGGGAGCGATGGCTGCCCAGCGGCGGGAGCTTGCTTGGGACCACAGCCTGGGCGCTCACAAGGGGCAAGATGCTATCCTCTAGTTGTGTCCATTTGACTACAATTAAATTTAAAAAAAAAAAAATCATACAACAAAAACCACAGGGCTCATGAGGGAAATGAAGTTGAGGTGTAAGACTCAGAGACTGTGTCAAGAAAGTGTTTAAAAAGATGGGCTTCTGGGCCAGCGCCGTGGCTCACTTGGTTAATTCTCCGCCTTGCAGCGCTGGCATCCCATTTGGGCCCCAGGTTCTAGTCCCAGTTGCCCCTCTTCCAGTCCAGCTCTCTGCTGTGGCCCGGGAAGGCAGTGGAGGATGGCCCAAGTGCTTGGGCCCTGCACCCGCATGGGAGACCAGGAGGAAGCACCTGGCTCCTGGCTTCGGATCGGCGTAGCTCCGGCCATAGTGGACATTTGGGGAGTGAACCAATGGAAGGAAGACCTTTCTCTCTGTCTCTCTCACTGTCTATAACCCTACCTGTCAAAAAAAAAAAAAAAAAAAGATGGGCTTCCAATAATAATGGCGGCACAGTTCACACATGCAGATGGTTCAGGGATACATACATGTTGCAGTAAATGTGGCACCTCATACTGCAGGGAAACAGAAACATCTAGAACAGAGATTCTCAAACTGTTTGGCCTCACAGTCCCTTCACACTCTGAAAGCATAATGAAGGCTGCACCGAGGCACAAGCGGCTTAAACCACTGCCTGCAGTGCCGGCATCCCATATGGGCACTGGTTTGAGTCCCGGCTGCTCCACTTCCAATCCAGCTCCCTGCTAACACACCTGGGAAAGCAGCGGAAGATGGCCCAAGTCCTTAGACCCCTGTACCCATGTGCAGAACACACCTGGAGAACAGTTGATCTATTCTAGAATGAAGGCAGGGTCTCCAGGGAGTGAGGGGAGCCATGGGAGGGGGTGGGACATAGAGAGTTTATCTCAATGGGGAGTCATTGGGAAGGGTCCCCACCTAGGGGGCAGCTGCAGGAAGCCCAGGGGGTACAGCAAGACGAGCTCCCGTGAGACTCAGCCATGCCCACCTGGCCCCGACTGTGTCCCCTGCAACTCAGCAGTGGGGCCCAAAGCTGCCACACAGAGCAGCTCTGTGGGACGATGGCTTCTGCACCTCCCCCCAGACACTGGACAGCAGTGAGGCTCTCGGGGTTGTGCCTGAATTCAGAGCAGGAGAAAGCGGTGTCCAGGGAGTGGCTTTGCTGTCTGTCCAGTCGGGGACGTCACAGCCCTGCCCTGCCGTGCTCTTGCAGAGCCTATGTGAGCTGCAGCCAGTTTGTAATACGGCTTATTCAAAAACAAAACCCAATCCGCTTATGCTTGGCGTGGAATGAGTTCTGTGGGGCCCTAATCCCTGGTGGTCAGTCGCACTCGGCGGCGCTACCAGCTGCCCCTGTCCCCCGCACACGGCTTCTGCGAAGGTTACGGCCCCTTTCTAATGACAAGCGGCGGAAATCCAGTAATGCATTCCGTGCAGTGGAGACTTAATCCCAAATATCATTTTTACTCATATGAGGAAAGTTAACCCGCTGATGACTCAATTCGACAAACACTGTCTCCCGATCGAGGTCATCCACTTACCTCACTGTTGCAGGGCTGCTTCTCACACGAGCCTCTTCCCGCAGCGTGGGCAAGCCTCTCCGATGGGTTTTGCCCGGCAGATTTGCAGGCCCGGTCCTGGTGAGGAGATTGGCATCGTGATCCCTCAGATGCCAGGTGGAGCTCAAAGAATGGGGAACAGTAGGTCCTGCACGAGGACATCAGATGACAATGCCTTCAGGGGCCTCTTAAACTAGGGGACCTCTGGGCCTGCCGGGAGATGTGGTCAGAGTTCTCTGCAGTAACAGAATCAGCAGCCCATAGGTTTCTTTTTTTGTTTTAAAGATTTATTTACTTATTTGAGAGGCAGAGTGACAGACAGAGAGAGGGAGAGACAGAGAGAGTGGTCTTTCATCTGCTGGTTCACTCCCCAATGGCCAGGGCTGGGCCAATCTGAAGCCAGGGGCCAGGTCTCCCAGGTGGGCACAGGGGCCTAAGCATTTGGCCCATCCTCCACTGCTTTCCCAGGTGCATTAGCAGGGAGCTGGATAGGAAGAGGAGCAGCCAGGACATGAACCGGCATTCATATGGGATGCTGGCGCCACAGGCAGAGACTTAGCCCGCTATACCACAGCACTGGCTCCCATATATCTCAAGGGAGGGAGAGAATTAGTACAAGGACCTGGCTCCCAGGATTGTGGACGCTGATCTAATCTGCAGGGGGAGTAGGCAGGCTGTAGAGCTGAGGATTCAGCCAAGGAAAAAGCAGGTGCCCCTGTCTGAAGACCACCAGGACGGAGGGAGGCTCTCTTAGAAAGGGAAGGCTTTGTCTTTCCGTTCCGTCAAAGCGAGGTGAGGCATTCAAGGATGAAGTGCGGCTCATCCACACAAGGGCTCTCTGCTTGAGCTGAGACACCGACACGAATGTCCATCTCCCTAGCAATACCATCACAGACACACGCAGAGTAATGTTTGACCAAATAGCTGGGTACCCCATGGCCCAGTCAAGTCGACACAGAAAAGGAATCATCACACACACACGCACACACACACACACCCCTAAAAACAAGAGGTAAAAATGGTCTCCCAACCAGGAGGGAGAGCGTGGCACCCACGCTGGGGCAAGGGAGAGCTGACAACTGGGGGTCACCTCGGGCTGGTGGTGGCATCCAGGGCTGGGGCTTTCCTGTTGAGCTCTGCCTGCATCCTGCAGCAGACGTGGGCTAACTTTGCAAGGTCCCCAGGGCCTGTGGTGGGGAGGAGGTCAGACATTCGGGCAGCAATGTCCACTCCTAATCCTGAGACCAGGTAGAGCCTTTCCCCGGCTGCAGGACCTCTCAAGGCAAGACCACAGGTGAGACCGTGTCTCTGCTCCTGGCTACACTTCCGTGGCTTCATGGGTTACTGCGAAGTCTCAGACCCACCAGTGAGAAGAGAGAAGGAACTCCTAAAGGAGAAGGGGCAAGAATTCAGAGAAGCTGCTCCGAACCCTGCACCAGGCAACACCAGGCCGCGATCGTCTCATTCAACAGGAGGAGCCCTAGAGGGGTCCCGGGGCCACCTGTAATTGATCTGATGAAATGACAGAGCTGACCCAAGGGCATGCCCATGAAGTCTGAGCCTGTGCTTGGTGATCTCATTCATTTAATCCGTTAGTGACATTAACTGAAACACAGATGAGAACGTGAGAGCCATTATCCGCCCCCACCCCCATTCTATAGATGAAGAAACTGAGGCACAGGAAGTGAACTGCCTTGCTTGGGGTCATACAGCTACCAAGGGCTAGAGCTGAGATTTGAATCCAAAAAGTCCTTCTAGAATTAACCATTAACCACTACACTGCACTGCTTCCCATGCGGTTGGGTTATACACTGAGCAGCCAAGGAGGTAGCCCCGCGGGCTTGGCTGAGTGGCATGAAAGCGGTTTGCCCAAGGGCTAAGACAGAACAGCGCAGCCTTCTACTGGGATCTCTGTGTCTCCTGTGTTCCTGCCACGGGCACAGGCAGCCTCTGGAGGAAGGCTACCACCTACAGCAAGGCTGCGGGGAGCTGCCTGCCCCACGAACAGGAGTGCGGGAGCTCTGGGTGGCAGGGGGTGGCGAGCTGGTGTGCAGGAATAGAAGGGTAGGAAGCTGCCTCTTCTCCAAGGTTCTATAGTCTCCTGCACCCCCCTCCAGGCTGCCCATGACATTGGTAAGCTCCATGGTGACAGGCACTCTGACTCCGTTCAACATGCAGCCGACAGTCAGCCCATCGACCCAGCAGACCCTGATGCAAACCCTTCCCAAGCCAGCCTCGGCTTTGCTTTATCCTGAGGGAATAGCTAAGTTTGCCCTTCGGCTCCAGAACAATCTCTGAATTTTAATTCTGGATTTAATTTCATGTGAGTTGAGCCAAGAGCCATTTGGAGATGGATTAGCAGCCCTGACGTTCAGCCTGAAACCTTTGAAAAAAACAAACCAGTCCAGCACCCACCAAGCCTGGCCCCTGTGGCTCCAACAGGGCTTTGGGAGAAATGACCCCACTAGGCCAGTTCATCTTCAGATCGGGAATGCTCCGCCCACCCAGCAGCAGGACTTGGCACCCCAGCGAGGCAGCAGAAATAAGAGGTGTGATGGCAGTGGCCATGGCTGCCCGGGGTGGGAGGTATTTCTCATCTTCTCCTGGGGACCACCAGCGTGTACGAGTCAGATCAGGAGTGCAAAAGGGGGTGTGAGGAATTGGGCTTGGATTGGGCAGGGTGCCCCAAAGGAACTGAAGCAACAGGAAGGACACACACACACACACACACACACACCCCTATATATATACAACTATCCTTTCCTGTTGTGGATGGGAGAGAGATGGATTGATTCTAGGGAACTGGCTAAAGAGGAGTCTGAGAAGTCTCAAGGTTTGTGGTCTGCAAACTACAGCCCGGGAGAACTCAGGGTGCAAATCCAATCCGAGTCCAAAAGCCCAGGAACCAGGAGAGCCAATAGAGTGAGTTCCAGTCCCAAAGCTGGCAGCCTGGAGACCTAAGACAAGCTGATGTCTAAGTTCAAGTCCAAAGCAGGAAAAGATGACTATCCCAGCTCAAGGCCATCAGGCAGGAGGAATTGCCTGTTACTTTCAAGAGAGTCAGCCTTTCTGTTCTCTGCAGGTTTTCACCTGGTTAGATGAGCCCCACCCCTACCCCCCAGTAGTAGGGAGAATCCGATCTGTTGGGTCTACTGATTCAAATGTTAATCTCATTCAAAAGCTCCCTCACAGACACACCCAGGATAATGCTTGGTCAAATGTCTGGGAGTCCCTAGCCCAGTCAAGTGGACACATACATTGAATTAACTAGTGCAGGGCTCCAGGAGGGGCCACTTGGCATGAAACTCAGAGGAGTGCTGCTCAAGAGAAGACCACGTTTGGGCCAAAGGCATGATGGCCGTGCGGATGCCCCAGCCTGAGGCCAGTCAGCTGCAAAGCCCCATGGGACTGAGTGACTGAGGAGGAGGGGCTCCTTAGGAGGGGCTCTGGAGGAAGCCAGGGACAGGAGATGTGGGAGGATTTACACTCTGGGCAGGCAACTGATGGATTAAAATGCTGATCCAAATTTCGAAGACTACTACTTTCTGTTGAAACTGCTTGTTAGTGATAAACATTATAGCACCAACCATTCACCTGATGCTTGTAAACATTACCAACTTATTTGTGGGGTGTTTTTTTTCTGTATTGTGACTGCCACCAGCTAGGAGCCCCAGTCTGAGGCAGGGGTTGGCTACAGGGACTGGCTCGAGCTTGTCCAAGGACATCCTCATTTGAGTGACGGTCACTGGTCCCTGGCATCTGGTGCTCTGTTGCAGCCAGGCCCACGTGTTGTGGCTGGAAACACACGTCCCTAGCACATGGTCTGGACACAGAGAGGCTCTGGGACACCAGCTGGTTTCCCTGCTACCTGTGCTGACAGACCCGCCCCCACAGGCTATCCCACCACCTTCCCTGTCATACCCACCCGTGTGGGCTGCCCTGCCCATAGCCAAGCATGCCATTGGCCCTCACTGCCTCATCCACTCAGTGCCTCCAGGTGCTGGGAGAGAGGATGGCACGGAGGTCTTAGGGAAAGCCTTCTCTGGGGAGCCTAATGGCATCCAGCCAGTGAGTTCCAAAAGCAGATTCAAACCCAAGTTCTTGCTCCTCCCACCATGCCGGCTGGTGCCCGGTTCACTAAGCAAGGGGAGCTGGGGGCATGTCTTCCCTCTGATGTCCGGTCTACATGCCTTGGAGAGGTCTTGGGTCCCCATGGCCCAGGGGTCTCACTTCTGTGGCTCAGGAGAAGTTGGTGATGGGACCATTTAGAAAATGTTGAATGGTAGCAAGGGGCCTTAAGCCCATGTTCTGCTCCTGACTTTGCCACTTGCCAAACACTGGGCCTGAGACATTTGGCTTCACACACACTGGCGGGAGCTGTGGGTGATGGCTGTTGCCATTTTGTAGGCTCCTACTGCAAGTCACCCCTGCAAGTCAATGCATTGAGTGGCCTTGTCCTCCCTGGCTGACTGCATTGTTGGCTCGGATTCTTCACTCCTCCATGCATGCGCACTCTTGCCAGGGCCACCCCTGCCACTGGCATCAGCCTCTGTGATGCTGGTACGTAAGATGCGAACCGGGCTTCAGATGTGCCTGAGCCATGGGCTTGCCCTCTTCTTGTGTCTTGTTGCTGTGTTAAGAGGAGATTCTCGCTGGCAGCTGCTGCCACGTTGGACTGGGCCTGCAGTGAGAATTATGGTGTAGACTTGAGTCAGCCAGACATGCAGCTTGAAGCGAGGTAGGCCCAGCCAAGCACAGCTACATGAGCAGGTTCCAGCAACCCTTGAAGCCCCCAGGGATAAACACCACTGTGGTAAGCCTGAAACGTGGTTGATTATTGCACAGCAATGGTTGGTTGATCAAGTATTTATTTTTAAAGATTTATTTATTTATTTGAAAGTCAGAGTTACACAGAGAGAGAAGAAGAGGCAGAGAGAGAGAGAGAGAGAGGTCTTCCATCTGCTGGTTCACTCCCCGATTGGCCACAATGGCTGGAGCTGTGCCTATCCAAAGCCAGGAGCCAGGAGCTTCCTCCAGGACTCCCACATGGTGCAGGGGCCCAAGGACTTGGGCCATCTTCTGCTGCTTTCCCAGGCCATAGCAGAGAGCTGGATCAGAAGTGGAGCAGCCGGGACTCGAACCAGTGCCCATATGGGATGCCAGCACTGCAGGTGGCAGCTTTACCCGCTACACCACAGCGCCGGCCCCAATCAAGTATTTTGTAGTTATTATTTGAGAGGCAGAGATACAAGCAGAGAGAGAGGGAGGTGGTAGCTTCCATGTATTTGTTCACTCTACAAGAACCCGCAACAGCCTCCGAGCCAGGACTGAAGCTGGGAACCTGGAACTCAGCCCAGCTGTCCCACGTGAGTGGCGGGGACCTAAGTGTTCGAGCCACCACTGCTGCCTCCCAGGATCCACAGTAGCAGGAAGCTGGAATCGGAAAGTGAAGGCGGGACTCACACCCAGGCACTCCAAAGTGAAGTGCGGGCGTCTCAGTGAGTGACGTAACACGAGGCCAAGTGCCTGCCACAGCATAACACAAGGCCAAGTACCTCCCACAGGACAGTTTCAAACCTCACGGCTCCATGAGCTTTATGGCTGAAAACTTGGAATGCATCGACCTGTGTCATCAAATGAGCGGAGATGAGGTTTCCATCTAGAATTTCTGGGTCTAACAGTCCCAATTGTAGGTGCCAGTGCTGCCGCCGCACAGCCCTGCCCTGATACACATTTGTGGTGATGTCTGTGACTCTGCATGTGGCCTGACAGGTGGCCCCCACAGCCTGGAGCCGCCCCAGGGCCCAGGCCCTCCTCAGCATTCCATACACCTCCCAGGGAGGGCACCCCGCCTTTCGCACACGTGGGTTTTGAGTCCCACTCTAGCAACATTACAGCAGATCTTACTGTATCATAATCAGCCAGAGGTCAAGAGTAATTTCTAGAATAAACCATCCGTGTATGTTGGCAAAGAGAGAAGGAGAAATGAAAGAAAGGGCTGCACTTGAGAAGGGAAAATTCCCAAAGAGAGGAAGAAGGAGACGACGATGGTTCTCCAGTTCCAGGGGCTGGCCTGGGGCTGCCTTCCTGGCAATCAGGGAGGCGACTCTTGCAGTTAATCAGGCAAGCGGCGATGATGACTTGATCCAGGGACAGCGTTAAGTGAGGACCTGGAGAACAAGAGCAGGTGACATGGCCAAGTGTCCTGAAGCCACCACCTGGAGGACCTGGGCAAGTTCAGTGGCCCCCTCCAAGTTCTTTGTCCCCAGCTGGAGGCAGGAGCCAGTTCCTGGTGAATTTGGTTCCTTATCTCTTCTCCAGCCTGGGTGCTGCCCCAAATAAGCTGGAGGGAGGGCCAGCCAGCGGGAACGCCATCCCCACGTCTTTGCTGCCTCGGTAGGCAGGAGGGGCCGCCTACATCCGGGGCTCCTTGCACCCCTGGGGCTCTGCCGCCCACAGCCGGGCAGAGCTGCTGTGGCCGCCCCCTCTGGCCCAGCGGAAAGAGGGACTGTAGTGCTGGATGGGAGCGAGAGAGTCTTGGGGAGCTGAGTGGTGTCAGCTGACAAGATCAGACGTCCCTGGCCTCTGCCAGGCTGTCCAAGGCCGCCTACACCCTAAAAACTCAGTGGTAGAGACTTGAGGAAATCGAAGGACAAAGGGGTGGGTCATCAAAGTGCACTCCAGCCACGAGCTTGCTGCCTCCCAGGCCCAGGGCCTGGCTGCGGGAGCCAGCTCTGCCCAGGGCGGGTGCGCTTTCCCAGCTTCGGCGTCTGGGTCAGGGCTATGCTATGTGTTTGTTTCTGGGCAGGCTGACACAAGCAGTGACTAAGCTTGGAAGTCATAAAACTTGGTAATAAAACTGTCAATGGGGCTGTCAGCTGGGCCAGGATGCAGCCCTTGGGTGTCTTAGAGCTGAGCTGTCCCAGGCAGCCCCTGCCTGAGAGGCACTGGAGTCCACGCAGCGTCCAAGGTCCTCTCTGATGGGCTGGCGTCCAAGAGCAGGGCTGAGCCTGGGTAGGGAGAAGGGCCAAGATCAGTGCGACTGCGTGACCTTACTCGTCATCCCTGCTCTGGGTCTAGGGGCGAGGGACCCTGGGATTTGAGGAAGGGGACTGTCCCTCTGGGGGCCTGTTCCTGTGATGGTGGCCACACCATGGTCACGTGACCCAGAGTCTACAGAGAAGGGCCCCATCTCAGTCGAGCCCTGTGACTCGAGCAGGAAGCATCTTCGGTCGTCTCAAGCTGTAAATTGGGAATGGGAACACCATCAGCCCGGCCTGCCCCTTGGGCACTTGGCAAGGCTTGGGCGGATCCTGTTTTCAGACAATGGGGAAAGTGCAACGTGCCCCACAGTGACAACGAACAAGAGCAAGTCTTGAGTTCAACCCAGGAGATCTTTCCCAAGAAAGATCTAGGCAATGTCTGGGCACCAGAGACGCAGGGACAAGTGACAGGGACACAGTCCCCGCCCACCGGGCTTGGCGCTCTGCGAGACCTGGAGGAGACTAAAGTGTATCCCAACAGCCTCACTAACAACACGGAGAGCAGCCGCCTCACTCGCTGAGTGCTTACCAGGGCCCAGTCTTGAGCTAAGTGGTCCACATACATGCGGTCCATAAACAAACACGCAATGTGAGCATGGCTCTCTCCATTTCGCTGATGAAAAAACTGAGGCGGAGTGGGGCGAAGCCAGTTCCCCGTGGATCCTCAGCCAGGAAGCGGAATCATTTGTGTTCAGGACGTGGCCCCTGCTCTGCACACGCCCCAGCGGGCACGGCTGCCCAGGGCACTTTCTTTCCCGCTCTGCAGCAGCTCCACTCGAAGTGCTGTCTGCTGTTGCATGGCCCTGGTCATTTCACACCAGCAGCACTGGGGGAGAAACCCCCCGTGGGCATCTCGCGCCAGCTCTGCAAACTTGGACAAGGCCTGACCCTCTCTGCTCTTCGGTTCATTCATCTGGAAAACGAAGGACTTGGGTGAGGTGGTCCCCGCAGGTGATACACGTGTGATACTCAGTGGTCCTCTCTAGACACCTGTCTCCTGCTTGGATGCAGAGGGGAAGATCCGCTCAGCTTCCGATTGGCTGTGTGACGCAGGGCACCTCCCTGAACCCATCTAGGCTGAACTTCTGCATCTGAGAACCAGGAACAAAACGTGATGCTCTCCCCATCTCACAGGTCTGTGGCGAGGATCAGGTAAGACGGAGGCCATGGGGCTGGCAGCGTGGCACCGTGGGGTGAGCTGCTCCTTGGGACGCCTGCTTCCCATGTCAGCGTGCCCAGTCAAGTCCCAGCTCTTCTACTTCTCAACCAACTTCCCGCTGTTGCGGATGATGGTTCAAGCACTTGAGACGCTGCCAGCAGTGTGGGAGACCCGGATGGAGCTCCTGGCTCCTGGCTTCAGCCTGGCCCGGCCCTGGCTGTTGCAGGCATTTGAGGAGTGAATCAGCGGATGGAAAAGCTCGCACATGCACTTCTCTCTCTCTCTCTCTCTCTCTCTCTCTCTCTCTCTCTCTCTCTGCCTTTCAAGTAAACACAATTATTAGAAGGCCATGACAGTAGTTTGGAATTGCTGGGACAACGTGGAGGGGCCATCAATACTGCCTACTGCCAACTGTCAGTGAGTGAGATGCAGGGAGATGGCGAGCCCGCCTGGGGACCCCAGTAACCGGCTACACAGAGCTCCGGGGTGGGGGAGGCTGAACCTCCCTCTGTCAACACCAGTGCCCTCATGAAAGCTGCTCCTGTTATATAACCGGTTGTTTTCATTATTCCAATAGCTGACGATCATCGCGCGCTTACCCTGCAGCCGGCCCTCAGCCAAACCTTATGTGTTACTCAGTAGTCTGATCTCAGAAGAAGCAAAGCCCGGTCATCGAAACATTCTCCTTTAGTCAAAATAGGTCACAGGAGTTTATGGGAGGTGTCAAGGTTAATAACATGAGTCAGACAACCAGGGTTCAACTCCAGTGCAAGCTGTGACAGCCAGTACGACCTCGGACACCATCACTTTCTAGACCTCAGTGTACCTGTCTGGGAAGGGGGGTAGCCCTACTCATCTCGAAAGGGCGCTGTGAGTATTTAATGAGGTCACGCCTCCACGGTGAGGGCAGCCCTAGGCTGTGGGCCTGCATGTTGGCAGGGGCCTGGCAGAGAGCGGAGGGGGCTGAGACGGCTAAGGTGGTAATGGAGCAGCTGGGAGTAGACCAGGCCCTACACCAACCTGGTCCGGCCTTGGAAACACAGGAATGAGAGACAGACGGAGGCCCTGCAGGTGACCCTCTTGTCCTTGTTCTGTTCCCCTGTCCTCTCTTCCTCCTGTCGCTCATCTTCCAGAACCCCAGCTCCCCGGAAGGCCTTAGGACTCCAGCTAACATCAGCCTCAGCTCTGTCGAATCAGGCTGCCGGGCCCCAGGAGAAAGGGCAGCGACCTGGGGAGGCTGCCGGAGAGGAAGGACCCAGGGCCCCGGAAATGCAAAGCTGTAAAATACAACCTCATGGTCACCTGCATGCCCAGCACCCAGTGCGTGAAACAAAGCACCCATTAGTCGGTCGACGCCGGTCACACTTTCTCCTCCGCCTCCTTGGATTAAGCTGGATTTGGTGCCCCCATGTATGCCAACTGGGATTAGTTTGGCTGCATGTAACAAAAAACTTAAAAGAGTTGCTTAATCGAGACAAGCACATGCACTGTGGAACAAGAGGGGAGGGAAGCACTTCCGCCCCGTGTGGGAGCTGCAGGACCAGCTCGCCTTCTGATCCACCTTCCGCAGGATCCTGTCCACCTCCTGGACTAAGAGAGCTGCAGCTCCAGCCATCATATCTCTGTTCAAACCCGTAAGAAGGAGACAAGAAGGGATGAAGAGATGTCACCTGCCTTACAGTGATTTCTTGCAAGTTGTACCCTGTGCTGTCCCATTCTCCAGGCCCTGGCATCCCGTTAGTCACAAGGCTGCATCCAGTGGCAAGAGAAGCTGGGGTGTTCTTCTAGCTGACCATGTGTCTCACTAAGAGCAGGAGCAGTGGGCCGGTGGTGTGGAGTAGGGTAAAGCCATCACCTGCGATGCCAGCATCCCCTATGGGTGCTGTTTGTGTCCCACAGCTCCACTTCCCATCCAGCTCTCTCCTAAAGGCCTGAGAATAAGCAGCAGAAGATGGCCAAGTCCTGAGGTCCCTCTCACCCACGTGGGAGCCCTGGGTGAAGCTCCTGGCTCCAGACTTGAGCCTGGCCCAGCTCTGGCTGCTGCAGCCATCTGGGGAATGAATGAGTGGATGGAAGATTCTCTCTCTCTCTCTCCCCCTCCCTTTCTCCCTCTCCCTCTCCCTCTCCCTCTCCCTCTCCCTCTCCCTCTCCCTCTCCCTCTCCCTCTCCCTCTCCCTCTCTGTAATGCTGGCTTTCGAATAAATAAACAAAATATTTTAAAAAAGGACCACATTTGGGGGAACCTTTCTTTTCTTTTCTATTTAATATTTATTTATTTAATATTTGAAAGTTGGAGTGATAGAGAGGGAGGGAATGAGAGAGAGAGAGAGGTCTTCCATCTGCTGGTTCACTCCCCAGATGGCCACAACTGCCAGGGCTGGGCCAAGGCAAAGCCAAAGCCAGGAGCTTCTTCCAAGTCTCCCACATGGGTAGCAGGGACTCAAGCACTTGGCACTTGGGGCATCCTCTGCTGCTCTTTTTTTCTTTCTTTTTTTTTTTTTTTTGAGGGGGGACCCTTTCTATGCCTTTTGTTTACTTTAATAGAAAGTGTGAAGATATTTTGAATTTTCACACAAATGGATCGAGATACAGAACATGACCAACATCCTCTTATAGGTCTCCTCAGGCTAAAACAGAATTTAATCGTAAAAGGAAATCTCAGGGCTGGCACCACAGCTCACTAGGCTAATCCTCTGCCTGCGGTGCCAGCACACCGGGTTCTAGTCCCTGTCGGGGCGCCGGATTCTGTCCCGGTTGCCCCTCTTCCAGGCCAGCTCTCTGCTGTGGCCCAGGAGGGCAGTGGAGGATGGCCCAAGGCCTTGGGCCCCTGCACCTGCATGGGAGACCAGGAAGAAGCACCTGGCTCCTGCCTTCGGATCGGCGCAGCTCCAGCTGTTGCAGCCATCTGGGGAGTGAACCATCGGATGGGAGACCTCTCTCTCTGACCCTACCTCTTTCTGTAACTCTGTCTTTCAAATGAATAATAATAAAAAAAATTCTTTAAAAAAACTTTGAAATGAATGTATTTTTCTTCACTGGGAAGGCAGAATGGCAGAGGCAGACCGCTGTCTGTTGGTTCACTGCCCAGATGACCAGAACAGCTCGGGCAGGCTGAAGGGGGAGCAGGAATGAATCCGGGTCTCCGGCATGCGTGGTGGGGACCAATCACTTGAGCCTCACCTGCTGTCTCCCAGGCGTGCACTCGCAGGGCGCTAGGGCTGGAAGCAGAGCCAGGACTCAAATCCAGGCTTCCAAAGCAGTGTCTCAGCCACTGCGCCCAATGCAGATACTGTTTCCCGTGCACTTACAAGGTCTCAGCTCCTCCTGCTGTCCCCACTCCTGGGTGTGCCACCGACTGGGGCTGTGTGATGTCGCCTGACCTGGAAGTCACTCAGCTTTGCCTTAGCTTCTTCATCTGGAAAATGGGGATAATATCACTGTGACGATCCAGAGACAAAAGGGACCTGAAGATACAGAACTTGTCTCAAAGGCGTCACTCCCCTGCCCCTGGGAGAAGAGATTCTGCTGAGTTCTGCCCGCACCATTCTCCCCCAACGGCTGAGCTTCGGAGCAGGCCTCCTGACTCCCGAGCACCACGAAGGCAGGCGCCAACCCAACCTCCCCGCCCAGAGCTGACGGCTGAGCGAGCCCTGATGGAGCCAAGCGCTTGCTGTTTTCCGCTTTTCAACTGGACCCGAGCTGCGATCCCTTGGCCTCGCATGGCCACAGCCCTCCCGGGACTTCTGGAACACTGGGCAGTCTGTGTGCCTTCTTCCTCCCTCACTTTCTCACTCTTTTCATACCGTGCCAGCCCATGTATATTTAGCTCCTTTAATCTTGCTTCATAAATCATTCCTTGCAAGTCAAGCCCCTGGGACCGTTTCCCACCGCAGCCCTCCAAACCGTGTCTGAAGTGCGCACCTTCTGGTCCGTGCACCCTGGCTCACGCAGTCCAGCCCCGCTGCCTTCAACGCCAGGAGAAAGAAGATAAGGAAGCAGAGAAGCCGAAAGGCAGGGCCTGGCACTCGGCGGGCGCCAAGAGCTCTGTGTGCCCCTTTCTTTCAGAGATGCCGGCACAGCGATGAAAAGCCTCGAGTGTAATTTAGTTCACAGTTTCTGCCTTGAAGGTATAACCTGGTGGGTGAGGGTTTGGGCTCTCGCGTCTAAGTATCTGGGTTCAAATCCCGGCTACATCACTTGTTTGCTATGGAATCTTGGCCAAGACACATAATGTTTCTGTGCGTCAACATTCTCGGCTGTAAAATGGGAATGATGAGCGTTTACCCCACTGGACCGAGGTGAGAATTAAAGGTGATAATGGTTGTGAAGTTCTCAGTATGGTACTTGGTACTTGGTTCTTGGTACGTGCTCAGTAGATGTTAACTTACTGTGGTTTTTCCTGCTGTACTGAGTACCGGTGTACTGGTATACTCAGTATCCATTCTGTGCATCACGATTATTAGCAGAATCCTGGTTCTATGCTGGTTGTCAGCATACCCCAGTTTAAAATCTAATAATGTGGGGGCCGGTGCCGTGGCTCACTTGGTTAATCCTCCGCCTGCGGCGCCAGCATCCCATATGGGCGCCGGTTCTAGTCCCGGTTGCTCCTCTTCCAGTCCAGCTCTCTGCTGTGGCCTGGGAGGGCAGTGGAGGATGGCCCAAGTGCTTGGGCCCTGCACCCCATGGGAGACCAGGAAGAAGCACCTGGCTCCTGACTACAGATCGGCGCAGCACCGGCCGGCCATAGCAGCCATTTGGGGAGTGAACCAACGGAAGGAAGACCTTTCTCTCTGTCTCTCTGTCTGTCTGTCTCTCTCTCTCTCTCTCTCACTGTCTAACTGCCTGTCAACCCCCCCCCAAAAAAAAACCCAAACCTAATAATGCCAACTTGTCTTGTCTTCCTCGTAGCCAGGAGCCACCACGTGACACAGCTCTTGCCAAGGAGACCTCAGCTGGAGACACGGGAGTGCTCCCAGGAAAGCTTTGCTGAGGGAGCACATTGACTTGCCACGTGCCCGTCTTTTCCTCCTTCCTCCCTTTTTCCTGTTTGAATATGATGCCCAGAGCTTCTGCAGCCGTGTTCTGCCCAGGAGCCTAATTTCAGGACGGCGGTCATATGTTCAGGATGAGGGGACAGGAGGAGGCCAGGACTCTGGGTTCCTCACCCAGATGCTGAATGAATGCATGGTGCCCTAAGTGGCTTGAGCCCCTGCTGGTCAGGTTCTTAGTGCCAGCAGCCACACGCACCTCCTAACTGCTGCAGGCGTTAGGCTCCCTGTGGCGAGACGCAACTCCAGCGAGAGCAGGGTGAGATCCAGAGGAGTGTCCGAACCTTGTTCTGCGGGACCCGAGGGGTTCCACGGAGTCCCCCTTGGGCTGGAGCCCGGGAGTCGGTGCCACCCTGCTGCCTCTCCCCACCCCCACCCTCTTCCCCACTTTGTTTCAACGTTCTTCCAAGGGAGAGGTGGCCCAGTTAGGTTCTGTTCAAAGCACAGATTCCAGGGCAAAACAAGAAAGGTTTGGAAATGGCTGCTCTTGTCCAACCCTCTCATTTCACAGATGAGTGATCTGAGGTCCTGCAAGTGCTTTGCCCAGTCAAGCTCAGCCAGGCAGGGCCAAGAGGAGAACCCAAGCTTCCTGCTCTTTCCGGGGGCGCTGCCAAGCGCTGGAACGGCCGTGAAAACAGAAGACGCAGAGGCGAAGTGTCAGCCCACAGCAGCCCTGGGGCCCACTCCGGGGGGAGACAGACAGAGCCCCACGCCCAGCAGTTCAAACCAATAAGGACTGGGGCTACCCTTTCAGGGCCCCAGGTAGCCAGGATGCCCTCCTGCCAAGAGAGAGTTGGACTCCACTCCTCTCCTCTCTCTACAGTTGTTCATGAATTGTTTGTTTGTTTTTTAAAAGCACACACACACACTAGATGTGTGGAGGGGAGGAGAGGGATGGGTGGTGTGAACTCCTCCAAGCATGGGGTTCTTTGTCCCTGTTCTTGTAGTTCTACTTTGCAAAAACACTTGCTTAATGAATGCAAGACCGGTGGGGGTAAGACACAGCTGTAAACACCACCTCATTCAAGGTCAGCCCCGGGTTGTACAGCAGGAAGTCGTACTGTGGGAGGGGTCCAGGGAGTGCCTTCATCACACGGCCTTCATAACTGATCTAAGACCCTCTCCTGTGGAGCTGCCCTTTTGGGTAACGTGGGTCAACTCTGTAGAAAATTAACTGCCACTTGAAAGGGAGAATATCATTCTGAGACTTTAACTAGAAACTCTTTCCTCAATCCATCTGTTCCACCCATCCATCCATCCATCCATCCACCCATCTAGCCATCTATCCATCAATCTACCCACTTCATCCATTCATCCATCCATACTACCCATCCATCAATCTATCCATTTCATCCATTCATCTGTCCACGCATCCACCCATCCATCCAACTATCCAGTTATTTATTGAGCACCTTCTTGTGAGTCTGGCCCTATTACTGAATAAAACACACAAAGTCTTCCCACTTCGGGGAGCGGAAGAGACTAGAAGCACACACGTACACAGTAGACACACAAGGGGGCCTGTGGCAGGGATGTCACTCAGTGAAGGATGCAGCCCAGAGCCCTTGTTGTCTGATTGGGCTTATCAGCGTGTTCACTGATTGGCAGATGTCAGGCCCACTGTTCAGTGCTTTCCATGGATTCTTGTGCTTCCCTCTTTTTTGGAAGACGGCTTTCTTCCCACAACCCCTCACTGAGGGTGAGAGGACCCACAATGCCTCTGAGAGGCCCAGATGTCAGGGTGAACTTAATTTGCATTAAGGGTCCTATTCGTAAACTGTGAAAGTCTCAGACCAGCTGTGTGATCCAGATGAAAGACGTGACATTATGCGATTTTTCGTAAATTCATTTGGCAACTGTTTCAAGGCAGTGGAAGGGGAACCAGAAGAGGACCTGAGTTGGAGTTCGGGACCCAGGTTCAAATCCTCTGTCCACCACCCCCACACCCTTTAGCAGGCTTTTAGTTCATGAGGCTCATTTTCCTAGCCTGCAGAGTACTGGTGACACTATTCCACCTGGGGGCTGTTAGAATTTTAACAAGTAACACTCAGCACATTTCTGGCATAGAGTAGGGGCTCTGTGGCTGGTGGTTACATCTGCCTTGGAGGCAGGGAGACCCATGGAGAGAGTGACGGGGAAATGGACTGGACCCCCAGAGCCTCCAAGGAGGAAGACCGCCCCCTTGGCCTTGACTTCAGCCCCGGGGGGGGATGCATGTCAGACTTCCAACCTCCAGAACTACAGGATAAAGTTGTGTTGCTTTATTTGTTAAACCAGCCACGGGAAAGTTAAACAGTGGGCTATTCCAAATATAGAGATGATCAAACGTCGGGAGGCAGATGAAAGGATGCGAGAGGGTGGTGGTGTGTGCACAGTGGCCTGCGAGCCCAGTGATGCGTGAAACCCGCGAGATTGACCGCAGGGCCACAGGCAAGTCATCTCCTCCCTCACTGGGCATTATTTTCCCCATCTGTGAAACGGGGGTATAGGGTGGGTGACCTCCAAGACTCGGCCAGTCTGGATTCTCTGACTCCATGGCTGGAGGGGGGTCCTTTGGGCTTTGCAGCTGTAGTCATGGGAACAGCTCCCACTGGGTCTCTTTCTGCCCCAATACTTAGAGATGATCAAAAGTACAAAGGGTGCTCTTATCGTTGGCTTCTCAGAAAAGTTTTCCTGCCAGAAAATGGTGGCAAAGAAAGCTTATTAGCGGTCCTCCATAGAGGCAGGAGAGTTGAGGGGACTTGAGACACCCCATAAAGTCAGCAACAGGAAATGTATCTCCTCAGTATCCTGAAATCCCCACCTTCGAGTAAGGCATAGGGAATGGCCACCTGCCGGGGGACTGTCTTGATCAACCATCTCCGCTTTGATGGATGTATTTCTAGTGAGTTAAGGCTTCAGAATCCTACTTCACACAGTGCCCCACACAGCCAATGCCAACTGAGCAGAACTGGGAGGTGGCAATCTGTGTGGTGACCTGGGTTGAAATACCACTGATGCCACCATCCTCCTTGAAACCATAAAGACCTTCAGGATTAGGTAGGATCTTAAAATGGTTTCAATCATGATTGGCAAACTGGGTTAATTAGTTCACCAAGGTTCTGGTCAAGGTTCCTAATTTCAAAGACTAGAAATCAACTCTGGCCAAGCGCACACAAAACATCAAATCGTTCCTGAAAGTTTTGACTTGCTCACAAAACAGAACAGGAAACAGGGGAAAGTGGCGAGATGATGGACGTTACCAGTGACACACAGTCACACTGGTGTCACAGGAAAGGCTTGGCACCACTGGGCACTCCCCACTCTACCAGGCACTACCATTGTAGATCCCTCTCCAGATCCGAATCCCAGTTCCCTGAGAGTAGGTTGAGTGCTGCCCCCTGGTGGCCAGGAACAGAGAGACAGCCTCTGTCCTACAAGGAAAACCTTGGAAGATGGGGAGTGGAGAATCACCAGTACCAAGTGGCTTTGCCTGTTGGATTCCCTTAAGGAGGCCTAAGGCCTCCTGGTCTCGTAACTTACTGTGCAATGTTCCTGCTAGAAAAGATATTTGAGACCCACTAGTTCTGCACCCTGTTCCAAAAGCTCAGAGGGGCTGGTTGCTTAGCCTTGGAGCTAAGACTAGGATTCAGGCCTCTCAGACCCCCACCGCTGGTCTGTCTGCCCCACATCGCTGTCCTCCAGCCTGCAAGTGGCCTGCTGCAGACACAGGATGCAGGCATTGCCATGGCGACCAAAAGCCACAGCTGGACCAAGAATGGACAAATTTCTTGAGCTTTCATCCTTTTGTGAGCAGTAGATGAGCAGTAGCTCCATGCAAGTAAACTGGAGCTTCAGAAGAAAGCATTCACAATGCAGCAAAACAAGCCCTGCTGGGCTCTGCACTCCTGTGTGTACTTCCCCAGGGTTAGGGCCTGGGGAACACCACAGTGGGGATCCCTGAGCAGCGGGGGTCCTCATCCACACAGAGCCCAGGGGACCATGGGACACTCATCCAACTGACCAAGCCTGAGGGACTCCACTCTTCTTTTCTTTTCTTTTTTTTTTCCAGGCAGAGTAATACAGTGAGAGAGAGAGAGAGACAGAGAGTTATAGACAGTGAGAGAGAGAGAGAGAAAGGTCTTCCTTCCGTTGGTTCACCCCCCAAACCGCCACTATGGCCAGCGCTGCGCCGACCCTAAGCCAGGAACTAGGCGCTTCCTCCTGGTCTCCCATGCGGGTGCAGGGCCCAAGCACTTGGGCCATCCTCCACTGCCTTCCCAGGCCACAGCAGAGAGCTGGACTGGAAGAAGAGCAACCGGGACAGAATTCGGCACCCCAACCGGAACTAGAACCCGGGGTGCCGGCGCCGCAGGCGGAGGATTAGCCTAGTGAGCCACAGCACCGGCCAAGGACTCCACTTTCTCCTGACACTGCAATAAGAAGGTGCGATGCAGCCCACTTCAAACACTGTCTTCCGTTCAAGGTTAAAAACCCAGGGGCAGTGACGTCAGCAAGAACCTTCTCCCTGGACATCGAGCTCCAAGTCCCACACATTCGCCTGTCAGAGCCACTGAGGAACGCATCTTCCCTGCACATAACGGAGATGGCAGGGGCTTTTGGTTCCCTGGAAAGCACAGAATTACGTAATCTCGGAGCTCCCCGGAGCCACAGCCCCGTGTGCACAGTCAAGTGTGGCCTAAGCACAGCTGGTCCTCGGGGCCTGCAGCTCACCACTCCCCCTCTATGTGCAGCCCCAGGCAGGCCCAGCAGTCTCTAGAAGGCTGTTCCAAGGCCCCCTGCGAACAGTTCCTGCTGCCCCAATGCCCACTGGAGCTCAGCTGCGTAACAAACTGCATTCCAACCGTCCCTGCCGTGGAACAAAGATTTTTTTTTTTTTTTTGGTTGTCTCTAAATCATTAGCCGCCTCTGGGATGTGTCACGGATAGGAGTGTTTCACTATTCTCTCTGCAAGGACGGCGATAAGGCAGCTCATGGGGTCTGGGCCATCACTCCAGAGAAGCAGCTCTCAAGGGGGGATGATCCCGCCCCCACTTCCACTCCCCAGGGGACATTGGGCAATGTCTGGGGACGTTTTCAATCGTCACACCTGTGGGGGGGGGGTGCTACAGGTGTCGGCTACAGGTGAGCGGAAGCCAGGTTCTTGTCTTCCTGGAGTAAGCAAAGGCGTTCAGACTTGAGACAGGAGTAGAGGTAAGCCAGGGAGCCAGGCTCGGAGAGGAAGCACGGATGGGCGCCTCTCTGGGTGGACCTGAGCGTGGGTGCCCAGCCAGCTTTCAGACTGGGGCTTATTGGGGTGCGGTCTACTGCTTCCCACCCCTTCTAGATGAAGGGCTTCCCAGGTAAAAAATGGGGGGAGGGGGAATTCCTCCGAAGGGTTTATTACCCCGTGTGCCCTCTTGGTGCCCGACACAGAGGATTCTCCTGGGAAGAAGGCTGGGACCAGCTCAGGTTATTGGAGTAAGGGGAGAACTTTGCAGTGTAAAATTCCAGGCTGCTTCGAGGCACAGGTGCTCTGTTTGCTTAGGCGCCTTTCACACACGGGCTCATTTCTGTCTTCCTACCTAACACAGGCGCCCACGAGGAGGAGGCCAGGGATGCTGCTGGCACCTGCGAGGCGCAGCACAGCTGCCTCCTGTCAATGGCGGCAGAGTAGGGGCCGCGGTCACCGTGGTTTGGTTCTGGAGATGCCCAGCCCCCGAGACTCTCCTTTCTGAATTCAGGCTCCCTGGCATGGAAGACTTGATTTGCCCACCTGGGGTATTTGCCCACCCTGACACCTGCCAGCTGCAGCCAAGAGAGCAGAGTCACCTAGATTAGACTTGGCACTGGGAGCCCTGCTCTCCTACTGAGAGCGTCTTCAGAAAAAGAACCAGGCAACCTTCTGTGAGCTCTGTGTCCCAGGAGCAATGTGGCCTGAACCCAGGCAAATGCCACTGCCTTCAGCAAGGCTTACCTTCCCTGGAGGACAGAGCACCCACCTGGAGCCGGAACTACCGCTCTGTCTTGTATGTGGGCTCTGTCTCCTATGTGGGTGGTTTCTCCAAATCCTGATTTATTTGTTCACCTGCTCCCATGTGACCCAGAGCTGTCTACGGATTCTGGAAACTGTCTTGGGGCCAACATTGTGGCACAGCAAGTAAAGCCACCACCTGCAATGCTGGCATCTCATATGAGCGCCAGTTCAAATCCCAGCTGCTTCCCTTCCAATCCAGCTCCCTGCTAATGGCCTGGGAAAGCAGCAGAAGACGGCCCAAGTGCATTTTCTCTGTAATTCTGCCTTTCAAATAAATAAGTCTTTAAAAAAAAAGGAAAAAAACTAGGTCTTATGCCTGAAAGCCAGTGTCCGTGTTCTGGTTGCATAACACGACCTTGCTACAGAAGAAACCTCCCCAGACTTAGTCACTTTTCCAATAACGATCGATTCACCTCTTGGTTCTGTGAGTCAGAAGTCCAGGCAGGGCCCAGCGTGGTGATCCTTCCGGTGTACACAGCCTCAGCTGTGACTCAGCGGTATCCAGCTGACACCTGCGCTGGGCTGGGAGTCTAAGTTGGCCTCTTGCATGGGACAGCCAGAGGCCTTGCTCGGCCAGGCCGCGTGGTTTCTCTGGAAGACGGTGATCTTTCTTACGTGGCAGATCAAGGCTTCAGAAGCAAGTGCTGCAAGAAGACCATGGCGAAATTCAAAGCAGCCGAAGTGGACTTACAATGGAAGTTCCAGAATGTTCTTTCAACTGCAACCAGCGGCCCAGCCACTCCCGAAGAATCCTCCCAGATCTAAGAGGAAGGGAATGAGACCCCATTTCTTGCAGTGGGGGGCAGAAGCCATGAGTAGGAAAGGAAGACAGTGGTGGTCCTCCTTAGAGACCCTCCCCCAGCCTAGAACAGCAACTGCTCCACAGGTGTTTGAAACTGATGAATAGGAAGGCAGATCAGCCCTACTAAGTTCACCCAGTTGACATAATGGTTCAATGAAAACAAAGCACATGAGAAACGGTTGCCCCTCAGGAGCAAACTTACTTTGGTTTACAGCCGAATGCTTGCAGACATCACTAATCAATCACAGCTCTTTTCCACATATGGCAGATTCGGTCTCAGACTCTTCCCCCACACAGCCCTCCAGACAGCCACAAGTAGCAGGTCGAAGCTGACACCATTTGCTGTCCTTGTTCCTACCTAAATGCCTGTTGCTAACCATCTTCCAAAGCCCAGGCTTTTAGTTTCTTTAAACACACACACACAAGTTACTCTCACATTTTTTTTTATTTTATTTATTTATTTTTTTTTTTTTTTGACAGGCAGAGTGGACAGTGAGAGAGAGACAGAGAGAAAGGTCTTCCTTTTGCCGTTGGTTCACCCTCCAATGGCCGCCACGGCTGGCGCGCTGCGGCCGGTACACCATGCTGATCCAAAGCCAGGAGCCAGGTACTTCTCCTGGTCTCCCATGGGGTGCAGGGCCCAAGCACCTGGGCCATCCTCCACTGCACTCCCGGGCCACAGCAGAGAGCTGGCCTGGAAGAGGGGCAACCAGGACGGAATCCGGTGCCCCGACCGGGACTAGAACCCAGGCGGAGGATTAGCCTAGTGAGCCGCGGCGCCGGCCTACTTTCACTTTTTAAAAGAGGAAACACAAAGTTTAAACCTTTGGGAAGAAGAAATGACATCACCAGACATCCTCATCCTCCAAAATCGGGTTTATGGTGGAAACAGACACGGATGATGGTGGTGAGTTCCGTCATTATGGATTATTTCACGAGAGCACGGCGGCATGCAAGATCAGCCGTATGACATAAAGGAGACGATCGGTTCGCCTTGACCTCTCTTCCTCCATGCAGACTCCGTCGGAAGGTGTGGTGAGCCAGAACGCGTACAGCTGGGTGGCTGAGAGCCGCGCGGGCTGACCATCCACCCACAGTCTACCCTGACACCCGTCCTGTGTGCCTTCCAACTTTGTAGGGGCTTTGGAAAATACATTTTAACCACTCGACTGAAGGGAAGACAGAGGAGAAAGACCCCAGAACACCCTCTAGTTCTGAGGATTCTCTGAAACCTGAATGCAGAAGGGAAGAAACAGCGATCAGTTTCCAGATGTCAGCTTCCCGGCTTTCTCCAGCGGGGAAAGCCCCAGACAGACGACCTGGCCTCCCTGCGCAGCAGGGGCCAGACCCTAGGGACTGGCATCATGCCTCCTGGAGTGGTGCTTCACGCCATCTGCTCAGAAGCCCAAGCGAGACAGGAAGAGCTAAGCCTGCTAACCACACCCTGCGAAGCAGCTCCTGCCCCTGGGAGAAGAAGTGACATCATCAGCTCCTGCCCTTGGTGCTTTGCACACAATCCCATGAAGGAGGTAATGAGATCTATAGTCCTCATGCTGCAGACACAGAGGTGTCATAGCCTACCCAAGCCTTCCCCACTAGCAAGTGGCAGACATGAAATTCACACCCACAAAAACTGGCACTGGAGGCTCTAGCCACTAGGCTACCCCACCTCTCCAAAAGATGAGGATGGCTGGAAAGACTTTGGAGCCAAGCAATTCAGTTAGAAAAACTCTGTCTCCCCTGACTCCTTACACTTTGGGAGCAGGACTTTCAGCTTATACTTGGGCCAGAGCTGCAGGTGAAACCATAGGCAAATCTCATTTGATGTTGAGCATTGTATCAAGTGAAAGAAGCAGGAGGTTGCCGCTCGATGATGTCATTACCAAAAGTTTTAAAATGTGCAAAAGATGGCCTATTACTGAGATTCATCTACGTATGGCAACAGCACCAAAGCGCCCCTGGGAACGAGGACCCTGGCCTTCACGGTTCCCCTGGGGACATGGGAGAGGTTCACAAAAGGCTTCAAGTGTGTCCATGACTTTGAAAATCAACTTGGGTCTTCAGTAAATCATGCACACCTTGGTATGTCTGACAGATCTCCTAATTTAAAGAATAATTTTCCAGGGGTAACAACTCAATATTGACAACTGGTTCACTTGCTGCCCTCAGTTTATACCAGCGTTCATTCCTTTTTTTTAAAGGATTTATTTTATTTATTTAAAAGGCAGAGTTAGAGAGAAAGAGAAATTCCATCCACTGGTTCAGTTCTCAAATGGCTGCAGTGGCCAGGGCTAGGCTAGGCTGAAGCCAGGAGCCAAAAGCTTCATTCAGGTCTCCCATGTGGGTGTAGAGCCTCAAGGACTTGTGCCATCCTCTGCTGCTTTCCCAAGCACATTAGCAGGGAGCTGGATCAGAAAAGGAGCAGCCGGGACTCAAACTGGTGCCTATAGGGTGATGCCAGCATTGCAGGTGGAAGCTTTACCTGCTACACCACAAGGCTTCCACTCTTTAAAAAAAAAAAGAAAAAGAAAAAGGAAACCTGGTGAAGTGAAATGGACACTATGAGAAACAGTGACTTGATCAGCCCTTGTCATCACTGTTGATGTACAATTTAATACTTTATCCCTTTTAGTATTTTTTTTGTTCTACTTAATGCTATTGGTTGAACTCTGTAATTAACACACAATTATTCTTAAGTGTTTGAAGTTAACTGAAAAGTGATCTCTGTTAAGAGTGGGAATAAGAGAGGGAGGAGATGTAAAAAAAAAAAAGAAAAAGAAAAAGATTTCTGTCTTTATTTGAAAGGTGGACTTACAGAGAGGGAGAGGAAGGGGCAGAGAAAGAAACCTTCCATCTGCTCGTTCACTCCCCAAATGGCAACAATGGCCAGCGCTGAGCCAGGCTTAAGCCAGGAGCCAGGAGCTTCTTCCAGGTCTTCCATACTGGTGCAGGGGCCCAAGCACTTGGGCCACCTTCCACTGCCTTCCCAGGTGCATTAGCAGGGAGCTGGATCGACCCGCCCTCCATGCTTCTACTCTTAAATCAGCCAATTATCTGATGGCCTTGAACATCTACTGGAGTACCAGCAGCTGCCATTTATTCATAGCTGGACACTGGACACGGGACTGGACTGGCCACTGTTGAATGCTTTAGACACATTAACCCATTTGTGTTCACATTAACTCCATGTGGTAAGGACTATAGTATCCTCATTTTACAGATGAGAAAACTCAGCTATTCTGTGACAGATGGAGATTTAGCGGGGGTGGGGAGGGAGAGGCAAGTGGGAGAGACGGCACGGACCCTGTTTCCAGTTGCCAGTGCCCACCATGGTGCCCCAGCTGCTGGGAGTGCCACCTGCTGCTAGCTTTCAGCTGAGTCCCTCTCCAGGATTTGCCCTTGGACTTGCCCAAGGTCACAACATTTTCCTGGAGCAGCTGCACGCAATGGCTGCCGACAGTTTATGCTGATGTCGGGGTGTAAGGGTCCAACGCTCACCCAACTCTAAAGCCACTCCAACTCCAGAGTTCTTGGAGGTTGGTTGAAACATTCGCATTGCACCACTTCCGCATCCGTGACTCTGACGAGGCAGGTCCCAAGCAGTCCCTGGAAAACTTCTCTGTCTCAGGGCCTGTTCCCAGGAAGCCCGCCTGTGCTACACTCCAGCAGGGGAGAAAGGCTGTCATGCAGGAGACAGGAACAATGCTGCACTACACTGTACATAGCACAGGGGGCAGTCTGGGGGCCCAGGGACTTACAAAGGCTTCCTGGCAGAGGTGGTAGCCAAGCTGAACCTTGAAAGATGGGAGCATTAGAATTGGAGCAAAGCACTGGTCCGTCTACAACATGGATAAAGCTTCTGAACACTGCACTAGAGGAAAGAAGCCAGACACGAAAGTCCATGGCAATGACTCTGCACACAGAAAATTCCCAGAACAGGGAACGCTGTAGACAGAAAACAGACAAGCGCTCGCCTCGGTCTGGAAGCATGGGACCGGGGAAACTGCAGAGGCGACCCTGCAGGGGACATTGAGGTGATGGAGATGTTTGCACAGTGACTGTGGGGAGAGTTACGCAGACTGCGGGTAACTAAAACCATGGACTCTTGTACTTTAACTGAGTGGGCCACGCGGGGTGTGGATGTGATCTCAATAAAGGCTGTTTCTGCCAAGGCAGTAGAGCATACGGACAATTGACAGGGGAGCGTGCGGAGACCCACAGGTGGGCAGGAACCCGAGTCCCAGTGGGAGCCCTGCTGCGGCCCCTGGGTGGGCCCCTGACAATGTGCACAGCAGGTGGAGCAGCCTGGAAGTCTGCCTTGGACTGAAAACAGCTCCCAGGGGGGGACGAGGCAGGAGAGACAATCATCTGGCAGCTGGGGGCTCTCAGAATCAGGGCGGGGGTCGGGGGGACAGCACACACGAGAAGCAGCAGGAGGGGCCTGGGAGGCGTGCGTTGGCCATCGGGTCAGATCGGTGTTTCTTCCCCGTTTCAAATGGCTCCCACAGCCATCTGGAACCCTCCCCAAGCTGCCATGGGGGAGCAGGGTCCTTAGCCTCACCTTCCCCCCGTTCTGATGCAGACCTTTGAACAAGGCCCGGGGAGGCCACAGAAAGAACACTCAAGACAGCCCAGAAACTCCAATCCTGAGTCTCTCCCCCACTCTACCTCCGTAGCCCCAAGTACTGTGTGATCTTGGACAAGGCCCCTGGAGCTGTGGGGAAGGTGAGAGAGGCGGGGTAGCAGAGTGGTCCCGAGCGTGAGTTCTGGAATCAGGCAGGCCTGGGTTTGGAGCCCAGTTCCACCGGGGACTTAACCTCTCTAAACTTAAATTTCCTTGTCTAGTCCTGCCCTGGGGGCTTGCTGTAGGGCTGAGAAGTGAGTTATGCAGGCAAAGGTTCCAGTCCAGGGTCCCCCAGATGCCTAGTCTGTTGTGTCACATCTCTAAGCCCGTCCTCTCTTTCCCCTTTCTTCTGCATGTGGTAGCTGCTGGAACACTGTCTCGTTTCCATTTGCACTTGAACCACATATTCCCGTAGTCTAAGGCATCACCCCGTTTTCCACGGCCTCCCCCCCCCCAATTTCCCTGTCTTGAAGACAACCACTTCAGCTCTTGGCTTTGCTGAAGGGAGGCAGCAGGTGACGGTTCAAGTAGTTGGGTCCCTGCCACTTGACCCTTGGAATTGTGCCACCCTCAGAAAGGGAATTCATCGGCCAACAGAGATGTTCTGGGCTCGTGTCTGGAAGGGTGGTTCTTCTCTCAGTCTCGCGAAAGCAGATCTAGAGCAGCTAGCTCAAGAATGTGGAAGAAGGCCCCACAAACGGCAGCCTTTCAAAGATGGGGCCAAAGAAGCCTGGCTGTTGAGTTAAAAAGCATAGTGTACTCTGCTTTTGGCGAACCTAGTGTTCTTGTTCCATCCTAAAGCCTGGTGTTGCTGCCTCTGCTTGGCCTGGGAAGGGGTTCAGTTATCAAACACAGATCAGTACTGACATCCAGTGGTCACAGAGAATTAGCTGCCTGGAGCTCCTCTCGCTCCTCTCTGGGCTTGGGTGCTCACTCAGGAAAAGGAGTGCTGGCAGACGACAGCGGGCGACACTGTGTACTTGGAGAACTGCGTGTTTTACCGCCAGAGGCCAAGGTACTCTGGCCAAAGCCTCGCCACCTTGAAAGATGCCTATGGGTCATTTTAATGCTGACCCAGAGGCAGAGGGAGAAATGGGGCCACCACTGACACAGGGGTAAGATCCTAAAGGATAAAACCCAGTGGCCTCATGGCCTTCTAGAAAACACCCTGCATTTTAAGTAAGATACCCTGACTCAGGTCTTGGGACACCATCTGTCTGGGTCACCTTGAACCAGTCCCTTAAACTCTTTGCTCGTAAGCTTCCCCTCCTTCGCGGTGATGCTAATGCCACCTGCTCTGCCAGCCTCGGGGGTTATGGCAATGCCAAACAGGGATGCAAGGGAGGCGGTCTGGTGTGTAGGGCTGCTGCGGGCAAGGTGGTGTGTGGCAGGACAGGGAGAAGCAGAGCCAGCGGGGGTGTTAGGAGGTGCTGGGACTCTGGGGGCTTGCTCAGATGCCAGTCTGTCCAGTTTCCAATCTCCCCCAGCCTTGGGGACTCGCTTCGGACTGTCAGGCTGACCTCATCAGACAAGGCTGTTCTCTTCTCCAGACTCAAGTCCCTAACTTCAAGGTACAGAAATGACACACCAAGCAGTGTTCTTGTTTTTCTTTTTTTAAAAGATTAACAACTCAAAGGAAAAATAGGAGTCACCATTAACTTATCTGTTAAAGGAAGCTATTGTTAATAACAGACTAATGGACTACACCCTTTTGCATTTCCTTGCAATTCATTTCTTGTGTTTCCATGTGCATCTGGCCTAAGACGACTAGTGTGGCCAAGCGGCTCTAAATGAAATTACGGGATGACCAAAGCAGAGATGCAGGGTGTGCACAGGAGAGAAAATGTAGAGGTGCCTTCCGAGACTCAAACCGAACACTTTTCAGTTTGTGCTGTCATATTTCATAAATTACTACAGTGGACTTTTACAAAATTTAGTCTCCCTAGATGAGCTTAATTTAAAAGAAGCATGGGTAGGCATTTGATGTAGTTGTTGTTGTTTTAAAGATTTTATTTATTTATTTGAAAGCACAGTTACAGAGATAGCAAAGGAAAGACACACACACACACACACACACTCACACAGACACACACAGAGAGAATCTTCCATTCTCTGGTTCATTCCCCAAATGGCCACAACAGCCAGGGCTGGGCCAGGCCAAAGCCAGGAGCCAGAAGCCAGAAGCCAGGAGCTTCTTCCAGATCTCTCATGTGGGTACAGGGGCCCAAAGACTTGAGCCATCTTCCACTGCATTCCCGGGCCATTAGCAGGGAGCTGGATTGGAAGTAGAGCAGCTGGGACTCCAACCAATGCCCACATGGGATGCTAGTGCTGCAGGAGGCAGCTTAACCCACTATGCCACAGAGCCGACCCCTGATATAGTAGTTAAGACGCCACGTGGAAGGTCTGTATCACACATCAGAGTGCCCAAGTTCAAGTGCTGGCTCCACTTCCAATTCCATCTTTTTGCTAATGTGCACCCTGGGAGGCAGCAGGTGACGGCTCAAGTAGTTGGGTCCCTGCCACTTCTGTGGGAGACCCAGATGGAGTTCCAGGCTCCTGGCTTCGGCCTGTCCCAGCCCCAGTGTTGCAGGCATTTAGGGAGTGAACCAGCAGGTGGAAGATCTCTCTCGGTCTCTGTCTCTCCTTCTCTCTCTTCTTTTAATTGAAAACAAATAAATTTTTGAAAAGAAGCAAAAATTAATTCCCTCATGTGTTCAAAAGGTATTGGAGGGCTTTAACCCAATATAAATATTATACTTCTATTTCCAGACTTCCATGAAATTGTATCTACCAAGGAAAAATAAAAAGCACTGTGGCTAGTTTAACCAGGAAAGAGCTTACTACAAATCCTTTACGGAAGCAGAGGCACAGTTGGGGGGACATAGAATTTTCAATCACCAGGCAGAGCGGGGCTCTGCGGGAGAAGCAGGCTCGCTACCTGCTAACCTGGAACGCTTCCATCGGAGCCTCCTGGGAACCACTCAGACGCCTGGATGCAAAGCAGTAAATGGCATCCCACACCCCGTCCCCCCAGCGTTAGTAATCAGACACGGAGGCCCCTGCAAACACAGCCCAGTAAAGCCCAATTCAGATTCCCTTCCCTTCACTCCCACCCTCTAAGTCATGTATAAGGGTGTCTAACTGGCTCCATCTAAACCATACCCAGGCCCCTAGTTGCAAGGGAGTCTGGGCCCCTAGCTGCAAGGGAGTCTGGGAAAAGTCATTGTTTCCCCAATTCTTTTTTTTTTTTTTTTTTTTTTTTTTTTTGGCAGTCAGATTTAGACAGTGAGAGAGAGAGAGAGAGACAGAAAGAAAGGTCTTCCTTTTTCCGTTGGTTCACCCCCCAAGTGGCCGCCACGGCTGGCGCGTTGCGGCCGGCACGCTGGGCTGATCTGAAGCCAGGAGCCAGGTGCTTCCTCCTGGTCTCCCATGCAGGTGCAGGGCCTAAGCACCTGGGCCATCCTCCACTGCACTCCCGGGTCACAGCAGAGAGCTGGACTGGAAGAGGAGCAACTGGGACAGAATCCGGCGCCCCAACCGGGACTAGAACCCGGGGTGCCGGCGCCACAGGCGGAGGACTAGCCTAGTGAGCCCCAGCACCAGCCTCCCCATTTCTAACTATTGCAATATGCTAGGCACTCTGGAACAAGGGTGTAATGAGTGGGAAGCACCCATCCAACATGCCCACCCCAATAGCTTACTTTATTGTGTGTGTTGTTTTAATTTTGTATTATATATTTTTAATTCCAAAAGTACTACATGCTTGCTGCCGAAGATAGCAAATAATATGAAAGTGCAGGCTCCCCAGCCCCACTCGGCAAAGAGAATCACTGTGAACTAGGTGGAGTACAGCCTGCCAGAGGCTTTGGGGCACTGCTTTGGTGGGAGGCAGGGCTTGTACGAAACATTTTTTTTTTAAGATTTTTTTTTGACAGGCAGAGTGGACAGTGAGAGAGAGAAAGACAGAGAGAAAGGTCTTCCTTTGCCGTTGGTTCACCCTCCAATGGTCACCGCGTCTGGCGTGCTGCGGCTGGCACATGGCGCAGATCCAAAGCCAGGAGCCAGGTGCTTCTCCTGGTCTCCCATGGGGTGCAGGGCCCAAGCACCTGGGCCATCCTCCACTGCACTCCCTGGCCACAGCAGAGAGCTGGCCTGGAAGAGGGGCAACTGGGACAGAATCCGGCTCCCCAACCGGGACTGGAACCCGGGGTGCCGGCGCTGCAAGACAGAGGATTAGCCTAGTGAGCCGCAGCGCTGGCCTGTACGAAACACTTTGTGTAACATGCTTCATCACTTGAATGTATACCCTGGACGTGTTTTCTCGAGTGGACGTGCAGTAAGTGTCCCCTGAGAGGACCCGGTGAAGGACACTGAGGTTGGGTCCTGGGATGCAGGATGCAAAAGGAACAGCTGGGCAGGCGCTGGAAAGGTCAGAATCTAGAAGTGAAAAACTGGCCCCACGCTCTGA
The DNA here is from genome assembly GCF_051225735.1 of Oryctolagus cuniculus. Taxonomy (NCBI): domain Eukaryota; kingdom Metazoa; phylum Chordata; class Mammalia; order Lagomorpha; family Leporidae; genus Oryctolagus; species Oryctolagus cuniculus. Next base: position 12,940,995 of record NC_142881.1, read on the forward strand.
AGCTGTGTCTTCCTGATCAAGAGAGCCAGTGTAGCTGCCTTTGTAAGACCCCAAAACTTGGGCTAAGTGGCCTCCAGCCCTGCCTCTCTCCCTCCTAGGATGCTGATTTCCCTAAGAGAATCCTCTCTTCCATTTTTTTTAAAGATTTATTCAGTTTTGTTTGTTTGTTTGTTTGTTTACTTGAGAGTCAGAGTTACACAGAGGAGAGGCAGAGAGAGAGAGAGAGAGAGAGAGAGGTCTTCCATCCGCTGGTTCACTCCCCAGATGGCCACAGTGGCTGGAGCTGCGCCAATCTGAAGCCAGGAGCCAGGAGCTTCTTCTGGGTCTCCCATGCGGGTGCAGGGGCCCAAGGACTTGGGCCACCTTCTACTGCTTTCCCAGGCCATAGCAGAGAGCTGGATGGGAAGTGGAGCAGCCGAGACTAGAACCAGTGCCCATATGGGATGCCAGCACTTTGGGCCAGGGCGTTAACCCGCTGCGCCACAGCGCCGGCCCCCCTCTTCCATTGTCTGCTACCAGCTCAGGACGGGATTGCCTGGCACCCTCTCTGTGACATAGCCCCCTCCCCCAGTCAGCCGGCATCTGACCAAGATGGAGCCGTCTAGGAAAAGCAGCCTGAACACTGTACAAGATCCATGCGTGTCCGGGGGAGGGGTCGCCCTCTCTGTCTCTGAAGGTATCAGGCAGAAGCGTTCCCTACTCAGGGGAGCCTGAAGCCCCTGGGGATCACTCCGTGAAGCAGAGAAGTGAAGAAACAAGTTCAGGGACAGCATTAGAGACTGGATCAAGCACTACCTGAAGGCAGTTTCCCCAGACTTCTAAATTGCATTAGCTTTCGCACCGACCCTATCGTCTAAACCAGTCTAAGTCTCAGCTTTCTATTATCAGCCTCGATAAAGAGGTCTGATGCTGAGGTTGGCACTTGCTTGTATCTCATCCACAGGGACATTTAAAGTCCATGGGAAAACGGAATGAAAAGCTAAGAAAGGGATAGCAAGGCTGAGAAAGAGGCCAGAGACCCCACTAAGTCACCATAAAAATAGCCACCTCACACAGCTGGCTTGCTGATCCATTAATAACGGACACCACGGAGTTCCTGTCAAATGGCCAGAGCATGCAGTGCAATGCTGGTGTCATTTGTGGGCTGGGAGTCTCCGGTCAAGTCAAGTCAAAGCTAAATGGCCAAGTGGCAGGGTGAAGCAGCCCCAGACAGAGGCAGGTGTGGTCGGCTCACAGCCAGCCTTGTGGCCCGGGGTAATTCAGACACCTGTCCAAGCTCAGTCTTGAAGGATAAAATCACGTGGTCTGCCCGACAGTGTCTAAGGAGTGTTCCTCCCAACATCAGAATCCTCGCAGAAGAAAATTTTAAAAATCCAGTTGTGGAGGTCCTTTCTGAACAGATCTGCAGCATGAAACTCCAAAATGCTGGGCCTAGGACTGAGTGAGACCCAGCGGCCCGATGCAAGGCTGATGCTAAATCAGTCTTTTCCAGATATCATTCCAAGTAAAGAAATGCCGAGGACGGCGGTGACTGAGCCGTGCGGCCAGAGTGGGCGCTGTTCCCCCTCAAGTCACTGCTCCGCCAATGCCTTTTGCCCCTACGGTTGAACACAGATTAAACTGCATATCTGCTCTGTGGGCCACAAAGTCCAGAACCAGCCAGGTCACACGCACGGAGCGTCCTTCAGCCCATTTGTATACATCACTGTTCCGGGCCAGTCACCCACATCTCTCACTGTCCCGGGCCGGTCACCCGCATCTCTCACTGCCCCGGGCCGGTCACCCGCATCTCTCTCTGTCCTGGGCCGGTCACCTGCATCTCTCACAGTCCCAGGCCAGTCACCCACATCTCTCACTGTCCCGGGCCAGTCACCCGCATCTCTCACAGTCCCAGGCTGGTCACCCACTTTCTCACTGTTCCGGGCCAGTCACCCACATCTCTCACTGTCCCAGGCCAGTCACCCACATCTCTCACTGTCCCGGGCCAGTCACCCGCATCTCTCACAGTCCCAGGCTGGTCACCTGCATCTTCACAGTCCCAGGCTGGTCACCCACTTTCTCACTGTTCCGGGCCAGTCACCCACATCTCTCACTGTCCCAGGCCAGTCACCCGCATCTCTCACTGTCCCGGGCCAGACACCCGCATCTCTCACAGTCCCAGGCTGGTCACCCGCATCTCTCACTGTCCCAGGCTGGTCACCCACTTTCTCACTGTTCCGGGCCAGTCACCCACATCTCTCACTGTCCCAGGCCAGTCACCCGCATCTCCCACTGTCCCAGGCCGGTCACCCGCATCTCTCACTGTCCCAGGCCGGTCACCCGCATCTCTCACTGTCCCGGGCCAGTCACCCGCACACTGGGTGCATGGCCCCACTGGATGGGCCTGTGTTCATGGTCACCGTGTGTCCCAGCTTTTCTAGGACAGCCCCTGCTTCAGACAGCCTGCCTGCTCTCCTCTTAAGCACACACCCCTGACTCAGTATCCCGGTTGCCTCAGAGGCCTTCTCTCCATCCACAATCTTCTAGCTTGCTCATTTCTTGGTTTGCGTGTTTAGGGCCTACCATCAGCTGCAGAAGACAGCTCTCACTTGTCCTGCTCACGACAGCATCTCCGACTCCCACAACAGAACTGGCATCTAGCAGCCCCTTGTCAATATTTATCAGTGGGACTGAGTTGAATCAGACAAGTGACGAGTTGTCAGGCCACGTGATCTGCTTTCTGTTTCCCAAGAGGTGACCACAGAACTCGGATCTGGAACTCCGTCACTGTGTGGGCCTCCCATACACGGATGAATTTGGTGTTACTGTCATATCCATTTAAAGAGATGAGAGCAAAAACCTCCCGAGAGGCTCAGGGGTTAGCCTGGCACCGTATCGCTGGGAAGGGACAGGATCAGGGCTCTGAGGCCAGTGCTCCTCTATCCCAGCACACACACTTCAAGGTGAGATGAAGGACAATGGAGCAGAAGTTAGGCCAGCTGAAGGCTGTGCTGTGTGTGTTTCGGTGTGAAAACTCTACCTTGGGAGCTGAATGTTTGACACAGACACCTGACACTGCCGTGACGTCATCTCCTGTAGAAGTTATGGTCCGTCCCAAGCACAAGCCAGGGGTTTTAAGGACAAGGAGTTCCTGGCGTGTCAAATGCATGCACGGTTTTGTTTCTGTGAATCATGACACTTCGGTCACCAGTGGCAGACTTGTGACCCCCACGCAAGGGAGGTCTCTCAGCTAAGCGCTGGGAGGGCGGAGCTGCCGCCGGGCCACAGGAGGTGCTGAGACCACGGACTCTGCCCGTCAGCCTCCTTCTCCCTCGCTGCAGCTCAGTGGTCTCCACGTGGTTGAGAACATGCCCACTCACAGATCTGTCTTCAGTGGGAAGGTGCCTCTCACTTCCCATGAGTCAGACCTGGACAGTTCCCAGGGAAGCACTCTGATTGGCTCTACCTGGCTCAGGCGCCCACCACTGGATCAGCGATTCACCGGGTGTGACACAGGCATGGGGTCGGGCGGCCTAGACGCCGTTCTACTCCAGAGTAGCTGCCTTCCACTGGAGAAAGGCCAGTTGTTGTGATGTAAACATCCACCCCTTTAGGACTGTTAGTTTTGTGCTGGATACTTTTTTCTTTATTTTTTAAGATTTATTTATTTGAAAGGCAGAATTACAGAGAGGCAGAGGCAGAGAGAGAAAGAGGTTTTCCATCTGCTGGTTCACTCCGCAGATGGCCACAGTGGCTGGAGCTGTGCCTATCCGAAGCCAGGAGCCAGGAGCTTCTTCCGGGTCTCCCATGCAGGTGCAGGGGCCCAAGGATTTTAGCCATCTTCTACTGCTCTCCCAGGCCATAGCAAAGAGTTGGATTAGAAAAGGAGCAGCCAAGGCCGGCGCCGCAGCTCAATAGGCTAATCCTCTGCCTTGCAGTGCCGGCATACCGGGTTCTAGTCCCGGTCAGGGCGCCGGATTCTGTCCCGGTTGCCCCTCTTCCAGGCCAGCTCTCTGCTGTGGCCCAGGAGTGCAGTGGAGGATGGCCCAAGTGCTTGGGTCCTGCACCCCATGGGAGACCAGGAGAAGCACCTGGCTCATGCCATCGGATCAGCACGGTGCGCCGGCCACAGCGCGCCGGCCACGGCAGCCATTGGAGGGTGAACCAACGGCAAAGGAAGGCCTTTCTCTCTGTCTCTCTCTCTCTCACTGTCCACTCTGCCTGTAAAAAAAAAAAAAAAAAAAAAAAAAAAAAAAAAAAAAAGAAAAGAAAAGGAGCAGCCGGGACTTGAACTGGTGCCCATGTGGAATGCCAGCACTGCAGGCGGCGGCTTTACCTGCTATGCCACAGCGCCAGCCCCTGTGCTGGTTAATTTTGATGGGCAGGTTGCCCACTCAGTTACTTCCGTAAGTAATTGAGGCTCATGCTCTTCCTAAGTTAAAACAGAACATGAGCAGACATTTAGCCTGGTGATAGGAGTGCCCGGGTTCAGTTCCCACCTCTAGCTTCTGACCCTGACTTCCTGCTTGGGCAGACACTGGGAGGCAGCACTGCAGAGTCCGTGGTTGGGTTCCTGTCACACACAGGAGGTCTGAATTTGTTCCTGGCCCTCAGTTTTGGCCCCAACCCAGTCCTGGCTGGTGCAGGTATTTGGGGATTCAATGAGTAAATGGGGGCTCTCTCTTTTTGTCTCTGTTTCTCAGTCTCTCACTCTGTTTTCTCTCAGTCTCTCTGCCCCTCAAATGTATATAATATAATTATACTATAATATAACAGAATATAATAGGATGTAATATAACAGAATATCACACAATACAATACTCCAACCTCTGAGCGTTATTCAATGGTGAGACAGGAATGGGCCTAATGACCAGTCAAGCCCCTGCCCACTGCTGCCCACCTGTGGTTGGTGGGTGGCAGTTTCTCTACAGTCCCAATGCTGAGCATCTCTCTGCTGGCTCCTCATCCAAGCAGAAAGGCGCCCAAGGGGCCTGGAGAAGAAACCTGGCTGGAGAGGATGAAATCCCATTGCACTGTGGCCAGCAGAAGGAAATCATTGGTCTGCAACTGCAGCCCTGGGCAGCTCCAGGTTTCCACTCCCACCACAGCAGGACTGCCAGTCCTGGAGGCCCAGAGCCTCTGGGGCTCTCTCTACTGGAAGGGGGCACTTGGAGGTGCAGCACCCATCTCTCCCGACAGAGTAGCCTCTCTCCGGGGGAGACCCAGGGTCTCCTCCAAGCACGCAAACATCTGCTGAATCGGAGCCATATCCACGTGTAGAAGGTTCCAGCACCACAACGATGCCCTGCACTTCGCTTTGGGGACAGAGAACAGTGAAAAATGAGGAAGCAGTTGCTTCCCACCAACAGCCTTGACCCTTGGCAGTGACTGCGGGTATAAAGGGAGCGTAGGAGAGCAACACCAGCCCAGGCAGACGTTTTGAATACCAACAGCCCTGAAGCAGAGTTGGGCAGCTCCATAACAGGATCTCTGCGTCAGGAACTGACCGGAACTTGCCACCCCCCACCGCACTGCACCATGATACCCGTGACACTCGTCCCAAGCATCTCTTCCCCGAGCTGGATTTAAGAGCCTAGAGCAGTGGGTGGGCGACATTTACCTGCCGGTTACAGGGCTGACAGGCAAGATGTGGGGGTCACACAGGGAGAACCTCTCCAGCCCCAGGGGAAGGTGGTGCTGGACCAGGATTGAGAGGAGTCAGCAGCAGTGAGGGTGGGGGAAAAGTTGTGCGAGCGTGGGGCATTCTGGAACATTCTGGATCTGAGCACGGGACATGAGGTCGAGAGTAAGTTCATGCAGGCTTTGAATGTCATCTAAGGAGTTTAGGTTATTCCCCTAAGAATTGAGCAGCTGCGGACTTCTCTCCAGGGAGACACCTGCGACCCGAAAGAGGAGAGGGCTCGTGAGCTGCACAGGTTCCACGACCCAGCCCAGCCTGAGCCGCTCTGCCTCCTTCAGAACAGCTGCCTCCTCCGTCAGACCCCAGCTTGCTCCCTTGCCGGCTCCGTGGCAGAGTCAGCTGCCTGGGGGGGGCGGGAGATGGGAGGAGGTGGGAAAGGCACAGCGAGGAAGACACAGGGAGGCGAGGTCCGCTTGGGCGACAGCAGAGAGGGGCAGAGGTCTGCCCCCTGCCAGAGCTGCTGGGCCCGGCCAAGGTTAGAAAGGAGAGGCACCACGCTTTACCAGGAGGCCTGGAGGGCGGGGGGCCAGGCCCGCAGTCTGCGCACGCGGCGGAGGAAGCCCCTCCCTGGCTGTGACCGAGTCCGGGAAAGAGACAGTGGCGCGGTCAGAGCTGCGGGCAGCAGCACCCTGGGCAGCCACTCGGCCGCTTCCTCTGCTCCTGGGGGCCGTGGAGCCCCGAGAGGAGTTGGTTCCAAGACTGCAGCCTCGCTCGCTCTCCCAGGCCCTGGCTCTCTGGGTGCGTTTCTGGTTGCCTGTGCTCGCTCCTGACTTGTCGCCAGTCTCCAGGTGTGCCAGGAGACTTTCTACTTTCTACTTCCTTGGAATTGCTTGCCTAGGCCTGCTGACTCGGCAATCCTACTAGGAGGGCATGTTTTTATTATTATTATTCCCATTGTGTTTGTGGAATGAAATGAAGTGAAATGAAAAGGCTTTTCTCTAGAGAGTTCTGCCTGCCCCATTTCTCTGAACATCGGGCTCTGGGGGAATCGTACGGGTTCTGAGGGGGGAGACCTCAGGTGCCTCTCTGCTTTCAGCACGGACAAGGGCTTAGCTTAGCAGCAGACATCACAGGCTTCCCCTGGCAGGGGTGGGCGTAGGAGAGCCCTGCTGATGTGGGATAAGAAGGCTGGAAGTTAGTTAGGCGAGCTGAACTTGTGTATGCCTGCAAAATGATACCGTCTCTTTAATTGTTGGTTTGATACACCTACCTTCCCAGGATGCACCTGTCACATCCAGGACCAGGGGGAATGCTAAGACCCCGCCCCATCTGTGTATCCCACTGGGCTAAATGAGAAGAAGGGGGCGTGGGAGAGAGCCGTCTTTCCAGCGTGGGCCTCACCTGGAGCTGTCTCCCTCTCCCGGACGTCCCGCTCGTGGGTGCCTCGGCTGGGTTCCTGCAGGCCTTCCCATTCATAGGGACCATTTTCTGTTGTCCTTTTCTCCCTGGTTTCTGGGTAATTCTGCGGCCCACTCATGTGGGGGGTTTCTCGGTGTGGGGCTGCCCACACTCGCACGTGAATGTACGTTGGTTCTCTCACTGCCAAACAAACTCTGTTCCTATTGTCACATGATATCAGTCTCTGCTTAGAGACAAGAAGTTGGATCAACATTTTTTCAAAAGATTTATTCATTTGAAAGGTAGAGTTAGAGAGAGAGAGAAATCTTCCAATTCTGGTTCACTCCCTCAAAGGTTGCAATGGTTGGAGCTGGGTCAGTCTGAAGCCAGGAACCAGGAGATACTTCTGGGTCTCCAACGTAGATTTAGGGACCCAACACTTGGGCCATCTTCTCCTGTTTTCCCAGGCACATTAGCAGGGAGTGGGATTGGTAATGGAGCAATCAGGACTCTAACCAGCACCCATATGGAATATTGGCATTGCAGGCGGAGGCTTAGCCCATTACACCACAACACTGGCCCCCAAATAAAAAATTAATATATTCATTACCCAGATTACTTCCTGCCTTTAATGAGGACAGAATCCTGGTGAGCATCGAAGAAGAGATCCCTGACTGGCAAAGCCAGGGAGCCATGCAGCTGAGGTCATGGCCAAGAGGCTGGGCTGCAGGACAGAGGGTGCCAGGCAGGGAGATAGGTGCCAGTCCCAGTTCTTCTTCTTTTTTTCATTTATTTATTTATTTTCATTTTATTTAAAAGGCAGGGTTGGGGAGGAGATATCTTCCATCCACTGGTTCATTCCTCAAATGCTCACAACAGCCAGGGCTTTGTAAGATCCAAGCCAGAATCCATGAGCCCAGTCCAGGTCTCCCATGTGGGTGACGGGGATCCAAGTACTTGAACCATCACCTGCTGCCTCCCAGGACAGCCATTAGCAGGAATAGGGAGTAACGCCAGCACACAGGCCCAGAGACACTGATCCGGAACGCCAGCATCCAGTGCCTTAGTCACTGCGGTCGGTGCTCACCTGTAGTCCCCGCAACCTGGTGACTGGTGCTGCTGACTCACGCCCTCTCAGTCTCATCTGCCGAGTGGGGAGAGCAGCTCTCGCCTCACGAGGTAGCAGCGAAGGTTCCCTGAGGTCTCCTGTGGATGGATCGATGGCTGGTGCAGAGCCCCCAGCCGGTGATGTTCCACTTGTTCCCCTGTGGCTGTGACATTTTGGAGCGCCGTGTATCAGAGCTTCACTTCTGATGGGGCGGAGAGTGCGGGGGACCTTCTCTGGCCCTTTGGAGAAAATAACAAAAGTTCAAGAAGGGCTTCAAGGGCCTGAAGCACACGTGAGACTGCCCCGTGGAGCTGACTTATTGTGGGGAAACAAGGATCAGAGGGGCTCCAGCACTACTAGCTGGAGAAAGTTCTAGAACACCTCTCTGCCCAGACCTGAGCTTCGTGTCACCGTGCTCCAAGGGAACAGTCGTTGTGTTTGAATTGCTAGTGAGTCTGTTCCTTGCTGGCCTTCTGGGTAGCTGACTCCCTCATCATCCAAGGCAGAGTTTTGTGCAAAGCGAATCACTCTTTCTCAGGCCCAGCAAGGCTGGGGAACCTCTGACCCCTTATAGGGCCTGTGAAATCATCTGATCTGGCCCTGCAGAGACACACGCAGGTGGGACTTGAATTCAATAAATCTGCAGCAGGCTATTTTGTAAGTGTTTCTCATTCAACCACAGAAAAACTCCTGTTCAAAAAATTCCCATGTTCTCTGGCCCCTGCTACACACTGAGGCTAATGCCTACCCTGCAACCTCACAAGGCCAGTAGCTTGCCAAAGGCCGTCTTGCATGGAAGTTTTGAACACAAACGGGCTGTGCAGGATCCCCACAGTTTTTCAGGGGGCGGGGAGGAGCCCCACTGCAGCCTCCTTTGTCCCCTCCTCCAGTCCTTGGGACCCGCCTCTTGATCCTGTGCCTAGAAAGGGAGCACAGCTTGGAAACCTTGCTTTGGTGTAAAAGCCACCAGGCCCATCATGTGGAGAACAACAAAGAACATATTTCTAAGTAACAGGAAATACATTTTTGCTGAAAATCTATTTCCATTCAAACACCCCCATCCAGCTCTGCTTTAAAAATAAACAATAGGGGTTTTTTTTGTTTGTTTTGTTTTGTTTTACAAAACAAATACATCTTCAGGGAAGGTGTAGGGTTTGATTTGTGATTGCATTTAAGTCTGATTTACCATTTATGAGATACAATAAAATTGCAACTAATAGGCGTTGATTCAGGTTTGTAATAAGTTTTTTGCTCCTGGTGAGTTCTGTACTGGGCTTCCTGGAGGAGGGAAATATTCTAGATTTTTTTTCGACCCAACTGTCTCTTGGAATACTAGGTTACTGGGGTTTTAGTTTCATTTGTGTGTGTGTACACATGAATTTGCAAGTTATTAGAAACCATTTGCAAATTTGATCCAAAATATGAAAGGCATGTGACTTTTCTGCATCTTGATGACTTAACTGGCCTCTGCACCTTTCTGAAGTGTGGATTGTGATGGACAGGAAGCTCTCAGCAGTGTTCAAGTGCACCAGCCGGGTGCAGTCCCTGGGCCCTGGGGATTGGTCATTCCCTTTCTTCTGTCTTCAGAGACAGGCAGCCAGCATTCATAGAACACAGCAGTGCGAGCTCAGAAGGTCACTGTGAGGACGTCTCTAGACTGTCCTGGGCTGTGGGGGGCCAGCAGGGAGGAGCCACATGCAGAGTGAGAGAGGCACAGCAAGGATGTGGCCTTTCCTGTTCCCCAAAGGCACCAGGATGCCCGCTGGGGACCCCGGCCTGGGGCAGCCGCAGAAACTAAGCCGCCGGGAAGTTCAGCTCTAAAGGAAGACTGCGCACTCCCCTGGGGGACCTTGGCCAAGTTTTCCCACCCATTGAGCGTCCGCCTTTTCTTGTAAATGGAGATAGCAGAGTAGCTGGTTAGGAAGAAGTTTTACATGGCCACACTGGCCATGGTGGATGGACAATTTCTTAGGAAAATGCCCATGACTTTCAGAGACTCACAGCATATAGAAAGACCATGAGGCCTGGGATTGCCTTTAAAATAATTTAGCAAAAATGAAGCTGGGGATGATTCCATCTGTATCAAGTTCAGGAACAGACAAACTAATACTCCATGGTGATAAAAATAATTTTTTATCTATTGCTTTTGGAAAAGAGCACCAGAGAACTTTCTGAAGCACTAAAAATGTTCTACAACTCAACTTGATTTGAGCAATGGGAGCAGAGGGGTGAGGATTGCTCAAAACTCATTGACCTGCAAATGGTTCCAAGAAATAATAATAGTGTCTGGGTTTTCAGAAAAAGACTAACAATAGAGTGTGTAGGCATAAAGCATGGGAAGAGAATGATAAAACACATGTGGTAAAATGTTACCATTTAAGAAGTCACAGCGAGGAGAATGAGAATGTTTTGCATTTGTTTTGTAACTTTTTCTAAGTATGCAATTATTTCAAAATTATAAAAGTTTAAAAACTCTTGATCTGTTCAAAATTCATTCATTTGACTCTATGTAAATTATGTGTCAAAGTAAAAGTTTAGAAAAAAGTAGGAGGGCACCTGTGTTGTGGTGCAGCAGGTTAAGCCACCGCTTGCAACACTAGCGTCCTGTATTCCAGTGCTGGGTCGAGCGCTGGCAGCTTCTCTCCCAGTCCAGCTTCCTGATAAGGCCCCGGAAGTCAGCGGATGATGGTGCAAGTGCTCGGCCCTTGTCATCCACGTGGGTGACAAGGGTGGAGCTCCTGGTTCCTGAGTTCCCTGGCTGTTACAGGCACTGGGGGAGTGAACCAGTGGGTGGACAACTTTTCTTTCTCTGTCTCTTCCCCCACTGCCGCCGCCCCTGCTCTCTCTGTGTCTCTGTCATTCTGCCTTTCAGATAAATAAATAAATAAATATTTTTAAAAGGGAAGGAAAGAAGCATAGTAAAAGTGAAAGCTTGGTGAGTGTTGAATTTGGATAAGAGACAAACGGAGGTTCATTGTACTATTCTTCCTGTATTTACATGTGTTCAACTACTTTCAGAATGCAAAAGTAATTTTTAAAAATTTAAAACCACTAACATATCTGCCACACCTCTGGCCCAGGGCCAGGTTCAGGGTGGCTTCTTCCTTTGCCAAAGCCCCTCCCCCACTCCCATCTGCCCCCCCCCCCGGCCCCCACCAGGCCAGGTCCACCTCCTCCACCTCCCACTTCATTTCTGAGACAGTCAGGGGTCACATGGAGGTCAGGCTGCTAATGCTGACTTTGCCTGTGACTGTGTTCGACAAAAAAATGCCCCCAAGCTGTTTGTCTCTGGCCTTGAACCATAGCGGGGTGAACCAGAGAGCCAGCACTAGCTAGCAGTGTCCTCTTCCGAAGTCCACTTACTTCCACCAGCCGAAGCTGGTCTCCAAGCAGCCGCAGCCATGGCAAGGCCACAAGGAAGTCACGGAGGGCAAAGTCAGAGACAATTCAATACCACGTAAGCCAAGCAAGACGCTCTCTGGATCTAATTTCACTTTTGCAAGGTAAACATTTGCCTTGGCTGAGACCCCAGAGAAAAAGTGAGGGCTGCTGACCTCTGACGTGAATGGAGCACATCTCTAAGGTGTCAGTTTCCACTGTTCCCATGGATGGAGTCCCCGGCGACCTTGCCTGAGTCACCTCCTTCACTCTGGGCTTCTTTGCTCCATGGACAAAAGAGGGTTAAGCACAAAGGAAGCCTCAGAGACATTCCAACTAGGTGATTCTTTACAGACACCCAGCTTTAGGTAAGGAAGGACTCCAAGGGGAGGCGTGAACAGATCTCTGCCCCTGTGGCATCAGCCAAGAACTGGAAGCCTGGAAGCCGGAGATGAGGGAGGATGCAGGCAGGGGGCCGTGGGGAAGGCAGCTGCTGTGGCCACAGCTTCACGTTTTCAAGAGAAGTGGAAATCTAGATTTTTAAAGCCCAATCTCCTGATTTTCCAGTGCTAGCAACTAATTGCAAGTTTTTATAAATGCTATATGAACTTAACAAAAATGTAGACAGAATTAGGTCCCTGGGCTACCAGATTGTTCTGTTGGTATGATGTCACTCATCTCCTGGCTAGGGTCTCGGGGGGAAGGTGTCTTTGATCTTTTCAACATGGAAGTTTTATGATTCAATAAATCTCAGCGATTACCACCTCAAAACCGAAGACAAATTTCACCAACAAATACCTTAAACTTTGTGGCTCCTCAAGGAATGTTTTCCAACTTTTTTTAACCATAACTCACAGCATATGGATTAATGATGCAGCCCAATATTCCTGTTCTATTTTATTGCACTTTGTTTTAATGCTGGTAGCAACTGTCGCTCCCCCTCTTCGTGGAGGAACGACACAGGACCCTGCGCTGTTCTTTCGTCTGCTCGGCCCTCCCCGGGTTTGCTGCTGGTTCTTCCCGGGTTGGCTACTATCCCTTCCACCTCCGTGGAAGGGCAGTTCCCCCTGGCCACATTCCCCACTTCCGCAGGGGAGCGGCACACCGCCGGCCGGCTTTCTCGGGGGCTGCACGGGTTCCCTTAGATGTTCCCCATAGATGTTCCTGGTGCATGCCGTCTCTCTCCTCCTTTATAGTCCTCCTCCGCCAATCCTAACTCGGCTGCCCACACGCCGAGTACGCTGCTCTCCTCCAATCAGGAGCAGGTCCTACAGTTTATTAGCTGAACTGGAGGCAGCTGTGTGGAAGCTGTTTACTTCTCTCCCAGCGCCATATTGTGGGAGAGCAGATGCATAGAATAAGTCTTAATTCCAGTAACTCAGTCCAGTCCGGGCTGCTCCCCACAGCAACCCATAGAACTGATACTGTGGGTCATGTCTGAAAAACATTGCTTGAGAATTCACATTCACTTAATGCCCATGTAATTCCTCCTCTGGCCTGGTGACTAGGAGTGATCAGTCCCACGTCACAGAACAGAAAATGGATCTCAAGCTTGGAATTCCACATCCAGTTTGTTCTCATAATTTTAATCAAGAAGGGAGAGAAGGAGAGAAATTAGGAGGCTTTGAAGGGCAGGGTCAAAGGGAAAAACCTCAGAGGCAAAACAATCAAGGAGGACCTTGGGGAGAACAGAAAAACCAACAAGAGCATTGTGTCGGTTTGCTGCGGAGTCGGCAATTAAAAGACGCCCTTGGTCTCGTCGGTGAAATCTGGCATAAAGTCTCCTTGCCCCTCTCTGGTGAGTGGCTTCAAGGTGGAGTCAGATTTGCCATCCAGCTGTCCCAGGCAGACTCAGCACAGCTCGTACTGGAGCCCAGGCAGTTGCTAACGCCTAGATGAGCTAGACTTGAATGTCTAGCTCCCAGACATGTTGGAGTGAGTGACTGGAGGCTGTGGGGAGATTGAGTGAGTAAGGATTTGAATCCAGATCTATTTGACTGCCAAGGCTGGCCTGGAAAATCTCATCCTTGAACTCCACTACTCTCAGCTCATCATTATTGAACTGAGAAAGCTTCTGTGTTTTCCATAGGCGATGGTCAGAAAACACAAGGAGAACCAGAAGTCAAGCCGGGGATGTCAGTGGAGAGCAGACTTGGGAGAGATTTGGTTTCTTAAGACTGATGAATCTTGCTCCTAGTTGAACCAGTGGGCTGGGTCTAACGGTATGGTTCTATTCAATCTTTTTTTTTTTTTTTTTTTAAGATTTGTTCTATTTATTTGAAAGGCAGAATTGAAGAGAGAGAGAGAAGCAGAGAGAGATAGAGAGAGATCTCCCATCTGCAGGTTCACTCCCCAGATGGCCACAACAGCCCTGGCTAGGTCAGACCAAAACCAGAAGCCAGGAGCTTCTGGGTCTCCCACGTGGGTGCAGGGGTCCAACCACTAGGGTCATTTTCTGCTGCTTTCCCATCAATTAGCAGGGAGCTGGATTGGAAATAGAGCAGCCAGGCCGGCGTCGCGGCTCACTAGGCTAATCCTCCGCCTTGCGGCGCCGGCACACCAGGTTCTAGTTCCAGTCGGGGCGCCGGATTCTGTCCCGGTTGCCCCTCTTCCAGGCCAGCTCTCTGCTGTGGCCCAGGAGTGCAGTGGAGGATGGCCCAAGTGCTTGGGCCCTGCACCCCATGGGAGACCAGGATAAGTACCTGACTCCTGCCTTTGGATCAGCGCAGTGTGCCGGCCATAGCGCGCCGGCCGCAGCGGCCATTGGAGGGTGAACCAACAGCAAAGGAAGACCTTTCTCTCTGTCTCTCTCTCCCACTGTCCACTCTGCCTGTCAAAAAAAAAAAAAAAAGAAAAAGAAAAAGAAAAGAAAGAAAAGAAATAGAGCAGCCAGGACACCAACTGGTGCCCATACAGAATGCCACTGTCGCAGACAGCAGCTTTACCTGCTATGCCACAACACCCACCCCCCTAGTGGATTCGTTGCAGTCATCTGAGCTGGGGCAGGGGAGGGCCAGGCAACACCTTCCACATGCCAGCCCAGCCCAGTGTGCCCTTCCGTGTGGCATATCCAGCTGTACCCCAGGACAGTCGCGTCTACCCCTACCTCCTCGTCTGCTTCTTGTGCACCCTCTACCTCCAGATCCTAGGCAGAACGGACAGGGGGCAGGGGTCTGTTTACAAACTCCAGCTGCGATGACTTCCAGCTTCTGCTCTGGTGGCTTCCTGCGCTCTGCAAAGTCAATTGTTCCAGCGAGGTGCAAACACGGTTGTTGGGTAATGTCGAAAGCCAATGAGTCTTAGATTAGGATCACAAAAGTCAATTAACAAGGCAATTTCTTTCCTTGATTTCTATTTGTATATTATTAATGAACTACAAGACCTCCTAGTGCGGTAAATTAGCCTAGGTAGCTGGGGAGCAGAGCACAAACATTCTTTTTCCTTTACTGGCCCCAAACATTTATCTCATACAGAGAAAACTACACCAGCCAGGGAGGGTTCCTTGTTCCTACAGCCAAAGAAGCACACCGGAGCAGCCCTGATAAATACCGGTGTTTGTTTATCGAAATGCCGCAGGCCAGGCTGGCGAGCTGCCATGCCTCCCACCCTCTCTCTGGGTCTTAACTAGTAGGACTCATTATGCAAAAGAGGCTACAGAAAACTCAGTTGCCTCCGCTGAAGGACTTTCAGGCCTGAATATCAAGGCAAAAAAAAAAAGGGGGGGGGGGGACAGTTGTCCTGCCCTACATGGGTTGGTTCCAACTGAAAAGCCTACATCCTCTCTTTCATGTAGGGGCAGAAATATAGACTGTTATGTACAAAGAGAATGGCAGCTGGGAGGTCCCTAGGCTCCACTGAAGTAACTAACTTAGGGATGTAGGAATGCTACTCAAAGTGCTGCTTTGTTACAAAACCAATACCATTAAGAAACAGATTGTGCCACACATACATTCCAGGGCATGAACGTGGAGCTGGTTATAACCACCGCTTCAGCAAGGCCCCACTGGGCATCAGCTATGTACAAGGCAATGTGAATAAAACCCTTGATTTCATTCCGTTTACCTAGTTCTAAGAACATAGTTCAGCCTCAGAATGTTGGAGTATGAATCAATAAGGCCTATGTGGGCGTTCCTTTAATAAATATTTATTGAATGCTTATCATGTAGATGCCAGGTGGCAAGCACAGAACAGAAATTGGAGAAGACACACCCAATGAGCCCGGAGTTCAGTGGGGGAGACAGACAGGTAGGCCGAGCATGACAAAGCAGGGAAGGAGAGAGACCTGCACTCAGACTTCTGGGACACACAGGAGGAGGGATGGCCGAGAAGCTGAGCTGGGGGGAGCCAGGCTCCTCTTACGCACGGCCTCCACTTTTAACCACCTTGGTTCCTGCTCCTGGGGTGGTGAGCTTACTCCTCCAGGCAGACCTCAGGTGGACAGGCCTCTGTGGGTAGCCCTCAGACTGGCTTCTCCATAGGCCCAAGGAATCCCATCTTTTCCCTTTAGAGACGAGATTAAAGAAAACAAGGTAGCTTCTCTTCTTAACATTCATTTCCTTTCTGACCGCATTTATTTTGTTTTCTTGGGGTCTTTAGACTGGAAGCTCCTTGGTACAGTGTGCTCAAGGCTGACACACAGAGCCCTGGCGGCACTCAACGGCGCCCACGGTTCCAGGGGCCTCTTAAAAACTGCTCTCAGGAGACCTAGGGCTCAGCAAACCAGTGGGAAACTTCTGGAAGCCTCTTCTCTCTATAGGTGGCACAAAAGCAGAGCCCAACTGCCTGATGGCTCATCTGTCACGAGTCAGCGCTCGCGTCTGTGTGGGTTTGTCTGATGGGTTCTCCCGGGTGGGATAATGATTGTCTGCACACGATGTTCCCTCCACTGGAATAGCCCCCGCGCACCCTGCACCCCTGCACCTCGTTAAACACCCACTCATCCTTCAGATCTCAGGGCAGGTGCCTTTCTCAGAGAAGCCTTTCCTGGCCTGCAGCTGGTCGCCCCGCTCACTCTCATCTCGCCAGGGCCCGTTTCTGCCATTCTGTTTATGATGCCTTGCAATTACACATTCGTTTGTGTCATTTTCTTTTATCTCTGCCTGCCTCTCCCATAGCCATAAACTCCACCTGGGAAGCACAATGTCCTGCTTGTTCAGCCCTGTGTATCCTAGCTGTAGCTCCATGCACAGCTCTTAGCATGGACTCAAGATGTGCTCGTTGATAGTGAATGATTATCCATTTCTCCTGCTGGGCCACATCCCTGCCTGCCCTGCCATGGGTTTCTCTTGGACTTGAGGTCCGCGCTGTAGATCAGAGGCTTTGCTTTGACTGCGTCTTGGTTTATGGTCAAAGGTGAGGTCCTTCAGCTTCCAAGTTCTCTGATGTAGCCCTT
This sequence comes from Oryctolagus cuniculus, assembly GCF_051225735.1. NCBI lineage: Eukaryota > Metazoa > Chordata > Mammalia > Lagomorpha > Leporidae > Oryctolagus > Oryctolagus cuniculus. Next base: position 12,957,891 of record NC_142881.1, read on the forward strand.
GGCCTTTAGGAGCAGTGTGTAGTTAGCATGAAAAAATAATGAGCCAGAATTTTTAACCATGTCTGAGTCCCGAACAAGCCAAATATTACACCAGTAGTAGCACATATTTGTTGTTTCAGGCAGAAGACCGTAATAGATAAAAATACCATTTTGGTTCCAATAAGTTAAGTTCAAGTTTTGATTGGGAAGAGAATCTCTCTCCTCCCCCTGCTGTATACGATGCAGTTGTGCCAGAGAGAAGAGATGCGGGAGGCAAGGTGATCAGGCCAAGGACATGATCTAAAGCAAGTAGAAGGATTCAAAAAGAAGGTTAGTTTCTCTGGTGGCCTGCCAAGCCGGTGGACAGAGACATCTCAGCTGGCTGCTAGTCTGCTTCAAAACTATCACTGGCATTCAAGGGGAAACCTCAGAAGATACCAGCTGGCTGCTCCTCACCCCCAGACACAGGGCTCACTCCTTAGAAAGAACAGATTGGATCAAAGCTGACTTATTCTCACTCCCTGGAATTGGAAATCAAGCACCAGAGGCATTTGTTGTTCTGTTGGGCACTTGACAGGGGAAGTGAAAACAGGTCACATTGAAGGATTAGCCAAGTGCATGAGAACTGCATACAGAGAAAGACACAGTTGCTCTGGGAGAAGAGGTCAGATGTCCATGAACAAGACAGCCACCCTACTCCCAGCTTTCTAGGGCCAGGGCCTTGTCCCTTGTGAGGCTGGCCTGAACTTCCTGCCCTTGGAATCCAGAATAGCCACTCAGGTCCTCCTAGAAACCCCTCTTCCTCCATCTTTCTTGTTGTCGAAGTTAATTTGAGTATGTTTCTATTCGCTGTATTCTAGTTTCCTGTGGTTATGTTAACTCTTTGCCACAAACTGGGCAAAGCTATTTTCTGACAGCTGTGCAGGCCAGAAGTCTGCAGTGGAGGAATCTACAGAGCCACGCCCCTCCTGAGCCTCCAGGAGAGAAGTGTCCCCGGCTCCCTCCTGCTCCTGGTGGCTCCAGGTGTTTGTGGCTGTGGCTGAATCATCCCCATTGCTGCCTCCATCTTCACTTGGCTTTCTCCTCTTCTTGCTGACTTTAGTCCTCTTCTATATCTCTCTTTTAAAAATATTTATTTATTTGTTTTTTGTTTTTTGACAGGCAGAGTGGACAGTGAGAGAGAGAGACAGAGAGAAAGGTCTTCCTTTTGCCGTTGGTTCACCCTCCAATGGCCGCCGCGGCCGGCGCGCTGCGGCCGGCGCACTGCGCTGATCCAAAGCCAGGAGCCAGGAGCCAGGTACTTCTCCTGGTCTCCCATGGGGTGCAGGGCCCAAGCACCTGGGCCATCCTCCACTGCACTCCCTGGCCACAGCAGAGGGCTGGCCTGGAAGAGGGGCAACCGGGACAGAATCCGGCGCCCCGACCGGGACTAGAACCCGGTGTGCCGGCGCCGCTAGGCGGAGGATTAGCCTAGTGAGCCGCGGCGCCAGCCTATTTATTTATTTGAGATGCCAAGTTATAGGTAGGGGGGCAGGAGATATCTTCCACCCACTGGTTCACTGCCCAAATGTCTGCAATGACTTGAGCTGGGCTAATCCAAGAGCTTCTTCTGTGGGTGCAGGGGCCCAAGCACTTGGGCTATCTTTTACTGCTTTCCCAGGCCATCAATAGGGAGCTGGATTGGAAATGCAACAGCTGGGACTCGAACCGATGCCCATAAGGGATGCTGGTACCGCAGGCAGGCAGAGGCTTAACCTACTGTGCCACAGCGCAGGCCCCCTCTCCTATCTCTTATAAAGACAATTGCCTTTGGACTTAGGCCCACCTAGTTCATTCAGGATGATCTTTTTAAAAAAATATTAATTTTTTTGAAAGGCAGAGCCAGAGAGAGAGAGAGAGAGAGATCTTCCATCCACTGGTTCACTCCCCAACTGGCTGCAACCACCGGAGCTGAGCTGATCCGAAGCCAGGAGCCAGGAGCTTCTTCCAGGTCTCCCATGTGGGTGCAAGGGCCCAAGGACTTGGGCCATCTTCTACTGCTTTCCCAGGCCATAGAAGAGAGCTGGATTGGAAGTGGAGCAGCCGAGACTAGAACCAGCGCCCATATGGGATGCCGGCACTGCAAACAGCAGCTTTATCCGCTATGCCACAGCGCCAGCCCCCGGGATGATCTTGACCCTTCACTTAATTATATCTACAAAGACCTTTTTTCACATTTATTGAACCAGAAGTTAGAACTCAGACATTTCTTTAAGGGGGCCACCATTCAACTTACTATGCATTGAAGTCCCTTGAGCCCTAAGATGAGTTTACCAAAGATCCCTAAATAGCCTTGCAAAGTGTGAGTCACCAGCTGGTGCACAGCCCACAACACAAACTATTTATAGATTCGAAAGGATGATAAATGGATAAGGCACTTTGTGTTCTTTATAGGAAAAGTGGTTTTATGGTCTTTGTTGTTGAAAATTCTGGGATGAAGTCAAGCATGGGTTTATTACATCTGAAGTCACTGTCTTTCTATGCTGGGTTTGTATTGATGAGAGTAACTACAGTTAAGTGGCTACTGTGATGTGCTTGCTGCAGGTACTGTTCTTGGCCCTTTGCTTGGGATATCATGTCAAAGCTTCCTCATGCCCGTCTTGGCCGGCGCCATGGCTTAATAGGCTAATCCTCTGCCTGCAGCACCAGCACTCCAGGTTCTAGTCCCGGTCGGGGCGCCGGATTCTGTCCCAGTTGCCCCTCTTCCAGTCCAGCTCTCTGTTGTGGCCCGGGAGTGCAGTGGAGGATGGCCCAAGTCCTTGGGCCCTGCACCGGCATGGGAAACCAGGAGAAGCACCTGGCTCCTGGCTTTGGATCAGCGCGGTGCGCCGGCCGCAGCGGCCATTGGGGGGTGAACCAACGGCAAAGAAAGACCTTTCTCTCTGTATCTCTCTCTCACTGTCCACTCTGCCTGTCAAAATAAAATAATAAATTTTTTAAAAAAAGCTTCCTCATGCCCGTCTGAGTGCAGAATTATTATCCCGAGGCGCCATCCCCACTGGGAGGTGACTTCACCACGAGGATGATCTGTTAGAGAGCAGGCACACGAGGTCTGTGGTCTGAGGCTTGTTCTTTACAGCCCCTGTGTGAGGGAGAGGAGGCTGCAATGCGTGGAAGGTTGCTCACAACAGCCAGGGCGTCCGCACAGACCTATTCATCACAACTTGTGGAAGGGTGACGCAGGCAGACGCGAGAACAGCAAATGCAGACGTCAGATGCGAAAGCACCCCTGGGTAAGAAGCTGCTGGTCTCTCCCCAAGCTGTGGGGCTGGATGAGAAGTACAGTGAAGCCCCCAAGAGCAAGCTTCCGAAAGCACGCGTCTTGTCCTATTACTTTTCCACCCCAGCCCCAGGAGAGGATTTCCTTCCAACAGCCTAGCCCTGGTCTCATAATTTCCCCCTTCCTCCTGCTGACCAAGGGTACACTCTCCCCTCCTCCACCTTTACCTGTCAAGGACATGCAGCTTGGATCAAGGTCATAACCTACCTTCCTCCTTTATTCCTCTCCGTGAGGCTCCAGGCACATGGTCAGCCATCAGCTATCCTTCTTGCCCAGAGTCACCAGTCACCATGCCCCGCCCCTCAATGATGTCCTCTCTCCCCTGTCTGTGCCCTCGATCAGGTTCCTAGTCTCCATCAGGTCTCCCTGTCATCTTCTTTTTTTTTTTTTTTTTTTGGACAGGCAGAGTGGACAGTGAGAGAGAGAGAGAGAGAGACAGAGAGAAAGGTCTTCCTTTTGCCCTTGGTTCATCCCCCCAGTGGCCGCTGCGGCCGGCATGCTGCGCTGATCCAAAGCCAGGAGCCAGGTGCTTCTCCTGGTCTCCCATGGGGTGCAGGGGCCAAGGACTTGGGCCATCCTCCACTGCACTCCCAGGCCACAGCAGAGAGCTGGCCTGGAAGAGGGGCAACCGGGACAGAATCCGGAGCCCTGACCAGGACTAGAACCCGGTGTGCCGGCGCCACAGGCGGAGGATTGGCCTGTTGAGCCGCAGCGCCGGCCTCCCTGTCTTCTTGATTGGATCCTGTTGTTCCTTTGCTTTCAACTCCGTCATAAACCACCATTAACACATCATGATCAGTGGAGTCCAAATTTGATGGGTCTTGGGGTTTTCATGGACCCAGTAAAAAAATTCTGTCTGAATTTTGAACAAATTGAGAGGCACAGAATTCAGATAGCTAGAAACGAAACGACCACCTTGACTGCTGTAAAGTTATTTTGGAGGAAATGACTTGTGTTTGGTCAAATAGCACAGTCAGAATTAGGCCACAGGACATGAGCGCTCCTCCTTGGGAAACGTCGGGTTGTGAGAGGAGGATTCCCAGGCCCAGAGGAGTGTGAGTTAATGTGCAGACCCAGCGGCTATCATCTCATAAAGTTGGCAGGCCACATTTCCCGGGGTGTGTGCTGTGGGACACTATACCTGAGACTGTTCCTGGTCAAATGGCCTTGGAGGGGACTGCTCCCTGCACTCTCCCCTGAGAACCACAGTGCACACAAGCATGGCAGAGGCCTGCAGCTCTGCAGTGAGGAGAGTAGACTGCCCTTGCTCTTCAGAGGGCAGCCCACTGCTTCCAAGGTCATCTGACTCAAAGTCCTGTTGGGAGCGGTGACCTTCTTTAAGTCTCCATGGGAAAGAAACTCCATCAGAGCAAGAGCCTCCATGCGCCCTTGGGAGGCCCAGGAAGAACACGTATGTGGGTGGGGGTGGGAGGGGGGAGAAGCCTTTTCCTCTCCCCTTTTCTAAGCAGATTCTCATTTTTCATTTCTTGGCTCTTCTAAAACCACAGCTCTAGAATTTCTTCTGGAATTTTTGTTTTGTTCCTGCATCTATCATGACAGTAGAGTGAGCAGTTAGAAATGTTCTAATAAAAAAAATTTATGAGTTAGAGAGAGAGAAACAGTCTTGATTTCACAAATTAAATGCAATTTGTTCAAGCTTTATGTGTGACCTCTAAATTCTGAAACAGGGCTGCAGGTAGAGGGTGGATATGCAAGGCAATTTGTGGTGTGGCTTTGTGGTTAAAAGTAATATGAAATCTGTTGACAGAGGCTTTGCAAAGTAGAGATGTGGAATAGTTTTGAAGGAGAATATTTGTAGCCTTCATATTACATTGGAAATGTGGGCCTATTTTGTTCATAGAATAATTGAATTGTGTATTACTGTTATAGTGGGGAGCTGTCCTTGATCAGGAAGACAATTGACTCCCCTCCTTCAAGAATGGGATCCCCTTAGACTTCTCAGGCAGCCAGAGGATGTGGAAGAAGAAAGGTCTCCACATTAAGCAATTTTGTGGAAAAGACTGAGCACACCTAAGTCTGGAACACTCTTTATTACCCTCATGCTGATAGGAGTGGCTATAAAAAGGCAGAGGGTCTAAAATCAGCAGGACTGATGCTCTTACGCCAGCTCTTGGTCTACCTTCAATCCAGAGATTTTTTTTTTCAGTCTGAGCCAGGAAATGAGACAGTGAGGATGAAAAACCCTGAAACATGCAAGCTTCTTGCATCAATTGATCTGGAAGTCCCAGAGGATGAGAAGAGCCCGGTGTGGTTTGAAGAAAGTGGCTTTTGTACAAACAAGGACAGAATTTGCTGGGGTTGAATGAGAGTTGAGGTCATATCTGTAAAGTTTCAGGAAAAGTGGAGTTTTGAGAACATGACTTATTAGATCACTGTATTCAGGCATTTGAGAAAATCCAGGTTCTCAAATGGATTCCTTTTAAATATGCACATATAAAGCCCAATGAGGCTCCTAATAAACCAGTACCTGTCAACGAATTCACGAAGTATCAAAGCTCCTCTTCAGCCCATAGAAAACAAATATACCCACAGGTGTGCCTTGCAGGGCTTACAGCTCTAAACCTCCGGAATTGCCTCAATGACAGGAGTGCATATGTGCCAAATGTATCCAAATCATTCATTCAGCACACATTGGCTTCCCAGGTCTGGAGATATAAGAATAGATAAGATTATAGTCTTTACCCTCAAGGACCACAGGCTACATAGAGTGATTGGTGTATCAGTAAATTAGAGGACCATGTGGAGTGACGGAAGCAGATAGAAGTGTGTTCTAGAAGAAGAGTTCCCAACGAAACAGGGATCAGAATGCCAGAGAATTCAGGCAAGGAAGCAAGAGAATTATGAGACAACCATATGTGCAAAGGCACTGAGGCATAGCGTATCAGTATGCCTCAGGGGATTGTTAATGACTAGGTGTGCTGAGTATAGAAACAGAGAGGGAAGACACGTATGTGAAGAAATAGAGGAAAAGGCAGATTTTTTTCACTCCTTGATTCAGACAGTATTTCTCAGCACCTATTATATTGCATAGTTGACTAAGGCAGCAGATTCAGTTGCTGCCTTCATAGAGTTTGCTCCCTGAGAACAGAGAACAAACAAGTACATAAGCATAAGTGTGAGTGCCATGAATAATCAACGGTATAAGACAGAGCGATGAGCGTGGGAACCACCTATACTGCGTAGCCCAGGAAGGCCATTCTGAAGTGTAGGCTTCTGAAGACCTGCAGGATGAGAGTGTCACAGATGAGGACTGAGGACCACCGTCTGGAGGTGTCTGTCACTCAGCGATGAGAAAGGAAGAGCTGGGGAGCAAAAGAAACCAAAAATTAATAACCTAAGGTTTAGGTGTCAGTTGAGAGAGGACAATGGAATTCAAAGGGGAAAAGGAACCTGAACTAGAAGAAAGGTTCACTACCTTTGGGACTACATGTTCTGAAACGAGTCATCATATTCGCAGGTAAAGAGAGTGGGTCAACCCCAACTATCTATGTTTCTTCTCCAAAAACATCATTTGAAACCATATTAAGGAATTATTTCGTACAGACTTAAACCCACAAGGACAGGGAGAGTGGGCTAGGAGAAACATGAAACTCTGGAAGCTGGTAGAGAGCATCAGAATTCTGGAAAACAGATGGGCGAATGCTAACTGACTTAAACAGACCCAAGGAAGCCAAATCCTAAACTAGTGCTGGGGAAAGCTGAGAGCTAAGTTGATGTTGTGGAATGTGGAGAAAACCCAAAAGACTCAAGAATTGGTGGCACCAAGTGCCTTTAGAAATCAGGGTGAAGGCAGGAGACTAAAATTAGAACTGGTTGAAAACTGAAGATTCTCGTCTCTCACTCCACATCACTGGTGACTGGAGGCATCGTCACTGGAGGAAAGAAAGGAGAGCAATGGGCAGGGGCCCCGCGGAAGCATCATGGAGAGTTGGTAAATCTACGTCTACTGATGTGCAAGGTTCCTCCTGCTTCTGCCTTCATTCTCTTTCCCAAACCTGACGTTCTGGTCTTTGCCTTCCAGGCGAGGAAATCAAAGAGGAATCTCTGGGGAACCTGGCTTACCCAGGAGGAAATGTGTAAAGGTACAACGTGAGCAATTATCCAGCTCGTGACCGATTCGGGTCATTCCATGGCTGAGCTCAGAATCGACAAGTGTACCAACGTACTCAGATCTCATCGGCTTTCTGGCTTGGCTCTCTTAAACATGTGCAGGCAATTAAACGTCACCTGACTCCTGGGAAAAGGCTTAATATGAAAGTAGAGACCAAGATAAACAGGAAAAGAGCCACCGAGGGGAAACCTTGCAGAGAGAAGACAACTTCAAAAGTGGTCCTAACTCAGAGAGTTACAAGATTTTGCATCCATGATAGGAGAGCTGAATGATGTTAAATTGGAGGAGATAATGCATTCAAAGGATAGGAGAAAGAAGCTCCGGGAAATGAAAAACATTGCATCAGAAATTAAAAACTCAGCAGAAAGTTTATAAGGTAAAGTTGAGGAATATTCCCAGGGAGCAAACTAAAAAGAGCTGGAAAGATGCGAAGAAAGGGGAAGAAAATCAGCAGAAAGACAAGGAGATCCAACCTCTGACTGATAGGCGCTCCAGGAAGCGAACACAGAGGCAATCATGGGGAGAAAGTCACCGCTGGAAGCTCATACACTGAGCACAATGGGTGAAAACCGACGCTTCGTGACGCGCTCCAGTGTGGCACTTCGGTACTCCCAGAACAGAGGCGATCCCATCAGCTCCTAGAAGAAGAGTAAATCACTTCCAAAGAAGCAGAATAAAAACGGCCTCAGACCTGCTGGTGAGCACGCTGTCAGGCAGTGGAGCACTGTTATCACCATTCTGGAGGGAGATATTTCTCCCTCCACAGAGCCAAATGAGCAATCAGGTCTGGGGCAAAATAAAGAGGTTTTCAGAAAAGCAAACCCTCAAAAGTTCACCTCCCACACACTCTCCGGGAGGTACTAGGATACGCACCCCACACAATGAGAGCCTAATGAAGAACACGATACAGAGAATAGGAAAAATGAGACCCAAAGCAGGAGGTGAAGGGAATCCCCCAAGATGGCAGGGGGAGGCCCCGGATGGCTCTGTGCACCAGAGCTTCAGACCACAGCTCATCAGAAGGCTCTAGAAAGCGTACTTGTGAGCAGATCAAATGAATGGGTCTACTGAGAGTGCTAGAGATAAATAAAGAAATGATAGGCCTGCGCCGCGGCTCACTAGGCTAATCCTCCGCCTTGCGGCGCCAGCACACCGGGTTCTAGTCCTGGTCGGGGCGCCGGATTCTGTCCCGGTTGCCCCTCTTCCGGGCCAGCTCTCTGCTGTGGCCAGGGAGTACAGTGGAGGATGGCCCAAGTGCTTGGGCCCTGCACCCCATGGGAGACCAGGAGAAGCACCTGGCTCCTGCCATCGGATCAGCACGGTGTGCCGGCTGCAGCGCGCCGGCCGTGGCGGCCATTGGAGGGTGAACCAACAGCAAAGGAAGACCTTTCTCTCTGTCTCTCTCTCTCTCTCACTGTCCACTCTGCCTGTCAAAAAAATAAAAAAAAAAATAATAAATAAAAAAAGAAATGATAAAAGAAGGCAGGGACTTCCAGAGAATAGGAAAAGTTACACACAAAAAAAGGAAAAGTAACCGTCATTTACTCTGAATTACCTGTGAGCTGTTATAGATGACCTCAAGAGTATCGGACCTGAATGTTGACCTAGCCGAGAGTAGACTGTAATTATAACCTAGGAATGGGAATGCAAGGCAGGAAGAGAGCTACGTCATCTTCTCCTGTGTTAAGACCTCAATTGTTAATGCCTAACACCGAAAAAAAAAAATAGCTAGCAATGTAAGAACATTTCTAGGGATCCAGAAGTAATGCTGAAAGATTGACAAACTAGGAATAGAAGGAACCTCCTCAGTTTGACAGATTTCTACAAAAATGCACCACTGTTGTCATACTTAAGGGAGGAAGAAGAAGGGGAAGCCTGCTCTCGCCATCCTACTAAACCTTGTGCTGGATATCCTAGTGAAAGCTACTAGGCAACAAGAACAAGTGAAATACAGATTGGAAAAGAAGAAGTAAAACTGTCACTGTTTGCCAATGATGTGATCATAAATGTAGACGATCTGAATTAATAAACAAGTCCAGGATACAAGATCAATATGCAAAAATCAGTTGTATCTCTCCAAGCAAAGGATAACCTGAAAACAAAATATGAAAAACAATCTCATTTATAATAGCACACATAAAAAATCAAATAGGAATGCAAGGGACACAGAGTAGCTAAAATGTTCATGAAAGAAATCAAAGTGCAAAGATTCATACTTCTAAAGTCTACTACAAAGCTACAGTAATCAAGACAGTATGGTTGTGAGAGGATGAACAAATACTCGTAGATCAACAGAGTAGAAGAGTCCAGAAATAATCATTCATGCTTATGATCAGCTGACTTTTGAAAAAGGTATCAAGACAATTCAATGAGGAAAAAAACATTTCAACAATTGATCATGGGACAACTGACTACCCATGTCAAAGGAATGAAGTTGCACCCCCTTCTTCACACCATACACTAAAATTAATTTACATGTATTAGAAACCTTAACATACACATTAAAATTATAAAATTCCCACAAGAAAACATAGTAGTAAGTCTTTGTGACTTTGGATTAGGCCATGGCTTCTTATGTATGACACAAAAAAGCACAAACAACAAAAGATAAAGCAGATAAATTTGACTCCAGCAAAATTTAAAAGGCTGTGCTTGTGCTTCAGAGGATATAATCAAAATAGAAAAGGGCAACTTACAAACTTGGGGAAAATATTTGCAATTCACATATCTGAGAATGAACTTGCATCCAGAACATACAGAAGAAAACCACTTACAACTTAGCCATCAAAGACAAATAGCCTAATTTTAAAGCAAGCAATAGCAAGACAACAGCTGTTCCTCCAAAGAAGAGCATCGTTAGACTTTGGGAAAATGCGCTGAAAACCACAGTGAGGTTCTGCTTCAGATCCACTAGGATGGCTAAAATCAAGACAGGTGATGGAGAACTAGTGGAGAAACTGGAATCCTACAAGTACAGCAGCGACTGTCCCAACCTGCCGACCTCCTTCAGCCACGTGGCCAGCAGAAGCTGGGTGCTCTGCGAGCACCCCGACCACCAGGGATGCCAGGACATCCTGCCCCGGGGCGAGCACCTGCCTACCAGCCACGGGTGGGCCTCAGTGGCTGCATCCACTTCTGCCACCACTTAGAGAACGACACTGTGCGCGAGAGAGGACTTCAGAGGATAAAGGTCAGTGATCACAGACGACACACTCTTTCTCTGGGACCACTTCCACCTCAGTGAAATCCATGCCCTCCACATATGGGGGCGCTGCTGGGTCCTCCACAAGATGCCCCACTACTGGAGCAGGCAGCATCTGGGGAGACCAGGGGAGCACGAGAGACACCTCGGCCAGGTGTAGTTCTTTCAAACAACTCATGGACTTTTACTGAAGTATTTACTGTCCCCATTTTTCTACTGTAGAATCTAATAAAATATGCAGCATTTTTTTGGGGAAAAAAAAGTTAAACACAAAGATACCATACAGACCAGCAATTGTCCCTTTAGGTGCATAGTCAAGAAAAATGAAAACATGTGTCCACAGGAAAGCTTGCACATGTTTCTCCATCACAGCATTATACATCACAGCCAGAAAGTGGGAACAGCCTACATGTTTAACAACTGATGAATGTATCAACAAAGTGTATGTTCATGTAATGGAACATTACTTGGCCATAAAAAAGAATTGAGTACTAATACATACTTCAACATGTGTGGACCTTGACAATGTTATGCTAAGTGCAAGAAACAGTAATAAAATAACACACACTGAGCATACTTTTGTATTATTTTATTTTATTTTATTTGGGAGTTAGAGATACAGACAGTGAGAGGGAGAGACAGAGACAAAGATCTCCCATCCATAGGTTTACTCCCCAAATGGCCGCAACAGCCCAAGCCAGGAGCCAGAAGCTTCTTCCAGGTCTCCCACGCTGGTGCAGGGGCCCCAGCACCTGGGCCATCTTCTACTGCTTTTCCCAGGCCATAGCAGAGAGCTGAATAAGGAAGAGGAGCAGCTGGGACTAGAATGAGTGACCATATGGGAGGCCGGCACAGCAGGCGGAGCATGAACTTACTGTGCCACAGGGTCAGCTCCCTGAGCATGCTTTAAAAAGTTCGCAGAGGGTCAGGAATTTCCTCCAGTAGGTAAGATGCCACTTGGGACACCACATCCTGTATCAGAGTGCCTGGGATGGAAATCCAGGTCAACTCAACGATTCTAGCTTCCTGCAGAACACACTTCGGGAAGCAGCAGGTGAAGACACAAGTACTGAGGTCCCTGCGACTCATTCCGGAGACCTGGATTGAGTTCCCGGCTCTTAGATCTGGCCCAGCCTACTTGTTGCAGGCAATTGTGAATTAAACCAGTGCACGGGTGATCTTTGTCTCTCTCTCCCTTGCCCTCTCCCCACTCCAATTTTTCTCCATCTCTGTGCCTCTCAGAATAAATACCCAAGGCAAATAGAATTGAAAGATATGTTTACTTTGGTTCCCCAAATTTTTGAAATCCACACAAAGTTTTTTCTTAACACCCACTTCCATGATCTTTTCAAAGACCCCTTGTATCATGGGTTTCAAAATTTTTTGGCACCAAAATTAGCTTAGCTTCCGATTCCATTGCCCACAGACTTTCTGAATTCCCTCCTGTAGAGCCCATTTTATATGAAGCATCCAGGCGAATCACACTCACAGAACCAGAAAGTAATGAAGTGGCTGCCGGGAGGGAGGAAACGGGGAGTGAGTGCTGATGAATGTGGGTTTCTTTTTAGGGTGTTGAGAATCTTCTAAAATTAGGTAGTGGTGATGGTAACACAACTCTGAATACATTAAAGACTAATGCACTGCACATTTTAAATGGGTGAATTCTATGGCATGTGAAAAATGTCTCAAAGCTGTTTAAAAATCTCCTTAACCATAAAGATATTGGCAAAACAAAGATACTTTCAATATTTTCGTAGAACTACAACATGTTTCTCCATCTTATGACTCAAGAGCCTGTGGGCACATTTTCAACTTGCATTAACTTTGCAAAGCTCATTGGTCTTCAAAAGATGAAGCAAGTTAACATGTTGTAATTAGAGGGAAGAGGCGCTCCAAAGTTCAGAGGTCAGGTTTTTACCCAATAGGAAGAGTAGGGTGGGCAAACATTTATTTTCAACGTCTTGTAACCTAACACTAACACAAGCCTATTAACTGTTGGCACAGTGTTAATGAGACTTATTTTGTCTCTTGGGAGAAGCTGAAGAATGAATAGAAGAACGGTGATCAGCTAGGGATCCCACTACATGTCTCTTTTCCAGTGTTTGTTATTCGGTTCCTTTGGATGTAGGATGGAAGCAACCAAACAGCCCATGTGTCATCACAGTAATGAGGTCACAATGTGGACAGAGATGACCCTGGCTGGGAATACTGCTCCTCACCACTTGACAGCTCTGTGAACTTGTGAAAGCCATTTAGCCTCTCTCTGCCTCCATTGTCCTCTCTGTAAAATGGGAAATCTTCACCTACCTTAGTGTTTTTTTTTTTTAAGGTTTATTTATTTCTATGAAAGGCAGAGTTACAGAGAAGCAGGGGCACAGATTGAGAGAGAGCCAGAGCGAGAGCGAGAGAGAGGTCTTCCATCTGCTGGTTCACTCCCTAGATGGCCACAACGGCGGGAGATAGGCAGATCCAAAGCCAGGAGCCAGGAGCTTCTGAGTATCCCACGCAGGTGCAGGGGCCCAAGGGCTTGGACCATCTTCCCAGGCCGTAGCAGAGAGGTGGGTCGGAAGTGGAACAGCCAGGACTTGAACCTGCATCCATATGGATGCCAGCACTATAGGTGGCGGCTTTACCTGCTATGCCACAGCGCTGGCCCCTACTTTAGTTTTTATGTAAGGTCTTTAGCCTGTTGCACCAGGCCCATAAATGCTACCTTTATGTTTAAAAGGCTCTTTGTAGGCATTGATGATCAGACTGGGTTGCTTTTCTCTCCCCTTGACTTAAAAAAAGGAAGGGGTGGGTATTAAGATGCCCCCATACCACACTGCAGTGCCCGAGTTGGAGTCCTGGCTCTGCTCCCAATCCCAGCTTCCTGCTACTGCACCTGCCGGGAGGCAGCAGGTGATGGCTCAGGTTGTTGGGGGCCCTGCACTCATATGGGAGATCGGGAGTAACTGCCCGGCTTCTGGTTTCCACCTGGCCCAGCTCTGTCTGTTGTAGGCATCTGGGGAGTGAACCATGGATGGGAGACCTTTGTCTTTCTGTCTCTTAAACTCTGCCTCTCAAATAAAATGAATGGAGAAGAAAGCACTGTCATTTTCTGCAGATGAAGATCTTATCTTTCTTGCCCATTAGTTCCGTTTCTTTCTGATGTGTTTATTATTAAGTTACTTGTCAAAGTGCTTCCTTGAAACCCTGCTATTCCAGTCAGGAAATGAAGAACTAAAATGCTTGATTGCTAAGGGTGTATTTCCTTAGCAAACAAGACGCGGCTGCTTCTCTGCAAAAGTGCAGAGCCCACAGTCGGAGTGAGAGGCCGAGCTGCTGAAGCCCAGCTTTCTGACCTGTGCTGGCAGGAAGGGACAGCGTGGGCTAGAAGGATCGGCCACCCTCTGAGCCCCATTCATTCCATGCATTCTTTTTCTGTTGTTAGGGTTGGTTTGTTGGAAAGGCATAGTGACAGAGAGAAACAGAGGGATCGTCCATCCATTGGTTCACTCCCCAAATGGCCACAGCTCCAGCCAAAGGCAGGGGCTCAGAACTCTATCCAGGTTTCCCATGTGGGTGGCAGGGGCCCAAGCAGTTTGGCCATCCTCCACTGGCTTCTCAGGTGCATTGCAGGGAGCTAAATAGGAAATGGAACAGCCAGAATTCTGATATGGGATGCCAGCATCATAAGTAATGGCTTAACCAACCCGCTGAACCACATCACTGGCCGCTCCATGGATTCCTTGAGGCTACACGGAAGCCTTTGTTCACGACACAGGTGACCTTTCATGAAATCATTAGGAAATTCCTTTCCACACTGCCCTCAGATCTGGGTGAAAAGATCACCATATCACCACACATGCATACACACCACGAACCTGCACGTCACTATCCCAAACCTCAACGTGCACTTTTGGGTCCGACACTGCACAGACCCCAGGGAACACTTCCCCACATTTTTTGCCTCTGTCCTCAAAACAAGCTACTGGATCTGCCTGGCATGGTGTGTGAGTTACCGCTGCCCGTCTCCATGAGAGACACTGCATCGGCTGCAGAGAGCTTTAAAGTGGTAGGAACCTTCAAGAGAAAAGGCAAGTTAATCAACTCAGCCATGCCTTCCATCCTGAGAACTGCATGGAGGAGACTTTTGCATTGCATGGTATCGTTTCCTGTAATGCCTTTTTGTGTTCTTTCATTTGTGTTCTGTTTATGGTTCCTAAAATACTCATGAATTAGCATAGCCATGGAAAATGTACACAGGTAGCTGAGAAAGTACAGGAGTATTAAACACTTCCCACTACTCTTAAATCCGTACGGAAGGCTAGGCACAAGCGAGTGAAGTGTGAGGTGATTTACACTGACAGCTAAGTTTAGAGAAGGAACACTGGAATTGTGAACAGTTGTATAACAGTATTAAGATTTGATTCCACTGCCAATTTTTAAATAAAAACCACAGCCTATGCAAATAACTTTATTTATAATTTTACACCCAACAATTAGAATTTCTACTTTGACTTTCAGTGTTCATATTTTCATGCTAAAATTTCCTTCCTATAAAATTTCCTTTTCTACATTTACTTTCATTTGATATTTTTGAAGCAAGTATAGTCAAGTTGAAACTTTAAAAAGTTACTTATTCGTAATCCACCAGACCATTATTGGCGAAATTATGTCTATGTTTTGATTATACTTACATAACAAGTGATTATTTCTCCCATGAAAGAAAAAAATTTAGTTCCTATATGACAATTCATGAAATGTGTCCTTATTTTATCACTCATTCAAATATTTCTAGACCATCAATAGAAACGCACAATAATAATTAACGAGAGTTATCTTTGATATCTTGGTTTCAATCATATAAAACCCATGGGTTTCCAATTTTTTTTCAAGTTTGCGGTTGGCTCAGGCATCGTGGTGCAGCAGGTTATGCCGCTTGGGACGCTCACATCCCATATTGGAGTGCCTGGGATGGAGCCCCGACACAGCTGCCCGCGAATGTGCATGCTGGCCGCGTATGAAAGATCTCTCTCATTTGTTCTTGTCTATATTCCTGCTGAACTGTGCTCTTCTTTATTTTTAACTTGTTGAACTCTTTATTTAGTGGCACATTAAACTTTGGCTATAATGTAAATTAAAAGTATGTTATTTCAAAAATTGAGAGAGAAGGAAGGAAGGAGGAAAGGAAGTATCATTCTGCTCCTAGACGTGTCTTTGTGAACGACCTTGAATATGTTCTCCTTTATTGATATCACATTAACATGAAAATTACTTTGTAGTAATTCTCATGTTTTGCTGTGACCCTGAGAATCTAATGTGTTAATAAATTCCTTTAAAAATCTCTCTCTCTCTCTCTCTCTCTCCCTCTTTTCCAGGAAACACAAATTGAGCTATTACTATGTACTATGCACTATGCTAGTTACTGAACAAAATGGGGGCTTGTCCTTTATGGAGCGTGCATGTGGTTGGGAGACAGGTAGCAAACCAACATGGATATACTGACTGTTGCAGCCATGATAAATGTCACAAAGGAGAGTGAAGAAGTGCTAGGGATGGATGTGCTAGGGGAGTCTGGCCCAGCCTCAGGGTACCAGGGAAGTCTTCCTGGGGCCATGACAGTGCAGCAGTGATCCTGGTGGGAAGCACAGGTTAGCCATCTGGAGGTGTGGGGGAATATGCCAGACTGAGAAAGCAGCGTGGGCAGAGGCCCTGTGAGAGGACAGAGCTTGTGGTTTGGAGCCCACAGATTCCTGGGAGGAGCCCAGAGAGGCCGGATAAGAGGACTGGGGCAAGGTTCCAAGCCTTTCTGACCAAGGGTCAGCAAATTGTGGCCCATGAGCTACATTTAGTCTCCTGTCTGTTTTCATAAATAAACTTTTATTGGCTTTAGCATTGGTGTCCTTATGTCATATGGCTGCTCTCTGCCACAATGGTGGAATTAAATTGTCCCCAGTGGAAACATTATGGGTCACAAGGACTCAAACATTTCCTCCCTACCCTTTCCAGAAAAAGCTGCAGATCCCTGGGCCAGACGGCGGCAGCCAGTCCCTCAGGCCTGTGGAGGAGTGCGGCCTTTATTATACCAGCCATGGGAACCCATTGAGGGGTTTTTGGAGGGAAGGGGATAGGGAGTAAGGGGATCCGATTTCATGAGGCTTATTCAGGAACCAAATATATAATTATGTCCTTGGGCTGTGCCAGGTCAGGCCCTCCAAAGACCCCAAAGGCAATTGAGGCATTAATCTCTCAGCCAGCATGAAGTCTAAATACTTTATTGCCCAGTGAGTTTTTTCCTACCCAAGACCTTCTATCACCCGGATTCCTTTGGGAGCAAGTGACAGAACACAATATAAACCAGCTACAGAGCAGGAGGGAACGCATTGGTTCACAAACCTGGGAGGGGCAGTAGGGTGACTCAAGAGTCAAGGAAAGAGCCACAGAAAACAGCCTGCAGCATTGGAACCAGGGACTCGCCGTGCTGAGAACCAGCCCCCTTCTCGCCTCTCATCTTTGCGTGGCTTCTTGTACGAATGACATTCTCCGTTTGCTGCCTCCAGATTCACGGTCTCCCAGTGGAGGCCCCAGAAAGAAGTGTTTGCTGGTACAGCCTGAGCTGGCCCTCCTAGAGTGAGATTCTGCTTGGTCCTGCTTGCGTCACACACCCACCATCTCTACCATAATCATTGTTGTGAGACAGATGGGGTACTGTAAGTTGGCCAGACCTGTGACATGTGCCTGTCCTTAAGGCCAGTGGGTAGGCCTGGGACTGAGAACTCCGGAATAGCCCCAAGGAAGAAGAGCAGTTCCTCAAAGAAAAGAATGCCAGGCAGACTGAACAAACTCAGCAGTGTGCACCTGCCCTGTTAGGCTTGTACCCACACACTGCGTAGGGGAAGCCACCTCTGTTCTCCTGGCTACAAATGACTGGACATGGGATCAGTCTTTTTTTTTAAAAAAAATTATTTATGTATTTGAAAGGCAGAGTTATAGAGAGGCAGAGGCACAGTTGGGGGAGGGTCTTCCATATGCTGGTTCACTCCCCAGATGGCCACAACAGCTGGAGCTATGTTGATCCGAAGCCAGGAGCCAGGATCTTCTTCTGGGTCTCCCACATGGATGCAGGGGTCCAAGGACTTGAGCCATCCTCCACTGCTTTCCCAGGCCATAGCAGAGAGCTGGATCGGAAGTGGAGTAGCCGGGACTCAAACTGGTGTACACAGGGGATGCCAGTACTGCAGGCTGCAGCTTTACCTGCTAAACCACAGCGCTGGTCCCAAGGGATCAGTCTTAAAATAGCATACAATACACATCTACTGGACACCAGGGAAGCTGATTAGCTCCAAGGTGACTGGACACAAAGACCCAGAGTGGCTGCAAGCTAACCAATCAAATTATCTTGCTTGGAAACATAAATGCTGGGTCAGCACATAAAGAGAGTCATGTGCGCTCAGATTGATGTTGCCAAGAATACCTGGACAGTGATCCAGGTTTCCACACAGCTCGCTCTAAATCCTTGGCTAAAGGAAAAGCCAGGCCGGTCCTTTCCTCCTTGGAATTTGCCTGTTTTGAGCAGTACGCTCTGAAGCTTTGGGCGTTCTGTCCTGTGTCTTTCGACAGGGAAATGTTTCTGTGGCTGAATTTCATACTGCAGGAAATAAGCTATTCTTACGGCAAAGAATAAGGCGGACAGCAGAAGGATTTTCTCACTGGAAGAGATTTGAAACAGTAGGTGGTCAGGGGTCACACACCCACCATCTCTGCTTTCTGAGGCAGGAGGCTTAAGTGAAAGTTAAACAGTTACTGAAGCTTACAGATTGCGGCGGCTGCCAGGGCAGGCATCCGGGGCTCAAGCCCTTGCCAGGTAACCATAGGCAGGACACCCCTCCTCTATTTCTTCTAGAAAATGAAAAGTTGCCAAAGAATCCATTCTTTCTACAAAGGAGCATGGCCAATGCCAGGAGCAGGTGCAGCTGAAGAGTGAATGCCATGGAGCCCAGGGGAGGGAGGTGGCAGGGCCCGAGCGAGTCATTTGGAACCCTGGACTCCCTGGAAAGCACCTGGGCTCTCACCTTGCATGAGAAAGGGAACTGGATTCATTTCTCCTGTCTGCTGAACAAATCACCACAAACCAGTGACTTAAAGCAACACAGCGCATTATCCTGTGGTTCTGAGGGTCAATAATTTGACCTCCAGGAGGTCTCACAGGACTGAAATCAAGGTATTAGCAGAGCTGTGTTCCTCTGGGAGAAGCTGGAGCATAGCCCAAGAGCTGGCAAAGTGCTGAGTGATGGGTGAAAGAGGTAGGCATGAGCCAGGCTGTGGAAGGCCTGAAGGGTCCTGTGTTGGAATAAGCATGTCACCCATGAGCTCAAGCAAGGAGAGGCTTCATTTGGCTTGGCAGCAGAAGGAAGGAAAGAGAGGAAGGTGGGACGTGGGCAGATTAGGAGGTAGTGGCAGGAACTTAGGCGAGGAGATGACAAGGGCCCAGACAGGAGTGATGTCATAGGAGGGAGAGAAGTGGAGTGTTTGGAGAACGACTTAGAAGGAAGAAAAATACTC
The DNA here is from genome assembly GCF_051225735.1 of Oryctolagus cuniculus. Classification (NCBI taxonomy): domain Eukaryota; kingdom Metazoa; phylum Chordata; class Mammalia; order Lagomorpha; family Leporidae; genus Oryctolagus; species Oryctolagus cuniculus. The sequence continues at coordinate 12,977,070 of NC_142881.1, forward strand.
ATTTAGGCCCCATGTATTTAAAAAGGCTCTGATTATAGGTGTTCCAGGAAGAGGCTCCATCAAAATGACCTTCTGAGAAGACTCACAGCTCCAGGATTTAGGTCAGTTTCTGAACTGGAAGGAAGGAGGGTTGAAATTGGTAGACAGCCTCAATGAAAGATAAGAAGTCTTGAGATTGGCACGTACTGTAATTAAAGCGTAAAGCAGGATGGGGAGCTATTGTTAGACTCTCCTAAATGTATTATTAGAAGCAGTGTTTCTTCATTTCAATTGAGAAAGAGAAAATAACCAATACTTTGTGAATCAAATATTTGGGAAAAGTCTGAGGACAAGGAAAGGAAGGGGCACCAGGAGTCAGTACATCAAAGCTATGACCCGGACTCTGACACTGTCGTCTGCGGCACTTGAGAGAGGCCAAGGAATCTCTCTGGGCTTCCTTGCCAAGCCCTTCCCATTGTCTGGATCAGTGTCCATGTGAGGGTCATCGGCCTATAGCCAATTCTTCCTGCACTACCTGTCTTTGTTAATGAAACCCCTGTATTCTGACTCACTCACCTGCAAAATCTCAGTTGCCTTTGGATTCTTTGTCTCTGTCCGCTTCATTCTCCATCAAATTCCATTGATTCTTCCTCTGAATTAGCTCTTAAATCCAACCTACTGCCACTGTCTTGGTGCAGGCCCTTAACAGTTCTTGCCTGGATTTTGGCAAAGGCTTTTCATGAGTCTCAGTACCCTTCAACTCAGAGCCCACCCCCACTCCAATCTGCTACCATCTAAGTCTTAAAACAAATCTCACTCGTCCATCCATCCATCCATCCATCCACCCTATGAACTTAACACTAGAAAGTACACTTGGGATCTGAGTATACAGATGAGAAAGCCATCTTGTGAGCTCTTAAGGAGCTCAAAAGTAAGCTTATGATTCAGAACAAGTTACAGGGCATCTCAGAACACAGTAAGGAAGGTTACTTGTGAGGTTAGCTCAGGGTGTCCTGAATACAATGGACAAGTTCCTTCTCCAGACTTAGAGGAAGTCAGGAGGGAAGGGGACCTGGGAAATCAGGGACAGCTTCCTGGCAGAGGTGACACTCAAGTTGGTTTTGAAAAAGCCCACATTATATTGGGCAGTAGATGAGGGACAGGTGACCAAAGGATGTGCTGGCTGGAAGAAAAAGTCTTCTTTCATGTGCTCACAAATATGTATGCAGTGCCTACTATGTGCTAGGCAAGAAGAGCAAGAATAAGGGAGCTAGCAAAGATCACTGTGTGTTCAGGAGCTGTGATAGGCTGCAGACAACTGACAAGGTTAGGATTAGGGTGAGATAAAAAAGGCACTTGGGCCGGTGCCGCAGCTCACTAGGCTAATCCTCCGCCTTGCGGCGCCGGCACCCCGGATTCTAGTCCCGGTCGGGGCGCCAGATTCTGTCCTGGTTGCCCGTCTTCCAGGCCAGCTCTCTGCTGTGGCCCGGGAGTGCAGTGGAGGATGGCCCAAGTGCTTGGGCCCTGCACCCCATGGGAGACCAGGAGAAGCACCTGGCTTCTGCCATTGGATCAGCGCGGTGCGCTGGCTGCAGCGCACCGGCCACGGCAGCCATTGGAGGGTGAACCAACGGCAAAGGAAGACCTGTCTCTCTGTCTCTCTCTCTCACTGTCCACTCTGCCTGTCAAAAAAAAAAAGGCACTTGACCTTGGGTGCAAAATTTAAGGGAGCACCAAGCCACTCAGCCATCAAGGTAAACAACATTTACTATAACATCAAAAACATAAAAATATTAAATTTATAACATATCAAAAGTTTAAATAAATATAAGATCTGATCATGTCATTCCAAGAAATGCTGGAGCTAGAGCCCAGAGGAAAAGTGGGCAGCCTTAATACACATTTGAATGTACTTCTAAGGGTTCCCATTTTACAGAACTTTAAAGTGGTTGGACATACATGAAAAATTTGAAAAATCAGTATATGAAAAGTCGCATTACTTTAAGTTTACACATTTCATTTGTACTATTTGGCCTCAGAAAATGACACGACAAAGCATGGCACCAGGACATGCCGCCTCGGGTCAACTCTCTCTGGCCTTCTGCAAAGTCTCCAGCCTCTCTCTCCCTTACCCACCTCATTCCCCTGGACATTAGTCATAGAAACCAGAATTCCTCCTCCCCAAAGCAGGTCATTGAAACTAGAAGCTCTCTCCCCCCAAAGCAAGCCATAAAACCTGGAGAAGTCACTCTCTCTTCTCCCTGGAAGACTCTCCTTCCATACGGGTTCCTGCCTCATCCCTGGGAGGATGGACTGCACGGAGAGTTCAGGGAGAATCTGAACAGACAGAGCTCACTGCGCTTCCCCTCTCCTCTGTTACCATTATTAGATTATAGCCTTTTGTCCAATCCCATGTCTTCATGGCTGTCTGTCCTTCATCGAACATAAGCACAAAAATACACTTTCAGGGGCCAATGCTGTGCCCTAACAGGTTAAGCCACTGCATGCAACAGTGGTTCAAGTCCTGGCTACTCCGTTTCAGCGGTGGAGGATGGCCCAAGTGTTAGGGACCCTGCCACTCACATGGGAGATCTGGAAGCAGCTCCTGGCTCCTGGCTTTGGCCTGTCCCAGCCCTGACTGTTGTGGCCATCTTGGGAGTAAACCAGCAGGTGAAAGATCTCTCTCTCTCTCTCTCTCTCTCTCTCTCTCTCTGTCTTCCCTTCTGTCTTTGTAACTGACTTTCAAATAAATAAATAAGTTTTTTAAAAAGTTCCCTGGATCTTTGTTTTAAAAGTTCCTATGGCATGTAAAACTTTGATAAGGTAAATCTGTTATACTTCCCTCATTTTGTTAAAGGAGTGTCAGCTTGACATTTATAAGGGGCGAGGAAATATATTACACTTTTCTACCCGTATAGCACCAAAACCAGACTTGTTGAAATTTCACTTTCCTGGCTTGAACAGAGCTAAGCTCATCAGTATCTTCAAAATCTACTTCTGCAGTGGCAAGAGGAGACAGAAGTGTCAGCAGGAGCAGATGAAAAAGCACTTGTTTGGCTATGCTAATGAGTTTTGAATGTGTCCTAAAGGAATGGCCCTAAAATAAGAGGCTTGGGGTTAGACAAATCTCCTTCAAATCTCTACTCTCCCTTTTATCAGCTTGGTGACCTTTGGTTATTTACCTGCGTTAGTATCCGTCTCCTTATAAAACCCAGTTTCCTCATATAATGTGTTTCCTCATAAAATAGAGATGATAGTACCTGCCCCAAAGGACAGTTGTGAGAGTTTAAATGCTTCCATCGTGCACAATACATCCCATTCATTTTGCTCTTGATATACGTGGGCTGTTATTATTAACATGACTATGGGGAGCCGTTGAAGGATTTTTATCAATGGAGTAACATGATCAGATTTGCACTAGAAAAAGAGTCCTCAGGATACAACATGGGAGGCAAGACAGGCAGAGTGACAGGGTCAGGAAGTAGCTGAATAACTCCAGTCCATGTGAAGAGAAACAAAGAGGTCTGAAACAGGGCTCTGGTGATAGGGATAGATGACTGGGGACAAATTTGAGATATGGTGAGAAAATAGAGTTAAAGAATGTGGAGGGTCACAGAGGGAATTAAGGTCTGGACTACGGCTGAATGGTAGGACCATTACTGAAAATAGGGAACACAGAGGAGGAGCCACCTTGGAAGGAATGGCTACAGCGTAAGACAATTAGGACTAAGTTTGACTAAATGAAGTTCAGGGGTACTACGATGGTTCCAAGAGATTACCCAGGATCCAGGCATCCATCCCTCTCTGCCGTGTGTAGCATGTGGCTTCCCATTACAAAGTTACCTTAATAGTCTAAAATAGCTACTGGAGCTCTATAAATCCTGATAGATTCCAGATAACTGGAAGAAGGAAGAGCACATGGTGTAGCTTCTGGCCGAGTCAATTATTTTCAGGATATTTCCATGTCCCTGCATATCGAGGCTGGTCACGTGGATGTATCTAGTTTTAGGGGAGATGGAGTAACGAGTCATTTAGGTAGACGCAACATCATTCATGATTAAACAGGAAATCTGCTACTAAGGAACGCAGGGAGAGTGGATAACAGGCAGGCAAACAGAGTTCTCTGCCAGAAGGGAGACGTTTGCTGCTTTAGGGATTTTTTTGGGGGGAGCAGACAGGGAAGAGGGTGCCTGGAGCAGTCTGAGTTGAGGCTTTCAAATGGATGTCATCATCCAGGAAAAGATCAGAGATTTTAAGTGAAAGTCTTGTTAATTAGTGAAAGAATAGTAGCCATAAAAAACAAACCAAGCGAAGAGGAAGAGAAGCATCAGAATAGATGGTTTTAGTAACAGCTAATCTCTTAGGGGCATAAAAAATGGCAAGATTTTTGGGATCAATCAGTTCACTAGCATTCCTTTTTCCTACCTGAGTTCTGAACCAAGTAAGAGTGAGAAAAGGCGTAGAGGGAGATCTAAATGATTTAAAGGTAGACTAGTGGGCATGGCTTAGAAATGCAACTAGAATTCAACTTACAAGCACAGGCATAGGCACCCATTTTATAGGGCAGACAGCTAAGCTGACACTTAACCCAATAATGAGATAAGTCCGATCAAGGGTGTGGAGAAAGGGTAGGAATTCCCCACTCCCATACAAATGTGGTCACATAATCTTTAATTTTCTAATCCTTGGGCTTCTAAGCATCCAGTCTGCTATCCCAAGGGTGCGTCTCAAGAGCTAACTCAGTGAAGAATAGGGTCCTGATCACTCTCCCTTTGTCACTGAAATAGTTAAGGCTGGAGGACCACCCGCTCTGCCACCAGACACCTGGGAATCTGAATGCTGTTGTGTTGTTCTTATTGGCAACAAAGCCAGATAGTCCATGTGGCATCCATTCTGTGCCCAAAGAAAGTGCTGCCACCTGACCTTTCCCAAGAGCCAGTTCTGTTGTTCAGGATTTGCTGCTGGGGCTGGAAATTGATTGCTCTTCTTGAAGCTGGAAGGATTACAGGATGACCTCCCTCCAACCCCTCGGGATGTCTCACATTCTCGTTTCTATACCTCAGAACTGGCCTGGCTTCCTCGTATTACAGTCACACAAACACGCACACCGTGACCAGGTCAGAAGGAGCTCCAGCACCAGCCATCCCCAGCACTATGAACCAGACTTCCCTTAAAGTAATCAAAGCATTCTCCTGGACTCTGATCCCCATGCAGAGTCTGCCTTTATAAAGTCAACAAATATTTATTGGGTCCTTCAGTGTCTCTTAGTGACCACTTCTACTCACAGGAGATGTTTTAATAACAATGAGCCTCAAAAAGGAAGGAGTCGGATTAGCAAAAAGAAAAAAAAAGGAAATATAAAGAAGAACCAAGATGAAGGGCTCATACTTCCTCACTTCAGAACCTTCTACAAAGCAATGGTGACCAAGACCGTATGGTACTGGCAGGACAGACATGTAAGTGAAGGGAATAGAACTGAGATCCCAGAAATAAACTGTGACATCTGTAGTCAATTGATTTTAGACAAAGGAGGCAAGACAATTCAGTGGGGGAAAGAAGAGTTTAACAAATGGTGCCAGACAACTGGATATCTATATGCAAAAGAATAGAATTGGAGCCAAATCTCATATCACACACAAAAATTAACGAAACCTGGTTAAAGATCTAAATTTAAAAGCTAAATTGTAAAGTTCTTAGGAGAAAGTATAGGCATAAAACTTCATGACCTTAAATTAGACACTGATTCCTTACATATGACACCAAAGTATAGACAATAAAGGCAAAAAATTGATAAACTGGATATCATCAAAATTAAAAACTTATGATTCAAAGAACACCATCGAGAAGTGAAATTATAATAAGGCATAGAATGGGAAAAAAATTGGAAATCATATATCTGATAAGGTGGTTGTGTCTAGAATACATAAAGAACTCGTTTTACTAAATAAGACAACCCAAATAAAAACCAGCCCAGGGATTAAATGGGATTTCTCCAAAGAAGATATACAAATGGCCAATAAACACATGAAAAGATGCTCAACATCATTAGCCACATTGAGATGCCACTTTTTACCTACTGAGATGGCTATCATTAAAAAGGTAGCAACAAGTGTTGGTGAGATGTAGAAAAATCAGACTCCTCATAAACTGCTGGTGCAGCAACTTTGGAAAATCATTTGGCAATTACTTAGAAAGCTAAACAGGATTCCATTCATAAATTTAAAACCAAGAGAAACACAAATATATATCCACACAAAAACTTGGAACCAAATGTTCTTAGCATCTGTACTCATAATAGACAGTAAAAAACAACCCAAATGACCAGCAACTGATCAGTGGAGAAATTATGGTATACTCACACATTGTCATATTATTCAGCCACAAAGATTAATGAAGTACTGACGCACACTCCAACATGGTTGACTCTTGAAAACATTATAGCGGGGCCAGCGCTGTGGCTCACTTGGCTAATCCTCCGCCTGCGGCGCCAGAATCCCATATGGGCACCAGGTTCTAGTCCCGGCTGCTCCTCTTCCAGGCCAGCTCTCTGCTGTGGCCCAGGAGTACAGTGGAGGATGGCCCAGGTGCTTGGGCCCTGCACCTGCATGGGAGACCAGGAGGAAGCACCTGGCTCCTGCCAGCGGATCAGCATAGCTCCAGCCGTAGTGGCCATTTGAGGGGTGAACCAATGGAAGGAAGACCTTTCTCTCTGTCTCTCCCTCTCACTGTCTGTAACTCTACTTGTCAAATAAATAAATAATCTTTTAAAAACAATCAAACATTATAGGAAGCGAAAGAAGCAAGTCACAGAATACCATGTATTGGATGATTCCGCTCACATGGAAGGTCAGGATGGGTGGAGCCACGAACACAGAAAGTAGATCTGGTTGCCCAGGGCTGCAGGGCCTATGGAGGGGTGGAAAGGGGCAGTGACTGCAGGGGGCATAAGATTTCCTTTTAAGGTGATGAAAATGTTTAAAAATTCATGGTGGCTGTGGTCCACCACTCTGTAAAGATGCTTTTAAAGTTCAGTAGTTTTACAATATTTTATTTTTGAGGTAACATTTTTAATTTACATTATAATCAAAGACTTACTGGCACCACTAAATAAAGAGTTCAACAAATAAAAAGTAAAGTGACTATAGTGCAGCAGGAAAATAGGCAAGGGATCTACATGATAATCAAATGAAAACATGCTTAACGCCATTCAGATAAATTTTAAAAGTCACAAAATCATAAAACCATAGAGGCATATAATTCCTATTAATTTGTTTGACATATATTTAAAACAAAGTTTGATAAAAGTTGCATTGGCAGTAATACTGATACACTAAGGCATTTCTCTCTATGAACGGTACACTTTAAATGGGTGTGTGATATTGAATTATATTTCAATAAAAATTATTTTAAAAAGTGAAAAAGGATTCTGGGGTTCTATGAAGAGCCAGGTGACCATCCATAATGTTAATGTTAGGTGGGTTGGGGGCATGTGCTTGAGAAAAAGGGAGATAGACCCTGGAGGAGAGTGGGAGCCACAGTATGGACACAAAGGACAAACTGGACAGCAGGGTTTAGGTTTGGTTTTGTGTCCTGTTTTTAACTTTAAAAAAGTTTGTTGAGAGGAAAAATGACAGGAGAGAGCAAGCGTGCGCTCCCATCCACTGCTTCACTCCCCAAACACAGGCACTGGCCAGGGATGCAGTTTGGGCCTCCCTGTTGGGTAGGAAGGTAGACATTGGTCTGTGTGTGTGAAAAGGGAGGAAAGAAAGGGACAAAAATGTCCTGCAGGAAGGAACTAGCCGCCTCAGAAGCAGCCCAGCATTGGACACATCCAACTCCTGCCTGCAGCCTGATACCGTTGTGGGTAGTCCCAGCCTGCTTTCTCCCTTTGGAAACACCCGCAGGAGAATCTTCCCAGCCCAGGGCAGAGAGAGCTGCCCAGTCAGTTACCACTGGATGATAAAACCTTGGGAGAAATTCCATGAATTTCAGAACTAGGAAGCCCTTTGTCCAAGAACAAGGTGGGGAGAGGGGAGAAACAGAGGAAGACATGAACCCATTACCCACATAAACCCCAGTCTGAGTATAGACTGGGCACCCTGTATCTCGGACTCCTCTGAAAAGCTGTCGATCCGCCCTGCCAGACGGACTATCTCCTTAACCTTTGCCAACTTGCTTACCACTCCTCTCTGTCCCACATCTGAAACTCTTACAGAAAGACAAGCGTATCTATCCCAGCCATCTTGGCTGATAGACCCAGCCACCTGGGCCAGCACCGCTGCCTCCCAGGGTCTGCACTGGGGAAAGCTGGGGTCAGGGACAGAGCTGGGGACTGCAACCGGGCAGTCTGATGTGGGACACGGGCATCTTCGCCACCAGGCTGGATCTGAATGCCTGCTTGTGATTTGTTTTTTGCCGCAGAAAAGAATCAAGACACGATGGGAGTGTCTCCAGGCGAGCTTGCGTCAGGACAGCAAGAAGCCTGAGGGTCTGTCCTCTTTGAGCAAGCTGGGGAGCAGGCGAAGGTAAAAGGCCCGGGATTGGTCAGGTTTTGTTGTCACTGTTGAGGGAAATAGGAGCAAACTGGTGGCTAAGGTGATGAAGGAAGTGTCTTGCCTTGAGAGCCTGAATGAGAATGAAGACCACGCACTTGTAGCTGCGGAGGGCAGGGTGTAGACAGCTGGACTGATCCAGAGCTGAGGTTTTGCAGGTAGAGGAGATGGAAGGGAAAGTGTCAATTCCATGCTGTTGCTTAAAACGTTTGGAGACTTTACAAAGACTGCAAAATAGTATCCCAGCATGCCCTGACACTCCACCGATGGAATTCAACTCACATCTCATCCACTGTCTTGCCTCCATCTCCCTCCCCCGCTCTCTGGATCAACCCTATTCATACCCCCTCCTCCAGGTTTCTGGTCTCAATTTCCCTAAACTCTCTTGTATTTCCACCTTCTGAGCTTTTGCCTCCTGATCACAACATTGAGCTAGGGGTAGCCTAGTGGTTAGGACACCCAGTCTCACATCAGAGTGCCTGTGGCTCCTGACTCTAACTTCCTGTTTATGCATATCCTGGGAGGCAGGAGTGATTAGGCTCCTGCCACTTTTGTGGGAGACCTGGAGTGAGTTCTTGCCTCCCAGCTGCAGCCTGGACCCAGCCCTGGCCATTGCAGGCATTTGGGGGAGTGAACTAGTTAGTAGATGGGAGATCTCTTTTTTACTCTCTCTCTCTCTCTCTCTCTCTCTCTCTCTGTGTGTGTGTGTGTGTGGGTGTGTGTGGGTGTGTGACTCTCAAGTAAATTTTTTAAAATAAGAGCTTTCTAATCACCAAACACCAGTGTAAAGTCAATTTGCTCCAATAAACCTCCCACCTTCCTCCACCAGAATCCATCTCATCCTGTACCAAACTAGTATTGTCCATCACATCCACTAAACCAGGTCCCCCTCCTTGAAGAAGCCGCTTCACCCATGAGCAGCCCTGAGACAGCAAGTCCTTGGTTACAGAAGATGAGATTAGGATCTGAATCTGAGACTGAGCTAGCAAACCACAATAGGCACCAGAGGTCCTCCAGATCTGGGTGCAGAGCTGGTGTCTTCCAAAGCTGCCTGCATGCTGAGCCTATGGGGGAGTAGGCACCGAGAGGCTTACAGAGGAAAATGACACTGACCTGCAGAGAAATGGAGAGAGCAGAGACTGGGCAGGTGAGGGACAGAGGGAATGAGATGGAAACAGCCCTCTCATTCTGAGGTTTCAATGACAGCCCTAGGTGAACAGCTTGCAGCTGAATTCCTGAGATTTTCCAGTATCCTTACCATGAATGCAGTTTTAGTTAGGTTAGCCCGAGGCAGTTTCTGTTGCTGTGGTCAACAGGACCTGCCCCTAACCTCACACAGGACCCTGATAGGAGATGGTGCTCATGTAGGCGTGTGTCTGCTTCTGCCTGGGCCTGGCACCCCTTAGGGCAGGAACTCTGTTCTGTTCACTCAGTATTCCCAGAGCCTGGCACTTGTTGGACATTTAAAACACAGCTGTTCAATTTGAATTCTTATTCACAAAGTGGTTTGAGGGATCAGTTGTTAGACAAGAACTCTAAACTGCTCTATGCTTTCCCCCTATTTTTGCATTAGTTCATATCATTTCTATCGATTGGTTTTCATGCTACCTACAGTGCTCCACATTCACATCCTATCTAGTGGCCATTAGGGAGGATTCAGAGTTTAGTAGCATTAGTGGCCCAGGCCTTCTCTAACTGGTGAGAACATGAGGGTTACATGCAACCCGTCTCCAATATTCAACTGCTTTTACACTGGGCATAAGTGTTTACCCTGTTGGGGCAGCTTAATTTCAACCAGAATCCCACACTTTTTGAGCATTAAACTTTGGATTTTATATTAGGAATGTTCAACCTCCAAAGTCAATACAAATATTCCAAAAAATAAGCACCCACACCAAACACTAAACCTAAAACACTTCTGGTCCTAAGCATTTCTTACAAGGACTACTCAGCCTGTACTTAAGATGCATTGGAAGGTCAGTAGGCAGGCTTCCTTCAAAAATCTACTCAAAATCATAGATTTTCAGTTGTTCTCAAGACCCTGTTTCCATGAACTACCTTGAACTACCATGAACTACTACTACATACAGAGAGAAGGAGACACAGAGCAAGATCTTTCATTCACTGATTCACTCCCCAAAAGGCTGCAACGACTTGATCAGTGGCTCCTTGAATTGATTTAAAAGATTTTCATGAAGGTTATAATAGGAAACACTCATGTTTTCATGTGTATGGAGGGATGGATATTATTACTCATTTCCTCATTAATGTATTCAATAAATGCTGATCACTTCTGAAGTGCTAGGCACTAGACATTAGAGATACTCTAAAAATCTCAAACCTGAAGTCATTTATTTATTTACTTGAAAGGCAGAGAGTTACAGAGAGGCAGAGAGAGAGAAGTCTTCCATCTGATGGTTCACTCTCCAAATGGCCACAATGACCAGAGCTGGGCCGATCTGAAGCCAGGAGTCAGGAGCTTATTCCAGGTCTCCCGCATGAGTGCAGGGACCCAAGGACTTGGGCCACATTCTACTGCTTTCCCAGGCCATAGCAGAGAGCTGGATCAGAAGTGGAGCAGATGGGACTCAAATCAGTGTCCATATGGGATGCCAGCACTCCAGGCAGCAGCTTTACCCACCACACCACAGCACCAGCCCCATGTTCTAATTTTTCTAAAATATTTATTTATTTGAAAGGCAGAGTTACAGAGAGGGAGAGGCAGAGAGATCTTCCATCCACTGGTTCACCCCCAAAATGGCCATAACAGCTGGGGTTGGGCCAGGCTAAAGCCAGGAGCTTCATCTAGGCCTCCCATGTGGTGCAGGGGCCCAACGACTTGGGCCATCTTCCGCTGCTTTTCCAGGTGCATTAGCAGGGAGCTGGATTGGAAATGGAGCAGCTGGGACCGGAATCAGTACCAGTATGAGAAGCTGCAGGGACTCAAACCCGTGCTCTGATGGATTCTGATATGGGATGCTGGTGTTGCAGGCCAAAACTTAACCAGCCCCCCTTTTAAAAAATATTAATTTAGGGGCTGGTATTGTAACATAGCCCGGAGCTGGGACATACTGAATCCAAGAGCCATTATCTTCTTCTGGGTCTCCCATGTCGGTGCAGGGAGTAGTAGTCCAAACACTTGGACTATTCTCCACTGCCTTCCCAGGTGCATTAGCAGGGAGCTGGATTGGAAGTAAAGCAGCCAAGACTTGAACCAGCAGCCCATATGGGATGCTGGCACTGCAGCGAAGTGCTTTACCCACTTTGTCAGTGTTAGCCACTATAAGTATAAGGGAAAGTATTTTTCTTTTACCTTCCCAAAAGTTTGCTGAGCTCCTTTGTGAATTTCAAGTTCTGCAGGGGAACCGAATGACTCTGTATAATGATGGATGGTGAAAACTGTGGATTCCTGGAGTTATTCTGAGGACTGAAGAAGAGGGGACAGGAGCCTGTAAGACGACTGTTAGAACTCATTCCCATGAAAACCTCCAACTTTCCTTGTGGGGAAGGAAGGTGGGTGGAGCCTATTTTAAGAACCAGTTTAAGTCAATATTTCAGTGGGAGGTTTCTGTATGTCACACAAGATTTCTGGTGCAAACTGAGGCAAGAGCTACATTTCCCATCTGGGTTGAAACAACACAGAATGGGGAGAGCAGCCCGGAAGCCAACACCAGAAGCCAGAACTGACCCCAAGAACAAAAGTTGCCAGGATTTCAGCAAGGGTTAGAGTCTGGCTCTTTGCAAACTCCTGTTTTGTCTTCCCGGTAATGGAACCACTCTGGTCTCACAGCTGGGCATGAATAAGAAAAATGAGGGTCGCCTGGTTCCTTCCCAAGTTATGTGCCTCACCTGGGTCAGAACTCTGATTTTGTTTTTTGTTTTTTTTTTTCCTTGTTGTTGTTGTTCTAGAATCATCCAGAGTCAAGAGAATCTCCAGCTTGAAGATTTACAAAGGCTTGAGAAGAGCCCTGTCCTGGTGTCTCAAGGCCAGCAGAATGGGCTGGAATTACTGACCTGTAGGTCTCGCAGTGGGATCCAAGTGACTGCAAGGATAGAACCCTTTATGATGCAACCGCTGAGCCCTCAGAGGGTGCCGGGGAACCTGGCTTCGGGAACGCTAAGGCTCTGGCCCGAGTGCTTCCCTGCACAAGATTCCCTTGAGTTTTCCCCTCGGTGCACTAGGGAACCCTTAACGCCGGTAGCGAATCTCAGTGTGGCGGTACAAGGCAGTGACCAAGACCTTGGGGGCTGGCGTAGGCAGTCCCGGCTCCCGGGCGTGGTCTGCGTCAGGGTCCGCGGCGCAAGCTGGTCACCGACTCCTGGACGGCCGAAGTGTGGTAACGCACAAGGACAAGACAGCGAGTCGCTAAGTCACCCTCCCATCGCGCTCATTACTCCTCCAGACCCTCATCTAAAAACTTCTTTCTGAACAACCCACTCAGGTGGCAAAGTTACCGCGCCCCTCCCCGCCCCTCGGTCCCGCGGACCCAGAGAATCTGCAGGTCGGGTCGATGGCCAGCGGTGGCTGTCCGCGAGGAAGGCGGTCCTCTCCCGCCGGCCAGCGAAGCTTCCTTTGCGGCACTGCGCTGTAGGGGCCGCCGCTATCCCGGGGCGCAAGGGGGAAACCCCGCTGCGGGAAGGGCCAGGCTGCTGCAGAGGTCACGGGGACCCGGCCGGGGGGAGGGATGACCACCGTCTCCTCCAGCCTGCGTCCCGACCGCCGCTCGCGAAGTGACAGCCACGTGCCACGCGCGGCGCGCGCCGCCGGGGACCGAATGCGGGCGCGGGGGGCGGGGCTGGAAGGGCGCCCGCGAGGGGAAGCAGGACCAGCGTCCGCGCGCCCGGACGCCAGCTGCCGGGGGACGCCGGCTGGCGGGAGCGAGCACGCTGCCGACGTCACGAGCCGTTCGCCCAATGAGCGGAGTCCGGAGAGAGGCGCCGTCCCGCCCCCACGCCCGCCCCCCCCCCCGCCGCCGCCGCCGCCGCGGCCGTAGCCACACCGGCCGCCCCCGGAGTGTCTGAGGAGGCGCGGGCCGCCGCAGGCTCTGGCGCCGCACCGCGCCAGCCCGAGCGGCCGGACGAGGCCCAGGGAGCCGCTCGCCCCGACCCCGCCGCCCGATGTCCTTAAGATGGAGGCGGCGGAGGCGGCGGCGTGAAGAAGGCGGCCCTGTGGGCGCGGGGGCCCGGGCGCAGGCGGTGGCGGTGGCGGGATGGGGCTGCTGCTCATGATCCTGGCGTCGGCCGTGCTGGGCTCCTTCCTCACGCTGCTCACCCAGTTCCTGCTGCTCTACCGCAGACAGCCCGAGCCGCCGCCGGACGAGGCCGCCCGCGCGGGCGAAGGCTTCCGCTACCTCAAGCCGGTGCCGGGCCTGCCCCTGAGGGAGTACCTCTATGGCGGCGGCGGGGCTGAGGAGCCCTCGGGCGGGGGCCTGGAGGGCGGCGCGACCCCGGCCCCCGAGACCCCCGCCCCGCCGACGCGGGAGACCTGCTACTTCCTCAACGCCACCATCCTGTTCCTGTTCCGGGAGCTGCGGGACACCGCGCTGACCCGCCGCTGGGTCACCAAGAAGATCAAGGTGGAGTTCGAGGAGCTGCTGCAGACCAAGACGGCCGGGCGGCTGCTGGAGGGGCTGAGCCTGCGGGAAGTGTTCCTGGGCGAGACGGTGCCCTTCATCAAGACCATCAAGCTCGTCCGGCCCGTGGTGGCCTCGGCCGCCGGGGAGCCCGACGGCGCCGACGGCGAGGCGCTGCCCCCCAGCTGCCCCGAGGAGCTGGCCTTCGAGGCGGAGGTGGAGTACCACGGCGGCTTCCACCTGGCCATCGACGTGGACCTGGTCTTCGGCAAGTCCGCCTACCTGTACGTCAAGCTGTCCCGGGTGGTGGGCCGGCTGCGCTTCGTCTTCACGCGCGTGCCCTTCACCCACTGGTTCTTCTCCTTCGTGGAGGACCCGCTGATCGACTTCGAGGTGCGCTCGCAGTTTGAAGGGCGGCCCATGCCCCAGCTCACCTCCATCATCGTCAACCAGCTCAAGAAAATCATCAAGCGCAAGCACACGCTCCCCAACTACAAGATCAGGTGAGGGGCAGGCGGGGGCGCGGGGGCCCAGGGGCGCGGGGAAGCCGGGCCTGGCCGGGGCTCTGCCGCCCGCCTCGACGAGTCGGGGCAGAGGCTTAGCGACGTCCCCAGCCCCGGCTCCCCCAGAGATCCCCCTACCCTGTACAGGGCCCTAGGTGAGGGCAAGTGGTGGCCGCGCGCGGGGCGCCCGGAGGGCATTCGTGGAGGCTCAACCTTTGGGCGTGTTTGCGGGCGCCTGGAGGTCTGGCCCGCGGGGCAGGGTTGGACTCCTTAGAGAATGGAAGGGAAGCCCACCCGCGTGCCCGGGAGCTGGCCGCCGGGCCCGTTGAGAAACTTCCATACGTGGTCGCTGCTTGCAGCATCGCCTTGGCCCCATTGAGAAACTGCTCCCGGCCACGGCTGCTCATGGCCCCCATCTGTTGGCTTTCGCCCTTGCCAGCCGCCTTTGCTTTGGGGCTTAGGCAACCTTGGGCGCAGAGCGGGCAGCTCCTGTAAAGGGATTCTTCCCCACGGCGAGGGAGAGGAGTCGGGAGCCCGCCCCCGGTGTGCTCTCTGCGCTGCTGGGGTCCCTCCGCCTGCCCGCGTTGGGTAGGTTCTGTAGCGCAGACCCTGGAGACTTTACTCTCCCGGGCGCTAAGTTCCTCAGCGTGGAATCACCCTACCATTTTACCGGTGTATTAATGGTAGGTAGTGATTTTAAATTTGAAAAACACTCTTGCATCTAACGGCTTCATTGTGCATAGTATGCTATGCACATGCACTCAGAGTCTCCTTCCTCTTCATAGAAGAAGTGGTGGGGGAAGGAAGTTCTCCAAGAGTAGGGGCTTCATCCAGTTTCGCTCTGAAAGGCTTGCTGGGGAGGAAGGAGCTGTACAAGGCTGTTCCTTTTGAATTCCTCTTTCTGCCCAACTTTCATGTTGTGTTCACTGAAATGTTTGAGCCTTTTGGGTTTTGCCATTTATTATAAAATCCTGCCCGTCCTGTATTTGCCTTAATGCTCTTTACTGGACGTTGCATATTACTAGATCACTAATTTTCAGTCTTAGTCTCAAGTATCAGGGCGCCAGATAATCCAGAAAGAAATACTCACAGGCTGACATGGTTATTGACTGGGGCGTGCGGCAGGTAGATGGACCTTACTAATTATGTTTTGTTTGTGCTAGCAGCACAGAATGACAGCTCTGTACTTTATAGATGGAAATATTTCCAGAGATTTGAGAGGATAGTGAACTTGCTTGTTCCTTGAGTTTCCAGTTCTGTGAAGCAGAACATACTATATGAAACCTACTTTTAAGCTCTGGAATATAAGTGACTAAATTATAAATGAGGTCCAGTGTTTAGGCAGTGAGATGTTTATTTATAGCAGTGCGTTGCTAACAAAGGCATGAGAAAAAGTTGTTACAGATTTTGATGGTCTGTGAGAACTTCAATTCTGATGTTTTCTGTGTAGCTTTCTGGTGATACAGTTTGACTAGGTTTTTGTTATTTTGGGTTTGCTTACAGACTAGTTAGTGTCAGTAAGGTTGCAGGTAATTTTGAGTGTTTTAGTGTATACTTGGAATTAATTTAAATCTGAAATTATGAATGAGAGTTATAGAGCCATTGAGAAGTTTGTTGCTTTGAAGAGACTTGATCATCTTCAACTTTGAAAAGCTCCACTGTTCATTTATAGTATGGCAGAATTGCTTTTCATTTACCGTGTCCTAAGGACTTTTCAGATCCACAGCATGAATTTGGTTATGTTATTTTAAAAAATTAAGATTTATTTGTTTAGTTGAGTTACAGAGAGAGGGAGAGGGAGATGAGGGTGGGGGAGATCCATCTTCCATCTGATAGTTCCCTTCCTAAATGGCTGCAATGGCCAGGCCAAAATCAGGAGCCTGGAGCTTCAACCTGGTCTTCTGTGTGGGTACAGGAGCCCAAACAGTTGGGCTGTCTTCTGCCGCTGTCCCAGGTGCATTATCAGGGAGCTGGATCAGCAGTGGAGCAGCTGGGACTTGAACCAGCGCCCATATGGGGTACCAGGGTCACAGGGTGCCACTTAACCTGCTCCACCACAATGCCAGCCCTTAACAAATGTTTTATTTTATTTTATTTTATTTTATTTTATTTTATTTTATTTTTATTTTTTGACAGGCAGAGTGGACAGTGAGAGAGAGAGAGACAGAGAGAAAGGTCTTCCTTTGCCGTTGGTTCACCCCCCAATGGCCACTGTGGCCAGCGCACTGCGCTGATCCGAAGGCAAGAGCCAGGTACTTATCCTGGTCTCCCGTGGGGTGCAGGGCCCAAGCACTTGGGCCATCCTCCACTGCACTCCCTGGCCACAGCAGAGAGCTGGCCTGGAAGAGGAGCAACCGGGACAGAATCCGGAGCCCTGACCGGGACTAGAACCCGGTGTGCCGGCGCTGCAAGGCGGAGGATTAGCCTAGTGAGCCGCGGCGCCAGCCCAACAAATGTTTTAAAAATTTATTTGAGAATAAATATGTGCCAGCTCTCATCCACTGGTTCACTCCCCTAGTGTTCAAAACTCTTGGGAATCTGGCACTCAATCTAAGTCCCCTATGTGGGTGGCAGGGACCCAGGATCTGCATTAGCAGGAAGCTGGAGTCTCTATCCAAAGCCAGGACTTAAACCCAGGCATTCTCATATGGGAAGCAAGTGTCTTAACCTCCTAGCCAAATACCCACCTCATGGTAGGATATTTCAGCTTTTAAACCTTGGGCATTAAATGGTTACATCCAGAAGTGTATACATTTTTGTGCCACACTTGTATTAGCGTCTCATTGTTCAATCAATTAAAAAAACTACACAGAACACATCATTCGGTCTGTGTGTATTGTATACCTGCTAAATGTTAATCCCTATTCTAGGTGCTGGGCTTCAGTACTGGACAGAAATAGCCTCAACCCTCATGGAACTTCGAGTTTAGTGAGAAATGAATCAGCTTTACTTAATAAGATGGAAACTAGAGTGGGATTGATGGGGCTGGATAACTAGGAAGCTGATTTTTGGTTCAGTCAAGAAAAGTAGAAGTATGAGGATGAAAAAGACTGCTTCTTTGTAGCTGTTCTGCTCAAAGTGTTTTAAATTGGTGATGCTGTGGGACTGATTCAGGTTTCAGATAAGAGAATGAATTGCAAAATATCTAGGGTGTTTCACAGTTCACACAATGAGAATTAAAGTAACTGGTATTTATCTTTTTTTTTTTTAATAGATAAGGGAATGGACCTTAGAGTAGCTAAGTAACTTATTAAAGTCACACAGCTGTGAAGTGGTGAAATCCTGCCCTGATAAAATCAGCATTTTTTTGTTGTTCTGGAGACTCTTAAGAGATTTTTTTAAAATATGCCATCAGTATACTGTATACTTAGAGTATCTTTCCAAATTAACCTAAAACTTTGAATAGTGTGAACCTATAAAGCTAAATTTTTTTTTCTTAAATTGAAAAATTTGAGAGGATCTTCTTAAAGTTAAAAGATAAGGTTACATCTTTGGGTGCTGTCCCACATAGCATTCCTTTTTATAATCCAGCAGATTGTGTTTCCAAATAGAAGGTCTTGCTAAGTTTATCCATTTTAGCCTTCTGATCTTCTTAGTAGAACTAAAGCAGTAGGAAAATTCTGTAGAGTCTTAGGCACTTTTAATGATTACATAACAAAGTTTGTTGTTATTTCAAAGCCTCCTTCATTTGTTTTTCCTTTTTCATGTTGCTAAAGTGAAGTGGCCTATCTGGACTGTCAGTTCCTAGTGTTTCCTGTAGAATTGCTGAGTAACTCAAATGGTTGCCTCCTAAGAACCCAGCTGATTGACGCTTGTTCTCAACTAATAGAATTTGGAAAACATTGTATTTTTTAAATTGAATTGTATGTAGAAAATATATTTACTAATTTATTGAAGTTAGGAATTTCTCTTTCTTAAAAAAAATTTTTTTATGTGGGGCCGACACTGTGGTATAGTGGGTAAAGCTGCTGCCTGCAGTTTTGGCATTCCATATGGGCACTTGTTTGAGGCTGTTCCACTTCCGATCCAGCTCTCTGCTATGGTCTGGGAAAGCAGTGGAAAATGGTCTAAGTCCTTTGGCCCCTGCACCCACATGGGAGACCTAGAAGAAGCTCCTGGCTCCAGATCAGCACAGCTCTGGCCATTGCAGCCAACTGGGGAGTGAACCAGTAGATGGAAGACCTCTCTCTGTGTAACTTGGACTTTCAAATAAATAAGTAAATCTTTAAAAATATTTTATGTATTAGAGAACACGAGCAAGTGAGCTAGCTCTCATCCACTGGTTCACTCCTCAGATGTAATCAATACCCTGGGCTGAGGCTGAGGCTGAGGCCAGGAAGCCATCAGTACAATTCAGGTCTCCTATGTGGGTGGCAGGAACCCGATTACTTGAGCCATTACTGCTGCCTCCCATGGTCTGCACTGGCAGGAAGCCAGAGTCAGGAACAGGTATTCTCTGTGAACATCTTAACTGCTAGGCTAAGCGCCAGTAACAGGAATTTTTTTTTTTTTTTTTACGATTTATTTTATTTATTTGAAAGAGAGAGTTACAGAGAGAGAGAGGTCTTCCATCCACTGGTTCACTCCTCAGATGGCCTCAACGGCCAGAGCTGCGCTGATTGGAAGCCAGGAGCCAGGAGCCAGGAGCTTCTCCCGGGTCTCCCACGCTGGTGCAGGGGCCCAAAGACTTGGGCCATCTTCTGCTACTAGCACAGAGCTGGATTGGAAGAGGAGCAGCCGGGACTTGAACCGGCGCCCATGTGAGATGCCAGTGCTTCAGGCCAGGGTTAACTCACTGTTCCACAGCAACGGGCCCCAAAGAATTTCTTGATTAATTCACCTCATTGTTGTTTTGTTTTGGTAATAGTTTAAAGTAGTAATGTTTTTGTAAAAACTAGTCCCAAAATTCATCTTCAAGGGAGAAAGACTACTAAATTTCTTTAATACATGGAGAAATGTCTTCCACATGAAATCTGAGTAATAGTCCTGGGGTGGGGAGAGGTGTTTAGGATTTAGGAGTTAAATATTTGAGATTCTGACTTAGGATTCTGTTTTTAGAGTATTATTGCTCTGTAGCTAGCACTGGTTGCACACTGGAAAGATTTACTTTGGAGGTGCTTTTTGTTTGGCCTGCACTGTTTTTATTTTATTTTTTTTTTAATTGCCAACATTAAAAATGGAAGATATCACATTTGAATTTCTGGCATTTCTTAGGAAAAACTGGAATATTTTATAGTATCAGGTTTACATTCCTAATAGCAACAATTAAATGAAGAAAAGGCAACTTTGGAGTTGAGACTTGGTTCCTGCACATAACTTATTGATCCATCTTAGTTGCACTGAACTGATGGCACTTGCCTGGCCTGGAGTCATGTGAATTTGAGACTCTTACTGGAATAAATGGGGAGACTTAATAGCTAGATGGGAAAAGGTGGTCACTTTTATCTCTTTGAATATTATATCTTTGAAGAAACTTTCATTGAACAATTTAATTTTTTAAATACATCATCAATATAATATTAAATTGAAAAAAGCATTCTTCAAGAGAAAAAAAATCTCAAAGTATTTCCATTTCTCTGCCTTGTAGGGATAGTATTCAGATAATGGCTGCTTTTCATTTGAGTTTGGTGGATGTTTTGCTTAAGTGGAATGAGTCATTAACAATTAACTATGCAAACATTTGCTTCTTTGATCTGCAAAAGAGGAGACATCTGTTTATTGACATTATATTTGAATTTAATGAAGAAGTATGGAAAACTTCACTTTATAGATCCATGGAATGTCTTCTGTGCATGACTACTTTTTGTCATAACTATTTAATTCTTTTACTCTTGAAATGTATTTATGGAAAATTTTCAAATACCCTCGGTGACTGGAGAACAAGGAAGACCACTGTCCCCACTATTTTATAGAGCTTTTTAGCATCTTTGTGTTAATCTGGACAACATTAATTTTGGAGAACTGGATTAGGGTTGGTCTGGAAGGCCTCATATTCTATAATGTAGTTTGTTCACAATTAGTTCTTCCTTGGTCTTTTGAGATGAATAAGAAAAACATTCCTTCTTAGTGTAATTATATATCTTATAGTCTTGTGTAATCCATGTCTTCTCAAAAACTTTTAAATTCACTGAAAGTTGATGAAGTCTTTGTAAAGTATGATGTATTTATTCATTTAATCTTTCATACTTTTTTTCTGTATATTAACTTTTAAAAGTTAAGTTGGAAAATACTTAAAAGTAGCTACTAAAAATTCTCTAATGATTGCAGCAATCACAGTTTTACTTATTAATGTTAGTGGAGAATATAACTCAGGGTTGATATTTTGGGAAGGTAGAGACAGTGGCATTATTGTTCATATTACTGTAGCTGTCATGGAGTAATGATGACATTAGTAGCTAATTTGCAATCTTTTGTGCTTTTTTCTGGTACCACTACTCAGAGGAAATCTGTTTTTAAAACTCATTTCTTTTCAGTAAGTGGTTACTGCAGACTGCCATCCCTAGGTAAAAATGATAAAAATGGTTATAATGTGAGTCTTGCTCTCAAGCCAGTTAGTGTATCTAGAGGAAACAAAGAACAATTAAAGTTTATTATAATAGCATATGATATGTGAATATTTAAGACCTTTGGTTTTGTGAGAAATGGGAAGAGGAAAGTTTAGTTTCTCTGATAACTTTGTAAACACTGATAATTTTGTTGTATGCAGTATGTTTAGGAGAATACATAGTACATATAGGATTTGACACCGTATGTGGTTTTAGACATCTGCTGGTGCCCTTATAATCAACTTCCCATGGATCAGGAGGGCCCACCATGTAATACAGGGGTATTCTTGGCTTTCTTAGTACACCTAAGTGTTCTCCACTTTAATTCTGGTTTTACTTCTTGCAATTTGGATTTCCATCATCATTTTTTGAGTTATTGTGATTTAGGCTTTTAAAACTTCAGCTGGAAGACAATATATTACTAAATCTTTGCTCCAGAAATTTGAATTTGCATATTGAGGGGGAGAAGAGTAATTATGAGGATGATGTTAGATTCTAATCAGTTGGGTACAGCTCAGTAGTCTATCCCAGAAAGCCAGTTTGTCCCTGGAAGTAGCCAAAGCAGACCATTAGAAATGATTGTACTGGAGAAGCATGCCTGATAAGACATTTAATATGACTTACAGGTGTCACAAACAGTTTATCATATGAACAGGAGCAGGAGTAATAAGTTTGCAAAGTGTGTCTATGCTGGGCATTGTATTAGTAGTCCATATCCTTACTATCTTGGCACTTAAAACTCCTTTGTGGGAGAGGTTAATATTTCTCTTTTACAGATGTTGAAACTTGAGATTTAGAGAAGATTAGTAACTTTCTCAAAGTCCTAAGTAAAAAATCCTAAACTCCTGGAGCCCATGCTATGTTGTTTCTGTGGAGATAAACAAACTATTATCCTAAATCAGGGGTCTGCAGATTGCATGTTGTTCGGCCTATGAGTTAAGAATGGTTTTTATATTTTTAAATTTTATATAAAATGTTAGAAGTGACAAACGATATACACCCACAAATTCTGATATATTTATTACCTGGCCTTTTACAGAAAAAGTTTGCTGACCCCTGTTCTAAAGGGCTCTCTGGTTCAATAAGAATATCTGACATAACTAGTTAATTTCTACTACTAAATCACCTTTTTAAAAAAATTAGATACTGAGGCCAGCGCTGTGGCACAGCAGGTTGAGCTGCCATCCAGTTCGAGTCCCAGCTGCCCCACTTCCAATCTAGCTCCCTGCTGGTGCTCCTGGGAAGGCAGCAGAGGGTGACCAAAGTACTTGGGCATGTGTGCCTATGTGGGAGACCCAGATGAAACTCCTGGCCCAGGCCTGGTATTGTGGCCTTTTGGGTGTGAGCCAGCAGTTGGGAGATCTCTCTCTTTCTCTCTCTCTCTCTCTGTCCCTCTCTCTCTCTCTCTGTCTTTGTCTCTCTGTCTTTCCCTCTCTCGCTGTAATTCTGACTCTCAAATCTTTAAAAAAAAAAAAGATACCCAGCATATCTTCCCACCACAGTCTCCATTTTCTGAGAACAATGTCGCCAGGAAGCAAATCACTTTGCTCCTACCTCAGAGACAGAGGGCCTACTGACACCTTTTTTGGCATGGCATCAAAGTATATTACACTTAGCTGGAAAGCCATAAAGCTAGCTACCTAGTCATTAGCAGACACTTTACAGAGTCATTTCAAAATCTCTCTTGGCATATTGCTGAAACTAGCCTAAAACTGTGTGCTTAGTGTAGTTGACTAGGGAAAAATGAGATATGAGTGTTAATCATTTACCTTTAGATTAGTGGTACTACAGGTGATAAGTAAAGCCTGCTAGTACTATGGAAATATTCATTTATGTATATTTTTTATTGTGGCTATAGAGGAATTCGTAGGGTTTATTTTTTTTTCTCCCCAGTTCATAAAGCTTTGCAGTGATGTGGACCTGACTTCAGTTGTTAGTAATACACCAAGCAAGAGCCTTTGGCCAAAATGCCTTGTCCTTCCTTATTCTCAGTTTCTTCATTTATAAAATAGAAATAATATCTGTCTAATTAGAGATAAAAATGTCACACATGAAATAGCTGTTTGAACAAATGTATGTTTCCTTTTAGTAACTAATAGAATACACAATTGTTGAATACCCTACATTTATCAGATATTTTATTTAGAGATGTCAAATATTTTACTAGATATATTTTATATATGATGCATTAAATTTTCTCCCTTTTTTTAAAAAAATCTTTTTTTAAAGATTTATTTATTTTAGGCCGGCGCTTCGGCTCAATAGGCTAATCCTCTGCCTGCGGCGCCGGCACACCAGGTTCTAGTCCCGGTTGGGGCTCTGGATTCTGTCCCAGTTACTCCTCTTCCAGTCCAGCTCTCTGCTGTGGCCAGGGAGTGCAGTGGAGGATGGCCCAACTGCTTGAGCCCTGCACCCGCATGGGAGACCAGGAGAAGCACCTGGTTCCTGGCTTCGGATTGGCGCAGTGCGCCGGCCGCAGCAGCCATTGGAGGGTGAACCAACGGCAAAGGAAGACCTTTGTCTCTGTCTCTCTCTCACTGTCCACTCTGCCTGTCAAAAAAAAAAAAAAAAAAAAAAATTATTTATTTAAAAGGCAGAGTTACAGGGCCGGCCCCTTGGCGCACTAGGTTAATCCTCCGCCTGTGGCGCCGGCATGGCCACCGGGTTCTAGCCCCGGCTGCTCCTCTTCCGATCCAGCTCTCTGCTATGGCCTGGGAAAGCAGTGGGAGATGGCCCAAGAGCTTGGGCCCCTGCACCCGCATGTGAGACCAGGAAGAAGCTCCTGGCTCCTGGCTTTGGATCGGTGCAGCTCCGGCCGTTATGGCCAATTGGGGAGTAAACCAATGGAAGGAAGACTTTTCTCTCTGTCTTTCTCTCTCTCATTGTCTGTAACTCTACCTGTTAAATAAATAAAATCTTTAACAAAAAAAAGAAAAAAGAGTTACACAGAGAGAGAGATCGTCCATCTGCTGGTTCACTCCCCAAATGGCTGCAATAGCTAGACCTGGGCCAATCCGAAGCCAGGAGCTTCTTCTGAGTCTCTCATTTGGGTGCAGGGGCCCAAGTATTTGGGCCATCTTCTGCTGCTTTCCCAGGTGCATTAGCAGGGAGCTGCATCAGAAGTGGAGCAGCCAGGACTTGAACCGGTGCCCATATGGGATGCTGGTGCTGCAGACAGTGGCTTAACCTGCTATGCCACAGCATTGGCCCCAGGATAAGCCTTTTTTTTTTTTGACAGGCAGAGTGGACAGTGAGAGAGAGAGAGAGAGAGAGAAAGGTCTTCCTTTGCCGTTGGTTCACCCTCCAAGGGCCGCCGCGGCTGGCGTGCTGTGGCCGGCACACTGCGCTGATCCGAAGGCAGGAGCCAGGTGCTTATCCTGGTCTCCCATGGGGTGCAGGGCCCAAGCACTTGGGCCATCCTCCACTGCACTCCGGGGCCATAGCAGAGAGCTGGCCTGGAAGAGGGGCAACCGGGACAGAATCCAGCACCCCAACTGGGACTAGAACCTGGTGTGCTGGTGCTGCTAGTCGGAGGATTAGCCTGTTGAGCCGCGGCGCCGGCCTAAGCCTTTTAAATATTAGAATTTTTTTTGTACAAACTTTGCATCAAAGTATGTATAAAACTGCCAGAATTTTAAGTGTGCAAAGATAGATTTCCTCAAAGTAATCTGAACCATGTAACTGAAATGATTTTGAAGTCACTCTTTCTGAGGAATCCCTGTATTTTCTGTATGTTAACTCTTTTTAATGACTAAAGGCTGTCATCATAAACACAGACTGATGACGTGGAACCAAATAGTATTGTGAAGTCAGTATTGAAGAGGAGTTCCTCTTCCACCCTACACACACACTCACAATTATGCTGATTGAAGTCTTCAGCAGTTCATCATGCCGTCTTTGAGGTCTGTCGTCTTCATCATGCAAGTAAATAATTCAAAGTCCAGGTACCATGTGGACTGTTTGCTCTTTTCATTCCCACACACAGGCTAAAGGCCAACCAAAGATACATTTGCAACCTTCTGTCATTCAGAAGTCTTGGTTTTTAATTCCACATTGTTAGAAAGGTCTCTTGATGGTGGATTGATTACACTTTGCTTGAACTGATAGAGAATTACAATATATATTATTTGCCAATTTTCATAAAATCAGCAGAATGCTGTAGAACACATTTCTCTTTGTTCTCTAACACACTGGGTATTTATGCTGTGAATTCTTCCTGTACTGTAAGGAGAATGGAACTGCTGATGTGGTAGATGGGATACTGAAATGTTTGAGCTTGGATTGTGTCACTTTGGTAAAAAAACTAGAAAATTTCCCAGTCACCAGCACAATTGGTTTCTTGTTGCTGTGTACTTAAAAACACGATGATTAGCATAGTCAAAAAATAAACTGATTAGGTTTCTTCTTTTGTATTAAGGACCTATTACTTAGATTATTGGTAAGATATGCACCAGTTTAACAGGTATTTGAGACCTCAGTATGTTTAGAAATGGTGTTTTTTCCAAGGATCAACTCTATTATTCTAGCTGTATAATCTGCAACTATAAGTGACTAATTTTTTCCTGTAAAATCTTAACAATAATGGAGAGATCATTTCTGTGTAGGAGCCAACTATAAGAATCTGAATTTTAAAAAATGATACATGTTATATTCTTAGAACTCTCATGCACATATTAATATTTCCTAAATAATGCCTTATGTTTTTGTTGTATGCTTTATTTTGTCCTTTTTACACAGTAGTCTTTCCTGTATGCTAGATTGGACTAACATTTATTACTAAAGATGATGTGGGGGATAACTGCACAGTCTCACTATTGTAGTCACTGGGTGTCATGCAAGTAAATAATTCAAAGCTTTTAGTTCTCTGAAACTTGCTATAGCTAAAGTAAAAGCCATTCTAATATAACTAGCTTGCTTGGATGATGAGTATTTCTATAATTCCCTGAAAATCTTACTTTGTTATCATTATTAAGTGTTATATTTTCTATAAAATTTAGGACAGATGATATTTGGTCTATTTCAATGTTTGAAAAGTTTATTCTCAATGTTTAACTTTGGATTTTAATCAGGATTAGAGTGTTAAGTTCTTGACATAGGAAGACTGTAGTAATATACATGTACTTTTGTTTACTAATGCTACATGGTATGTAGTATAAATAGAATTTAGTTTTGATATTTTGAGATTAGCGAAATGTAAAGAGAAAATTCTTGTGCAGTTTTAGTGTTTAGTAAAGCCCATAATCATTTGCATAGTGTATCTAAATTATAGTCTGTGTTATAGTAAATTGCTTATTAAAATAAGAATATATTACCTATATAGAATATTTGAACAAGTTATTCAGGATATTTGCAAGTTTTAGGACAGAATTAGGATTTGGATTCAGTAACTCTGAGATTCATGCCAGTCAACAAGCATTTATTGAACTGAACTTGGTAGTAGTAATTGTTGGAGCCTGGGGGATGTCTGTGCTCTTAATGTTTCTCTTCAAAGTCACTTGCTTTCTATCCCTGAAACAGTAGGATTGTAGAAGGTGAGAAATTCCTGTTTTATTTCTGGAAGTAGTATTGATTTATTGGATTAATATATTCTTGGACAAATAATGCAACTTGATATTTTTGAGACTAAATGAAATAAAATCTAAAGTTTCAAAAGTTCTTAGAGAAAAGAATAAATGTACATCGTAATACATACAAATAACACTCCTTCGTTATTTGTGTGAGCTACATTTTTATTTGGAAATAAGTCTGATGTGGGGATTTCTCTCAGATATGCAGATACAAATGCTTACCTTAGAAATATTTTCACTTAATAGTTCCAACTTGAGTTAGATAATCATAACCTAAGAGGTACAGAGATACAGATTTGGTAGAGAAATTTTAGGAGAAAGCTGTACAGTTATAACCTTCAAGTGTTAACTTTCTCCTCATTTCCTTCATTTAGATCTTTTGCTTTTCCACAGTTCATATCTGGAATGGAATTTTTTGCCTGTATCACATACTTCATTATTTGTATTTTTACCTTAGTAGGGAAATGATCATTTTGCCTTAAGATGTTTTCTCTTCCCAAATGCATAAGAATTCAGAAGGGATTCAGTTTATTCAGTAAATGTTTAATACCATCCCTGCTCAGGGCACAAAGCATAGAATAGAGAATTACTGCTGATTGGAAATAAATTAAAACAGTTCTTCATTCAGGATATTAAAAAAAAAAAAACTCTTAGAAACTGTGTACCTAAAGTAGTAAGGAAATGCAGTATATTTTAGAATTCAATAAGAATTACCATGACCAAGAATTGTTTAACTGGTCTTTAAAATGTGGTTTGTGGACCCCTTTGGATCTCTGAGATTGCTATGGGAGTCTGACACTATAGTCAAAACCATTCTTACCATAATACAGAAGTGTTCTCTACCTTTGTCACTCTTGTTCTCTTAGAAGTGCATGGTGAAGTTTTCCAGAAGTTAAATGGTTTGTGATGACATCCACTCTGACAGACAGTGAAATGTAAATTTGTATATTCTTGTATTGATGAATGCTGTCATTTTAAATTTTTAATGTGGGAAATAGTAATGTATATAACTCACATAAAGCAACCACTGTTTGGAGTTCTTGATAATTTTTAAAAAATGTGTAGAAATCCCAAGACCAACATCACAGCCCCTAATTTAACTTGAGGTTTATTTATTTTAACCGTATGTAAAGGTTGTCTCTATTTCTCAATCAGCTTTGGTAACTAGTAGATGCATTATTTTCATTTTCTATCTAGTATTGGTTGTCGATCTTGGTGTAGTAAGGTACACAGATTGAGTATGTCTTCTGCAGTTTTGACTATCACTGTGATCTCAAAGCTGCTTGAACTTCCTCATCTCCGGTTTCCTCATATGTAAAATAAAGGTTATAATACCATACATTGTTACAAAAAATCAAGGTTGTGAAAATCAAGGTTGAATATCAAAGTATATTTTTTGAAAGACTTATTTATTTATTTATTTGAATGACAGAGTTACAGAGAGGCAGATGCAGAGAGAGAGGGAGGTCTTCCATTCTCTGGTTCACTCCCCAAATAGCCGCAATGGCCAGAGCTGGGCTTATCCAAAGCCAGAAGCCAGAAGCTTCTGGGTCTCCCACTTGGGTGCAGGGATCCAAGCACTTGGGCCATTTTCCACTGCTTTCTCAGTGGAAATCCTATCCTCTCCCAAGACTTAAGGCTCCTATGATCCTCACAAAGAAAGAAAAGAAATACATAATGTAACTTAAGAATAATAGTTGTTATGCTAGAAATCAATGAAGCATTCTTGGAATTTCTTTAGAAACTTCTGAAGACTTTCAGAAAAATCCAAAATATTTTAGTACAACTAAAAATTAATGCCATTGTGTCATTAAATAGTGGATTAAATGCCAATTTACACACCAGGTATTTAATATCAGGATTTTAAACAGTAATAATAACTACTAATATTTATTGTTTGCTGGCATGGTGCTAAGCTTTTTTCATTATTTCATTCAGTCCTTATAACATCATTGTGAGGTAGGTAGGTGTAATTGTTGCTCTTTTGCAGATGAGGATTAAAGACATCATTTACTTGAGGTATTGTTGCTGGGAAGTGGCACAACTGGATTCCATGCAATGCTGTCTAGTCTTGACTCCCCTCTTAACTACTGTCTGGTCCTAACACTGCGCTAACCACTATTCAGTACTGCCTACAATGCAAACTGCTTTTTTCTCAAGCAACTCTCAATTTAGTTGCAGGGAGGCAGACGTGGGAAGAGCTAGAAAAACAGAAACAGATATATAAACAGGGTTATTAGTAGCATAGTAGGAGTACATAAAAAGTGCTTTCAGAACACAGGTGAGGAAGCAATTACCAGATGGTAGAGGAGGAAAACAAGTTTACAGAGAGGAGATGACTTTGAAAGAGAGCTTGAATGGTTAAAAGGAACTTAACACAGGACTAGGATGGGATCAGAGTGATTAGCAGGTAGCTTCTCAGGAGAAATTATATGGTAGTAACTTCCTTGGTTTGTATCATGGAGCTTGGCGTATGAATTATCATTTTAATGTAATATCAAAGGAAATGTCAAGTAAAATTAAAAGTTTGAAATTTAGGCTTAGGGTTTATGACTACCAAAAATTAAGAGTATTTTGGACCAGTTGTACTATGTTTTCTGAGTTACACACAGAAGGAGAGACACAGAGAGAGAGGTCTTCCATCTGCTGGTTCATTCCTCAATTGGCCACAGCGGCCAGAGTTGCGCCTATCTGAAGCCAGGAGCCAGGAGCTTCTTCCCGGTCTCCTATGCGGATGCAGGGGCCCAAGGACTTGGGCTGTCTTCTGCTGTTTTCCCAGGCCATAGCAGAGAGCTGGATTGGAAGTGGAGCAGCTGGGTCTCGAACCGGCGCCCATATGGAATGCTGGCACTGCAGGCGGCAGCTTTACCTGCCATGCCACATTGCTGAACCGGACTAATGGATTTTTTAGAAGATTTATTTATTTCAAAGTCAGGTTGCAGAGAGAGAGAGATTCTTCCATCTGCAGGTTCACTTCCCAGATGACCACAATAGCCAGTGCTGAGCCAGGCTGAAGCCAGAGCTTCACCCGGGTCTCCCACGTGGGTGACAGGCACAAATACTTGGGCTATCTTCTCCTGCTTTTCCTAGGCCGCTGCTTTTCCCAGGCCATCATTAAGGAGCTGGACTGGAAGTGGACCAGCCGGAACACAAACTGGCACCCATAAGGGATGCCAGCCTCTCAGGTAGCTTTACCCAGTATGCCACAATACCCACCCCCTGATGTTTGTAAATTGTATTTTAAATGTAGGAGGAGGATTGGGTGAGGAACCTCTGGCCCACGGGCCCTATAACGCCAGTGAAATCATTTGGTCTGGCCTGCTAAAGCAACCTCAGGTGGCACTCAAAATTCAGTAAATCTATAGTAGGTTAATTTTTAAGTTGATACTTTTTTATGGCTCACAAGAGATGATATAAATATCCTAATGGCCCTTGGCAGAAAGAGTTCTCCACCCCTACGAGGGCATAAATGAAAGTGTTGTGTTTTGCATAAAGCCAGAGGTGATGTGGGTAAATCTTCACCTAACCTTTGAGTGTTTTTAGAGATAGAAGGCACTGAGATGGCCATGTCCCTTTTTCCCTCCTCCTCCTCCCCTCCTCTCTCCTCTCTTTCTTTTCTCTTTCTTTTCTTTGTGTGTGTGTGTGTGTGTGTGTGTGTGTGTGTGTTAAGCTAGCTCTAATTGTTGCAAAGTTTTCCCTTTTATTGAGCTGGAAACTCCAGCAGATTTATCTCCTGGGCAAGGACGAAGGAGCCCAGCTGATGTCAAGAATAGATCTAGACCTCAGCATATGTTTTCATTGAGTTCATAGTAAACACTCTCTCTAAAGATCACAGTGTTTGCAGACAGTTTTATTTTTGCCATGTGATGGAGATGTCACCAGCTGGCATTCAGGGTGCTTATGGAGCAATCTTGAAGAGACATCTTAGAGTAAAAACATATTTTAGATTTTAAAAAGAAAATGGGTATGAGAAAAAGGCTTGGCTTCTCTTGTAGGTATAAAATTTAAACACATTTTTAAATTTTACTAAGGTAATATATGTTTTTAAACATTTTTCCTTCAAACTTATTGCAGTATTATTACCACTTGAAGTATACTACTCATGAAAATTCATCCTAATGGATTTTTACAAAGTGAACAGACCCATTTAGAAGAAGCAGAATATTAACCAACAACTAGGAAGTTCCTCATGTGCTACCCAGGCACTGTTCCCCCTACTCTGCCTAAAACTACTCTCCTGACTGCTGACATCTTTACTGTTACTGTTTTTTTGTTTGTGCTTGCGTGTGTGTGTGTGTGTGTGTTGCCTGTTATGAGCTAGGTATAAATTGAATGATACTGTAGGCACTTATTTTTTTGTCTAGCTTCTTGTGACTCAGCAATATGTTTATGAGATTAGTCTATGTTGTCACATATAGACAGTTTATTCATTATTTTGCTGTGGAATATTTCACTGTATGACTTTACTTCACTTTATCCATCCTGTTGTTGATAGTCAGTTGGGTAGTGTTAGTATGTCTATTATTACATATGTCTCATGAACATTTGTGCATATATATATTGCATATATCTAGGAATAGGCTTGCCATATGATTGGTTGTGCCTCTGTTTAGGTTTAGTAGATATTGCCATACAGTTTTCAAAGAAGTCATAATACTGTACATCAGCAGTTTCACGTCCTCTCCAACTTTGATATTGTTTGTCTTTTCATTTTTGTTAATGCATATAATTAAAAAAAATTAGTAGGACCGTCATTGTGGTGGAGTGGATAAAGCTGTCACCTGTGATACCAGCATCCCATATGGGCGCCTGTCCATGTCCTGACTACTGTTTCCCTTCCTATCCAGTTCCCTGCTAATGACCTGGAAAAGCAGCAGCAGAAGACCCAAGTGTTTGGGTCTTCCACATGGAAGAAGACTCTGATGTAGCTCCTGGTTCCTGGCTTCAGTCTGGCTCAGCCGTGGCCACTGTGGCCATCTGGGGGGTGAACCAGTGGATGGAAGATCCATCCATCTCTCTCTCTCTCTCTCTCTCTCCCATCTTCTCTCTCTCTCTCTAACACCAGCTTTCAAATAAATAAATAACAACCAAAAAAAAAAAATTACCCCAATTAGGACAGAAGTACTTCTAATGAAAATCAGCAGTTACTTCCCTAAGCCCTCTACTTTCCTGCCCTAAGTCATACATTTCAGAAGCAATCATTTTTACTGTTTTGGTTTTTAACAACTTATGAAGCTTTGGTCAAGAGCCTAAATTCTAGAGCTGGCCTGCCGAGATTCTTCCCTGGTTAAGCTGTGTATCCTTGAGCAAGTTATATAACCTCTCTGTGTCTCATCACCCTCAGCTCCAATATGGGACTTAAAATATAGTAACTGTCTCATAAAATTGTTGCAGGAATCAATAAATATAAAAACTTTTACATGCTAAGTTTTCAGTAAGTGTTAACTGTACTTAAAATTGTTACCCTCATTTGCTAAATAGATCATTTAGTTATTCTTGATTCAACAGCTATAGATTGTCTATTAATATCCCAAAATAGATAATTCAGCTTATATCTTCTCTTACCTTCCTTTCTGCCTTTTCCCAATTTAATTTTATTTCCAATTCATATATATTTTATATAATTAATAACATTTATATCACATTCCTAGTTAAATATTTGATCTATGTATTTATATTTCATATATATATTAAAATAAATTATTTTATGTAGATATAATATGAATATTTTCTATAGATATGAAATTATAAATATATATATATAGTTATAGAGAGACCCGATAGGAAGGTTTGTTTTGTTCTTTCTCTTCTTTTTTTTTTTTTTTCTAAATATTTGTTTATTTGAGAGGCAGAGTTACACAGAGGCAGGGAGAGAGAGAGAGAGAGAGAGAAAGGTCTGGTCCACTCCCCAAATGGCAGCAACAACCAGCACTGGGCTGATCCAAAGCCAGGAACTAGAAGCCTTCTGTGGGTCTTCCACATAGGTGCAGGGGCCCAAGCACTTGGGCCATCTTCCACTGCTTTCCAAGGTGTGTTAGCAGGGAGCAAGATCAGAAGTAGAGCAGCCAGGCCTGGAACAGGTACCCATATGAGATGAGCAGCAGCTTCACCTGCTACCCCACAGCACCAGCCCCTTGTTTCCTTCTCTGTGTTCCACTCTTCAACCTTTATACCATTCAAAGCAAGATGTTTCTTGAGTCAAGTTTGAATTCTTTTTTCTGTCGCCAAAGTTCCTTAACCAAATATTCAAGGTACCACTCTCCTTTCTCATTCCTCTACTTGTCCTTCTTATTCCCCTCTGGAGACCTCTCTCCTTCCTTCCTTCCTTCCTTTTTTTTTTTTTTTTTTTTTTCTTTTAACAGGCAGAGTTAGAGAGAGAGACAGAGAGAAAGGTCTTCCTTTTTCCGTTGGTTCACTCCCCAAATGGCCGCCACGGCTGGCGCTGTGCTGATCCAAAGCCAGGAGCCAGGTGCTTCCTTCTGGTCTCCCATGGGGTGCAGGGCCCAAGCACTTGGGCCATCCTCCACTGCACTCCCGGGCCACAGCAGAGCTGGACTGGAAGAGGAGCAACCGGGACAGAATCCAGCACGCCAACTAGGACTAGAACCCGGGGTGTCAGCGCCACAGGTAGAGGATTAGCCAAGTGGGCCATCCAAGACCTCTTTTAGAGCTTTCAGCACCTGTTCCAAACTGAGGGGTGGAGGGGTGTTTCGTTGTTGTTTTTGTTTTTTGTTTTTTTGACTTAACACACTCTTGTCATCTGAATTTAGAACATTGTTGCTCTCTTCACTTGGATATGCTGTTTTCTGGGTTCCTGTTTAATGCCCTCACTTAGTGGGCATGTGTCTTCATGTAACTCTTCAATTAAAAAAAAAACACAGTGTTCAGGAGATTCTTTGTGTTTTCCCTGATTCTATTCTCATATTTGTGTGAAATGAGGAAATGATTTGGATCCCATGCCTTAGCATGTTATTGTGACAGTCAAACATAATCATGTATGTGACACTATGAGCCTCTTGTCAGGAACATTGAAGATGAGATTTAGAGCATGTATTACCACAGAAAAAAGGCAAAGAGTTGATCAAGTCAGCCTCCAGGGCTATGGAGATCAAGCCCTGGAATTCTGTTCTGTTAGGAACTTTGTTTCTGTGTGTGTGCCCCTTCCCCTGCAAATTCATATGGTGAGGCCCTAACACTCAATCTGGCTGTATTTGAGATGGGGCCTTTATGGAGATAGTTAAGGGTAAATGGATCATGGGAGTGTGGTCTTAATCCTGTAAAACCATTTAAGAAAGAGACACCAGGAATATACACCAGAAAAGGCCATAAAAGGACATGATGAGAGAGAGGCCTCACCAGAAATCTGCCCTGACTGCACTTTGATCTTATACTTCTAGCCTCCAAATGTAAGAAACTGAATTCCTGTTTTTCAAGCCACCTCAAACTTTGGTTCCAGTTTTGGCATTTACTAAGGTGTGAGAACTCTTAGGATTGTTCTTTCTTCTCTTTTTTAATCTTTGTGTGTGTGTGTGTGTGTGTGTGTGTGTGTGTTTTAAGGATTTGTTTATTCATTTGAAAGAGATAAACAGAGAGAGGCGAGGCAGAGAGAGAGAGAGAGAGAGGTCTTCCATCCAGTGGTTCACTCCCCAGTTAGCCACAACAGCTGGAGCTGCGCCGATCCAAAGCCAGAAGCCAGAAGCTTCCTCGGGGTCTCCCACATGAGTGCAGGGGCCCAAGGACCTGGGCCATCCTCCATTGCTTTCCCAGGCCATAGCAGAGAGCTGGATCAGAAGTGGAGCAGACAGGTTTCGAACCGGCGCCCATATGGGATGCCGGCACTTCAGACCAGGGCGTTAATCCACTGCACCACAGCGCCAGCCCCAGGATTATTCTTTATGTACAGTGTGCTAATGCCTAGTTTTGAGGTTGTTATAGGATTAAGTAGGCAAATAAATACCCGCTATGCCACAGTGCCAGCACCTATTTTAAATATTACCTAGTATGGTAACTATTCAATAGATGTTTGTTTTTCATATGCATTTAAGGGACTATAATTTTTTTAAAGATTTTATTTATTTGAAAAGTAGAAAAACAGAATTACAGAAAAGCAGAAACACACAAATACACAGAGGGAGAGGTTCTTCCATCGCTGGTTCACTCCCCAAGTGGCCGAAGTGGCTGGAGGTGGGCCAGTCAGGAGTGAAGAGCCTTTTCTGGGCCATCCTCCACTGCTTTCCCAGGCCATAGCAGGGAGCTGATCGGAAGAGGAGCAGCCAGGACTGGAATCTGTGCCCATATGGGATGCTGGCACTGCAGGCGGCGGCTTCACTGCTATACCACAGCGTAGGCCCCTATAATTTGTTTTAATGGAGCTTTGTCATTTATGGTTTTGTTTAAGTAGATAACTCTAACCAAATATGTGGCTATCAAAGAAGTAGCGAGATTATTTCTGGGCAACTGGGCTTTTGTGTTTTTAAAAACAGCATAATGTTGAAATATTGGGGCCCGTGTTGTAGCACAGTGGGCTAAGCCACCTGCAATGCCAGCATCCCATATGAGTGCCAGTTCAAGTCTCAGCTGTTCCACTTCCAATCCAACTCCCTGCTAATGCACCTGGGGAAGCAGCAGAAGATGGCCCAAATGTTTGGGCCCCTGCCACCTATGTAGCAGACTTAAATGGAGTTCAGGCTTCTAGTTTTGGCTGACCTACCCCTGGTCATTGTGGCCATTTGAGGAGTGAACAAGCAGATGGAAGACTCTCTCTCTCTCTTCCTTCTTCTCCCTTCCTCCCTCCATCCATCCACCCCCCAATAACTCTTCCTTTCTAAAAAATCTTTTAAAAATAAAATTTCATATAGTTCACCTATTTAAAGCTTACATTTCAGTGACTTTTAGTATATTCATATATGTACATGCAATCATTACCACAGTCAAATTTGGAACGTTTTTATTACCTCAAAAACAAAACCTATAACCTTTAATTATCATTCTCCTAATCCCTTATCTACTCCCAATCCTTTTATTTCTTTGAATCTTCTGCTTCCTCTCCTCTCATTCTGTTACTCCTGTTATGTGCTGGTTGATGTGCTTAATAGTATTGCACATTTTTTTCTTTATAAAGATTTAATTTTTATTTATTTGAAAGATAGAGGTCTCAAAAGAGGTCTCAAAAAGAGGTAGAGACAAAGAGAGCGGTCTTCCATCTGCTGGTTCACTCCCCAGATAGCTGCAATGGCTGGAGCAGCACCAATCTGAAGCCAGGAGCCAGGAGCTTCTTCAAGGTCTCCCACATGGGTGTAGGGGCCCAAGGACTTGGGCCATCTGCTGCTGCTTTCCCAGGCCATAGCAGAGAACTGGATCAGAAGAGGAGTAGCCAGGACTAGAACCGGCGCCCATATGGGATGCCAGTGCTTCAGGCCGGGGCTTTAACCCAGTGCGCCACAGCGTCAGCCCCAGCACATTTTTCTTTTCTTTTTTTTTTTCATTTCTTTTAAATTTTATTTAATAAATATAAATTTCCGGCCGGCGCCGTGGCTCAATAGGCTAATTCTCCGTTTGCAGCGCCAGCACCTTGGGTTCTAGTCCCAGTCGGGACACCGGATTCTGTCCCGGTTGCCCCTCTTCCAGGCCAGCTCTCTGCTGTGGCCCGGGAGTGCAGTGGAGGATGGCCCAAGTCCTTGGGCCCTGCACTTGCATGGGAGACCAGGGGAAGCACCTGGCTCCTGGCTTCGGATCAGCACAGTGTGCCGGCCACAGTGGCCATTGGAGGGTGAACCAACAGTAAAGGAAGACCTTTGTCTCTGTCTGTCTCTCTCTCACTGTCCACTCTGCCTGTCAAAAAAAAATATAAATTTCCAAAGTACAACTTTTGGATTATAGCAGCTTTCCCCCTTATAACCTCCCTCCCACACCTCCCACCCACAAAGCATCCCATATCCCACTCCCTCTCTCATCCCATTCTTCATCAAGATTCATTTTCAATTATCTTTATATACAAAAGATCAACTTAGTATATACTAAGTAAAGATTTGAACAGTTTGCACCCACACAGATACACAAAGTATAAAGTACTGTTTGAGTAGTAGTTTTACCATTAATTCACATAGTACAACACATTAAGGACAGAGATCCTACATGGGGAGTAGGTGCACAATGATTCCTGTTTTTGGTTTAACAATTGACACTCTCAAGATGTCAGTAATCAACCGAGGCTCTTGTCATGAGTTGCAAGGCTATGGAAGCCTCTTGAGTTCACAAACTCCGATCTTATTTAGACAAGGCCATAGTCAGAGTGGAAGTTAGTTCTCTCCTCCCTTCAAAGAAAGGTACCTCCTTCTTTGATGGCCCATTCTTTTCGCCCACCACATTTTTCTAAAGCTAAGTTCATTTTCCTTAGTTCTTTTTTCTCTCTGATGTTTTACTTGTATGACCTATGTTACTCTGTCTTCAGATTCACCAGTTCTTCTGCCAGTTCAGATGTACTGCCCTTCTGGTGAATTTTTTATTTTAATTATTACATAGTTTTCAACTCCAGAACTTCAATTTATTTATTTTTTAATAATTCCTACCTCTTTATTTGACATTTCATAATGCCTCCTTTTACTTTAGTTGTGTAAATTTCCTCCCAGTGAGCATATTTATAATGGCTATTTTCAGGTCTTTTTCTGCATGTTTTGGCCATATGTGTGAAATAAGTATTTTACGGCATCTTTTAAATGTCATGTAATACCCTGATGGAAGCTAGACATTTTAGATACTCTTTTGTATCAGTTCTGGGTACTGGTCTTTCCTTCCCAGGACTTGTTACTGCCTTGTTTCTTTTCTAGTTTCTGCTGGGATTATTGAGGTGCAGTCTGTACAGCAGTGTTAAGTCTGATGCTGTACTTGCTTTCAACAGTACCTTGAGGCCCAAGTTGTTTTGCAAGCTAATGCAATTATGGCTCTTTCAGGAATAGTTTCCAAGGTCGCTGTCTTCTACTTGTTCTAACTCTGGGGGTGCTCTTCCTAGCCACCTTGTACTCTGCCTCTCTGCTATAAATCTGGTGGTCTAGAGTTCAGGCTGTATCTTGCTTGAATCCATGAATCTATTCCCCATTGCCCTATACTACGACCTCCATGGTTCTGATAGTGCCATCACGTTTGAGCTTTTCCATACTCTATTGTAAATGGAAGAGATTTGAGGACCCCCTCTTTTGACCTGCTTCTCCCTCTCTCCTTTTCAAGTAAGGACTCTAGAGCTAGGAATGGAGACACTCCCACTCTGGGAGCTGAGTGCTGGGTTGTAGGGTTGCTGCCTGTCTCACTATGAAGCCACTCTTTTGGAGCAGAATTTCTGCCTCCTTGAGCTTGTTGGAGAGAGAGATCAAGCAGTGTTCATTGAAATACCACAGCTCGACTTTTCTTGAATAATTTTTTTTTTCATTTGCTGTTTGCTCTTAGGACCATTTCCAAAAGGTTTCAGTTACTTGGTTTTAGCTTTATTTTAAAACAACTTTAACTGGTTTGACTGGGGAAGCAGGTCAGCAGAACTGCTCTTGCTGTCAGCCTGAAAGCCAGTCTTCTGATGCTTTTTAAATTTTCTACACAGGCAAGTACAGGTAGCTCTTAAAGAAGGCTAGTTTGCTAGGAGCCTGAATGAGAAAACTGACATGTTTTGGTTGATTGGTTAATAGGAGATAAAGACTAATGAATTCTAAGCAAAGGTACAGTGAGATGAGAAAATAAAAGGGAAGGATAGGCATAACCTGCCTCATTGTTTGGATTCCTTATAGGTTTAGGATACTTAAAGGCTTTGGCTTTAAAGTTTTTGAAGACTAGAAGTTCTGAAAGCTGAGTGTCTTGCTAAATGTGAGTGTGTGAGTTCTATTCATTGGCTTGCTGAACGAACAGCTTTCCTATTTTTCTGTGCATAAACATTCAGCAAAACCCCCAGGCGTTAATAAACTTAAACTAGCCTTTACTTCATATAACGTTCAACTCATATTCCTACATATAACCTTGTTATTGCACTCCTAACTTTATACTTGATGAGAACAGCTGATTCTCAGCAGCTGTGACTTAGCTAACTAGCATTATTAAATTCAAAGTTTCTAGTGTATTTAGCAATATTTGTAATTTTTTGATTAAGATTTATTTTATTTATTTGCGAGGCAGAGTTACAGAGAGAGAGGTCTTCCAATCGCTGGTTCACTACCCAAATGGCCACAGTGCCAGAGCTGGGCCTATCCAGAGCCAGGAGCCAGGAGCTTCTTCCGGGTCTCAGAAGTGGAGACCCAGACTTGCAAGTACAGGTGCCCAAGCACTTGGGCCATCTTCCACTGCTTTCCCAGGCCATTAGCAGAGAGCTGGATTAGAAGAGGAGCAGCTGGGACATGAACTGGCATCCATATGGGATGCTGGCATTGCAGGCGGAAGCTTAGCCTACTATGCCACATTGCCAGCCCTATATTTGTTATTTTCTGTAGAGTAACAGAGTTACATGTATTTTAGGAGTCTTAAGGCCAGTGTGTTAAAGCACTTAGCTACAGGGCTGGCATTGTGGGTTAGTGGGTAAAGCCACCACCTGCAGTACCAGCATCCCATTTGTGTACCAGTTTGAATCCTGGCTGCCCCACTTCTGATCCAGCTCTCTGGTTTGGCCTGGGAAAGCAGTAAAAGATGGCCCAAGTGCTTAGGTCCCTGCACCCACATGGGAGACCTGCAAGAAGCTCCAGGTTCCTATCTTTGGACAGGCCAAGTCCAGCCATTTCAGCCAATTAGGGAGTGAAACAGCTGATGGAAGACGTGTCTGTCTCTGCCTGCCTGTAACTCTGCCTTTCAAATAAATAAATCTTTTAAAAAAAGAAAAAGCACTTAACTACAACCTTGTATTAATATGGTAAATTTGGTTCCTAGTTTTTCTTCTTCCAAAAGCTTGATAGCTGTATATGTGAATCAAATTACTTCAAATGCAAATTAGCGCAGTAGTAGGGAGAAAGTGAAGGCCCTACTGCTTTCTGTACTAATTCAGAAACAGGGGAAAACCACTGAGCTTTGTCTGTGTACATTCTTATATTTCCTTAAAAAGATTTTTTTCTTTAATGCTGGGAAACCTTAAGACACCTCTTTCCCCTATCAGTATCTTTCAGTGGGCTATTGATATTTTCTAAGGTTTATTTCATTTTTGCTATTGGAGTTTTATAAATCAGCTTAACACATCCTCAAGTCCTGATTGTGTGTGAGGCACATTGTCACGTTTGTGAGGGGTGTAGAGAATTGTGAGACTGAGATGTGTTTGACATGTCAAGACCTAAATGCACAGCAGTTTAAATGACTGCTGAGGAGGGTAACCAGGGTATGTGGTCTATTATGAAGCCAAGTTTGGGCATATATAGCATCTGGACAGGCTTTGAGGAACAGGAAAAACCTCAGGTTGGTACAAAAGTCCGGCAGGCCGTAATATGCATAATGTCTTCTGCAGACATGAGGTGACCTCCTAGACCTTCCAGTTTCTATGCCTTTTAAGGAAGTGTGTGATTGGAAAAGTTAATGGTAGTGGACCTTGAATGTGAAACCAAGAACTTTTGACTTTCTTATATGGTCCATCAGTGGGAAGCCATTAAAGCTTTGAACAGGCAAGTTATGGCTAATGATGGTGTGTAGGGTGAATTGAAAACTATAGGGTTGCAAGCCTAATTTCCTCTCACTTTCTTCGTCTCTTGCTTTAACGGATGAATATGAGCTATGTTTCAAACTAAAAGTTTTTTAGAGGCTGGTGATTTGGCATAGCGAGTTAAGCTGCTGCCTGTGACACTGGCATCCCATATGAGTACCAGTTTGTATCCTGGCTGCTCCACTGCCTATACAGCTCCCTGCTAATGACCTGGGAAATGCAGCAGAGGATGGCCTAAGTGCTTGGGCCTCTGCCACCCACGTGAGAGACTCAGATGAAATCTTGGCTTTGGCCTGGCTCAGCCCTAGCTGTTGCAGCCACTTGAGTGAACCAGCGGATGGAAAACCTCTCCATCTCTTTCTGAAACTCTGACTTTCAAATAACAAATCTTTTATTTAAAAAAAATTTTTTTTAACCTGTAGTGTATAAACTCAATACAGGTATCTATAAAAACAAGACTATTAACAATGAAC
This sequence comes from Oryctolagus cuniculus, assembly GCF_051225735.1. Taxonomy (NCBI): domain Eukaryota; kingdom Metazoa; phylum Chordata; class Mammalia; order Lagomorpha; family Leporidae; genus Oryctolagus; species Oryctolagus cuniculus. The sequence continues at coordinate 13,017,913 of NC_142881.1, forward strand.
ATATAGGTGCCTGAATAATTCATAGGTAACTGAGGTGTTACATAGTTTGAGCTTTAAGGAAGTCAGAGTAACTTGAATTCTAGTTTTGCCACATACTTTGTAAAGTTGAACAAATCCTTCTATATTTCTAAGCCTTATTCTTTTCATCTAGAGATGGAAGCTAATAATACCATCAGCTCAGGGTTGTGAGCGTTCAGTAAGATAATGTAGGTAAAGCAGTTAGCATACTCCCTGGCAGACAGTAAACATCTCCAGTGAATACCTTTGGTGCTGTTGATATCATTGCTGCTGTTATTGTGTTGTCATCATGTACCCATCAGGTACATGTACTGTTTCCATGAAGCAGTGTATTCTGAAATTTGATCTTGTACTGTAAGGAAACTCTTCTCCTCTTGCCCCACCCAAATCACAGGACCTGCTGAGTGCCTCTGGACATTCCTTTTCTCTGTTCCATTTGTCTTGCCTTTTCAGTGAGGACATGCCAAGAAAATAAGATTTCTGGTTGCTGCAGAGAAGGCACCATTTGTTGCCAGTTGTGGGAGAATGTGGTTGTCTTTGTAGAATACACATGATATTAGGTGTTGTGTGTGTGTGTGTGTGTGTGTGTTTCATAGAGGTAAGTTCCGATATTATACATTAATCTGTAGCTGTTTATTATTCAAAAATTTAGACATGTCTTTACTTTTGTCAGGTTTAAGCCGTTTTTTCCATACCAAACTTTGCAAGGATTTGAAGAAGATGAAGAACATATTCACATACAACAATGGGCGCTTACTGAAGGCCGTCTTAAAGTTACGTTGTTAGAATGTAGCAGGTATGTTCTTTGTTTTGTCATTACCACCTAATGGGAAAGAAAGTGGGGCTAACGTGTACTTAAGCTGTATTTATATTTATTTCTGTTTTGTGTTTATATTATTTATTTGTAGATGCTTTGACTATAAATTTAATTTCATAAAAATTATCCTTTCTAGGTTACAGAAAAATGTAAACTATGTTTTAGAAAGTGCTGTGAATTGGCGAGGGGCAGGGGGAGAAGAGGTCTTATTCTGCAATAATTTCCAAACTCTTTATCTATATGTTCTGTAGGCATATTTTAACTTACTCTACCTATTGGAGAATTGTTCTAGAATAACAGTTTTGAGAATTGTTTGTGATAATCAGAAATACTCAGAGAAGCTGCAAAACCCATAAGGGTTCTTAACATTTTAGAACTGAAAGAGGTCTCAAAAATAAACTTATCTAGTCTTTTTATTTTACTTTGCAACACCATGGCCTGGCCAGTTATGTTCATTCTGTGCTTGTACTACTTACTGCATTGCCCTTCTTACTTACCTCCTAACACTGGTTCCCAATAGAAACAGCCAGAATGATCTTTTCAAAATGCAAATCCAGTTGTCACTCTCCAACTTAAAACTCTTCAATAGCTTCCCCGTTACTCTTAGGATAGGGACCCAAATCCTCATCACAAACTCTAGGTCCCACTTGCCTCTCTAACTTCTTTCTCACCATTCTCTGCCTAGCCCTTCACTCACAATGCTTCAACTACACAGGCCTTCCTAAGAGGGGATTGGCAAACTTTGTATCTAAAGGACCAGATAGCAAATATTTAAGGCTTTGTGATTCACATGGTCTGTTGCGTCTACCCAAACTGTTTGGTAGTACAAAATAGTCACAAACAAGATGTAAATTAATGGATTACTATGTGCCATTAAAACAACATATGGATTTTATAAATCTCATGTGTCATCAAATGTTGTTCTTCTGATTTTTGGTTTAAAAACCACTGGTGGTCCAGAGGCAGTGGGCTAGATTTGGGCCATCAGCGGTAGTTTGCCATTCTCTGCATAGATATTTTAAAGTACCAAGCCCTTGTGTTGATTCCATGCCATTTTTCTGGCCTACTCCCTTCTTTGCTTCTGAAATCAGCCTTTCATAGAGTATCTTAAAAGCCACCTCATTAATATCTCTCCTGCTCATTCTAAATACAAGTGTACTATCATTATGCTACCTTACTGTGACATTTGTTTATACCACTTAGTTGGTACTTACCACTTTTATTTTTATTTCCAACTTATAATAAAACTAAAGACTTGAGTACAGAGATTCTATTTTGTACCTAATACATTTGTGTCCTTGCTGATAGAAAAAGATTTAGTATACTCAAAATAAGCCTAAGTCCTAGAGTAACTGAGGATTGTGCATCGCACATCAAAGTCTGGTTGACAAGGAATTTTTTTTAATCAAAAAGAGACTAATGTGTTGTATATTTTATAAAAGGAACTGTAGTGTACAGTAAACACAGGCATAATAGATACTAGTTAGGTATTTAGAAAAAACTAATTCTTCTGCCTTAGTGTTACTGGTGGGGTTGTAGATTGATTATAGGTCTGTTAACCTATGGCTGTTTGACCACTGGCTTTGGTATTACCTTTGCTCGCCAATCTCTTGCTTTATCTGTGATAACTGCTCACTTAAAACCTTGCTATAGGAATCAAAAATTGCAGAAGGCATTGAGAAAGTATAGTCAGACATTGCTAAGTCATGTTGAATTGAGAAAAATATTAGAATTTGTGGAGTACTTGGGACCAGCGTTTTTATAAAAGGAACTATATAATTTAATAAGGAACTCTATGTTCTCTGATGGAATGCATGAGAAGCCAATGAAATATCTATCGGTTAAAGGGCAGGCAGCTGGGTTGATGATGGGCAAAGCTCAAGGTGAAGGCTGAACTTTTCACTATAAACTTTATTTTGTTTGGTTTCTGTGACTGTGTCAAAAATTAAAGAGAGTACGTAATTGAACCAAAGGGGAAAGCATAGAAAATAGTCCCTTTTATCACTCGTTTTCTGTTAGTCTGGTAGACTTGGGTTCCTTAGACAGCACCTTTCCCTAGGCCACAACTTTATCTTGGGAACAGGAACACTATCTAATAAAGAGCTTTCTAGACATTATCTATGAACCTGAACTTGTAAAAGTTACTTAATGTTGGGGCCAGTGCTGTGGCATAGTGGTAAAGCCACCAACTGTAGTGCTGCCATCCCATATGGGCACTGTTTCGAATCTCAGCTATTCTACTTCCAATCTGGCTCCCTGCTGATGTACAAAGGATGGCCCAAGTGCTTGGGCTCTTACACCCATGTGGGCAACCTAGAAGAAGCTCCTGGCTCCCGGCTTCAGCCTGGCTCCACCCCAGCCTTTGAGGCCTTTTAGGGAGTGAACCAGCAGATGGAAGATCTCCCTGTCTGTAACTCTGACTTTCAAGTAAATAAATCTTTAAAAAAAAAAAAGTTACTCAAGTGTTGCAGTGCTGTGTTATTAGTTCATACAGTTTTAAGGATTATTTTAAATAGTATTTAAAAGATTTATTTATTTATCAGAAAGTTAGAGTTACACAGAGAGAGAGAAGGAGAGAAAGAGAGGTCTTCCATCTACTGGTTCACTCCCCAGTTGGCCTCAACAGTTGGAGCTGTGCCAATCCAAAGGCAGGAGCCAGGATCTTCTTCCAGGTCTCCCACAAGGGTGCAGGGGCCCAAGGACTTGGGTCATCTTATTCTGTTTTCCCAGGCCACAGCAGAGAGCTGGATTGGAAGTGGAGCAGCTGGGGGCCGGCGCCGTGGCTCACTTGGTTAATCCTCCGCCTACGGTGCCAGCATCCCATATGGGTGCCGGGTTCTAGTCCCAGTTGCTGCTTTTCCAGTCCAGCTCTCTACTGTGGCCCAGGAGGGCAGTGGAGGATGGCCCAAGTGCTTGGGCCCCTGCACCCACGTGGGAGACCAGGAAGAAGCACCTGGCTCCTGGCTTCAGATCAGCATAGCGCCAGCCGTGGCAGCCATTTGGGGAGTGAACCAATGGAAGGAAGACTTTTCTCTCTGTCTCTCTCTCACTGTCTGTAACTTTACCTGTCAATAAATTAAAAAAAAAAAAAAAAAAAAAAAAGGAAATGGAGCAGCTGAGACTCAAACTGGCATGCATATGGGATGTCAGCACTGCGGGTGGTGGCTTTACCCGCTACACCACAGCACTGGCCCCTATTTTAAATATTCTCTTAGAAGAGAATAAGTTACTATTGTCAACTTATTCTTGCTTTTTTTATATTCCTATTGAATTCTGAACAATCTTTCTATATTCTCGTTAAAGTCTTACATTACTGTTTTTCTGAAGATCTTTTTCTTAGAACTCTTAATTTAGACAAATTCCAAATATGTAGGATTCAGACTAAAGGGGAGATAGAAATCTAACCAAAGTATTTTTGTTTCTATTGTTTGTTTTAAATTTAATTTAAGGTTCACAAACTTCATGTATTTCATATGCAAATTTAGGAACATAGTGATTTTTCCTGCCCACACTCCCACCTTTCTTCCTCCTCTCTCCTATTCTAACTCTTAATTCTTACAAAGATCTATTTTCTTCTTCTTTTTTTTAAAAAAGATTTATTTATTTATTTGAAAGAGTTACATAAAGAGAGAGAGAGGTCTTCCATCTGCTGGTTCACTCCCCAATTGGCGCAATGGCTGGAGCTGCACCAATCCGAAGTCAGGAGCCAGGAGCTTCTTCCGGGTCCCCCACACAGGTGCAGGGGCCCAAGGACTTGGGCCATCTTTTACTGCTTTCCCAGGCCATAACAGAGATCTGGATTGGAAGTTAAGCAGTGGGGACTTGAACCGGCGCCAATATGGGATGCTGGCACTGCAGGCGGCAGCTTTACCTGCTGTGCCACAGCGCCTGCCCCACAAAGATCTATTTTCAATTTGTGTAGTTTATTGTAATCTCTGAAGCAGGAAGAGAGTGACACTGGAGGAAATAAAAAACAAATGACAGTGCCTTTCTATATTCTTTTGAAGGAATGACCAAGACTGCCTATTTCATGTTTTGAAAACAGTGGCTTAATAACTAGTGAGAAGCAAAGGTTTGAAACAAGCAATGATCAAATCTTTTGAAAGGACATAAGCACTTAAGATGTTGTGAGGCATTGGTAGTTCAGTGGTGGAATTCTCTATAAACCATTTGTAGATCAAAGTTGTCTTACTGTCATGAGTAGAAGTTTCCCGGGTTTGTAGCTACTATACACACATATTCATATTTCCCTAACTTGGACAAGCCTGTTTAAACATGTTCAAGTAGTTATAAAGTCTTACAAATTGTTTATTCTGATTTAATCTAAATATTTTTATTAATGTTTATTACTAACTAGTAATTTCCCCCCAGATTCATGGAGTGGTGTATCATACTTACTATCCACAGACAGCCATGGTTCCAACAGAGGACTTCTTTTTTACTTTTTAAACTGTTTACTTTGAAATAAAATGGTTCTGTGTAAGGACTTTAACTTTTTATGTGGAAGTAATTTTAGACTTAGCAGAGAGTGAAGATTTTTATCAAACTTACTGTGGTAAGATTTGAGAGTAAATTTTGCCAGTGAAAACATAACTTAGTCTTATTAATAGAATGCAAACAGTGCATTGAAATTGTTAGAAGAGTTGTACAACCCAAAGCTTTATGCTTTTGAAGGAAGCAGACATGGAAGCAACATAGATTTTTGAGTATAGAGAGCACTGAGTTCACATTCCAGTCTTGTCACCTTCCTGTTTGATTGGGCAAATGTGCCACTGTGCTGAGACTGGAGATCAGAGATAGGTTAACTGAACTATTGTGCTTCCCATATGGCAAGCCTGCAATTCATAGTTTCTATTATCAAGTCTTAATATGCTCATTGTAGTATTATCAAGAAAAGGAAACCTTAAACAAAGCTATGTTCTCTTTTGCATGTTTGATTATGAGAATTGAAATTCAAATTTTGTTAATTGAAAACAGTCTCACTATAAAGGGAGATTTCTTTTTTATATCTGAAATATACCTTTGGATTTCCCAAGCAACAGCTTAGAGGTGGAAAAAGAATTTTGTTTGTAAAAATTGATTCTAAAACTTTGATTTATCAAGTCTTAAGAAAAAGGCAGTCATTCTAAACAATTACCTTTTTTGAGTTGACAAAAGCTGATTTTTTTAACTGCAGATGAACTCAATTGCTGTTTTGTAGTACTGCTATTAATTTCAGTCATATTATTACTTTTTAATTTATAATTCCTCTTCTGTCTTAAAGGATTTGAGGTGTTTTGCAAAGAAGACATACTTACGTATAATTAAACAGAAGATAAATTATACAAAAAACAACTATATAGAAAAAAGATCAGTTTTCTAGTAGTCAAAGTAACAGAAGAAACTTGATGTGTTATTTTGCTCATATCCATTTTTTAAAGAAAATATTTGTTTACTTTTATTTTCTAAATTTTTAAGTTAAAATTATTTATAGTATACAACATGTTTTGTTATGGAATGATTAAATTGAGGGGATTAACATCCATTACATCACATACAGTTAGATCATATTTTCTGGTAAAACTGCATATTTTTCAGGAGAAAATATTCTGCCTCCGGTTTATCGGAGGAATTTGTCATATAGATGTAAGAGACAATGACTGATGTAATAGAAACATTTGAGGGAGCTGATTTTTATCAACAATTTACATTTTTAAAAAGTTAAGATTATAATGAAGGCAGGATTGTAAAGTTTGGCTGTGTGAGAGTGCTGGACTCCACAGCAGTATTGAGGATAGCTGTACTCATTACAAGTAGAAGTGTTACCATAGAACTACAGGGTTCTTGTCTTCGCGCAAGAAAGAATTCAGGCATGAGACAGAGAGTAGTGGAAAGTAAAATAGCAAGGTTTATTAGGGAAGGGACATCCGTAAGAACCGATGGGCACCTCTCCAGACAGAACCTGAGAGAGAGTGCCCAGTCGCTCAGACTGGGGAAGAGCCGGTTTACATGGTTGACTGGAGAGAGTACACCTGGCAAGGCCAGGCGGGTGGCTCAGCATAGAGGCAGAGGGCTGAGCGCGCAGTCTGGTTGAGGCCAGGGGTTTTTAAGTGGATGGGTCTTGCCTCTCCACCTCTGCTCCTCTTGGAACAAAGGACTTCTTGGATGTAAATAGAAAAATTCCTATCTGAGTTTTCCCCTGAAGTTATCAGACAAGGGGAAGCCTGGCTGGCATCGCCCTGGGTTAGAGGAAGGATGGGCAGGACCCCCTGGAGGATCAGGATCCAGAACAGGATATTTGAAATGCAGATATCAGACAGAAGGGGCGGGGACCCCCACCTGGCAGGTTATTGTGTAGAAGGAGCAGGGCAGGATGCAAATACTGGGCTGCCCCTGAAACATAATCGGGATGACTTTGAGATGCGTGTGCTGGACCTAAATGTCTTCTTAGGCCTTTGTCACACACACATAAGCTCATATCTGACTTCCTGCCTAACAGGAGATTCTAATTAAGGTCAGTTTTTCACACACTTTATGCTATTCTAAAACCTTAATTTTCTCAGGAGCTTTTAGGATGTTTTATATTATTGGGTTTGAAAAATACATCTTTAAACATTTTTTCTAATGTTAAATATAACACGAGTATAGTCATAATAGTTGACTTTCTATTCTATTACCAAGAATCCTTCTTTATTCACTCACTCATTTATTATCAGCATGTACTCATGAATTCTTGTTTTTCTCAATGTTTGTAATTCTTTTCTGACCTTAATTATGCGAATACCTAAATTATCTCAGATTTGGCCACTAGAAGCCCTCTCAGGCCAGCTCCTGGGTGCTTGTGACTTGACTTTACTCTTTCTTTTCTTTTTTCAAGACCTAATTACTTTCTGGTACAGCAAGCTCTTACAGGTTGATTTTGAATCTACTCTGCCACAATTCTAGAGTTAGCTATTTTCCCCAAGAGCCCTGGTTAATAGAGAATGGTATAGAAACCAAGTTCTGAGTGTTGGGTATATGCTCCTTCATCTGTTCACAGGCTCCTGCAGTGGACAGAGTTAAGAAATACTTTTCTGTATATATCTGTAGGCAATATACCAGTCACATTCATAATTGAGAAACCAGGAGTTGACCTAACACTCCAGTTCCAATCCATCCTCATGGGATTGTTCTTTGTCTTGGCTTCTCTCCTCTCATTTCTTATTTCATGGCCTCCCACCACATCAGCACTTTTATTCATTTGCTCAATCCTGTAATACATTTCAAATAGTTTTAAACTTTGTCCGTACATGTTAGAAAAGAATGCTTACTACAAGATGTTCAGGAATTTTTTGCAGTTATGTGTCGCTCCCCCTCTTCGTGGAGGAACGACACAGGACCCTGCGCTGTTCTTTCGTCTGCTCGGCCCTCCCTGGGTTTGCTGCTGGTTCTTCCTGGGTTGGCTACTATCCCTTCCACCTCCGTGGAAGGGCAGTTCCCCCTGGCCACATTCCCCACTTCCGCAGGGGAGCGGCACACCGCTGGCCGGCTCTCTCGGGGGCTGCACAGGTGTTCCCTTAGATGTTCCCCTTAGATGTTCCTGGTGCATGCCGTCTCTCTCCTCCTTTATAGTCCTCCTCTGCCAATCCTAACTCGGCTGCCCACACGCCGAGCACGCCGCTCTCCTCCAATCAGGAGCAGCTTCTGCAGCTTGTCAAGTTGGTGAGAGGCAGCTGGGTAGAAGCTGTTTACTTCTCTCCCAGCGCCATATTGTGGGAGAGCAGATGCATAGAATAAGTCTTAATTCCAGTAACTTAGTCTAGTCCGAGCTGCTCCCCACAGTTATGCTCTACCCAGAATGGGGTCATATGGTCAAGGACTATTTACAAATTAGCCCTGCTGGTTTTATACTCTTACCTTTTAATATTTAAAACCCACTTGAATTTTCAAATTGCTGTTGATCAAATTGCACCATTGTTTTCCTGCAACCCTAAAGCTAGGCTCAGGTTGGACAATGTCCTTAGGCTAGAAAACCACAAGCTAATGATTTGTATTCTTTACAGTTGCAGGTTTTTGAGATTAAATATCAAACTCAAAGCAAGTTTTCATTGTAATTGTGTTTTTAAAATTCTTTTTATCTAGTTTTTATAATTGCAGTGTCTGGAAAAGTTTGAGTGACAACTTCATTGCTGTTACACAAAGTAATGGTCACCTGGTGTTGCAGATGTTGATGTTACTGTTTGCTTTTTGTACTTTTATTGGGTATTTAGGGAGACAGAGCTATACCCCTGATGTCCTCCTAGAAACAGAAACACATACTTTTACTTTGGTTTTGTAAGACAAAGAAAAATATTCAACTATATGATTAAATTATTTTTTGCATGACACCATCTGATTTCACATATTAGGTGAAGCAGTTTTGAGGTTAAAGTTTGATAGAAAGGAGAAACAGGCTTTAAATAGCGTTATGTCCATATGGTATGGTGAAATGTTTACTTCTTCAGTAGGGGAGGCTGCTAATATTAAGGAATTTTAAAATTCATTATAAGAGCTGTTTAAGGAATTATAATCACAAAATATTTTTAGTTTGCATTTGTAAAGCTTCTGAGTTTGATTAAATTTGGTTGCTTTTAACATGAGTGGTAACTGGTTTTTAAAAATCTGAAGAAAATGAGGCTAAATAATGTTTGTTTTTTACACAGGTTGTAATTGTATGTGTGTTCTTTTTAATTAAAAAAAAAAGATTTATTTATTTGACAGAGTGATAGAGATGTGGAGAAATAGAGATACCGATCTTTCATCTGGTGGCTCACTCCTCAAATCCACCTCAACAGCCCAGGCTGGGCCATGCTAAAGCCAGGAGCCAGAAACTCCATCTGAATCTCCCACGTGGGTGTCAGGGACTCATGCACTTTGTGTTGTGATCTTCTGCTTTAAATGCTCATTAGCAGTGAACTGGGTTGGGGGCAGAGTAGCAGTGAACTGGGTTGGGGGCAGAGGAGCCGAGACTCAAACAGGCACTCAGATGTGGGATGTGATTCTTTTTTTTTTTTTTTTTGACAGGCAGAGTGGACAGTGAGAGAGAGAGACAGAGAGAGAAAGGTCTTCCTTTGCCGTTGGTTCACCCTCCAATGGCCGCCGCTGCAGCCGGCGCACCGCGCTGATCCTGGCAGGAGCCAGGAGCCAGGTGCTTTTCCTGGTCTCCCATGGGGTGCAGGGCCCAAGCACCTGGGCCATCCTCCACTGCACTCCCTGGCCATAGCAGAGAGCTGGCCTGGAAGAGGGGCAACCGGGACAGAATCCGGCGCCCCAACCGGGACTAGAACCCGGTGTGCCGGCGCCGCAAGGTGGAGGATTAGCCTATTGAGCCACGGCGCCGGCTCGGGATGTGATTCTACATCACATATTAGAGCATCTGGATTCCAGTCCTTGCTCTGTTCCCAATTCCAGCTTCTGGCTCATGCATACTCTGGGGTGCAGCAAATGATGGCTCAAGTATCTGGCTCCCTGTTACCCACATGGGAGACTTAGACTAAGTTCCAGGTTTCTGGCTTCAAAGACCTGGTCCAACTTTAGTTGTTGAGGGCATTTGGAGGAGGGAACCACTGAAAGAAAGATATGTCACTCTGCCTTTCAAAAGAGTGAATGAAATAATTTTGTGAAAAGATTCTCCAAAAAAAGTATTAATTTCAGTCCCTGCCCTCCAGAAACTTAAAATGTAGTTAGGAGTAACAGACTATTAAAAAAAAAAAAAAAAAGCCTTAAAAAATACCTGTACAAATCAACTCTGTAAGGCTGTCTGAACTGAATTGACAAATAATATGTACTATAGAAACTTGGTACATGGAAAAGGTATTTTTGAGTTCACATTGCTGTGAAACACTTCATGAACAGACCAGCAGACAGATGTGTAGTCTATTTTAGGTCATTGGAAAAAGATCAGTAAGATAAAAGTCAGAATTTTAAAGTATTTTCAAGGACCTGTCTGAATGAAGTATAGCTGTCTCATGTGAAAACTCATGGCCAACTTTGCTGGCAAAGAAGATTGTAATCTGTTAATCAAAGGATAGTTATTGAAAATGACACTAAGAGGCTGGCACCACGGTTCACTAGGCTAATCCTCCGCCTGCGGCACTGGCACCCTGGGTTCTAGTCCCGGTCGGGGCACTGGATTCTGTCCCGGTTGCTTCTCTTCCAGTCCAGCTCTCTGCTGTGGCCCGGGAAAGCAGTGGAGGATGGCCCAAGTGCTTGGCCCTGCACCCGCATGGGAGACCAGGAGGAAGCACCTTGCTCCTGGCTTCAGATTGGTGCAGCACGCCGGCTGCAGCACACCAGCCATAGCGCACCAGCCGTAGTGGCTATTTGGAGGGTGAACCAACGGAAGGAAGACCTTTCTCTCTGTCTCTCTCTCTCTCTCACTGTCTAACTCTGCCTGTCAAAAAAAAAAAAAAAGCCCTACCCTAATGATTAAAAAAAAAAAAAAGTGACATTAAGAAACACCTGCTTTCAGATTATTATAGAGTGAACTGAGACCATCTGAAGCTCTAGACAAAGAGGTGTTGTAGGTCAAAGGTGAGGAGGTAAGTGCTTGAAGGACATGTATCATCAGTCGGAACAGGAAGGAAAGGCACATGTGATAACTAGCATAGGCTTTAAGTGAATGACTCTGGGATGGGTGTAGGTAGGAGAGGTAGAGCATTTGAGTGTAGCAAAATCATGGTATCATTGACATTGACTTCATCAGCAAACATTATTTCCTAGCTTTTGGAGAATAGATCAAAAGAGCAAGATGGGGCCGGCGCCGAGGCTCAATAGGCTAATCCTCCGCCTTGCGGCGCCGGCACACCAGGTTCTAGTCCCGGTTGGGGCGCCGGATTCTGTCCCGGTTGCCCCTCTTCCAGGCCAGCTCTCTGCTGTGGCCCGGGAGTGCAGTGGAGGATGGCCCAGGTGCTTGGGCCCTGCACCCCATGGGAGACCAGGAGAAGCACCTAGCTCCTGCCATCGGATCAGCGCGGTGCGCCGACCACAGCGCGCCGGCCGCGGCGGCCATTAGAGGGTGAACCAACGGCAAAAGGAAGACCTTTCTCCCTGTCTCTCTCACTATCCACTCTGCCTGTCAAAAAAAAAAAAGAGCAAGATGAAGCTTCTGCCTTCCAGGACTAGTCGAGGAGGTACACCTTGACTATGCCTTATCCAAAATGCTCAAACCAGAAGCACTTTGGACTTTGGAGTATTTTCATATACATAATGAGATATCTTGGGGATGGGACTCAACTGTAAACACTAAATTTATTTATGTGCCTTATATGGGTAGCCTGAAGGTAACTTTATACAGTATTTTAAGTGTACCTGTGTTTTAACTGCAACCCCTCACATGAGATCAGGTGTGAAATTTTCCACTTGTGGCATGATGTCAGTGCTCAGAAAGTTTCAGATCTTGGAGCATTTCACATTTCAGGTTTTTGATTAGAAATGCTATATGAATTTGATTTTATGAATGTAAAGTAGTAGAGCATGATTAGATTTCTCTAGACGTGTTCTGCAACTCAAGTTTAAGGACATAGAGAATGAAAATTGATCCTTTTGCTTAAATATGGAGATTTCTGTTCATCTTAAGCTAAAGCCTGTGTCTTCAAAATTTGTCCCACTGGTACTAGTGTTACCAGTAGGAGTTTTCCTTTCTTGCATTTTCAGAAATTTCCATGTTTTTCACATGTCAAGGTGTTAGTCAAGAAATCAGAAAAGTGGTGTAAAATATTTTGAGAGTTGAAGCTTGACAGTCAACAGAGTCATAATGGTGAAGGAACCTACTAAGATCAAGTCAAAAGTAGGCACAAGAAATACTAGGATTTTTGTCCCAGGATAGACAGATCAAATCTAGAGCTTGTAAGAAACAAATAGTCAGTCTAGAGAGTCTTAAGTGAAGCTCTTGTTATATCTGCTGCTATTAGTGAGTCATTCTTGCAAATAAAATAAATATTAGTAGGTTTATGCACATATTATACTTTATGAAGATCCTAAGAAATAATAATTTTTCTCAAGAAATAAATTTTTGGAGTAAAATAAATTCTTAAATATCTTGATTTATAATAATTAACCAAACATTTATTATATTTTTTAAACTTTTAGTATAACCCATCAAGAAAATTGCTATTTGTAGTTCATTTTTTTCTTTAAGCAATTTTACTGAGATATAATTTACATACTGTACAACTCACCCATTTAAAGTGCATAATTCACTGTTATTTACACATCTATACAACTGTCATCACAATCTAATTTTACAACATTTTCATACCTCTCAAAGAAATCCCATATTTGTTAACAATTTCCATTCTCTTCTGGTTCTCCTTCCTGACCTTAAGTAACCACTTGTAAAAAAAACAAAATGAGGCCGGCGCCGCGGCTCACTAGGCTAATCCTCCGCCTAGCGGCGCCGGCACACCGGGTTCTAGTCCCGGTTGGGGCACCGGATTCTGTCCCGGTTGCCCCTCTTCCAGGCCAGCCCTCTACTGTGGCCAGGGAGTGCAGTGGAGGATGGCCCAGGTGCTTGGGCCCTGCACCCCATGGGAGACCAGGAAAAGCACCTGGCTCCTGGCTCCTGCCATCGGATCAGCGCGGTGCGCTGGCCGCAGCGCGCCGGCCGCGGCGGCCATTGGAGGGTGAACCAACGGCAAAGGAAGACCTTTCTCTCTGTCTCTCTCTCTCACTGTCCACTCTGCCTGTCAAAAAAAAAAAAAAAAAAAAATGACAGCAGTATTAGTTGTATCTGTCTGCTTCTTTAAAATTTCAGTTTGATTATTTGTATTTAATATGAAGGACTCCATTCCAGTCTGTTAGAGCAAGAACTCAGTTCAAAACAATAGCCTCCTTTAATTTTTGTTTAACATACTAATCTATTTTCTGTCTGCATAAATTATCCCATTTCAAACACTTCTTGTAAAGGAAATCATACAATATGTGGCCTTTTGTGATTGACTTTTTTCAGTTAGAAATTTTTCAAGGTTCATCCATATTGTAGTATGTCTTACTACTTTTATTTTACTGCCAGGTAATATTCCATTACACATTTTATTTGCCCCATTGATCACTTGACATTTTGGATGGTTTCCATATTTTACATATGTTACAAATAGTGCTGCTGTCAATGTTCATTTACAAGTTTTTATGGGAATGTATTCATTCATTAATCTTAATTATACACCTAGGAATGAAATTGCTGGCCCATATGTCAAACCTGTGTTAGATAACTGCCAAACAATTTTCCAAACTGACAACAACACTTTTTTATTCCCACCAATAATATACAAGGAATCAGCTTCTCCATATCCTCACCTATCCCTATTAATGTCAGTTTTTGGTTAGAACCATTCCAGTGAGCATGAAGTGCTTACAGTTTGCATTTCCCTGATGACTATTAATGTTGGGTACTTTTTTGTGTGCTTTTTGAGCATCTGCATATCATTAGAGAAGTATCTATTAATTACTTGTACCCAGTTTTCAAGTAGATTGTCTTTTGTTGTTATTTGTAAGAGTTTTTCAAATTTCCTGGGTACTAGGCCCTTATCAGATACATGATTTGCAAACATTTTCTCACACTCTGTGGGCTCTCTTCATTTATGTGATGGTGTCCTTTGAAGTGTAAAAAGTTTTAGTTTCAATTAAGTCCAATCTGTCTATATTTTTAATTCTTGTGGTTTTGGTATCATATCTAGGAAATGGCCACCTAGTCCAAGGTGAGGAAGATTTGCTTTTATACTTTCTTCCAAATTTTAATAGTTTTAGGTCCATGACCCATTTTGAGTTTGTTTATGTTAAGTTTTGTTATTTTAAAGAACATTTGAAAAGTGAGAAATATGGACTAACTTATGTTCAGGGTATAATGTCTGACAACTCTGCGTTCTCATTCCTAAATCCTGAAGATGATTGGTATCTGTGGGTAATTCGGGAACACTGGCTGGTGCACAGCCTTCTCTGCTTGATAGCCAAGGCACTCAGTTTACTCTTTGAACAGAAGGGGGCAGCAAAGCTTTAGTGAGTGAAAGTTCTTATTTTTCTAAATTTAATAAATTATAATTATGAATTCTCTTAATGTATTTGGCCTACCTTCTTTTTGGTTATAAGGCTGTTAAGCGGTAAGTTCAAAATTTCTTTTAAGATTTCTTAAGAGTTATTCAAATTTAGGGTTTTTTCCCCCTTTTTTTGCCGTGAGTTCATTCAGGTTTCTCAGTTGGGAGATATAAACATGATTTCCTTGAGTTCCGCAGAGACAGAGAGAAGCTCTTCCTTTGCCGTTGGTTCACCCTCTAATGGCCGCCGCGGCCGGCGCGCTGTGGTCGGCACTCCGCGCTGATCCGATGGCAGGAGCTAGGTGCTTCTCCTGGTCTCCCATGGGGTGCAGGGCCCAAGCACTTGGGCCATCCTCCACTGCGCTCCCTGGCCACAGCAGAGAGCTGGCCTGGAAGAGGGGCAACTGGGACAGAATCCGGTGCCCCGACTGGGACTAGAACCCGGTGTGCCAGCGCCACAAGGCACAGGATTAGCCTAGTGAGCTGCGGTGCCGGCCATAAATCTTTGTTATAATTTCAGGATTAGGCCTCCAATGTCCTTTTTAGAAATAAATACTAAGTGGTAAAACTGGGTGGTGCCATTATTCCTTGATAATTATTTTCAAGATAATAATATAAACAACAAACATTTCTTGAACATTTACTGATTATAAGACATTATTGCAAAATGCTTTGTGTGTATTATCTTTTTTGACTCTCAGAACTCTCAGAGGTAAGTACTGCTTTTGCCCTGAATTTTCCAATAGAGGAGATAGCTTTAGAGAAGTGAAGTAATTTGTCTAAGGTCACATTAGTCGATGATGTGGATGAGTGGGGGGTGGTAGATGAAGAGTGTGTGTGTGCGCACGCATGTGCATGTGTGTAATTGTATTTTACTTTAATTATTCCAGATGGTATACTATATAAATCACTATGTAGCTTTTTTAAAATTCAGCTGTCTGTTTTGAAGACCTATAACTTGCTACCACATACAGAAATTTGGTCAATTTCTCTTCCTGTTGAGTAGATATTACTATTGGTTTGACTTAGGTGCAGAGAAAGAAACATGTTGTGAGATCTCAACTAATTTTAGCATTACTTCTTTCTTCCACTAGAGGGTATACCAAATGTGTGATTTATTTTTTTTCTTACTAAAACTTTAATAGTAATGGAGTATTGTGTTATTTTTTTGCTTGTTAAATGATCAGAAAGAACATTTTAATGCATATAACTGGAATAATACTCTCCTTGTTTTATTTTTATACCACAGGTTATTCATTTTTGGATCCTATGACAGAGAGGCAAATATTCATTGCACACTTGAGTTGAGCAGTAGTGTTTGGGAAGAAAAACAAAGGAGTTCTATTAAGACGGTAAAATAGATTTACAGCTGTATAAAGTTTATTCTGTAAGCATGCTTATATATTAATATTTCTATATTCCTAGAGTTACTTTTTATTATGTACAAATAATTAGAATATATTTCATTTCTCTTGTTACAATACAATAATGATAACAAATTCATGTGAAACTAGTTTTAGCATTCACTTTGCCTGAATGAGAAGCATAGATAATTTTTCCTTCCAGAACTTTGAAAGTGTTTTAGTACTACACACCTTAACGGGCTTATGAATTCAGAGCATTCATTCATTCAGCAGATATTTTCTGAGTGCTTTGTGCTAGACGCTGTTTTAGATGCTGGGAGAACAAGACAAGAGCCTCTGTGACACTAACATGGGCTAGAAGAGTGTGTATGAAACAGGCTTGGAAGAAAATTAGCATGTTCAGTTAAATTTTAGTTTTAGATAAACAATTTTTTAGTGTAAACTTGTCCCCAACATTACAGGGGGACAAAATGCTCCTAAATACTAATGGACAACTGTATGGCATTGTTATGGATGTTCCTTTGACTTCAAGTGTTCCTAACTTTATGTAGTAACTGTTGGGAACATCTTTACTTAAAAAATTGGCAGTGTGAAAGTTTTTGGAAGAAGTAGAGTAATTTTGATCGGGTGTGGAAGTAAGGAGAAATAAAACTGGCAAGGGAAATGGGCTGACTCATGGAGTATGAATTTATGAAAGTAGTGAGGAGCTGGGGAAGATTTTGAGCGTGGTAATGACAGCATCAAAACAGATTTTAAGCAAGATTTCTTCTTCCTTTGGTGGCTATTCTTGCCCCCGTATTATTTTTTCTTTTTTTTTTTTTTTTTAAATAACAATTTATTTATTTATTTGAAAGGCAGAGTTAGAGAGAGGCAGAGGCAGGGAAAGAGAGAGAAGCCTTCCATCACTGGTTTTCTCCCCAAGTGGTTGCACGTCCAGAGCTAGGCTTATTCAAAGCCAGGAGCCAGGAGCTTCTTCTAGTCTCCCACATGGGTGAAGTAGCCCAAGGACTTGGGCCATCTTCTACTGCTTTTCCAGGCCATAGCAGAGAGCCAGATATGAAGTCAAGACCCAACCAGTACCCATATGGGATGCCAGCACCTCACATGGTGGCTTTACCTGTTGCGCCATAGTGCCAGCCCTCTTTTACATTACATCTCAAGCAATTTAAAACAGCTCCTTAGAGTAATAAAATAACCAGTTTTAGAATTTGTCTTGAAATACATAACTACATGAATAAAACATTGTTTTGTCTGGGTAAATTTTTTTACTTTCCTCTGAATTGGTTATAGCTTGCCATTGCTATTGGCATTTTCACTGCTGTATCATATTTACAAAGATATGAGATTAGACAGTTTTAATATTTTATAACAAAGGTTAGTAAGACTTTAATCTGGACTCATTATTTCAGATCTTAGCATATGTCATAGGCAGTTTTGAAAACATAGTTCTAGATTACTAATTATATCTGTGGAAAATGTCAGCAATAGTAAGTGTGTACAGGCATTAAATTATATATGTCTGAATTTAAACTCTAGGGAGGAAAAGTAGTCTGTTCAATACAGCATAAAACATCAAGAGTATAGGATTGGATAGTTTGGGATATATTTCAAATTTAGATAGAAAATAGAGAATCATTAAAAAGCACGCATACTAAATTATTTGATGAGTTTAAGAAGCTGTCTTTGTGCAGTCTTTAGGTTTCAGTCCATGTTAAACATTCACATTTGTTCACTGACATTATCTACTAGTTGTAATGAATACCCAGAATGAAAGACACTTCATTCAGTTCATGTTTTAAATGTATCTGAAGTTCTTAAATCTTAAAATACCGTTATCATGCCGGCGCTGCAGCTCACTAGGCTAATCCTCCTCCTGCGGCGCCGGCACACCGGGTTCTAGTCCCAGTCAGGGCGCCGGATTCTGTCCCAGTTGCCCCTCTTCCAGTCCAGTTCTCTGCTGTGGCCCAGGAGTGCAGTGGAGGATGGCCCAGTTGCTTGGCCCCTGCACCCCATGGGAGACCAGGAGAAGCACCTGGCTCCTGGCTTCGGATCTGCGCCATGCGCCAGCCGCAAGCGCTCCGGCCGCAGCTGCCATTGGAGGGTGAACCAACGGCAAAGGAAGACCTTTCTCTCTGTCTCTCTCTCTCTCTCACTGTCCACTCTGCCTGTCCAAAAAATAAATAAATAAATAAAAATACTGTTATCGAGGAGCATGCTTCCTTTCCCATCATCCTTTTTATCTCAGGGTTGCAAGATATCTAGTGCTCCTCTACATATGTATCTTTGAAGAAAAAGAGTAAGGACTAATGCAGGCCAAAAGTTTGTGTCAGCCAGGGGCTTTGCTAAATGGAGGCTTCTCCCAGGGATTTTCACTTAAGTCTTATTGGTCAGAAATGGGTCACACAACTTCTCGTGGCCAGGAAGGATTGGCCACTAGATCCTTTGTGGAACTTGAAGGCAAAGGGAAGAGTGGTTATGAATGATTTTTAGGTGGCCAGTCCACAAGAAAATGACTTAAATCTACTTGATGACTTTTAATTTTAAGAAGATTTTACATAGATTGTGATATAAGAGGAAAATTGAAAAGAATAATAAATAGCCTGAAGAAAGCCTACTTTAGAAATACCTTATTAGAAATTTAAGGAAAACTTGGGTCAGACCAATATGCTGAGGTCGGTGCCCTGCTTGACTCATTATTATCAGAATAAAAGAATGCATAGGATAAATGAGGTAACTGGTAAAAATAGTAAGAGTTGGTCATTGTCACAGAATGGATTAAGTTGCTGCTTAAGACACCCTCATCCCATATCAGAGTGCCAATTTAAGTCCTAGCTACTCCACTTCCAATCCAGCTTCCTGCTACTGCATCCGCGAAGACAGCAGATGGTAGTCGAAGTAATTGGATCCTTGACGCCCATGTGGGAGACCTGGATGAAGTTCCATGTTCTAGGCTTCCACCTGGATCTGGCCCAGCCTCAGTTGCTGGCATTTTGGAAATGAATCAGCATATGGAAGCGCTCTGTTTCTTTTTCTCTGACTCTCTCTGTCATTCTGCCATTCAAATAGGTAAATAAAGCTTTAAAAATAATAAGGAAAATAAGGAACAATCCGTCATGAGAAGCCCATAGGGTAACTGAAGTGTAAATAAATTAGATATTAGACTTAAAAATTAGATGATGATCATTTTGCAGAGATCATCTTACAGAATCAATGCAAAAATATCTTCACCTACACCAAAAAGAGGCAATGCAGTTTATGATGTATTTCAGTACATTGCAGTAGTTGGGTTCAGTGATGAAATTTGCTTCTCTTTCACTAAGAAACAAATTTAAGGAATTCAAAGATTTTTTAAAAGTTTCATGGGCCACCATTGTGGCACAGCAGATAAAGCCACTGCTTATGACACTGGCATCTTGTATCAAAGTGCTGGTTCAAGTCCCAACTACATGCTATCCAGCTTCCTGCTAATGTACTAGGGAAGGCTGTGGAAGATGGCTCAAGTATTTAGGCCCCTGTCACCAATTTGGGAGACCTGGATAGAGTTCCTAGCTCTCTACTTTGGTCTGGCCCAGATCTGGCTGTTGTAGCCATTTGGAGAGTGAACCAGATGATGTATGTGTGTGAGTCTGTGTCTCAGATAGATAGATAGATAGATAGATCTATATACATAGATGCATACATAGATCTATGTACATATACGCTTAAATAGATCTATATATATATATATACACATATATATATATATATAGCTCCCTCTCACTATTGCTCTGCCTTTTAAATAAATAAGTCTTTTTTTTTTTAAAAAAAAAAAAGGGGGCACTGTCTCTCCTTTAAAGAAGTTTAAGGCCATTATATTTCAGTAGTGAACTGTGAAAACAACTGTAGAATTTAGAGTGCTTATCAAGCAATATTCAGAATAAATTAATCTGACATATAACTCCTGTAGAATTATTACTGTGTGCATGGTAAAGCAGAGCCCATCAGTGTCACATTATACACATTGCTTTAAGATGAGAAATCCTGAGTCTTACCCTCCAGAACTAGAGTTTCCAAGCCATTGATCTCCCACTTGCTTTACCCCTTCTTACAGACAAAAATAAAGAGACATTGTTAGTAAATGTTCTATTCTGTTTCTCTCTACCCATTTTGACTATTCTGTCTGTGCCTTGTATGTCTTGTCATTTATCCATACTCACACTTGATTCTTCAAACAGATTGTTCTGTTCTTTGTCCACCTTGGGATGTTGGAGGTCACTGTGGGAGAAGAGAGAGCACCATGAAAATGTGCTGTGGGTGTTCTTGGGTGGAAAGGGCATGGCGGATCTTTATAAGCAGCTGTTCTTCTGAATAAAATGGTGTAAGGAGTTCTGAATTTAGAAACAAGCTCTTACCTACATTTTCTGATGCTGACCCTACTGTGTGTCCTTCAACTTGCTACACTTTGTATTCAGATACTCAATTGCAATTGCCTTCATAAGAGACCAAGTCTTTCCTTCTATAATTAGGGTTAAAAATCCAAATAGCATTGATACAACTATGTCACTGACAAGAAGTATGAATGTGAATTTCTTCCTGTTTTGAAGTGGAAAAGGAATTATAAAAGAAGCTTCTGAGTCCCTTGATGTAGAGTAGGTGGGCAGAAGAGAAATTCTAGAATGGTATTTGTTAGTTAAAATAAAAGAATATAAGTACTTCATGTCTTATGTAGCCCAGTAAACAGGTATCAAAGGGAACTATGGTGAAATACATTGGGAGATGCCAGGTATTTCACACCTACCTGAAAAACAGGAGGTGTTAAGCCCCTGAAGAATGTTCAACTAACAGAGGGGGAGAATCCATAAATGATAATTTAGAACTCTTAATCAGAATAAATACATTCCTTCCAGAGTATTACATGGTGTCAACTGGCAACTTGGAATTGGTAACTAAGAAGGGCTTTTTTGGGCTCAAACTTACCAAAAATTATGAAGTTGGAAGAATTTACATTATAAATTCTGGATTTTGTCATTCTGTTTGTTTTGAGTAGTGCTTTTTGTTCTTTCTGCCATTTGCTTATCAAAGTCTCATTTTTCTAAAAACTCTATTTCTGAGGGTGAATCATTAATATGAGACTCACTTTAATTTATTTTTTAAACATACCCTTACAGTTAAAGAGAAATTTGAGATTATGCCTGCTTTCTAAGAACAGTTGTTAGGTAGGAAAAGAGAGATGCAGTCCAAATCTCTAATATATCTAGTACTTTAGAGTCTATAAAATACTTTCCCCATGTACAAAGAGCCTCTGACTGAAAGATCTATCTGTATGTGTTCCATTAATTCCACTGTCTGTAACAAAAACTGGACTGTGAATGCTATTCTAATAATTAGGAGACAGTTTAGAAGTTGTGATCATGGAAGCCCTTCAGAGCAGAGGAAGGAGAAATCAGAAAGTGTAGAGAGATGAGATTTGAAAGCAAGGGCCTTCAAAATAAGATCAGCCACGTTCTCTTGCCAAGATTGAGTCTGATTTAGAGGTACTTATTGTAGTGCCCAACAACTCTGTATTTCAAGAGTAAAGGTTAAAGCAACTGGCTGAGGAAGGGGAGAAAAAAACAATATTTAGGGAAATCAGTCTTGTCTAATATTAAGATGTAAATGAGCATTGAGAACAAATGGAATTAATAAATGTGTTTTTACCCTTCAGAAAGCTTCTTACCAAAAATCCATACCAGAAGTTCTGAAAAATCTCTTTACTTACTAGGAGAATACGTTGTCACAAACAGATCTAGCTTGAAGATACGGAAAATAGGGTAAGAATGACCAAGTCTAATATTCTAAATATTTATTTATTTTAGAGATAGAGACACAGATAGGTAGAGGTGTTTATTTGAGAGATAGAGTTAAAACAGTGTGAGGAAGAGACAGAGAGAAAGGTCTTCCATCTGCTTGTTCCCTCCCCAAGCGGCCACAATAGCTGGAGCTGGGCCAATGTGAAGCCAGGAGCCTCTTCCAGGTCTCCCATGCGGGTGCAGGGGCCCAAGCACTTGGGACATTCACCACTGCTTTCCCAGGCCACTGCAGAGAGCTGGATCAGAAGAGAAGCAGCTGGGGCTAGAACCAGTGCCTATATGCCATGCTGGCATCGCAGACAGAGAATTAACAACTACACCACAGCGCTGGCCCCCAAGTATAATATTCAGTGATTTAATGAAACTCACAAACCAGTATCTAAGTTTAAATCTTCTAATAGGCATATTTTTAAAAGTGAAAAAAATTTTAGTAATGTTTGATCCATATATCTGAAGCATTGTCATTTTAATATGAAGCCAACATAAAGATTAATGAGATATTTTGAATTCTTTTTTCATACAAAGTCTTTGAAATCTGGTGTATATTTTACAGTTAACCCACAGATTGAATCTCAGTTCATCCTAGCCACGTTTCAAGTGCTTGTATAGCTAGTGGCTACCTTATTGGACAACATAGATCTAGAAGAAGGAATGTATGGTATAGAGTCAGATTTGTACATGGCTCTGAGCTTCTCTAAGAAGTTTCAAGAGGTACAAAATGAAGGAAGACAACTATGAAACGTTTTCACAAAGTTAAATGCATACTATGAAAAAAACTGCATGGATTTAAAATTTTTTTGTACCTTTTCATTCCATTTTCCATGAACTGTTTGAAGTTTCCTTGTATATATGACAGAATTCCAGACTACACTTAAATTACATGGGATCGGGGCTGGCGCTGTGGCACAGCAGGTTAAAGCGCCAGCATGCAGCACCGGCATCCCATATGGATGCCGGTTCAAGTCCCAGTTGCTCCACTTCTAATTCAACTCTCTGCAATTGCTTGAGAAAGCAGTGGAAGATGGCCCAAGTCCTTGGGTCCCTGCACCCTTGTGGGAGACCAAGAAGAAGCTCCTGGCTCCTGGCCTTGGATCTACTCAACTATGGCCGTTGCAGTCATTTGAGGGGTGAACCAGAATATGGAAGACCTCTCCCTCTCTCTCTCTGGCTCTACCTCTCTAACTCTTTCAAATAAATAAAATAAATCTTTATAAAAATAAAAATAAATTACATGGGACCTAGACTGCTTTAAGAAATAAACAAAATGTCACTGTTCCTTCAAAATAAGAAATTCAGCTTTTCTTGTAGATGTCACAAAATGAAGTCTTTTTATGCTCTATTTAAAAGCCGTGCTATTTTCACAGAGGGAATAATTTGTGCTTTTCCGGTTGCTGTTCTGCAAGAAATTCTAACAGCTGGATGTGGATAAGGTGGGGAGAAAGAGAATTAAAATTAACATGGAAATGAGATAGCCATGTAAAGATGAATGCATGGGGAAAAAATTAGTGTTCTTCACCTGAAAAGACAAAGGTGAGTGATTAGTGAAAGCATATAAATACAAAAAGTAAAGCGTAGGACACTTAATTAACACGTTTACTAAGTCAGTGGGGCTATGACATTAAGTCTCACTTCCCTGATAAAAATCAGGTGATTAATGCTGAAAGAATACTTAAACACACTTTGATGATAATGCTTGTACTCATGCTACACATTTGAGCAGGGCACAGATAATGCTTTATTCCTTTTATGCTGTGTGTTATGTACCTGGTAGAATCCTTGGCATGTTGCCATTGTTCAGGTAGCATCCTGGGAGCAAGAGAAGAAGATGAGTGATCTTTGAAGATAAATATTTGATTCCATCAGTTGTTCGCTTAAACCTCTTGATGATTTCTTACTGCTCATTGAATAAGGATAAATCCTTGTTATAACCAATAGAGTCATTCCTTGCCATCCTCCCTGTGTTTTTCTCTGCCTTCCCTTCAACCCTCCCATTTTCTGCTTTAACCATACTGGTCATCTTTCATTCATTCCCATTTCACTTCTTCATTTTGCCATAGTCTGTTTACTGTATTCCCTGTATACCTTTACACATGTGTACCCTTCCCCAACTCCTCTCTCCACTCACACGTAACTCTTTCTTGTGCCAGACCTTACCTTGTTTGACCTCATACGCTTTCCTGGGCCTCACTCAGCTCTGTGCTGTAAGAGGGCTGACCTTTGCAGGATCTATTTCAAGTTTTCAGTGCCAGCCAGCTTTCAGCTGGGTTTGACCAGTGTGAAAACCTGATGGGAAACGGGAGTGGACCAAGGAGGGTACTCCTCCTCTCCTCCTCTGCCTTGTGTACCGGGTCTGGCAGCCACGCTGTCCTCCATGGTTCCGTGCTTCTCACAGGATAAGCCCACCATGTTTCCAACTTCGTGGTGCTGTAGCCCCTGTTCTCCACTCTCCCTCTGTCCTTCAGCCTAAGGTTGGTAATGACTTCTCACTGCTCTCATATTTGAATTTCTTTACTATCTCCTCTTTGGTACTCAGTTCTTCCATCACCAACTAGCCATCCACGTTTTAAACTCCTTCTGTTTTGGAATACTCAGGTGTTTTATCAGAGCTTGACTATTAAATACATCAGTCATCATTTCCTCTGGGAAACCTTCCCTGATTACCCTGTAGTTTCTTGGTAAATACACATCACAGTTGGAAGTTCACATTTATATTTGTGTGATTAGTCTCATCACTTGATCTGGGTTCCCTCCAGCAATATCTCCCATTGCAGCAGGCATCGTGATGGTTTTTGCTCGTAGCACTGGGATTCAGCAGATGTTCAGAGAATGGTGGGAAGACTTGGCTTTCCTCTCCTTGAGCCTCCATTTGTATCCTCAGTCCTCTTCGTTGCAGACCTCCAGAGTTTCCACATAACTTTCAGTCACACTAATGTTACCTTTCCCCCTTTGAGCCTATCTTATATGTGCTTTAAATAAAAAATGTTTAAGGTGAAGAAGTCCACAAAATGAAATTTACTGCTCAATGTTACTTTTGAGAAAAACCTGATTTTTCAAGTGAGGATTTTAGTTTACAGATGTGCATAATTGGCATCAAAGTCCAGATCTGTGCACATATTGTTCATACAAAGAATTTAAAGGAGCTCACTGAAGACCTGTGATTTCAAAGAAGAGCATCAGAGACAGACAGACTTATGAATACGTCAGCCTAGGTGCCTCAGAGTTGGCATTTTGGAGTGTTTGTTTAAGGCCAGATGCCTTGCACACAGCATTTTGGTGCTCCTGTTTAACCATTTGCCATTTACAGTCTTAATCTTATCAAAAAGAAGAAAAAGATTAAAGCAAATAAAGCTCTTTTGGAAATGTCAGTTTTTATGAAAACTCTGATTTAGTTCAATTTGATAATACTTGAGAATACAGTGGGGACTCAATGAAATTTTAACTATATATAATGTTCTATAATTTGGCTTCTTAAGTCAACTAAGTGCTTTTGAAATTTTAAATATAAGTCCTGTGCAACAGACACTTCCACTCTTCAATTTCATCTTGGTTAAAAATAAGGGATGCAGTTCCCTTTCACAGGTGTTCTAAAGCAAGGGGTAGGAGCTTATGTTAAATACAGAAACATAAACAGACCAATTCAGTATTAAGTCACTGTTGAGTATGAGAAGGGAAGAAACTGACTAAGAAGTTTAAGGCATTGTATAATCCTTGCCTTCAAGAGAAATAAGCAGTGGGGGATACAGGGTCACTAGTGCTCTGAGCACTGTGCCATTATTACTGTTAGCTGTAAGAGATTCAGAATAAGCTACTATGTGGTTCTGATAAAGGGGAAGTAGCATTCATTTCTTTAGGGAAAACCTGAAAAGAATATATCAAGGAAGTGCCATTTGAACTTTGCCTCACAGTACATGTAGAATTTTGAGATGGCACAGAGGGCATTTCAAGGTGGGGACCAGGCATAAACCACAATAAAGACAGAGAATATTTCTGTGTATTTAGGATATTATGAGTTATCCAAGCTGGGCAAAAGAATATGGTAGGAGGGCCAGCGCTGTGGCATAGTGGGTAAAGCCTCCACCTGCAGTGCCAGTATCCCATATGGTCTATAGCTCTCTGCTATGGCCTGGGAAAGCAGTAGAGGATGATCCAAGTGCTTGGGCCCCTGCATCCATGTGGGAGACCCGGAGGAAGCTCCTGGCTTTAGATCGGCCCGGTTCTGACTATTGCGGCCATTTGAGGATTGAACCAGCGGATAAGATATTCTCTCTCTCTCTCTCTGCGTTTCTGTAACTCTACCTTTCAAATAAATAAATCTTTAAAAAAATATTGTAGCATAGGACGATTATGTAAAGCAAGAATGAATAGGTCAGACATGTTATAGTACTTTAAAATATCAAGCTAAGAAGTGTGGCTGTTATTCTCTGAGACAGTAGGAACTCTGGAACCTTTTAGAATGAAAATGATCTCGTCAGAATCTTCCAATAGGTGTACTTAAAGCCGGAATTGAGTCACAGGCTACTTATTGGCAGCATGAGCTTACTCGAAGTCCCTAAACCTATAATCCACAAATTCTTCATTCTTCTGTTAAGTGAGACTATTGGGGCTTCCAATGATCATCTGAGGGCTAAATGAGGTTCTAGATTTAAAATGTCTGCACATAGTGGGCGATCAACAATAATGTTTATTGAATCTGGCAGCGATGGCTAAGTAACGTCAAGGGATGATTTGACAAGGCAAAGATCTGAAACAGTGGTGAGGGATAATCAAAGTCAACCAGGCTAGTGAAAATGGAAGTGGAAAAAGAGAATCAGTGTGGCTTAGGTACCATTGGAAATGGAGGGGCTCTAGGAGTGAAAGAGGAAACCAGAAAGGTGAGGTATGCTGAGAGAAGGAGGAGGGGAGGGACAGGGTCCCATTCTGGACAGGTTGGGTTTAAGGTATGGAAACTAACATGTCAGTCCAGAGAGGGGATTTTCCCCATGCACATCTCTTATTTACTGGTTTCTGTTTCTGTTTTTGTCTTTTCAATGCTGTTATTTCAGCATTGAGATGACTTTAAATGTCTTATCTATTAAGATGAACAGTTTGGACTTTATATTATTTTTAGATCATGAAAATAAAGCAGACTGGTTTTACAATACCCTAGTAAGAACCTAGATTGTTTTACTTTTAAAGAGCTTTTGAGAGCAAGTTAAGGAAGCAGTGTTCATAAAACTTTAACATTTAGGGGGCTGGAATTGTGTAGCGGGTAAAGCCACCATCTGAAATGCTGGCATCCTATATGTGCACTGGTTCATGTTCCACTTTGGTCCAGCTGGCTACTCATGGCCTAGAAAAGCAGCAGAGAGTGGCCCAAGTACTTAGGCCTCTGTCACCCAAGTGGGAAACTTGAATGAAGCTCTTGGCTCCTGGCTTCGGCCTGGCTCTCAGCCCTGGCCACTGCGGCCATCTGGGGAGTGAACCCGTGGATGGAAGATGGTCCCTCCCTCCCTCCTGCCCCTCCCCTTCCTCCCACCTTCCCTCCCTCCCCCTCCCACCCCTTCCTTTCCTTCTCCTCTCCCTCTCTATAACTCTTTCAATTAAATCTTAAAAAAAAAAAAAAAAAACCATTTTAAACTTGTTTAAGACCCTTGATCAAGTAAAACTGATTCTTTCCATCCATACTTACTTTTTTTTTTTGGCAGGCATAGTGGACAGTGAGAGACAGAGAGAAAGGTCTTCCTTTTGCCGTTGGTTCACCCTCCAATGGCCGCCGCGGCCGGCGTGCTGCGGCCAGCGCACCGTGCTGATCGGAAGCAAGGAGCCAGGTACTTATCCTGGTCTCCCATGGGGTGCAGGGCCCAAGCACTTGGGCCATCCTCCACTGCACTCCCGGGCCATAGCAGAGAGCTGGCCTGGAAGAGGGGCAACCGGGACTAGAACCCGGTGTGCCAGCGCTGCAAGACGGAGGATTAGCCTATTGAGCCGCGGCGCCGGCCTCCATCCATACTTTCTTATAAACTAAAACGTCCTTTTCAAAAACACAGCAGCACCTTCCCATTAAAAAACCACTTAGTGAAATACAGATCCTGGGTGCAGAACTAGGAGGTAGCTGCTGACTTAGGAAAATGCTATGAGAGGTGGAGTTAGACATCTGTCTCTAACTCCCTGCCTAGGTGTCGTTAGTTCAGTGGTAGTTAGCATTACAAAAGATGAACAATTTCTGTGCCAGTCATAGTTTTAAGGCTTTATATGCATTAATCATTTAATCCTCATTGAGCAACCCCATGAGAATAGACACTGTTATTTTGTTTTACATACAGGGAAACAGACAGAGAGAAAATAATTTACTCAAATTACCCAGATATGAGGTGGTAAAAAAGTCTGTAAACCCAGGCAGTGTGAATCCAACACTAGTAATTGTCCCTTCTTCAATACTGTATCCACAAATGGTGCCCAGAAGATGTGGGCTCAAGTCCATGTTGTTCCATTCCACTTCTATGACTGTGAGCAAGTTATTTCATAATCTCTAAAATGGAGGTAATAGAGTCAGGCATTTGACCTGGTGGTTAAGACAGTTGCATCCCATATGGGAGTGGAGTGCCTGAGTTCAATACCTGTCTCTGGCTCCTGACTCCAGCTTCCTGCTAATGCAGACCCTGGGAGGCAGCAGTGATGGCTCAACTGGCTGACCTCCTGCCATGCACCTGGGAGACTGTGGATTGGATTCCAGCTCCAAGCTTTGGCCTGAGACCAGCCAGGCCATTGCTGACATTTGGGAGGTGAATCAGCAGATGGGAGTGCCTTTTCTATCCATCCATCCATCCATCCATCTGTTTCTCTTTCTGTCTCTGCCTGTCAAGTAAATAAATATATTTTAAAATAGACATGATAGTAAACGTCTCAGAGTGTACATAGCAACTGTCATTACTAAACTTTGCCTAAATGCCACACCACTTTGATTTTTCCTGTTTTAATGCAGATATTTGTGTGCTCTTATAAGTTCCTTGCTTTCACTCCATTTTAAAATTTTTATTTAGTTGAGAAAGATTCCCCCATTCTCTGGTTTACTCCCCAAATGCGTGCAACAGCCAAGACCAGGCCAAGCTGAACCCAGGAGCTGGGAAGCCAATCTAGGTCTACCACATGGATAACAAGGGTGGAACTACTTGAGCTCCCTCCCAGAGTACCCATTAGGAGGAAACCAGAATGAAGAGCAGAACTGGAACTCAAACCCAGGCACTCTGCTCTGGGAGGCAGGCATCCTAATCTGTGACCTAACTGCTGCACCAAACCACCCTTCCACTCCTTTCTAAATCCTTACAGTATCTTGGTGAGGAAGACCATGGCAGGCACGGTTCAGAGAGTTAACCACCTCTTGGGACACTCATACCCATATCAGAGTGCCTGTAATCAAGTTTTGGTTCTTCTGTGCTTCCCGTCCAGTTTCCTGTTAATGCACTTGGTGGCAGGAGATGATAGCCCAAGTACTTGGGTTCCTGCCACCCACATAGGAGATGGAGATGGAGTTCCTGGATTTGGCCTAAACTAGCCCTGGTTGTTGCAGGCATTTGGGGAATGAACTAACAGATGGAATCTCCCTACTCCCTTTTCCCATCTCCATCAGTCTCCCTTCCAAATAAATAATACATCCTTTTATATTTTTTGTAAATAGGCTATGTTGTTAAAAGTAGGTTAAACCACTGGAGCACTAGCTCAAGTACTGGCTGCTCCACTTCCAGTCCAGCTTCCTGCTAATGCTCCTGGAATTCCGGCAGCAGAAGACTCAAGTGCTTGAGCCTCTGCCACATACGGGGAGACCCAGGTGGGGTTTGGGGCTTCTGCTTGGCCTGGCCCCTACCACTGCAGCCATCTGGGATAGAGATCAATCTTGATCTGTATCTCTCTCTCTGTCTCTGTTTGTAACTCTGCCTTTCAAGCAAACAAATAAATCTGTTTTTTTTTTTTTATTTTAATAAAAAAGGGCCATATGGTGATTTGAGAACATGAGCACATTTACTAAGGACTATCATAAGAGGATAGATATCAACTAATTGCCATCCATCTCAACTGAGAATAAAATATGGGCAAACATTAAATTTCAGGAATATTTTAAGATAAGAAATTTTAAAATTTCTGAGGTATAGAGTGTTAATGTCATGTCATGGAAAACACTTCTAGTTATCTGTAATTGCTAACATAGTTTTGGAACATTGAGTAAGTAGTAGTTCATGTTACTAAACTTTGGAGATCTCCTGCACTCAACACTTTAAAAAGTGAAGTTCTGTCATTTAGTAATTGACTTCAAAAATGAATAAACTGGAAATAAAACTAAGTTGAAATTTTTGCATTTGCTTCAAACAGGCAAGTGGAAATGGGTAACAACACTTAATTCATATGTCCTTTTAAATCACTCCTTTTCATAGTTCCATTAGGTATTTTATATTTCTCCACATAAATATTGAGCATGAATAGGTTAAAGGTGTTTGAGACAGCTGTGTTTCCCATTTAAAAGCATGTTCATTTACATTGATATTGGATTGTACTAGACAAATAGGTGGTTATATTTCAGTTTATAAATACACAGTATGCTGTATACTGGAAGAGATAAGAATGTTTGTTAATCACTACAAATAAAACTGCTTCTGGGTAAGCGTATTTCTTAGAGTATGACACATGGCTTGTTTTCTAAATGAAAATGTGTGAATTAGCTTTCCTAAATTGATCAGCACTGAGAATGTTATCAGAAGTTTAAGTAGGAAGCCATTGAGCATGAGGAAATAAATATCCTAAAGAGCAGATTTTTTTTAAAAAAGATTCATTTTATTTATTTGAAAGGCAGAATTACAGAAGAGATCATCCATCTGCTGGTTCACTTCCCCAAAGGCTGCAATGGCTGGGGCTAGACCAAACAGATGCCAGGAGCTTCATCTGGGTCTTCCACATGGGTGAAGGGGCCTAAGTACTTGAGCCATCTTCTGCTGCTTTCCCAGGTACATTATTAGCAAAGAGCTGGATCAGAAGTGAAGCAGCTGGGACTTGAACCCACACCAAAATGGGATGCCAGCTTTGCAGGTGGCTGGCTAATCCACTGCACCACAACATCAGCCTCAAGAACAGATTTCTTATCATTATTTGAAAGACAGAGTTACAGAGAGAGGTAGAGACACAGAGAGAGAGGTCTTCCCTGCGCTGGTTCACTCCCCAGATGGCCGCAACAGCCAGAGTGCACCAATCCGAAGCCAGGAGCTTCTTCCGGGTCTCCCACGTGGGGTGCAGGGACCCAAGGACTTGGGACATCTTCTGCTGCTTTCCCAGGCCATAGCAGAGAGCTGGAATGGAAGAGGAGCAGCTGGGACTAGAACCGGAACCCACATGGGATGCTGGCACTTCGGGCCAGGGCTTTAACCTGCTGTGCCACAGTCCCAGCCCCAACAGATTTTTAATATTAGTGATGGTATATTTATTTTTGAAATTTGAGGAAACTTGAATATTTTAACAATAAAATAGGCATCTTTATAAGTTAAAAAGTATATATGTTTGGAAATTGGTTTGGGCTATTTTTCCCCTTTAGAAAAAAAATTAGAAAACAATAAAGAAGACTGCAAAATCAACCATAATTCCACTACCCAGAGAGACTACTGTTGACTTTTTAAAAACACTGTATAGGTGCTGACTCTGTGGCTTAGCAGATAAAGCCACCTCTTGGAGTAGCGGCATCCCATATGGGTACCGGTTCGAGTCCCTGCTGCTCCACTCCCTACTGTGACCTGGGAAAACAGTGGAAGATGGCTCAAGTCCTTGGGCCCCGGCACCTGTGTGGGAGACTCAGCATAAGTTTTTTGTCTACTGGCTTCAGATCTGCCCAGCTCTGGCCATTGTGGCCAGTTGGGGAATGAACTAGCAGATAGAAGATCTCTTTCTCTCTGTGCCTCTGTCTCTCGGTAACTCTGCCTTTCGAATAAATCCATCTTAAAAAAAAAATACATAAATCTTTTTAAAAACTCTATAAGACATATACTTGGTCATGCTATTCACATATAGAATGTGGATTTTTAAAGAATAAAATGAGGCTGGCGCCACGGCTCACTAGGCTAATCCTCCGCCTGCGGCACCGGCACCCTGGGTTCTGGCGCCGGAATCCGTCCCGGTTGCTTTTCTTCCAGTCCAGCTCTCTGCTGTGGCCCAGGAAGGCAGTGGAGGATGGCCCAGGTGCTTGGGCCCTGCACCTGCATGGGAGACCAGGAGGAAGCACCTGGCTCCTGGGTTTGGATCAGTGCTGCATGCTGGCTGCAGCGCACCAGCCATGGAAGCCATTTGCGGGGTGAACCAACGGAAAAGGAAGACCTTTCTCTCTGTCTCTCTTTCACTGTCTAACTCTGCCTGTGAAAGAAAGAAAAAGAAAGAAAGAAAGAAAGGAAGGAAGGAAGGAAGGAAGGAAGGAAGGAAGGAAGGAAGGAAGGAAGGAAGGAAGGAAGGAAGGAAGAGGAGAGAGGGAGGGAGGGAGGGAGGAGATTATAATTTAATTCTGTAACCTGCCTTTATCCTCACATGATCATATACTGTGATCATATTTCTCGGGGACACAGGTCATTGTTTTTAATGTCTGCATGGTATTTCACTGTGTTCTTAATATAACTGTACACTCACTGATTAATATAACTGTACACTCACTGATCAACATTGGGTTTTTCCCCCAGTTTTTGATGCTTTAAAGAAATCTATAATTATTGCCATTTTGTGTATATGTGCTTACATTTATTCTGAACAATTAGTGATATCTTTTTTCTATGAAGTCAGATAATTTTAAGGCTTTGTAGGCCAGATAGTCACTGTCACAACTACTCAGCTGTGCTATTCTGGCTCTAAAAGCTGCTTTAGACAATGAGCATAGCTGTTTTCTAATAAAACTTCCTTAAAAACAGCTCACAGACTGTAGTTTGCTAAATGCTATTGATTTAAGTAAATCCTTAGTCACAGATTATGCAGAAATAAGAGTATTGATACATATTTCAAAACTGCATCCCAGTTAGAATAAGGCCTGTAGCTTATCATATTGTACCAATATATTTGTTTTGTTTTTATTTGAAAGGCAGAGTTACAGAGAGAGGTCTGTCTGCTGTCTCCCAGTTTACTCCACAAATGGCTGCAACAGCCTGGGCTGGGCCAGGCTGAAGCCAAGAGCCAGGAGCTGCTTCAGGGTCTCCTACATGGGTGCAGGGCCCCAGGCACTAGGCCCATCCTCTACTGCTTTTCCAGGTGCATTAGCAGGGAGCTGCATCAGAAGTAGAGAAGCTGTGACTTGAACTGATGGCCATATGAATTGCTGGTGGCAAGACAGCTTTTATCCACTATGCCACAATGCTGGCCCCCAGGTTAATTTTTTTTTTTACTTTGATAATTGTGGTTGATAATTGATAATATTGTGGTTATAAGGGAATGTCCTCATTAAGCAATATACACGTAAGTGGCCAGCACTGTGGGGTAGCGAGTAAAGCTGCCATCTGTAGTACCGGCGTCCCATATGGGCACTGGCTCTAGACCAGGCTGCTTCACTTCCGATCCAGCTCCCTGCTAATGAACAGCAGAAGATGGCCCAAGTGCTTGGGCCCCTGCATCCACATGGGAGACCCAGATGAAGTTTCTGGCTCCTGGCTTTGATCTGGCCCAACCCTGGCTGTTGGCGGCCGTCTAGGGAGTGAACCAGTGGATGGAAGACATTCATTCATTCTCTCTCTCTCTCTTTCTTTCTTTCTTTCTTTCTGCCTCTCTCATAAGTATTTAGGGTTAAGAGGCATCATATTTGCAACTTATTTTCAAATGACTCAGGAAAACAACCAGAGAGAAGGAAACAGATGTGACAAAACATTAACAATTGGGAAATCTAGGCTCAGGACAAATGTAAATATTTTGTTAATTTTTGAAAATTTTCTGTGAGTTTCAAATTATTTCAAGATAAAAAGCTATTTAAAAAAAAAAAAAATCAAATACAACTATCTGTCCCTGAGGCCCTCTTCCTTCCTTAGTAAATCATCCTGAAGAAGTACCGTGAAAGGATAGTAAGCTTAGGTCTGACCTGATGATTCAGAGTAGGAGGTATTTTTATTTAAAAGGAATTAAAAGGACAAGTGTTTTAATTGTTTCCATAGCAACCTTAGCCTTTGTACACTTTTCTGAGCTTTTTATTTTACTGTGATGGTTGTATAAAATTCAGATTCATTTTAAATCAGAAGATTTAATGGAGACTTCAGTCAGATTGAAAAAGGAGAAAAGAAACCAAAGTATATTGCAGGTAATTGTTCAGGTGTAATTATTTTCCTAACAGCCTTTTGAACCTGAGCAGAGGATCATTTCTATTCTTTAGATCTCATAGACTACTTGGATTTGGATAATGGAGTTTACTTTATCAGCATATTTCTGCGTCTTTGTTGTCTGTTAGATGAGGGGACCAGTGGATGCAGTCCTAATTCACTACACTTGCTTTAGAGGCCAGGCTGTCAGATGGCCAAGCTGGCCTTCAGCTTTGAAGCTTGAAGGGCACCCCTGCCCACACACTGTGTGTTCACCAAGTAAGAAGTCGTCCCGAGGGGGCATAACAGAAGTTCCAGGCTGTGTTAGACATTTTTGCCTGTAGTTTGATTTAGTATTGACAGTCCAGTGTGGTAGAGAATTTTAGTATCCCTTTTGTCAGATAAGTCCCATAGGGGTTAAATTCCTTGCCTGAAGTCACAAAACTAGTAAAAGTTAAGGCCAGAATTCAAACCCAACTCTTAAGTATAAAGCTATCCCAGACAACACTGCAATTTTTCTTCAGAGAATTTGGAATCTGCCATGGTTCTTAGGAGGGGCTGATTTCAGTGATTTTTTTTTTTTTTAGCTATCCTTTAAGAGTTAATCACTGAAAATATAGGCATTATACTGACAAAGAAATGTTTACATGTAGAATCTGCATGACAGAATTTAGAATTTCTTTCCTGTACTATTCAAGTCTGCCCATTTGAGAAATTATAGAAATCTGCCCTCTTAAGAATTTGTGTGTGTGTGTGTGTGTATAAAATCATATCTTTGTCATCATTGAGGGGATGTTAAAATTTACTTCTGTAATAGCACTACTCCTCAGTTGAAAAATTTTGTTGTTTTTTTTGTGTGGACTTACAAGCTTAAAACTGTTCTGATTTATAACTTTATGAGTTAGTTAAATTTCATGACTGGTCATGGAAAAGTTCTGTGGGAGTTGATAGTATATTATTATGCCAGGAGATAAAAGCAAGACATTCGCCATATGTCTGTTTCAAAGAATTACACTTTCTATGAAAAAGATGATCATGTGCATCCAAGGTGTGAATCCTCTTGGCTGATAAGAGTTCATTTCAAAGAAGACAGCTAATACGAAGGTACTTCAAAGTTCATAGGAAAATGGAATTATAAGATAAGTTTATTTTAGTGCAAAAAATGTTTGAAATCAATGCATAGGTTTTTCAGCTTGCATTATTTTCCATGAACCTTTTGAAGATCCCTCATAAATAGTCTCTCCATTTTTCCATTAGAGTGATGGAACTGAGTGAAAGATGATTGAGGATTTAGCAAGATTCTTAGAAGCAGGGAGCTTAGTTTCTAAAGTAGTTGATGGTTCTATGAAATATTTTAGTATGCATTTTCCATTACTGTTAAAACTGCCAGTGCTGCCGGTGCTGCGGCTCACTAGGCTAATCCTCCACCTGCAGCGCCGGCACACCGGGTTCTGGTCCCAGTTGGGGCACCGGATTCTGTCCCGGTTGCTCCTCTGTGCTCCTCACAGCTCTCTGCTGTGGCCCAGGAAGGCAGTGGAGGATGGCCCAAGTGCTTGGGCCCTGCACCCACATGGGAGACCAGGAGGAAGCACCTGGCTCCTGCCAGCGGATCAGCGTAGCTCCAGCCATAGTGGCCATTTGAGGAGTGAACCAATGGAAGGAAGACCTTTCTCTCTGTCTCTCTCTCTCTAACTCTGCCTGTCCAAAAAAAAAAAAAAAGAGAAAGAAAGAAACAAAAAACAAAAAACTGCCAGTGCTTAGAGGTAGATCAGATAGATATGAAAATGATCCTTCAGAGACTCAGTATTTTACCTTTTTCATTCTGTAACCTAGAAGTTGTTTTATTAACTTCTCAGAAGTTAATACCTTGCTGAAATATGCTTTATAAACAGAAATTGAGTGATAGTTTTTTTAACTATCCAGTTTTTTTTTTTAACTCAGTCGCTTCTAAATTGAGTTAAGTATCTCATTACTTTACACCCAAGTGATTTGTTTATGTGTGAGAGAGGGAGAGAGAGGATGAGGGGAGATGAAGAGAAGAAATACAAACAAGAACATATCCTTCTCATTGTGAATGTTTTCATAGTGCTAATGGAGTTAGTGAGGTCATCAGTTTTGTAATTTTTAAAAGTGATGGATGGTAGGCTAGAAATTTGTCGATAGAAAACCTTGTTGCTTTTAACTGGGATGGGCAGTAATCTGTTAGCCCCTAGGCTGGCAGTAATTTGTGCTCTAAAACCATAAACAAATTGACCTGACACCTGGTATTCAATGAAGTGACCAGAAAGTTAAATTTCTAGGGGCCAGTGCTGTGGCATAGCAGGTAAAGCCACCGCCTGCAATGCCGGCATCCGATATGTGCACCGGTTCAAGTCCCGGCTGCTCTACTTCCGATCCAGCTCTCTGCTGTGGCCTGGAAAAGCAATAGAAGATGGCCCAAGTGCTTGGGCCCCTGCACCCATGTAGGAGACCCATGCTCCTGGCTTCAGATTGGCACAGCTCCCGTCCTTGTGGCCAACTGAGGAGTGAACCAACCAATGGAAGATCTCTTTCTCTTCCTCCCTCCCTCCCTCTCTCTCTCTCTCTTTGCCTCTCCTTCTCTCTCTGTGTAACTCTGACTTTCAAGTAAGTAAATCTTTAAAAAAAAAAAAAAAGATAAAAAGTAAGTTACATTTCTAACACATTCAGTGCCAAGTATGCTGTACGTGGAAGTTCACCTTGTGAGTAGCTCAATATAAAAGTTTTCCTAATTGTAAATCTTGGCCTATCAATTTTCGTTCAAAGTTTGTAGAGAAATCTTATAATTTTTTTTGTCTTTTTTTTTTTTTTTTTGAGATTTATTTATTCGCTTAGAGAGAGAGGTAGAGAGAGAGAAAGGTCTTCAATCCACTGGTTCACCCCGCAAATAGCTGTGAGCCAAGAGCTTCGTCTGGGTCTCCCATGTGAGTGCAGGGGCCCAAGGACTTGGGCATCTCCCACTGCTTTCCCAGGCACATGAGGCAACTGGATCAGAAGTAGAGCAGCCTGTCCTCAAACTGAGCCCATATGGGATGCGCGTGCTGCAGGCGCAGCTTAACCCGCTGAGCCGCATCACAGCCCTGAGAAATCTTACAACACTCTAATCATAAGTGCCAGAGCCCCTGATGATTAGAATTTAGTTACTAGGTCCCAAAAGCAAGCTAAGCAAAAGTGATATATGTGCCATTCGTCCCAGACAGTGATTTTTAGTCACTGACTTAGCCCATTTGGCCTGCGCTAACTAAATGCCTTAAACCAGGAGTCTCAGAAATTACAGAAGTTTATTTTTCACAGTTCTGGAGGCTGGGAAATATAAAACTGGTACCAGTAGAGTCCTTGTCTAATGAAGGCTCACTTCCTGGTTCATAGCTGCCATCTTTTCCCTATGAGGGCTCCATCAAGATCGAATCCCCCACGAAAAGCCTCATCCAGATACCACCACCTGAGGATTAGGACTTCAGTATATGAGCTGTGGAGAGAGGGTGAGGGCACACACACAAATAGTCTATAGCAGTCACTACTGGGTGTCCTTAGCATGTAGAATTTTGATTACTTTGCCAAAGTAGCTAGTTGTTCCATATTCTCATGAACATAATATCAGTATCCTGAATGTTTGCTTGGCATGACAAAATAGTTCTACTCTCAGGCATGTAGTTTCTAAAACTTTATAACTATAGGTCTACCCCTGCTTAGAAGGCTTACCAATCAGCCCTGAGACAAGAATAGCGCACTTTTCTGGAATAGTAAGAATTAAGAAGCCAGGAAAAATCCCTAGATGATGACTATTTTAAAACTGAGGGGAAAGCAGGTCAAGCTAGGGAACTGCTTTGACACTAAAAAGAGACCTGGAGGAAGTGATTTAACAGAAATGTTGGAGGCCGGCACTGCGGCATGGTGGGTAAAGTCGCCACTTGCAGTGCCAGCATCCCATATGGGCACTGGTTTGAGTCCTGGCTGCTCCACTTCCAATCCAGCTCTCTGCTATGGCCTGGGAAAGCGGTAGAAGATGGCCCAAGTCCTTGAGCCCCTGCACCTTTGTAGGAGACCCAAAAGAAGCTCCTGGCTCCTGGCTCCCCAGCCGTTGTGGCCATCTGGGGAGTGAACCAGTGGATGGAAGACCTCTGCCTCTCTGTAACTCTGCCTTTCAAATAAATAAAGAAATCTTTAAAAAGCAAGCAAACAAAAAGAATGTCCTTTCCTATGTTCTTTAAAAAAAAAAAACCAGAAACCTGGGGCTTCCCATAAAACCTATGCTCATACAGGTTCCTTGTCCATCTACAAAAACCAGGGTTACGGCTGAAAGAGCATGTGCTTCAGTTCTTTTAGAATGTAGGCAACAACTCACTGCACACAAATGCAACAGTAATTGCACAAGACAGGAGTCCTACAATGAGTTAAAAGTGCCCTTTCAAAAAATGTTTAATTGCTGGGGATTAAACAATGTGTGACTCCTTCAAGACTTCCCTCATCAGCCATGCTGTCATTTACATCTTTCATCACTGTACTTCTTAAAAAACAAAATTTTCTAGGACAATATCCTGTTGTTCTCAGATCATGGTGGCCCTGAAGTTTCCAGTCCCTGGCCACCTAGAAAGAATTGTGTTAAGTGAAATCTTTCTTCATTTAATTTTGTTTTCCTGGCCTTTTGATGGTAAGCTCAGAGCCTCGACGGTACAGGAAAAGGAAGGAAGAGAGAAGGGGAATTAAGTTTCTGTTTGCCCAGTAGGTGGAAAAAATAGTCCTTAGGCCTTAATTCTTGGATTGTGGCCTGGCAGGGCAGGCAACAAGGCCGGTCTGAGCTAGACCAGGAACTTAGAGCTAACACCTGTGCTGTAGAGGCCATACCTCTGACCTTTTACCATGTTGTCCATTATGTTTAGACCTTCAGAAGTAAAGTGTTCTATGTTTTCATAACTCCCAATTTGAGCATTCTCTTCAAATCACAAGTATCCTCACCATATTTTCTCAATTTGCAATTTCCCTGAGAAAAGCAGAGACTTTGTGAATATATTTTTAGGGTCTTGGCCTTCTTTTGGACATTTAATTTCAAGTAGAGGGCTTTAACTTTGTGAATAGGGAGAATGTAGTAGTAGCCGGTGAAACAGGAAGCACTTAAAAAAATTTTTAAATGTGTTTTGTCTATTTGAAAGACAGGGAGAGAGATCTTCCATCTGCTGGTTCACTCCCCAAATGCCAGCAACAGCTTGAGGATGGACCAGGCTGAAGCAAGGAGCTAGGAACCCAATCCAGGTTTCCCACATGGGTGACGTCACCTGTTACCTCCCAAGATGTGCACTAGCAGGAAGCTGAAGTTGGGAATAGGGCCAGAACTCAAACCCATGCCTGCAGTATAGAACGTGGGCAGCCCAAGTGTGTCTTAACCACTAAGCCAAATGCCCACCCCAGGAGAAGTCTTTAATGGCTATTTTTCACGTAATCTTTAGGAACTTTCTGTAAATGGTATGTTTTGTAGCCAGCAATCAAACATTGAAGCAATTTCACACACACTTTTAAGCTTTTGACTTGTTAGACTTGTCTTTTTAAGGGGAAAAAAAAACACACTTCTTATGCTTTTATTCGTGAAATTGGAGTTTTTTTTAAAGGCTTGAATGGATCGATGTGAATTAAATATTATTTGCATTTAAATTTCTTGTCACACTGCAGCATTAATTATCACATTCAGATGCTGCTTTTGCCACTTACTGTTATCAATTTTGGCCATCTTGGGCATGAACCTGGGGGTGAAATTTGTTCTTTGTCTTTTGAAAATGCTCAGTTGAGTGAACCAAAATCTGTCCCTCCATACAAAGACCCAACTTGTCGGAGTTGTGATTTTGAAGCTTCTTGAGATTTTCAAACGTATCATGCTTGCTGTCACCCTCGCCTGCAGCCACTCCTGCCATCTTGTGGATGTATTATCTCCTCCACTGACCTGGCAGACCCCTCCTACACTTCCTTCAAGTGTCAAATTTAGGTTTTAGGGGTACTCTGTCTGCTTTGTAAGTGTCAAGTCACTCAACAAGTGTTAACTGTATGCCTATACTAGGGCTAGGGCACTTCTCTGTGTTACTGGTTTCTATTCCCCCCAGATCCAGTGCTGAACATTTCAGGGAGTGAATCATTATTGCATTTTTTTCTGTTAACTGTTTTTCAAGGGTACCTTTGCAAAAGATTTTGTTAAGCATATCTGTGTTGGGTTAACATTAATGATTTTTCTGAAAATATTACCACCATTTCATTTGGAAGGCAGAGAATTATAAAACACTGTTGTTTCTGAAGATAGTGAACATCCTCTTTCATTGTAATACAATGAGAATTCTGGTATGATAGGTGTTGGTTTTGGTATGGGCTGGGAATGGTTATCTGCAATCAAAAGCCTGCTGTGAGGCAGGCATTAGCCTAGCCGTGAAGACCCGCACACACATCCCCCATTGGAATACCTGGTTTGATTCTGGCTCTGCCGCCTGACTCCAGCTTCTTGCCAAGGCAGACCAGGGCCGGGGGATGGGAGGCAGGTAATGATGGTTCAAGTAATTGGGTTCCTGTCTGCCTTCTGGCTTAGGTTCCAGCCATGGCCCAGCATTGCTGGCATTTAGGGAGTGAACCAGCTAATGGGGCTCACTGTGTACCTTGTCTCTCTTTCTGCCACACAAACAGACAAAAGCC
Organism: Oryctolagus cuniculus; assembly: GCF_051225735.1. Classification (NCBI taxonomy): domain Eukaryota; kingdom Metazoa; phylum Chordata; class Mammalia; order Lagomorpha; family Leporidae; genus Oryctolagus; species Oryctolagus cuniculus. The sequence continues at coordinate 13,058,920 of NC_142881.1, forward strand.
TGCTGTGAAGAGTTCAGCTTTCTACTGACATTGTACATACGCAAGCACTGATATTTTGTTTTATGTCATATTTCACCCTTCCTGTCCCACTATTCGATACCCCCCACCCCAAAAAAAAGCTGGGAAATAGTCCTCGTAATGTCTTTTTCAGAAACTTACTGGGTGAAAGCCTGTTCAAAGTATAGCTGCTCATAGCAGTTCAGTCTTTCACCTAATGATCTTTCCTGTTTTGGAGAGTTTGGGGCTTTTGTTCTGTTATAAACACATGTATTAGAGAATAGTTTGTAAAATAAAAGTTATATTGATGTGTTATTGAAATATGTTCTCTGTCCATTCTATAAAATTATGTGTGTTAGGAAGGCATTAAAAAATCAATATGTTTTCCCTCTCCCCGCCCCCTCACCCTGCGTGAAAACAAGGCATGCCAGCTGGGTCCAAGAAAGGCTAGATGGATGTCAGCGTGTGAGAGCTCTTAAAGCCTATCTTGATGTTACCAAATTGCTGTCTACAAGAGGGATGCACATAGAGCTAGACTTTTTTTTAACCCATGACTGACATTCTTGGTGAAGTTAAGTACAGGCTGTCCACAATGCTGTGTGTATTGACTCCAGTGATTCAACTCATGCAATTAGCAGACGTCTGCAATTCCAGATAATTGTTCAACTTGATTTTTTGTTTATTTTGAGTGCCATAGAAATAGTATTTCTACCCCCAGTAGAAATCTACTTCTTGGTTTCAACATAAATCAGGTCAGTTGATATAGGCTGAGCAACAAAGAGTATAACATACCTTTACAGTTTATTTGTAGCTTTCCAGTTTAATGTAACACTTTTGAGTTTAATGAAATATTGTACTGTGTTAATAGTCTCTAACACAGTGCCTGGTAGGTTAGAACCTGTTACAAAAAAAAACAGACACTCACTAAAATTTAGGCAAAAAAGGATACCAGAGTGTTTGCTGGACCCCAAGGGCATATGTTAGGGCCACTGTTCGTGTTGTTTGGATTAGGCTTTGCACAGCTTTAAGCACAAGTACAACCAGGCCTTAGAAACAAACTGGAAACAGAGACTAGAACATTGTCCGCTGGCTTCTCTCCCTGCTCTGAGCTGTTTGTGTGATTTGTTCTTCAAAGCATTCTCCACTTTCCAGTCCAGAAGAATACACAGATGGTCACAGCTACAAGTATAGTTATCCTAGTAAAGGAACCTCTAAATCAGAATTCCAAACTTCCAGAAAGGCAAGTCTGATTGGTCAAACTTGGATCTGGTATGTGCCATCTAATGCGTCAGGGCCGTGAAACCAGGTTAGATAAGCAAGACTGTCTGCCGCGGTCACGATGCAGGATTAGAGAGTTGTAGAGACAGTCCTGAAGCCGGGAGCACTTGGTAAATGTTGGTGTCTGTTTTATTAAGCATGTAGTCAGTATTTAATAAGTATTATTAATTTTATTTCTTTTTTTCTCTTATAAAATATAAATTATGCGACAAAGTATAGGTGTTAGAAACAGTTTGAAACAGCATTTACAACAAATTTATATTAACAGATTTGTAAACTTTATATGTATTTATACATATTTATACATTCACATTGTAGGATATTTTATTTTATGACCACAATATCTGGATCCTGTTCTCATCCATGAAGCACTGTTTTTCTACTAAAACAATGTTCTGTTACAAACAGGTGGGAGTTTTCACTTCCATTAAGTCTTGTTTGATAGAGATGATTGATCTCCTGATGGGCTTGTTGTCTACATCTTTTTGCTCTATCAATGCTACTATGACCTCGAATGAGTTTCTCCCACCCTGTCTTCTCCAGACCATTCACCCAAAGGCAGTCTTCACCTCCCCTGAATTTCCATTGCACCTTAAACATACATGTCTTGTGGCATATTTGTGCTTCCTTCTTGGAGTCTAGCTTAGACGCTGTAAAACAGTGCTAGCTAGTGTTCACATATTGACCAGGACACTTACAAGTCTCTGACAAAGATAGGATCCTTGTTGTTTCTTTCTTTCTTTTTTTTCTTTTTCTTTTTCTTTTTTTTTTTTTTAAGCACTATCAGGTTCCTGGTGTTTCTAAAACTTATATCACCACAGAGTTGACCTCGCAAGGTTTGGCCTGAAACTTTCAAGTTTCTTGTATGTAATCAGATCACTGTATGAAAGAGAAGTGTTGTAGCTTTATTTATTGTCTCCCATGCCACAAAAAATGTTGATTTTTTTGCTTGTGACAGTGAGGGAACTAGGTTTTCTTCATTCTCTAAAAGAAACAGAGAGCAGACTTTGACCATCTACAAAAATTTTATAAGAGAAGTTATATAGATGTTAACTTTTTCTGAATTGTAGCTTATTGTTAGGAATAAGGGAACACCCAGATTTTGTTGGTACTTCAGAACAGTTCATTGGCCTCCTAAAAGAAAGGAAAAGCTATTAGTGACTGTTGGAATTAACTGAGAGTCTTCTCCCATTTGTTTGTGTGTTTTTAATAAAAAGTTTATGATAGCAGCCTAAGGAACAATATATTGTTCCACATTTATTGTTTTCTTCACTCTGCTATAAGAAATTACATTTTGCTCTCCCTACTGCTCCTTTCCTCCTCCCTTCTTTTACTTTCACTTATACCCAGATATTATCTTTAGTTTTCTTTATAGAGGAAAGCTTCTGACAGGATTAAAACTTAGGATTTTGTGAAAAGTAGATATTTACCACCATCAGTATAATTTCTACTGTTTGGAAGTATATTACTTCAAGTGGATCTGAACTGGTTGTTTTCTTCTTGCTAAATGCTGACATTTCTGTCACTTTGTCTCTTCTAATAATACAGGCTTTTTCTTTAATATTTCATTTCTTTTTTTTTTATTTTTTATTTCAAAGGGATGTCCCATTTATTGGTTCACTTCCCAAATACCTACAAAACCCAGGACTGGACCAGGCAGAAGTCAAGAGTTGGAAACTTAATCTGGGTATTCTACACAGGTGGTAGAGACCCAGCTATTAGTATCACTTGCTGCCTCCTAAAGTGTTCACTACAAGGAAGCTGAAATGGAGAGGGGGACTGGGGCTGAAGTCCAGCACTCTGATACAGGATGGGGGAACTGGGACTGAAGTCCAGCACTCTGATACAGGATGGGGGAACTGGGACTGAAGTCCAGCACTCTGATACAGGATGGGGGAACTGGGACTGAAGTCCAGCACTCTGATACAGGATGGGGGGACTGGACTGAAGTCCAGCACTCTGATACAGGATGGGGGGACTGGGACTGAAGTCCAGCACTCTGGTGCAGGATGGGGGGACTGGGACTGAAGTCCAGCACTCTGATACAGGATGGGGGGACTGGACTGAAGTCCAGCACTCTGATACAGGATGGGGGGACTGGACTGAAGTCCAGCACTCTGGTACAGGATGGGGGGACTGGGACTGAAGTCCAGCACTCTGATACAGGATGGGGGGACTGGACTGAAGTCCAGCACTCTGCTCCAGGAGGCAGGTGTCCCAATCAGCAGCTTCACCGCTGCACCACTTACTGCCCCAAGACAGTTTCTTTATCATGTAGTTGTGAAATCATTTTAGGTCCTCAGTCTCGATCCTGTAAACTAATGTTTGAACGCTGCAGTCTGAAAATTAGATTTCTTTTTGCATCCCTGTTTTTCACTGATAGTCGTAAATCTTAGTAATAACATTAATAAATAGCCTTTTCCTAACTTTGCCTCTAAGCTGTATGTCCCCAATGTCCCAAAAATATTGTTTGTATTGTTTTTGTTGATGTTGTTTACCTAGAATCCAATGAAGATTCATGTGGTACTCTGCTTTGGGTTATGTCTCTTTAGTCTCTCTTTGTACTGTTTTTATTTATTTTATTTTTTTTTAATATAAAATAGTCCCTCTGCCTTTGTATGTGTGGGGAGGGGTTACAGAACAATTTCTTTCTAACCTCATTCCATCTACATTTGTTAACTGGCTTCTTTTTGGCAGTAGTGAGGTAGGAGGTAATGTAAAAGCTTCCTGCCAGCTGGGTGCCGATGTTGTGGCATAGCCAATAAAGCCACCACCTGTGGTGCACTATGCTATATGGGCACTGGTTTATGTCCTGGCTGCTCTACTTTTTGGCCAGCTTCCTGCTTATGACCTGGGAAAAGTGCTTGGGCTCCTGCCAGCCAGGTGGGAGATCTGAATGAAGCTACTGGCTTTGGTCCAGCCTTGCCCTGGCCATTGTAGCTATCTGGGGAGTGAACTAGCAGATGGGAGATTTCTCCTCCTCTTTGTGTCTCTCCCTCTCTCTCTCTCTAACTCTTGGCTTTTAAATAAATTAATGTCTTTTTTTAAATATATATAAATTAATGATGAATTATGAACTAATTACAGAAGTAATACTTACATAAATCCTACAATTAAAGTAAGAGCTATCCTGAAGAAAAAAAACCCTTTGTCTTAGTCTGTTTTCTACTGCTACAACAGAAAAGCAGCACTGGGTAATTATAAACAAGACAGGTTTATTTGACTGTTTGGAGAATGGGAAATCCAAGAATATAGGGCCAGCATTTGGCAGGCCCCTTTGTGTTTTGTTACCACATGGCAGAAGGGCAAGCAAGCACACATAAGATGCGGGGTAAGTAAACTCACTATGTTTTTTAAAAAAATTATTGGGGCCAGCATTGTGGCGTAACAGGTAAAGCCACCACCTGGGGCACCAGCATCCCATATGGACACCAGTTTGTGTCTCAGCTGCTCCATTTCAATCCAGCTCCCTGCTAATGGCCTCGGAAGAGCACTAGAAGATGGGCCAACTGCCACCCATGTGGGACCCAGACAGAGCTCCAGGCTCTTGGCTTTGACCTGGACCAGCCCCTGCCATTGTGGCCATTTGGGGAACGAACCAGCAGGTGGAAGAGCTGTCTCTCCTCTCCCCCCCCCCCTCCCCCTACCCCACTCCATCACTCTTTCAAACAAATAAAACATTTCTTTATTTTTTATTTTTTTTATTTTTATTTATTTATTTTTGACAGGCAGAGTGGACAGTGAGAGAGAGACAGAGAGAAAGGTCTTCCTTTGCCGTTGGTTCACCCTCCAATGGCCGCCACGGCCGGCGCACCATGCTGATCCAATGGCAGGAGCCAGGTACTTCTCCTGGTCTCCCATGGGGTGCAGGGGCCAAGCAACTGGGCCATCCTCCACTGCACTCCCTGGCCACAGCAGAGAGCTGGCCTGGAAGAGGGGCAACCGGGACTAGAACCCGGTGTGCTGGCGCCGCAAGGCGGAGGATTAGCCTAGTGAGCCGCGGCGCCGGCCAAAACATTTCTTTAAAAAAGAAAAGTAGAAGAAATAGTTTTAATTCCATTCCTCTTTTAAATTTGAAATTAATAATATTTACTAAAAGTCAATAGTAAAAATTAAGGGAAAAGGGAGAGAGTTTAGTATTTACCCTGATTAATTATACCTACTTAAAATCACTTTGCTTTCCATTTTGAATATTTATGAATTAAGAAACTAAATTACATGAATACCTACACTAACCTTAGTTTACTTCTCTTTTTTTATTTGTTTTAAAGATTTATGGGGGCCAGCGCCGTGGGTCACTTGGTTAATCCTCCACCTGCGGCACTGGTATCCCATATGGGCGCCGGGTTCTAGTCCCGGCTGCTCCTCTTCCAGTCCAGCTCTCTGCTGTGGCCCAGGAGGGCAGTGGAGGATGGCCCAAGTGCTTGGGTCTCTGCACCCACATGGGAGACCAGGAGGAAGCACCTGGCTCCTGGCTTTGGATTAGCACACAGCGCCGGCCGTAGCGGCCATTTGGGGAGCAAACCAACGGAAGGAAGACCTTTCTCTCTGTCTCTCTCTCTCACTGTCTACAACTCTGTCAAATAAATAAATAAATTTTTCTTAAAAAAAAGATTTATTTTATTTGAAAGGCAGAGTTGGAGTGGGGGGAGACAGAGAGATCTTCCATCTGTTGATTGACTCCCCAGAGGGCCTCAACAGGGCCAGAGCTAGGCCAGGCTGAAGCCAGGAGCAGCTTCTCGCCTCCCCTCCCCTCCTTTCCCCTTCTCTCCCCTCCCCTCCCATGTGGGTGCAGGAGCCCAAACACTTGGGCCATCTTCTGTTTTTCCAGGTGCATTAGCAGGGAACTGGATCAGAAAGTGGAGCAAACTGGTACCAATATGGGATGCTGGCACTGCAGGTGGCAGCTTAACCCACTGCACCCCACGCTGGTCTGCTTAATTCCCTCCCCTCCCCTCCCCTCCCCTCCCCTCCCCTCCCCTCCCCTCCCCTCCCCTCCCCTCCCCTCCCCTCCCCTCCCCTCCCCTCCCCTCCTCTCCTCTCTTCTCTTCTCTTCTCTTCTCTTCTCTTCTCTTCTCTTCTCTTCTCTTCTCTTCTCTTCTCTTCTTTCTCTCTCTCTCTCTCTCGTCTCCCATGAGGGTGCAGGTGCTTCCTCCTAGTCTCCCACATGAGTGCAGGGACCCAAGCACTTGGGCCATCCTCCACTGCCTTCCTGGGCCACAGCAGAGAGCTGGGCTGGAAGAGGAGCAACTGGGACTAGAACCCGGTGTCCATATGGGATGCTGGCGCCTCAGGTGGAGGATTAACCAAGTGAGCCAAGGCGCCCCCTCCCCCCCTTTTTTTTTTTTGAAGATTTATTTGAGAGTCAGAAAGAGGCAGGGAGAGACAGAGAGGTCTTTCATCCACTGGTTCATTCCCCAGATGGCCACAACAGCTGGGCCAATCTGAAGCCAGGAACCAGGAGCTTCTTCTAGGTCTCCTATGCTGTGCAGGTGCCCAAGCACTTAGGCTTTCCTCGGCTGCTTTCCCAGGCCATTAGCAGAGAGCGAGATGGAAGTGGAGCAACTGGGACTTGAACTGGTGCCCATGTGGGATGCCAGTGCCACAGGCAGAGGCTTAACCTACTATGCCACAGTGCCGACCCCTAGTTCACTTCTTGAACCCATCCCTCCAACTTTGATTCTACTTTAAGAGCAAAGACTAAATTACCAAAACACATTACAAGTGTTAATTTTTAAATGTTGCAGTACTCATATTCATACAGTGTAGGTTTTTACCCATTTGCTGTCCTTAGCATTTTGTAATTATTAAAGTTTGCATTCTAAATTTTCAGCTTTGGCACTCTCTAAGAAATATTTTTATATTCCTGGAATGTGTTCTTAAGGGCATTGGTAACAAAAACACTTTAATAGTATAAAGTGATTATTTACCATATAATAAGGCAAGATGGATGTTTGGGGAGTTTTAAACACAAATTGTGTGTTTTTTTCAGGGATTTTATAAATCTTCAGGTAATCCATAACTTGACCACATTTTCCATTTCTGGAGCATAATAAGATTAAGATTTTCATCATAAATAAAAAGAACTTTACAAAATGTATTAATACCCAAATTAAAGAACAAGTAAGTTATCTTTTATCAGCCAACATCATTAGGTAGGAAAATTGAATTTCTCACTAAGTGGTATTTATATTATAAAGCAACATAGACAGTGATGTATGTGGATATTAGCAGGGTTTTTTTGCAAAGTTCCTCATGACACACCCTTGAAGAACAGAAATAAGAAATGTGGGTAGGCAGGTAATACAATTAGAGCAATTTGTAATTGAACTCAGTAAACACCAATTGAATTCTTGTCATCTGAAGGGATGTGGTGTTCTAGCCTTTTTTTAAATCATCGATTTGAATGAAGACAGATAACATGGTTTATGCTTTTCTGAATTCACAAGTGATGTTAATCTGGGATATGTGTCTCTCATAAATTGGATGACAGATTTGTTTAGAAACAAAATTATCTTAATGAGTTAGTTAGAGCAGGGTGTCTCATTAACAGGGTAACATAATAAAGCACAATGTAAACTCTTTTCCTTTGCCTTCCCCCAAAAAGAAAATCCACAGTCATCCTGTAATATCTATAAGAAACCAGTTCCAGGACCCCCAGTGTATAACAAAAATCATGGGCACTCAGTTTTCTAATATAATGATATAGTATTTGCACATAACCTATATACATCCTTACATATTCTTAAAGTCATCTCTAAATTATTTTCAATACCTAATACAATGTGAATGCTATGTAAATACAAAATAGTGACAATATTCGGTACAGGTGCAGTTTTTGTTTCTAAATATTTTTGGTTGCTGGTTGGTTGAATCCACAGATAGAGAGCCTGTAGATACAGAGAATCAACCATACACCATAAAAAAGTGGAATTTCAAAGGCACACCTAAGACATATACTATTTATGTTATATTTGAGAAAAGCAAGATTCAGAGTTGCATTCACAATATGATATTTACAGTGTGAGGTCTGAGTCAGTTCTCAGTTTGCTAACATGTATCTTGCAAAATAAAAAGATGAACAGTTCCACCTAGTATGATTAGGAATATTTTTCATTTCACTTTTATCTCTTTTTTTAAGATTTATTTGAAAGGCAGAGTTAGGGAGAGGCAGAGGCAGAGAGAGAGGTCTTCCATCTGCTGGTTCACTCCCCAGATGGCCACAACAGCTGGAGCCAGGCCAAAACAAAACCAAGAGCCAGGAGCTTCCTCTGGGTCTCCCACACAAGTATAGGGGCCCAAGGATTTGGGCCATCTTCTACTGCTTTCCCAGGCCATAACAGAGAGCCGAATGGGAAGTGGAACAGCTGGGATTCAAGTCGGTGCCCACATGGGATGCCAGCACTGCAGGCAGTGGCTTTACCCACTACAACACAGTGTCAGCCATCACCTTTCCTTTTATTTACAAACTTTATACAATGGTCATGGATTGGACACATTGAAGACAAAGTGTTGTTTATTTGTGTTTTCTGTTTTGGGGTGTTTTTTGGGGGGATAACTTAAATGTATAGTATGGGAGTATGTTAATTCATATCGTTAGAACAGTGATTTCTGGGTTGACAGTTGTGGCAGTGATAAAGCCAATGCTGCAGTGCCAGCAGCCCACACCAGAGCACTGTGCGAGTGCTGCACTTCTGATCCAGCTCCTAGCTAACGCACGTGGGAAGCAGCAGGAGATGGCCTGAGCACTGGGCCCCTACCACCCATGTGGGAGACTAAGATGGAGTTCCTGGCTCCTGGCTTTAGCCTGGTCCAGCCCTGACTGTTGTGGCTATTTATCAGTGGATAGAAGATTACTCTCTGTCACTCTGCCTTTTAAACAGATAAATAAAATATCTTTTAAAAAATCCTTCTTCCCTCCTTTATGTCTCCATAATAATAGTCACTGTGGTACAACAATCAGCAGCAAGAATGGAGCCTTCTCAGGATGGAACTATTTTCTCCACTACTATGAATGTATTAAGTCAGTTTTCATTTCTTTTCATCTTTATCAAAGGTTGAATTAATAAAAGGAAACTTACAAAGTGTTGGACTTACGCTTCGTCTCGTCCAGTCAACTGATGGGTATGCTGGACACGTCATAATTGAAACGGTGGCCCCAAACTCGCCTGCTGCTATTGCAGATCTTCAGCGGGGAGATCGACTTATTGCTATTGGAGGTAATTACACTAATATGCAATGTATTTTACAGTGAAATTAGGATGAAAATAGGAAGTTTTTACTCCCTTCCTTATTCTAATAATCACTTTTTTATTTTGCTTGCAAAGTTATAAAAAAAAAGTAAGTTTATTATAAATAAAAATCTGAAGGAAGCCTAAAAATGTGTTTAAAACATATTTGCCATTTTAGTCCTAAGGTATAAATCTTTAAATTTCTTCATCTTTAGGCCATTTTTTTGTAATCTTTCTAATTCTCCTTCCTTTCCCACCTTCTACACCTGTATTTATTTTTTGTTAAATGTAAAAGACAAATCAACAGTAACGTTTCTGCATTACTACCATGAGCCTAAATTGTAACTCTTACCTTATCACTTGAATTAAATAATGAACAGAGAGGATACAGCTGAACTGTCCTGTGGCCCCATATTGTCTGAATGGCCAGCATTTGTTAATTGCTGTTATTCAGAGTTCAGCCCTGATCATTAGTGGAAAATATGTCACCTGCATGTCTCCTGTCAACTGAATTGTTAACAACAACAAGAAAAATTCCCTGTTGATTGGTTGTTTGCTTGGATGTGTACAGCTGAGCAGCAGGACTCATATACACAGCAGTAGGGGGAAAGTCCAAGCTTTTTCAGGCCCTTAAATAGCTGACCAACCAATTCTAGGCTTGTCAAGAGATTTCTTGAACATGTGGTTGGTCACAGTTTATATTTTATGTACAGTGTGGCATGTTTTTTCACAGCCAAGACAATAAGACAGTTCACAAATCAGCAGTTTTCCTAGTTATATGTTCAAGAAACTCTGTCTTTGATTCAAATCCATCATGAAAATGATTTAGTTGCCCACATAAGTCAACATTGTCATATGGAAATCTTTCTGATCATGGCATCAGCAGCGCTTCCCACACTTTGATGTAAATACCAGTCATCCAGACTTGGTGTTAAAATGTGTATCTGATTTAGCAGACCAACAGGGCCCAAGATCTGCGCTTCTATCAAACTTCCAGATGCTGCTGCTACAGCCCCATGGATGCACCACAAGGGCATAAGAGAAACCTCATCCATCACATAGTTGTCTTAGTTATTCTCCCCCAGCTAAAACTACAGTTCAGTGTCAAGTTTATATATTCACATATAACCTATTTTGATTTTACCAAAAAGATAAAATTTTTTTTTTATATCTTGTTTTAGGGTTTTGTTTTCAGTTTCGTAAGTAGTAAATATCATCAGAAGTAAACAGAGGCAGGCATTTGGCCATTTTAACTTGGTTAAAATGCTGTTTGGAACACCTGCATCTCACACTGGAGTGCCTTTCCCACTAATGAGCACCCGAGAGGCAGCAGTAATGGCCCAAGTACCTAGGTCTCTGCTGCTCACACGGGAGATTTGGATTGAGTCCTGGCTCATGGCGTCAACCCAGTCCAGCACCAGCTGTTGCTTTTCAAAGAAATAAAATTAGAAATGAATAAATCCAAGCAATATAAATATATGCAGAACCAAAAGCCAGAAGTTATCCCTTTACATATAACATTTGTAAAAGTGTATTGAAATTAGGAACTATATGTTGTACATAATATGTAGATTGTTAAGAAACTTGAGACTTAACAGAAGAACTTTATTATGTCTCTCTTTTGGCTTTTTTTTCTACACAGAATTACTTCTCCTGCCCCAACCCCAGGAAACAAACTGAAATCCTATAGTGTTTGTTTTTTTTGTTGTTGTTGTTTTTTGGTTTTTTTTGTTTGTTTGTTTGTTTTTTTGACAGGCAGAGTGGACAGTGAGAGAGAGAGACAGAGAGAAAGGTCTTCCTTTGCCGTTGGTTCACCCTCCAATGGCCGCTGCAGCCGGTGCACCGCGCTGATCTGATGGCAGGAGCCAGGTACTTCTCCTGGTCTCCCATGGGGTGCAGGGCCTAGGTACTTGGGCCATCCTCCACTGCACTCCCTGGCCACAGCAGAGAGCTGGCCTGGAAGAGGGGCAACTGGGACAGAATCCGGCGCCCCGACTGGGACTAGAACCCGGTGTGCTGGCGCCGCAAGGCGGAGGATTAACCTAGTGAGCCACGGCACTGGCCCCTATAGTGTATTTTTATAATTTTTTTATAGTAGTCTTTTAGTGTTACTAACTTTGTCCCATATCAAGCAGCATTTTTTAAAAATTTTATAGCTATAATTGACTTATTTATATAAATATGCAGTAGTTCTAAAAATATTTAATAGTGGATTGGTGATAGTTAAAATAAGATTGGCAAAATGTTATATATGAAGCTCAAGGGTGTTTCCTAAGTTTTGGGGTATGTTTGAAATATTCCAAAAGAAAATTCCAGTTTGGATGACTCAGTGCTGAGCGGTATAGTGGCCATCTGTACAAAGCACCCAGCGGTTGGGGAAGAGATGAGATGAGGGCAGATGTGAAGTCACACACCAAAAAAATGGATTTAGGTTGAGTCGAAATTTTTGCTTACTACAGACTATTAGGTGGATTCTTTTTTAATTTATGCATGCCAAACTACAGTTTTGCTGGGACACTGTGTTTCAAGGGAAGTAATAGTAGGTTAAGCTAGAAAAATCATGAAGAACCATGGTAGGAAGCTCTGGATTTCAGGGTGATCAAGTCTGGAGGCTGAAGGTTACTGAGCTGAAGCTTTAGAAAACCTGCAGCATGACGCTTGTGATTCCAGAAGGTCTGAGCAGGGGCTGGCAGTTAAGAACTGTTTGTTACTGTACTTGAGGCCAGCGCTGAGGAGGATCTGACGAGGGAAGGGAAATGGACTGGAAGCCCAAGGTGCAGTTGACAACTAAATGGCTATAGGGACAGCTATCTCCAGGATTCCACTTGGGTTAACTGGAGAGTGGCAGGTTGATTCATAGTGGTGAGGGCAGAAGGATGAGATGGTCTAAAAGGGGTTTAACTGTGCTGAAGATGTGGTACCAAAGAAACTTCTAGGTGGTGATAGCCAGTGTTAGTTGGGAAGACTGGGCTAGAGTGAAGAGGAAGGGAAACAACCAAAGACAAATTGATAGTTTTTGAAATTATTGGAGTGGACATAATTACTTTAGCAAAAAGGCTAAGGAAACTAATGGTAGGAAAACCTTGGTACTGTTTTTTATAAAAAGCAGGTGTAAGTGGGTAAAAAGAAACCACAGGAAAAATGATTAGAATCAATTTAGTACAGCATCATGGAAACAAAGGGAAAGGGAAGGTCTTAAGAAAGAAAGAAAAAAATGAGTGAGGATAATTGAGGAAATCCAGAGGGAGATGGGAAAATAGGATCCACAGTACCGATAAAGGGATACTTCTTCCTCTGAAAGAAGATAACACTAACTTCATTGGCAAAGAGAAGAGGTGGTTTCCTGTTCATCTTTTTGGTAAATAAGGTGGCATCATCTGTAGAATGAAAGTATGGCAGGGGGTTTTGGGGGAACAGGACAAGTTGGAAGCGGGTGCTTTGGAGGCTCAGTTGTTTAGAGACAATTCAAAAAATGAGCACTGAATGTCTAGCATGGCTTGATGCTGGATCCAAGTGGTAAGCTGAGGAGCAGGAAAGGGAGATGGTGAGACTAGCAAAGCTGCCAAAAAGGCAGGAATAGAGTAGAAGAGGAGAGGGCTCAACAAATCGAAACATCATGTAATCTTGGACTTAGGCCGCGTAGAAGAGTAGGTGGCATCAGAGCAACAGGACCATGAAAAGAAAGAAGGAATCACTGGGCTGGGAAATTACCTAAAAATACCCACTTAGCAGACCAGATTATAAGAGTTTAAAAAAAAAAAAATAGGAGACTGGTCAGAGATGAACTGAAAGTGGATCTTGGATGTGGAAAGTTTTCCAAGCTATGAAAGTTGAAAGCCTCATCTTCCCCAAGCAACTGCAGTGGGAGAGCATTCCAACTTGAGTAACTTTAAAGCAGTTTATCCCTTAGCGTTCTTTTTGGTCCTGGAAAAGATGAGTTTGATGTGCAGGGCTGAAAAGAATCTGTGAAACAGTCCACTATTCATAGAGGAGTATTTTACTGTATTTATTTCAAGCTTTAGTCTTCATTTGACTCATTTGTCACATAGCTTGTCATCACTAGAATATTGGGCACTTCCCCTCAATGGGAGTCTGGTTTCAGCATTAGTGGAATCCTTTCCAGTGGGTCTCCCTCTGCTCACCTCTTCAGCTCACACTGAGAAATCTGTTGTCTGTAACCCCAGAGGGGATCAAAGCAGTTAGGAGCTCAGCAGCTTGGAACTGTCAGAGGAACTGTGTTACATCTGGTTCTAAACGGTTGACATTTCCAGGGTAGCAGTGTGCCCAGCTTTGCAAATCAGTCATCCAAAAGCCAAATAAAAAATTTTTGGTGTTTCCCTGTTTCTTCTCCATTAGTTCAATAACCATGAGGTAATGACATTTATATTCAACAATTGTAGGCAATTTTATTGCAATAATCTACATGAATTCCCTTTAAATGTCTTAAAACAGGTGTGAAAATAACATCGACACTGCAAGTGTTGAAGCTCATCAAGCAGGCTGGTGACCGAGTCCTGGTGTACTATGAAAGGCCTGTTGGCCAGAGTAATGCAGGCGCAGTGCTGCAAGAGAACTTTGGCCAGCTGGAAGAAAACTTCCTGTCAAGCACGTGTCAACCGAATTATGAAGAGGAAGCCCCTGGATTGGCAATAGATGCTGAAAACAGAGACCTGGATTCTGAATTTGAAGACTTGGCAGGTGATGTCAGAACACAAAGTGAGTTCAAAGATGAGGCACAGTCATTGAGTCATAGTCCCAAACGCACTCCAACAACGCTTTCTATTAAACCCCTTGGAGCTATATCACCAGTTTTAAACCGTAAGTTAGTTGCAGGAAGTCACCCACTACCACCAAAAATCCCACCCAAAGAAGGAAAACCCTCAACTCTAAAAACTTTTGAGGTAACAGATCCAGCGCAAGTGTCAAAACCTACCCAAGGATCCACTGTCAAACCACCTGTGCCACCAAGACCCCAAGTGAAAGTTCCCTTGCCGTCTGCTGATGCCCCAAATCAGGCAGAACCAGATGTTCCTGTTGACAAGCTAGAGAAGGCGCTGCCCCCCGCTGCTGCAGACAGAGCTGCTGAAAAGCAAGCAAAAGCTGTGGAACACGGAGAAGATGCCACTGTACCCAAGCCAGCTGCAGCAAAGCAAGAAGTGGCGAAAGAATTTGCTTCAGAAAGTTCCTGCCCTACCAAGGAGAGTTCGGATGATCGTCAGACATGGGAATCGTCAGAAATTCTTTATCGTAATAAGCTGGGAAAATGGACAAGAACCAGAGCATCCTGTTTGTTTGACATAGAAGCCTGCCACAGATACTTAAACGTTGCATTGTGGTGCAAGGATCCTTTCAAGTTGGGGGGTCTCATCTGTTTAGGACACATTAGTTTAAAACTTGAAGAGGTGGCTTTAGGATGCCTAGCTACATCAAACATGGAATACCTTTCAAAGTTCAGACTGGAAGCCCCCTCCCCTAAGGCTATTGTCACTAGAACTGCACTACGCAATCTGAGTGTGCAAAAGGGATTCAATGACAAATTCTGCTTTGGTGACATTACTATTCACTTCAAATATCTGAAGGAAGGAGAACCAGACCACCATATAGTTCCTAACATAGAAAAAGAAAAAGAACTGCATTTGGTGGAAGAAGTTTCTGCTCTCCCTAAAGAAGAGCACCTTACTGGGCAGATGGGTTTCACAGAAAATAAACACAATTTCCAGGATACCCAGTTCCAGAACCCAACTTGGTGCGATTACTGTAAGAAAAAAGTCTGGACTAAAGCTGCTTCCCAGTGTATGTTCTGTGCGTATGTTTGCCATAAAAAATGTCAAGAAAAGTGTCTGGCCGAGACTCCTCTTTGCGGAGCAACTGACAGGCGAATAGACCGGACCCTGAAAAACCTCAGGCTGGACGGACAGGAACCCCTTGTCGGCCTGCCTCGTGTTGATGCAGAAGCTAACAAGTCAGTCAATAGAACAACAGGTCTAACCAGACACATCATCAATACTAGCTCACGTCTGTTAAATTTGCGTCAAGTCTCTAAAACTCGCCTTTCTGAACCAGGAACTGATCTTGCAGAACCTTCACCAAAACACACACCCAATACATCAGACAATGAAGGCAGTGACACAGAGGTCTGTGGTCCAAACAGTCCTTCCAAACGGGGAAGCAGTGCAGGCATCAAGTTAGTGAGAAAGGAAGGCGGGCTGGATGACAGCGTTTTCATTGCAGTCAAGGAAATCGGCCGGGACCTGTACCGGGGCTTGCCCACAGAGGAGAGGGTCCAGAAACTGGAGTTCATGTTGGATAAACTGCAGAATGAAATTGATCAGGAGTTGGAACACAATAATTCCCTTGTTAGAGAAGAAAAAGAGACAACTGATACAAGGAAAAAATCCCTTCTTTCTGCTGCTTTAGCTAAATCAGGTGAAAGACTCCAAGCTCTCACCCTTCTTATGATCCACTACAGAGCAGGCATTGAAGATATCGAAACTTTAGAAAGCCTGTCTTTAGACCAGCACTCCAAAAAAGCAAGCAAGTACACAGATGATGCAGAAGAGGACCTTGATAACGAAATAAGCCAGCTAATAGACGCGCAGCCTTTCAGCAGCATATCAGATGACTTGTTTGGCCCCTCTGAGTCTGTGTAACACAAAAGCTGCTTCAACTTTTAAATGACTGGGGGAAGGTCGCATCTCAAGTACTCAGCTACAACCACGTTAAACTCCTCTTACAATGCACTCTGGCCTGCTTCTCTAGAGTTACTTGTGTAAGAACAAGAATGAAAAAGGTTGTTTTCCTGCAAAAACATGACCAGCTCACTAAATTGGTGGTTTCGGGTTGCATTTATAGCTATGCTTTTTTGGGTTTATACTGGGAATTCATTTTTACTAATTTATTTTTACCTTTTTCTAATTGTGTAATTATGTAATAAGCTAACTTTCCATGTTTGTGTATGTGTGATGCCTCGCTGTATTCTCCTTCCTTTTAGTTTTTGAATTAGTTTTAGGTAGGATACTGTCTAGTCTTGAAACCTTTCATTTCCATCACAGGCTTGCTGCATGCCCGGAGTGACAGTAGCAGTCATGAAAGGACTCATTGTTTTGTGTTAGGAAGTTTATCATCCCGATAGACCTGAGATTTTGTTATTTGGGGGTTCAGGAGGGTGGTTTCTGTTTTGCCAAATGTAACATAAAAGCAGATGCACAGCTTTAGTCTGTTATGCTGATTTAGTAAAAACAAATTACATATATTGCTTTCTATGCTTTGTGAAATTTTTTTCTAAAGTTTTTGTGCAGCTAAAGTAAAAATAAGTGATTACTTTGAAGAGCTTGCACTGAAAAAACAACATATAATTGGGAATTACAGAATGTAGTTGGTCAATAATTTTGTAGGATAACAAATTTTAATTACTGAAAAGCAGTAACCAGTAGGATTTTGAAATATCTTTCAAAATGTTGACGCTTTCCTTTTAAGTGGAAGTTTTAAATACTCATGATGATTTTTTTCATCTTCAGTTCTCCCATAGGAAATAAAGCATGTACAAGGATATTTCAAGTTTCAGAGGACTGTTCTTAAAATGACTGTTAAGTTTTGGCTGGTTTTGTTTTAAAACATGTTCATGCAGGAGTGTGTTGTGAAGAATCATGCAAAATATATTTTTTGCTTCATCTGGCATCTTACAGGCTTAAAGAAATGGTGATCATTCTGAATACCACTGTAACTCAGACTGCTAAGTTAAATAAAAATGGACCACACAGACACACAGGAATTGGGACCAGTTCTCTGAAGTGAGGATGTACTCCGATATTCCATCTTGGGGGTTCCAGTAACACATGAGTGAGGAAAACATGCAAGCTTGGGCCTGTTACGTACTCTGAAAGATTGTGTTTTTCCCTTTTGTAGGTAACTGCTGCGATAGTTAATATGTAGTGAAACTGACAGGAATTTAGTGGGACAGCTTTTATAGCTGGCAAAAAAAAAAGTATAGTATACTATTAAAAATTGTGACTCAGGTTTTTAGTCCAGGATGCCAAGAGTTTAAGTTCAAGGGCTTCCATTAAAGAACTGTTTGACCATAGGCAAATCACAAAAAGGCCCCGTGTTGCAGCTCCCCGTCTCTAAAGTAGGAAAGATGAACCACATCACAGGATTATGAGGAAAACAGCGGTGTAGCCACAGAAGTGCTTTGAATAGTACAGGACCGTACACATCAAAGGTCTCGCTTAACAGAGAATGTTTTTGCGGGTAGAAAAGTTATTACTCCACTTAAAACCAATAGCTAATGGTCACTCCTGTTGTTTAAGTGAAATATTAGGACACTAAATACTTTTCTTGGCTAAGTTTATAACAAAAATATATCTGTATGCCCCTCTTTCTGTTGTTTATTTAAGCATGCTTGCATTTTAAGAGGACACTGCTATGGAAGATGACACACCGAATTCTCTGAACGCTAAAATGTTGTTTCAGTATGCTTACTCAATCTACCTGATGTATAACCATGTTTCGTCTTGTAAACAGTAACCTACCATTGACAGCCTGGGAAGTGGGGTGTCTGTAAGTGGCTGGTGTTTATGGATTAAACCATGGAAGTGTAGTGATACCCAAGCATACTGCTGAAACTGCTGCATTTGAAAGAGCTGTAGAAATAATGTTAACACTTGGTTTCACCTAAGAATCTTCTCATTTTAAAAGTATTTAACTCTGTAGAACCCCAGTTACGGAAAGCTCAGTAATGCTGCTAATGACATTGGTAAAGTATATCTTCAATGTAGTGCAATATTTTATATCTACTGGAAGAGGCAGTGGCGGCATCACAGTTGTACCTTAGTGCAAGGGGGGAACACTCCAAACAGCCTAGAGTATAGTAAGATGTATGGCTTCAATGAAAACAGTTGTATTATATTACATTACCGATGTAATCTTGCTGCCATGCTATGTTATCAATAGCTAAGAAATAATAAAGCCTATTGCAGAAAACAAGAAATCTTCATTTGACAACATCTAAAAAAGGTAACTGTTGTATCGCCGTGGAATACAGTGCATACAGATTCCACTTTTGCTAAACAAAATAACTGTTTTGCAAACTGCCTATAGGCATTAAAATTTAACTGTTTAACCTGTGAAATATCAGATTTGTGGGACTGCCTGTGCTATATATATTAGTAATTAGTCTATTTAAAGTACATACTTTGATATTTAGATGAAATATTAGACATACTGAGCAAAATTAACATTATTTTAAAATCATTAAATGCTACATTTCTTAATATCAAGCCTTATATTCAACATGGGAACTTGTTGAAATACTGTGGATATTTTGGGTGCTACTGTCAAACTCAAAATTTAACTATATTTAAATTTTTTGAAAGGCAGTTTGAAACTAGTTGGCCCTGAGATTTTAATAAAGAATAAAATCTGAAGTGTTTGGAAATGGGCCTCTGGCCTAGCAAGTTGAGACATAGTATCCCATATCAGAGTACCCGGATTTGAATCCTCCCAATTCAACTCCCTGTTACTGTACACCCTGGGAGGCAGCAGGTGGTGGCTCAAGTGCTTAGGTCCTTGCCACTGACTTGGGAGACCTACGTTGAGTTCTGGGCTCCAGGTTTCAGCCTGGCCCAGCTGCAGCTGTTGGAAACATTTAGGGAAACAGTACATGGGAACACTCGTTCTTTCTCTCCCTCTCAAGACAATATATTTAAGTGATTTTAAGTTTATTCACTTTTAGGGGACTTAGAAATTCTAAGTTAACATAACAGCTTTACCAGCAACAAAATAAGATTCCCCTAATCCTTTTTGAGTTGTGGATCCCTTTTATTAGCCGATTAAAGCTCACAAACTGAGCTACAAAAGCTAAAAGCCATTCAAAACGTCCCAAATTCCACAGGTTTTAGAGAATGTATAGGCATCTGGGGGCCCCAAGTTAAGCTGTTATGTCAGTTGGCTGGACATCATATGTTCAGTTACCAGGACAACCACAGAAATTTAGAGATGCAAGGATAATTTGCTGCTCCCCCTCCCACATTAATGTGGGTAGTTCCACAATTATAGAAAGCCAAAAATGACTTCAAACTAACCTGGAATTGCTCTTACCTGATGCTCACAAGCATAACAGAACATTACCCACGTCAAAACAATATCATGTATTTTATTCCAACAGCAATATTTGGTTTATAAAGGAATACAAATAGGCATGGTACGGTGTTGAGAATATTTATTAAGTAAACCATAAAACATGATTTGGACAGATAACACTTAGGAGTCAGTAGAAATGGTTGAATATTCTTTTAAGATGTTTCTCTATTACCAGGCACCAACCACCACCACCAAAAAAAAAACTTTTCAAACAAATGTTTGGAGAACTGTGTTTTGTTCTGTAGCTGTAATCAAAAAAAGAAAACCCTCTACAGTCTGGCTAGCCCAGAACATTCAAGACCTTGTCATTTTTTCCCCTCATATAGAACATATCCCTTGCTCACAAAGCAGTTCTGTAAAATGCATAGCTCCTGCCAGATCAGTAGCAGGCCAGCTTTCGCCAGCCTCACAAGCTGAGGCCTTAAGGGCAAAAATAAAACAGGAAGAAACTATGTGGTACTGGTGGCAAGGAGGGCCACAAACTCCAAGAGAACCAGTGCTGAAGGCTGTCCCCCTGTGGAAATAGCACTGCTCCTGCCTTTTTTTTTTTAGTCACATAAGAGTTCCTCCCCGCCAGAGCCATCTCCCAAAAGGGCACACGTGTGTGAACTGCCCAATGTCAATTAGCAGGAAGCATGGTTGCATGAAGCTGCTTGGAAACCAGGCTTCAAATTGTCACAAGCCCCCCAGAAAAGGTTCACAAAGCAAAGGGAAGTCTTAGCCGCTTCACCCTAGAGAACAAGTAGTTTGCTGAGTCTCTTCTAAAATTGTTTGCTCCTCGATGTCCAGGTGAACACAAGCACAACTCAGCTTAATAAAACCGACATTAGGCGAACTTTTGATTACAGAACTGCTGAATTAAGTATTATACTGGAGATGTATTCCACGCTTTTTCACTCTCCAATCATACAGAACAATGAGACTGGCAATTATTCACTAACTGTATTTGCTGTTCACAGAAAAGGCACATCAATGCTATCATGCTTAGAAAAACTACAGGACACAGCACACTAGATGACATGGGGCACATTTTTAGATGTTTGCTTTTTCTTTTCTTTCTGGGAAAGGGGATGTGTTCTGACCACCCTACGTTTGTCTCTTCTCCTAAAGTGATTCAGGACATAAACAATTTCATTCCTTTACCTTCTTTTAAAATTTGTTTTTACACTAAAGATAAGAACAACTTTCAGGAGTCTGGAAAGAAATAGTTTCCGACAACCCCAAATTAACAGATCCCTAGAAAACACTTGGATGATCTAGAAACAATCTGATTTCTCCCATCACAGCAGCTTTTTAAGTTTGCTTTTCTAAAACTTGAACTTGGTGTTGATAAACTATACCATGCTTGAGTATAGCTGACGGTGTAAGGTACACTTTGAATTTTCTTTTATCTCATAAAAAAGTACATCTTAACAGGAAAGCTAGTTCATAACTGAATGCGTGGGTGCTTTTCTCTGTTTCCAGAATCCTGTTTTTCCCTTGTGGCTTTAACGTTTACCACCAACCACATGAAAAGTCAACATAATTGACAGCCATCTCTTTCCAGGCAGGTAATGACATAGGAAATCTATGCCAGCTGAGATTTATGGATAAATCCAATAGATGGCTGATTCAAGTCTTTGTCCTCTGTACTTAACTAGCTTCTAACGAATATATGGATGGTAATTACACGTCAAATTAGCAACACTCATTCAGTGTCACTATGTAACTTAACGCTGTCTTACTCGATTCTGTTTTTCAGACTTCTACTTTCTCATTGTCGGAAAAGTCTCAGTGTATGCTTTAAACACTCGTCACCAATATTCAGAAAAAATATAAGATTTTTTTTGCCCAAGTGTTTGTGAATGTAAGTTAAAAAATACTTGATTTGGATTCAAATATTTATAGATTTACATATTTCGTGAAAATATATTGTATAATATTTAATAAAATCAAATACTTAAAATAAAGTTTCAACACTATTTATACAAACCCTTAGAAAAGCTTTTTCTTTATAAGGCTATTGGCAATCAATCATAACCATGGAAAAGAAATAATAACCTTTGGTTGGTTTACTCTCTCGCCAGGGATGCATGGCATGACTAAGATGGTTCTGGACGAGTCAGGTCACGGGAGACACTTTTATACAATTAAACACTTGGAGTATGTGAGTCTCAGTCACTTTCGGATTCTTCCTCCTCACCGAGTGGATAAGACTGGATGTTACTCTGAGTGTACATCTTTGTTTTAATGGGGCAGTTGTGATCCATGAGAATAGCCTACAAGAAAGCAAAGTACAAGTGTGTTAATTTCGTGTTTTGTAAAAGGTAAGCTGGATTTTTACCTGTTGGTAAGGATTACTGGTTTGAAAGCTCTGTACTGTTACTTGCTGTTAACCAGTCATTTGGAGGAATCAGCAGGTGCCTGGCCTAGAAGACCTGGAGTTCACTCAGTGGCAATTCCAGCCAACAGGAGACTGTAGAAGCGGTCTCGGTGCGGCTTTAGTTACGCCTCTCCGGGACCGCGAGTCCGCGCTTGAACCCAGCCTAGGAAGCACGGCTGAGAGGGCCGAGTTTAAAAGGAGTTAAACCTAGAAGTCTGCAGCTGGAGTAGGGATCCTGGAAGCAATCCAGTCCAGTGTCTTTGCATCCTTCGGGGAGCGCCCTCTCCGGAAGAGGGGACACTCAGGTTAGAGACGCACCCGAGGCTAGGCTGCAGTCTCCGTTCTCTGGACGCACGGGTCGGGTTCTCACACCAGCTGTCTACTCAGACTCCCCTGAAATAGTTTAAGACCTTGTCACCATGGCCCCTGAGACCTTTTCCTAAACATTCCAGGGCTTTCACCTTCTCACAAATTCTGATTTAAAAAAAAAAATTCCTCTTGTGATGGAAAGTCACGCCGTCGTCTGCTGTTCCTGAAAAGACAAAACAGAGACTGGGGGCTAAAACGTGATGCTTGAAACACTCGGGGGCTTTATTCTTCCTAGATGTGCAGAGAACCAAGCTCGAGTCTAACAGCAGACACCACGCATGCCAGGACCACACTGAGCATTCTAGACGCAATCCGGCAACTTCAGAGTAACCCTGTGGTGGGCTGAGGACACAGGCACAGAACAGGTAAAGAATATGACCAAGGGGTGTACAGTTGGCCCCCAGTATGCATGGAGGACCGGTCCGTGGCCCCCAGCAGATGTCCAAATCCACGGACGCCCATGTTCCTTATATGAAACAGCAGTATTTATATAAAACACACACATTCTCCTGTGGATTTTAAATCATCTCTGGATTATGTCTAGTACTTAAATGTTATGTAAACAGTTGTTAAACTGTATTACTTAGGGAATAATGACCAAAAAATCTGATTGTTCTGCATAGACCAGTGGGTTTGTTTTCCTGAATGTTTTCTAGCCGTGGTTGGTTGAGCCAATGGACGCAGAACCCGTGGATACGGAGGGCTGACTGTGCCGCAAGAATGGGGCACGCAGGAGCCTGTGGAGCCTCGTGGCACAGTCCACTCCTGCACAACTCCACGGGAGCCCGAGTGCTGTGGCTGGCAGTGGGGTGCTGCGTACGGCTCGAGCGAATTCTCTTCCTCATCAGGTGTGTCTTCCTGGGGTTTGCCCACTATGAACTATTCCCCCAGAACCCTTTCATGCAGTTGTCAAGTCTACACAGATTAAAACGTTCCTGACGTTGGCCTATCACAACCTTTCTTGGTGTCTTAGCTATTACCCCCAGCTCTTATCCTGCAGACTTGACATGACTCCACTCCGTGCTTAACCCACTTACTTCCCAAGAGATTCTCAAATGACCCGTCTGTGTGACACGTGAAGACAAGGACTCCCTTGATCCCCTGCGCCAGCTCAGACTTAGCTTCAAATAACTCTGTCTTCTGCTTTCCAAGTGCATGGATACATGTATCTAACACAGAGCTCAGTTTCTAAAAATTAGGCAGCAGACACTGGACACAGAACCCTTCTCCCTGTGTGACATAAAGCCTTGGCCCCTGACAGCTCAATGTCTCACCTCCCCAGATGAGTGAGTCTCAAATATGCCCAAGGATCACTCTAGCCAGGGAGGATGGAGCAGGCTAAAAATGAAAGTCCAGGTCCACTCATGTGTAGCGTTGAGAAACACATGAAGTGGGTGCCTTGGAAAAAATAGCCATTGCTCTAGCTCACAAGGGCCTCTCTTTGCTTGGTCCCCCCCCCACCTTAGACCTGACTGCACATATGTGTCATCTTTTGAAGGACGCGGAGGTCCAGGGCCTGGCACATCTATGGACTTTGAATAAAACGCTGCACTGGGGGGGGGGGGGGGGCACTGGGTACAGTGGTCCAGTCACTGTTTCAGATGCCTGCATTGCTCATCAGAGTTCCGGTTGGAGTCCTGGCTACTCTGCTTCCAATCCAGCTTCCTGCCAACGCGCACCCTGAAAGGCAGCAGATGGTGCCCAAATACTTGGGTCCCTGCTACCCATGTGGGAGAACCAGATGGAGATCTGGGCTCCTGGTCCAGCCTTGGCTGTTGCAGCCATCTGGGGAGCAAACCAGCAGATGGAAGACCTCTCTGTCTCTCTCTCCCTCCCTCTTATCTCTAACTCTGTCTCTTAAATAAATCTTTAAAAAATGGACCAGTAGTGGTATTTGTTACATTACATATGATCAAGCCAGGTAGCGTGCAGTCAGCATGAACTCGTGTGTGTGAGTCAAGGGCTTAAGGAACACAGAGTGGCCCGACAGCCAGGCAGGTAATTTAAAGCAACACTCCACGCTCTGCTGTAGGGAGAAAGGTGTGTGCCCTCTACGACGAGAGAATGCAAAGGAAGGGAGTTTGTTGGATTTGAAGCAGAGCCTAGTTACAGAGAGCCGAGTTCTGCCCCCACCAGGTGCCTAGCTCACGTCTGACTCGGGGCAGAATCAATGGCAAACGCATGACTGCACCAAGTGAAATGCAAAAGCAAAAACGTTCAAAAGTAAGAATTCCAGGCTTTGAGACTTGGAAAGGCACCAGGGGTTCATACTGGACAAATGTCACTCTCTTGCACATACCTAGAGAAAACAGTGGTTTTGCATCTGCTGCATACATGCCCTGCAAAGGGACAAGTTCCTTTAAGTGGATTATAACATGCAAAGCACACTGGCTCTCCTTAGCCTCTAGTCAGCCAATCCTGGCCAGCCTGTAGCATCCAGAAAGCAGAGTTGGTGATGGGAGGGCCTTTGCCATTCTCAAACCACCTGCTTTCCCTTCTGGGTACCAATTAGAAACTTCCAAGAGTAAGTCAGACTCAGAAAAGTAATTCAACCTGGAAAAAATCCTCACCAAACACAGCTACTCTCAGCTGGGCATTTGGACAGCGAAGGGCTACCGTGTGACCGACTACAACTGGCACGCAGTTCTCCAATGACAGTGTTGACATTTTTTACACTTGCTGACAACAGTTCTTTCTCCACCAATCCAAATAACTCATTATAGAAGAAACAGAAATCAAGTAAACCAAGCAGAAGAAATGTGCGCGCTCATAAAACAGTTCACGATTCTATGACTTGTGATCCGTGAACCCTTTCAATACAGAGCCGCTTAAGTCCAAACCCCTTATGATCAAGATGCTGTCTAATGAGACAATTACTTGCTGAGGGCTGAACGCCTCCTTACTCAGTCCACCTGCACCTGGTGACCGCCGGCCCCCGAACACCAGCGCTCAGCCCTGCCGGGTTTGCTCAAGTGCACAGTGATGGATTCTTCCTCCCCCAGAGCACACTGCTGCGCCGCCCGCATGGCCCCTGATCATTAGGGTCCGTCGGCCTCGTCCGCTTACTCCCCGTTCTGCGTGCACAATGAGCACACAGCGGCCATGGCTTCCCCCCTCAAATGCTGCCATTACGGCAGTCAAATGGCCAACATAATATCTCAAATGTGGACAGGAAGATCATACTTCAAGTTTTTAACGATTGGCTAGGTACTTGAGACATTTTACAATGAAAGTTGGCTTTCACTGTAGTTCTTATTGTTTTGCCTTCAAGATTGTCTCGTCCACTTCCTTTGGCTTTCTAAGACGAGCTAAAGAACTGGCTTAAATGGGGACAGAGGAGCTCCTGAGGCCTGCCTTCTGCCATTCTGAGAACATGGCGGTGAAACTCACCCTGACTTCACCCTTTACGCCCGCTGCCTCAGATAAGCTGTCACACAGAGACACAGAGACACACACACACACACACACACACAGAGCAGCGGCAGCTTCTAACATCTGCTGCCACGGCAAGGCACCCCTGCTCAGCAGTCCTGGGTCTGCATCGCAAAAGGAAACTCTCGCACAAAGTGCAGAAGAAAGGGAGAAAATTCGGGTTTCTCTGGCCTGACGCTGTTGGGTAAAAGAATGAAGAATGGAGCGAGGGTGGAAATACATTTACTGAGCCAGTTTCCCAAGCAGTTTGTTGCGATCTCAGCTTTCAAAACCCTCACGACAACCCGTAAGGTAGATGCTACCATTTCCCCACTGGATGCAAAGCAAAAGGAAACAGAATCCCATAGCCCCTGCCTGGTAGGGCCGATTCAGTTCCCAAGAGCCCTCAACAGTCTCCCGGGTGACAGAAGCAGCTGCTAGCCATTTGAAAGGTTGAAATTAACCTTCATGTAGCCTTAATCAAATCGTTATAGAAGCACAGAATGACTGTGTTCCACTGTTGTGCCAGGAACTTCCTGACCCCCATTCGGACAAGCTACTGTGCTAGTCAGCCAAACAAAGATGGATTGGGAATTTATACGACCAGCCTGGAAAAGAATTAAGTCCCTTAAGACAGGGCTCAGAAAATGCCACAGTTGCTCAGGGCCAGGGACGCATCGAGGGAGGGAGGGAGGGGGCGTCTATGTTTTTCCCCAGCTCCTTCCACTCTCCAGGAGCCCAACAGGCCCTGGGTAGCTCAAAGTTCTGCGGTTAAATCCTGAATGATGCAGGGCACGAGGCCAGTGCCCAGCGCGTGGTGCATTCTTTACCTGTGCTGCGTGGGTGAATGACTAACAAATGCCCTAGACGAACATCCGCAGTCACCTAACTTCAGGGCCTGTAAATTCACTTTTGGAGAAAACCATCAAAGGGCATCATAACACACTCAGTGCAGCCGTTAGAATCTCTGATACATTTCCACAAAAGCACCCCCAGTGAAGCTCACATCCATTCAGAAACAGTTCCTGCTCCCCCTTGCAGCTGGCACGTGCCTGGTAGCATCCGACATTTCAGACAGCAGCAACATGGCCGATCATCATGGATGACCAGAAACTAAGTTTCTCCTTGCTGGGTAAGGTAAACTTAAAACGACTCAAGACTCCAAGTAGAGACAACAGCCATGCACCTGTTCAGAGGGACACCTTCCCTCTTGTCCCTGGTGATGCTTCTGCTCATGAAGTTATGACCTCAACAGCTGTAGGGAGACTCACATGTGTACCCCAACCATCTACACTATGATTTCCCACTTCTAAAAGCCTGAGCCCATTACCGGAATCCTACATACAGTACAGACCAAAACGTCAACTCTCACAGAAGGCTGTAAGGGTTAAGAGAAAAGCAAACAGCACCACAAACGGCTGATCTTGGGAGTTAGTCCAGGAGGCAGGAAATGGATGTCCACCATTCACCAGAACCATAGGAACTGAACTATGCCGGGTTTCTATCTGGTTGATGAAAGAGCTATATGGCTGCTAATTTATACAATCATTTCACTCTTCAAGTTTAAGTGTGAAAGTAGTTAAATAAAGTAGGGGCCGGCACCATGGCACAGCAGGTTAAAGCCCTGGCCTGAAGCACCCAATTGGGCACTGGTTCTAGTCCTGGCTGCTCCACTTCTAATCTAGCTCTCTGCTGTGGCCTGGGAAAGCAGTGGAGGATGGCCCAAGTGCTTGGGCCCCTGCACCCACGTGGGAGACCAGGAGGAAGCTCCTGGCTCCTGATCAGCACAGCTCCGGCCGTTGCAGCTAATTGGGGAGTGGACCAGTGGACAGAAGACCTCTCTCTCTGTCTCTACCTCTAACTCTTTCAAATAAATAAATAAAATAAATCAAAAATAAAGTAACTTCCCCATGTGGTACAAACTAAAAAACTCATTATTTAGGTTTGGAGGCTTTTGCCCCAAAGGAGCAAAAACACATTTCAGAGTTAAACTAGGAGGAAATAACTATGAGGGATTACCCAGAAGACCATGCGAAAACAAGAAGTGCTTCATTGCACCCTACATTTTTCTTACCATTTTTTCCTCCTTGGCAGGTGGGCTCCGGAGAAAGAAGCAGAGAGGAGCAAAAAGAATGTCAATGATCCCGATGATCGTCATGAGCCAGGGAAACCCAATTGCCTTTGCGATGGCCCCGCCGGCCGACGGACCTTTCAGGGACAGAGAATTAGACAAAGCCGTCTCCAGGCGTCTTGGAGATACAAGGGTGCAAAGACTCAATCACTTTCGTAAGCATTTTCTGCTCTGCACCGAGGTAAAAGGTTCTTTGAAAAGCCCGTGCCCTTACCTATCGCGTATCCCATACAGAAAGCCACGTCCGCAATGGCATACACGCTCCCGTAGACAGACACATGCCGCAGGTCCACGAGGTAGCCCATGATGGGCATCATTGACGAGTCCACCATCCCTGGGGACAGGCAGGGGGCAGTGTACAGAAACCGGACAGTCACCCCACCGCCCTGAACTCAGTGCCCCACCGGCTCTTGCGCTGTGCCACCCTCCCTGCCGAGCCTCGTGGCACAGCCCAACAGCACAGCTCTCCCCCAGCACACATGGCCGAAAACTGCGCGGGAACTCCAGGGTCCCCAAGTCCTTGCTGGGCCTCCGAGTGCTTGCTCTGCCCCTTGCCTCCCCATCCACACTGGGCCTCACACGGAGACCGGAGGGGTTACGAAGGTGGAGAATGCACAGAGGTACCCAGCGGAGTCTTGCAGACTGGAACTCGGAGAGGTCGGTTCCTTTAGTTACCTAAGAACCACCACCACAACCAGCGGTTCTGTCACCCGGTTCTTGACGGGTCTGCGACAAGCAGCAAAGACAAAGTGCATGCCTTCAGAGTTCTGGGTTCAAATCCCAGAACTGGGCTGTGTGGGTGTGGTCATGCCCAGCTCTGTAAACATCAGTTTCTCCACCTATAAAATGGGTTGCTAACGACCGGCTACAATGACAATGAGCTAAGATCCCCGAGTCCACCGAGCAGGGAACTCAAATGATAGCACCCTCAGCTGTACGGCGGCAGTGGCCTTCACTCCAGTGGTGTTTGCTCACTGTCTCATGCATGCAAGGTGCTGGGACAGGTATGCAAAACTAATGTGAGAGTTGGGCATCAGGCAGAGCTGAAAAATCAACTACAGCGGGGACGGATGCTATGACAACACTGTAAGAACAGACAAGGGTACTTCAAAAAGTTCATGGAGGGGCCGGCGCTGTGGCGTGGTGGGTAAGGCCGCCACCTGCAGTGCCAGCATCCCATGTGGGTGCCGATTCTAGCCCCAGCTGCTCCACTTCCAATCCAGCTCTCTGCTGTGGCCTGGGAAAGCAGGGGAAGATGGCCCAAGTGCTTGGGTCCCTGCACCCGTGCGGGAGACCTGGAAGAAGCTCCTGGCTCCTGGCTTCAGATTGGCCCTGGTCTGGCCATTGCGGCCATTTGGGGAGTGAACCAGCAGATAGAAGACCTCCCCCCCCCCGCCGTCTCTCTCCCTCTCCGTCTCTCTCCTTCTCTGTCTCTCTCCCTCTCTGTAACCCTTTCAAATAAATAAATAAGTCTTTAAAAAAAAAGTTCATGGAAATTGTATATTATGAAAAAAACAGACTTCAAAATTTCTTTGCACCAAAATCAACTTCTCCTTTAACTCCACTTTCCACCAACTTTTTAAAGTTCCTTCACACCTACTACCTGAGCCTGACCTCGCCGGGGGTCAGAAAGACTCAGGTCATTCTTTCTGTTGTGCCACTCAAAGATCAGCCCCGGCCTCGATGGGGGACGGATTCTGCACTTACTTGTATCATGACAGTGGGTAAGGATAACAAACAGAAGTATACTCTTCACAACACGAACAAGGGTTTTTCCTCACGTATTCATTGCTGTCCCTAACAATACAGAGACCCAGCTGCTTTGCCTGTGAAAACCCCTACCGCACAGATGGCCATGATTATCAGCTTGCTTCCCCTGTTCCAACCCTACAAGAAGTACTGGTCTTTTCCCTCAGCCTCACCCGGGAAGGCCTGCTCACAGACGGGAGCCAGGCAGATGTGCCCTGGGGAAGGGCCTCCTTCCACTGTCCAAGCACACAGCATTGGAGAGCTGGCTTTGTTCCTGTCAATATCGGGCTTTTTGCATGCTGGTTTTCAGGAAATAACCAGCTAGGACGCGGACGATGTAAGGATGAGGTGGAGCCAAGCTGCCCTCAGCCGCTTTGAGCCCCTGCACACTGAGGCGGAATACCTAACAGCTGATCAAAGGGAGAGGAGATCTTTCCTGGCGCAAGAGTAGTTGCAAACGGAGGCACAGGCCCACGTGACTTACCAATAGCAAAACCAACTCCAAAGTTGGGAGCTATGAGCCCGTAAATGTTTTTTGCAAAAGGAATCTGTAAGAGGAAAATCCGTGTTAGTGTCAGATATCAAGATATCCAACTCAAAATCGTCTTGAAAATGTTTTCTCTGCGTGGTGTGCCTGTTCCCTTCCGAGGGAACGGGAGGAGAAAGGATGGGGTCTGGGGAGACCATCGAAGCTAGAAACAGGTTCCATGACTACCAGGAAGAGCAGCCAGTGCCACAAGTGGCGATCAGCACAGTCCACGCTCAGGCCTTGACACGGACAGAAGGCCACCTCTGGCGTGGACACTGGCCATTGGTAGAAAATGTCCTATTCTAGAAAACCATGGTGCTGTTTCAGGCTCATTGTCCTGAGGTGTTTCAAGCACTGCAATGTTTAAGGTGATGGAGGTGGAGGAGCCGTGGCCAACTGCAAGCAAAGTAAGCAAACATTTTAAATGACCTTGGACAGAATGAAAATACACCACTTGGAGAGTTCTTGTCCAAAAAAATGTTGAAGATAAGAAAGTTGTAACAAACGGCTTTATAATGTGGCTTGGTGATTCTTGTCCGAATGGTCAAGTCACAGACTTGTCACAAACGTTTGTCAAGTGCCATTGTTTACTCACACACAAAATGCTGACTCCAACGACGATCATCCCCACGAGCGCGCAGAGCCACCTGTCGGGAGAAGAGGCACCATCAGGACACGCGCACTCGGCCTCTTCGCCAGCCCAGATCGTCAAAGGCAAGCGAGCAGCGGCCCCGAGCAGCCACGGCAGGAGAACCGAGCAGCGCTCTGAAGCAGCACGCGACCGACAGGATGAGCGAGGTTTCCATCTTACCTCCCCATCTTGTGTGCAAGGATCCCAAAAATATTGGTTCCAATGAGATAAGAGATGCTGGCTGGCAAGAAAGCAATGCCTGGAAATTTATGAAAAGGACACCTTATCAGTGCTGACATCAGTCCCAGGGTAGAAAACTAATAACCACAGACACCACGGCGCTGATGAGAGCCGCTGACACGGCGCCCCAGGGCCCGCACCCGGGCAGCTAATATCCGGTGGCGGCCGGCTTCCGTCTGGACCCCACGGGGCTTATCGGTCTCACAAGCAGCAGCTGCGACACTCCAGAAATGAAAAGCACCCCGCCATCGCCGCTCTATCACACTCCATCTCGGCCTGGCGGGGGCGGACGTGGGGACCACCAGGGCAGCGCCTGCCGCCACTTTCCCTCGGCCCACCTGCAGCGCGGCCTCGCACAGTGTCCGGTCCCTTCTCTTTGTGATTTCATGTGACAGAGGTCAGACATCATGACAAGAATTAGGGAAAAGGGGGGAGGTTAGCCAGAAGGACGAAGTTGAAGTTACCCCAAACCCCAGCCTTCAGATCACCACCAGTGATTTTCCTGTCCGAGTTCATACATGTTTCTAGATATATGTGCACAGGATTCTTTTTTCAAAAAAAAAATAGGTTTTTACTATACTTTCTGTTCTACATCCTGATTCCTTTTCTATAGCTTTATCGATCTCTTTTCATGGAAAAACCATACATTATGCAGCCAGTTTGCGTGGCGAAGTCATATGTGTCCAACATTTTCACGCTGGCAGTGGGTGGCCTTGAACGTGCCCTCTGCTGGGGGATTTGTCCACACCGCTCCCTCTGGTCCCCAAACCGTATTAGGACAATCTTGACAGACAGCTCTTCAAGCTTTTTCTACAAACTGGATGTACATTTGATTCCAAGCCTTGGACCACAGTGGTAAAGTCGCTTTGTTCTCAAACTTATGACTGTGGAAATCGCGTAGGCATGTGGAAATCAGGTAGGCGGTCGGCCAGTGCCTGCTGCCTGAGCACACAGCTGGCCGCAGGCCTTTCTGGTCCCGGGAGCTCACCAGCACAGAATGGACAAGTGTGACCTTGTCCCTTTAAGGGCAAAGCACTAAGGCGACCTAGCAAACCCAGAAACAGCGGAGCCTCCCAATGCAATAGGGACTTCAAAATGACAAGTGGCACGAACTAAATCACAAACCAAATCATTTCAGACACGGAGCTTCTGGGAAATAATAAAGAAGAATCTCATATTCCGGGAAGTCATTTCTTTCATGCTTATCAATACGCGGTGGCCAAATAATTGTTCAGCGTCATCTGACTCAGCAAACTTGCTCTGACAGCCACGTGCCCAACACAGCACTGGCCCGCAGCACAGACACAGCCAACGTGACTCTTGTCTTGTCACAGCATCTCCAAAGGAAAGAATCAGATGACCTTTGAACTGTGACTGGAACAGAACAAAAGGACAGATGCCCTGCTCTCGGGCCCCGGAGCCTACAGCTGGCAAAGTCCCCCCTCCCCGCCCCAGAAGACGCCATTGAAACCTGGCTTCACAAGGCACCTGGCGGACTCCCCACTCTAGAGAGGGTGTGGTTCTGGATGGTAAGAAATTGTGATGACCCCAATCTCAGGACAAGTGTCTCCAAGGCCCAGGCAGGCACAAACGAACCAAGCAAGCCAACCGTAGGAAAATTAACAGTGTGGCCCAAAGCACCCAGACGCCGTCTGATAAAGCAGCTGCCACTTCTGGCAAATGCTGGTAATTCAGTTTCATAAAACAGAAACCCCATGCAGGCCAACACGGCTCCAGCCAACCAGAACCTAATTCAGGGCGGAGCTCAGTCCCCGGGCAGCCCGTCTGGAGCCCTGGCACAGAAGTGGCTCCCAGAGAACCCGGCCTGAGATCCAGACCACCTGCTGGGTCCCGACTCTGGGAGCAGGGCCCCCGCCACAGCCCCAAACCAAGGCCTCGAGCAGGAATGCAGGTGCGCAGGACAGCTGCCGCTTCCCAGCATGCACCTGTGCAGTGCCCAGGGCCTAGCTGGGGCCCAGGAGCAGGGTGCGTGCTATTTTCCATGAACAGCCCGAGCTCTAGGACAGCAAACTCCACCTCCTGATTCTCAAGAAACAGCACCGATTAGAAGGCGTGTGGAGCAAGGCATCGGCTTCAGTGTGAGCTTGCTAGCCGGGGCTTAAGGGAGGTCACCCCACCCTCTCCAGCGCCCAAGGAACAGCCACCGCTCCCACCAAGAACACCCACAAGGGTGGCTTTGAAGAGGAGAAGGGAACCTGCACGATAAGACCCTTAGAAACAGCCACGCACTCCACACCAACCCGGTGCCCACGGCCACGTGCAGCAGGCCTCCTCCTGCTGGCTGCTGCCCCCCTCACTGGAGCTCCACGGCTCCCCACTTCTCTCCGCCCACACTAGAGTTCACGCTGAGAGTGTGTCTCCCTGGCCCATTGTAAAACCGGGCCTCGTGCCGGCGCTGTGGCGTAGGCAGAGCCTCCACCTGCATCCCAGCATCCCACATGGGCGCCCGTTCCAGTCCCGGCTGCTCTGCTTCTGATCCAGCTCCTTTTTGGATAATGTGTCTGGGAAAGCAGCAGAGGAAGGCCCAAGCGCTCGGACCCCACACCCACACGGGAGACCTGGAGGAGGCTCCTGGCTTACAGCCTGACCCAGCCATTTGGGGGGTGACCCAGCGGATGGAGGATCCCTCCATCATCCCTCCCCTCCCCCTCTCTCTGTGGCTCTGCCTTCCAAATAAGAAATCTTTAAAAAAATTAATAAACCTGGGCTTCAACCCCAGCCTCTGACACACCCAGGGGAGAAGCCTGCTCAGCCACAGCTGTGACTGAGGGTCCCCAAGGGCCTGGAACAAGGGCGGGGCGATGGCCTCACGCTGCCCCACCCCACAGGAGGTTCGGGGGACTGAGAGTCACACAGCCCAGAGCCACAGGATGCTGGCAAGCTCCTTGCATGTTGGGGCCCAGCGGGGCTGCGTGGGACCAGCCCGAGGTGACAGCTGGCCAGAGCATAGCGGGTCCCGCCCCGCAGCCAGGGTCCCTGGGTCCACCCTCACTGTGCCACATCTCATAGACAAATGGGCCAGAAGAGCCAGAACAAAGACTGGCTCCAGCCTGCCCTGGGGCCTCTTCCCCAGGGCCTACGCTTTGCTTCTGGGGCCTACAAACCTCCCCCTGGACTCCGGCTCTGCCTCCTGGGTCTCCAGCTGTCTGGGAAAGGTCCAGACCTAGAACTTGAGGTTCAGAGAAAAGATGCTCTCTCCACCTGCCCAAACCCAGAGCTTCCACGCATGGGCAGACTCGTGAGAGGGCCTTCGGGAGTGAGCACGCGCTGCCGTCTGTCTCTGCCCCGAAACCCACGCCCACAGGAGCAATCGCGTGTCATCCATGGTGCAAATAATAATGTTCTGCTCTGACCTCTGATGTGAGGGCGCTTCTCCAGGGACAGTGAGGGGAGCAGAAAGGCAGGTGGTCCCTGTACAGCCGTGGGGCTGCCCGGCCCTCGGCACTGGCTCCTCCACACTCACCATCCCCAGGCCCAGGGTTTGAGAGCTGCCAGCTGCAGGGACCACACAAAGGAGCGCATCCCGGAGCAGATGCACAAGTGAGATTCTCTTGTCGAAAGGCAAGTGTGTCTTGGAGGCAACGGGCAGTGCACCGGTCCGGTTGGTCCAATCCCGAGCATCTCGCTCAGCGACAAAGCCACGAGGCCTCTCCCGGTGACACACAGGCAGCCTGCGCTCGGCTATCTCACCGGATGGCCCTGGCCTTCTGACTGACCTTAAAGACTTTATAGGAAGAGCCTCGGGCTTTGTCTGGCGAGGCCGAGAGCACAGCAGCTAAGTGCCCCGGCACGGCTAGGACACATTCAATTAGGATCATAAGTCGGTCAGGCAGGGACAGCGGAAGCATCGAAGCAGTGTCTGCCCAAGAGCACTTGCAAAGCAAAGGCAGGGGCTCCACTCAGGCGGCTCTGCACATCCCCCACTCCCACTGGATGGGGGCCCCTCCCCAGAACACCTGCCGCTCAGGCTGCCACCAGGATCAGAGGGAAGGCAAAGCTGGAAGGCACTGCATGAGCACTGGCGACAAGGCGACACGGTGTCCTTGTCCTCTGCAAAGCTCGCGGGTGCTCACCCAGCTTTGGAAGGATGTCCCCCCAACCCCCGCCAAGTGGCCCGCTTGCTCTGGGAGCTCTGAAGGGCTCCTCTTTTTCTAATGGAAAAGGCAGAACAAGAGAGGGAGAAAAAAAGATCTTCCATCCGCTAGCTCACTCCCCAAATGCCTGCAATAGCTGGGGCTGGGCCAGGTTAAAGCCAGGAGCCAGGAATTCTATCTGGGTCTCCAACCAAGGTAGCAGGGTCCCGAACACTTGCGCCATCCCCTACAGCCTCCTAGGGCGTACATCAGCAGGAAGCTGAGCTGGAAGCTGAGTGGCCAGGACTCACTCCCAGCGCTCCAATGTGGACTGGGGCGTCCCAAGTAGCAACTCCCCCTGCTGCAACGCCAGCCCCTGCAGGTGGTCTCCTCTCGGCCCCGGGAGCTCGGAGCAGCAAGTCTGCCTGTCCTTAACTTAGCTCCAAAAGTCCTTCCTCCGTCACCAAATAACTCCCATTATGTGGGGCTTGTTTTGGTTTTCTCGTGTGCTACAACTCACACTCTAAAATCCACCTTTTCATAAGGTCTAGTGTGTACATAAGGTCACACGACCATCCTGACTCTGATTCCTGAACACAGTCCTCCGACCCGCGACCAGTCCCTGCCCCAAGCCAGGCGGAGCTTTTTCAGGGCTGAAAACACAACTCAATGCCGGCCCGAGGCAGGCAGGGCAGGGAAAGTCTACAACAGGAGGCAGTGTCTCCCCACCCCACTCCACCGGGGACCTGAGGCCCGAGAAAAACAGAGCCACCTGCCTTCGCTCAGGACTGGGGCTCCACCTAAAGATGTCCACCTGTGTGATGGAGGAACTACGAAAAGAAATCTCTCGGAAGAATAATCATTAGGGTCATAAAGAGCTACATATGAAGGATTGGTCTTAGAGATATTAAACAGCATTGAAAGCTACTATGATTAGGGAGGTGGCGGGGACTGACCCAGGGATTGGCAAGCAGATCAACAGAATGGAAGGATCCAGAAAGACAGCCGAGAACACACGGCCAGCGCGAGGCTGCTGCAGACAGGAGAAGTCAGGGGACCACAGCCTGGACAACAAGCTGACCACACAGACGACACACCGCACCCTGGTCGCGAGCCGTGCGTGTACCAGAATAAATGCCTTAGAAGGCCACTATGTTAATGTAAAAAATCACATGAGTATTAGAGAAAAGCATGTTTTTTTTTTTTAGTAGGTAATTTTGGCGTGGGAAAGGCTTTGAAGCGACAATGACACAAAAGTGAAGACTGCGAACTCTTAAGAGTGGCATGTTGAATGTTCCAAGTAGAAAAAAACAGCACCCACGAAGTCCAAGACATGCAATGAAGTGAGGGCCATATCGGTGAAACCTCTGACAAGGACCAGGATCTTCGTCCACTAGGAACAGTTAAAATTCTAAGAGCAAACAACTCCAAAGGAAAATGGCCCAAATTCATCGGTAAGGAATCTGGGGTCATCGCGCGTATGCAGTCCAGTGGCTAAGACACCTACACTCTGCCGCAGCGCGCCAGGTCGATTCCCGACTCCAGTTCCCTGATACAAACCCCGAGCAGGCCACAGTGACGGCTCACGTAGCTGCATTCCCGCCACCCACGTGGAAGGCCTGCACTGCATGGCCGGTGTCTGGCTACAGCCCCGGCCAGCCCAGTCATCCGGGGAATGCACGAGCAGATGGGTGCGCTCTCAGCACACCTGTCTGTCTCTCACCCCTCAAAATAAATAACAACAGTAATGATAAGGTCACATTCGCACACCTCAGCCTGGAACAATCTTTACAGTCACAGTAACAACACTGAATGCCAAACATGTAAATATTAGTCAATGAATAAAAGAAAATTCTAGATGCCCCTCCCCCCTCTTCCCCGTACACATCACCTTAGGACAGACAGAAGAGGAGACACAGCGGTGACAGGGAGAAGCAAGCAGGGGACAGTGAGGGACGCAGCAGAGGGCCGGAATGTTCCGCCGTGCGTGGGGAGCTCCGTGAGAAGGGACACTCTGGCCCCATAACCCAGGGAACTCAGGGAGGAAGGCGGGGACAGGGACGGGATCGCCTCTCCCTCCGAGCAGTCCTCCTGCCGTCACCCCACAGGGGACAGTTTGAGTGGTTTAGGGACCCTGGAACCCCAGGCAGTCTGGAAGCCAGAGGCAACAGGAGAAGCTGAAAACCGAAACTGAACAAGAGCCTTCCTGCCAAATAAGAGACTGTTTCATTGTCAAGAAAAATTTAAAACTTAAACCACTCCAGGTATATGGAAAAAGGACTCTTCAAGTTTAAGACATGATAGCACCAATTCTCAAAATCCAATAGTTTAAAAGATGAAGGTACAAAGCAAAAGACAAGATAAACTAGAAGAATGAGATCTAGAGGTCCGACATATAACCTGCTGGAGAGAGTTCTCGCAAACGGGTGGGAGCGTCGGGTTGCACACAATTTCTCAGACCTGGGGAGCAGGAAGGAAACCACACCGGTCTCCGACTGCAGCGCTGGGTGCTACACAGCAACAGAATTCCAGCTCCAAACGCCAGTGGGAAGTCACTCCCAACCAGGAATCCCACACGCGGAGTCGCTGCCAACCAGGAATCCCACACGCGGAGTCGCTGCCAACCAGGAATCCCACACGCGGAGTCACTCCCAACCAGGAATCCCACACGCGGAGTCACTGCCAACCAGGAATCCCACACGCGGACTGTCACCTCGCCTGCCACACACCCTCCTTCAGAAAGCTGCTGTAGGTTATGCTCTACCACAACGCGGGAGCAAACCCAAGAGAGGCCCCAGGGGACAAGGACACGGAGATGCACGAGGGCCTGAGAGAGGCCCCAGGGGACAAGGACACAGAGATGCACGAGGGGCTGAGGGAGGACCCAGGGGACAAGGACACGGAGATGCACGAGGGGCTGAGAGAGGCCCCAGGGGACAAGGACACGGAGATGCACGAGAGGCTAAGACGACGCCCAGGTGATGAGGGAGGAAGTCCCGGCAAAGCAGCAGGCCTACAGTGGAGAAGCCAGGACCACACCCGCAAACAAGTGAAGACCCAGAAGCTTCGGGGACGCGCCTGACTGTGCTGAGGGGCCCTTTCATCTCTGCCACAGGGGCTGGGGGATGGACTCACAAACGTCACATGGAAAAGGAAGAAAATGAAAAAGCAAGGCAATGCTAACTCCAGGAAAAACAAGTTGTAAAAAGAAAGGAACTGCATCACAGTCCCCTACACACCTCAGCTTGGAACAGTATTTGCAAGTCACACAAGCATCAACGCTGAACCCAGTCTAACAGAAACTGTAACACGATTACAGCAGTCCCCCACCCTGTTCCCAGGGGCTATATTTCAAGTCTCCAGTGGGTGTCTGAACCTGAGGACAGCATCAAACCCTACGTAGACTGGTTTTTTTTTCCCTACACATACATGTCCGTGATAAAGGTTAGTCTATAAATTAGGCACAGGAAGAGGTTAACAATAACAGAGCCGGCGCCGCGGCTCACTAGGCTAATCCTCCGCACACCGGGTTCTAGTCCCGGTCGGGGCGCCGGATTCTGTCCCGGTTGCCCCTCTTCCAGGCCAGCTCTCTGCTGTGGCCCGGGAGTGCAGTGGAGGATGGCCCAAGTGCTTGGACCCTGCACCCGATGGGAGACCAGGATAAGTACCTGGCTCCTGCCTTCAGATCAGCGCGGTGCACCGGCCGCAGCGCACAGGCCGCGGTGGCCATTGGAGGGTGAACCAACGGCAAAGGAAGACCTTTCTGTCTCTCTCTCTCTCTCTCTCACTGTCCACTCTGCCTGTTAAAAAAATAAATAAATAAATAAACAGAACAATGATGACCAAAAAAGGTTATGTGAATATAATCAATGTACTGTCCCCTTCTCATCTAGAGGACACATCTACCAGGCATGATGTAAAACCAGCACAGGGACAGACCACCCCAGTGCTACCCAAGGCACTGGCCCCTTCCAGAGTCCAGCAGAGCACTCACTCCATCATCCCGGCATGAAAAGTTCTAGAATCAGAAGAGCCGCGGGGGCCTTACCCAGCTGCCACTTCCGGGAACACATGGTCTCCATCATCCAGATAGGCAGGGCCGGCTCCAGCATGGCGATCCCCATGTTTGCAAAGCAGATGGCGCCTTTAAGGGAGGAAGAGGTTAGAGTCTCTGCTTCCACACGGAGTCCCTGCTGTATCCAGGGAGACCCCAAGCCCCCAGCCTGGGCGGCCAGAACCACTCCTGCTTGAGAGAGAGATGACCTGCAAGTCAAGTGGGTAGGGAGGGGCGACCACCATTCATGATGGTAAACAGAATCCTGGGAACTGAGGGAGCCCCAGCAATCACCACCCAGTTTGTTGATGAAAGAAGGGAGCTCCAATTTATTCACAAAGTAACTTGAGGCCGCTCGGCAGCCAGGCAGCTTCCTGACCACACCCTGTCTCCTGTCTCGGGCAACCGAAGGCTCTTGCAGGTGTTCTGCTGTGCGATGCCCATGGACATTTCTCATGATGCCCCGAGATGCCAGAAGTCCCAGGAGGACCCCCTGTGTTCAGCATAGGTGCACTGTGGAAGGTTGGTGTAAAGTCAGCTGCACAGGTAGGGTATCTGTGCACACACTCATTATCACTGTTACCCAGGACCCTTTGTAAATACAGAAGCACATGGGAAAAAACACCCGGAACCGTCTCCCTCGCTCTGCGAGCTTCCTGCGTAGCTGCGCCTGTGGAACCTGTAATTTGCTAGAACAAACCCAAAGAACACTGTGCAATCGTGAAGCAGGTACGTGCATCCTGACACAGGATTTCTTTCATTCCCTGTGACATTTAGAGCAGAACACACAAATGACTGGGCTCCTCCCACTCCCCGTGCTCTAACTCCCCCCACCCCCACCAGGGCTGCCTGGCACTGTGCAAGGCCCAGCAGTGCTGGGTGGATCTCTCGACTTCCTGCATGACTAGGGATCGGGCAGTGAGCTTCCAAGAGAAAGAACCTTAGGGTTGGGGGCGGGGAGTGTCACATCTGTGCCCCCCCACACACACACCCTCCACATCCCCAACACAGACGGCCAGGCCCCAGGGGATCTGTGCATCCAGCACGGAGAGATCTGGGCACCGGGTTTCTGGTACTCTGACCGGTAAGTACGAGGGGCAGCAGCTGGGCCATGGTCCCCTGCGTTCCACCCTGACCAGAAGGGGTCCACAAAACCAGCCTAGGGCTTTGCTTTGCAAACAGTACGGGCAGGCACCGCCTCTCCCAGACCCCCTCCAGGCCTCCCAGTGTGAGCCCTGCTTAGGCAAATGTCACCCTCGCCAGGTCTGCAGAGCGGCCCCAGGCAGCAGCACGTCTCTTCCTCCCAGACCCAGAGCACAGGGTGGCTGCTGACGTCAGCCACCAGGCCCCGGGCAGCAGCTGCACAAGGCTGGTCCCTCACAGGCAGCCCCGGCCTGGCGGGGAGGCCGCCGGCTTGCGACTGGGCCATCGGAGGGGGCAGTCCCTCGGAAGCATGCAGCCCATGACCCCTCCCCAGAACCCCAGGGCTTTCTTTTAGCCACCTGGGCCTTGGACCCAAGGGGTTTCCAGCGCCCCCTGGCTG
Source organism: Oryctolagus cuniculus (assembly GCF_051225735.1). Lineage (NCBI taxonomy): Eukaryota > Metazoa > Chordata > Mammalia > Lagomorpha > Leporidae > Oryctolagus > Oryctolagus cuniculus. The sequence continues at coordinate 13,099,676 of NC_142881.1, forward strand.
CGGTACAGGGAAGCGCTCTCCGCGGGAAGAGGCGCCCAGTCCGCACTCTGGGTCTCTGCTGCCAGTCTCTGACACAGCCAAGGTCAGTCTGCGCACCTCAGCCTGAGTGAGAAGGCAGACCTCTTCCAGAAAGTTCCAGGCCAAACAATGACGGCCTTCGCGGGGAGTAGCATCTCTGTAGCCTATGCAAGCACTTGGCAGGCCCCAAAAACAAATGAAAAACAAAGACCTTGGCTGAGCTTTGGGAGACACGGCTTCCTGCAGCTTACGGCTTTCTCAGGCTAGGATGTCCCCAGCCACGTTCCCCAGCAAAATGAACAGCGACCCTGCCACCCACCCCTCCTCCCAAGCACAGCCGTGACCAAGCAGAAGCAGAGCGGCCCACCTGCGGCGATGAGGATGTACGGGTCCTTCAGCAGAGTGGTGAGGGGCGTCCCCTTCTGACTCTGTCAAGCAAAAGCGGGTGTCAGCCGAGTCACCAGGGCTGTGGCCGCCACTAGGCCATCTTCCCCCCACCGCTTACCTCTGGCTGCACGCGGGACGGCTGCAGCACGAAGAGCTGAATGGCTGCAAGGAGAGAAGACGGCCCCCAGTCAGACAGTGGCCATGGCCCTGGCACAGCCGGCAGGGATGCCAGGGTCACGGCCAAGGTGCCCACAGGGCCTTACTCACCTCCATCCAAGAGCACCAAGGCAGCCAGCACCAGGAAGGGAGCCGTCTTCCCCACAAACTCGTACAGCACGCTCCCAAAGGGGGGGCCCACTGCGAGGACGAGAGAGGGGCTGGCGCCGGCACCTAGCGTGGCCCCCACCCCCCAGAATCATCTGTTGTCCCCTGTGGTTCTCTGCTTGGCTTCAAAACAGTTGGGGGTGGTGGCCCTAGGTTCCCTTTAGTGTCAAGGTGCCTGAGCAACTCCCCAAGAACGAACAGGCTGGAGTCACCCCAAAAGCTAAGATCGAGGGAAGTGAGAGCCTGGTCACGGGGCTGTGCCGCCTGTGTAGCACAGCGCGACAAGGACATCCCTGCTCACAAACCAGTGTGTGCAAAACTGCGGGCTCCAAACGAGGGCTGGGAGCAAACAAGCGGAGGGGACAAGAGCCGAGCCCCCGGCCAGGGAGATAGCTGTCCCCCGGCAGGGCAGGAGGGGGAGGCAGAAGCGGAAGGCGGATGTCTCTCTGGTTGTAACTCACAGAACGTTCCAGAGAGAAACGTCTGGTGCACCATTCCACTCCATCCTCATGTCTACACCTGGGTCTGGGGAGATCTGGGACAGGGAGCGAGGAAGCCCAGGTCCTCCCAGCTCAGGGCTCGTCCCACCCTTTCCCAACCAAAGGAAGGTGCTGGGCAGTCTGTCCATGTGAAAGCAGCCTTGGTCCCACCGGGCCTGGGGTGCTGGCTGAGGTCCAGCACCAGACAGTCCCCTGCTGCCTGCATGGGGCCCATACCCACCTAAGACCCCCATGGCCAGGCCTCCCAAGGCGATCCCCATGGCGTTGCCTCGCTCCTCGTCATCTGTGTACACACTGGCAAGCATGCCCATCCCTGAACGGGGAAAGAGATGGTGGCAGTCCGGCTCTGGGGCGCACCAAGACAGTGGCCGTGCCTGGCCTTCCCCTCCCACAGACTTCCAGTCTTCCCAAACCTGCCATGGAAGCCAACCAGGACCTAAGGGGAGAGTGCACGGCTTCCCCGGGAATCTGCACCACCAGGCCAATACCTGGAATGGGCCCAGCGGGGTTACCAGGGGCACTCTCCCCCCACACCCACCCCTGCACCCCCCCCCCCCACAGGTGCTTCCACACCTACCAGCCACGGACGAGCAGGAGGAGCCGACACCCTGCAGCGACCTGGCGATGAGCAGGAAGGCGTAGCTGCTGGAGAAGGCGAACACTGCCGGGACAAGAGCCCAGGCCTGCATCAGCGCCAGCCCGCGGGGGCACTGCTGGAGACCCCCCCCCCAGCCCCCTCCCCACGCGCTCCTTCCAGCGACTGTCACTCCCAACACCCCCAGGCTGTGTCCTTCAAGTCAGCCCACAGGTGGCCGCATCGGGGAGGGAGATGTTGCACACTTACTGATCGTTGAGATAAACATGATGCAGAACCCCGCAAACATGGGGATGGGATAGCCGATTCTGCAAAACACAAGCCGGAACACCTGGTGACTGCGGGTGTTTTCCTAAGGCTTAGACCGATTCTCCCCCGGCACCCCCTGGGATCAAGTGAACAAGTGTTAGGTCGGCTATTCTCAAAATTCATCTACTCAGTGCTTCCTACGTGACCTTTCTGTGTTTGACTGTCTCGGAACATGAATACATTTGCGGACGGGCACTCCGAAGAGAAATGGAGCTGCAAGCAATGTTAACACGTTATTGGCAAGGAGGCCGGAACACAAATACACGGCCCCTACTCTGTCATTAAAAAATACAAATTCCCTTCATGATAGTCTTTGCCAGAGCTTCCCCAAAGAGACAGCTGCAACCAAGCGATGCTGATAAAGGCCACCAAGTGACTCAAAGACAACCGTGCCGCGTCTTAGGGGCATTAGGAAGCAACACTGCAGATCTGCTTCCTGGAGGCCCTGGCGAGCCCTGCCTAGAAAACGGGGCCTCGCTTGCTGTGCAAAAAATTCAAAATCCAATTTGCTGGGCAGGTGCACTATCAGACAAGGGGCTCAGGCACCAGACGGGCAGAGGCAGAGGGAGGGCCCGGGCTTTCCCATGTCCCACATCAGGCTGGACTCCTGGCCCTGCCACTTAACCCAGCAGAGTCTTCTCTCAGGCCCATGGAGAGACCACGCCCCACTCCCCACACTGGCAGAAGGGAAGACACGCGTGTCAAGCTGTCCACCCACCAGAGCGCCCAGGGCATAGGCAGTGCTTTGGTGCTTTAGAAATGTCACTCCCTGGGGCAGGCATGGTGGCACGGCAGGTTGCAATGCCGGCATCCCAGATCAGAACGCTGACAGTTCAAGTCCCGGCTGCTCCATTTCCGATCCAACTCCCTGCTCATGTACCTGGGAAAGCAGCAGCAGATGGCCCAAGTGCTTGGAGCCCTGACACACACCCAGACAGAATTCCAGGCTCCTGGCTTCGGCCTGGTCCAGTCATGGCTGTTTTAGCCACTTGGGGAGTGAACCAACAGAGGGAAGATCTCTCCACCTTCCTCTCTCTCAGTGCTCTGCCTTTCTCATTTTTTTTTAAAGACACACAACTTCCTCCCTCCTCCTCCTCCTGGATTAAGTAGCTGGGTCTCTGACACGCAGCTCCCTGGCCGCCTGCCCGGAGAAGGATGCCAACACCTGTAGTAGGTGGATCCCACCCACAACAGCCCATAGCAGTTCCAGGCTCCGTGCACCCTCCCTCAGGAACCTGGAGAGGGAGGAGCCAACGAAGCTACGAGGGCCAACTGCTTGAGTGTCCCAGGGCCCAGGCAGCGCCTCAAGTCAGAACCATGAACACCTTCATTTGAAGGTCACACTCAGGTCTCCAAGCTCTTGCACCAGCAGCTCCCCGATTTGCTGGAGGGCAATGATCACCTCCCCATTTCACAGAGGAGGAGCCCGAGGCATGAAGAAAGAGACCAGGCAGAGGTCTACAGGCCAAGCGCACCCGGGCACGCCCGCCTGCCCAGGGCACTCCACTCAAACTTTACCACGTTCCCCGGGGCCAAAGACTGGGAATGACAGGGTGGGGGCCCTCGAAGGACAGCTTCCGCCGCCTCCGCCTTCCTGAGCAGCCAGCATCCTGGGAGGAGCTGGCTTTGCCCCTGTTTTCACACAGCCACCCCTGAGGCTCGGGGAATGTAGAGAGTTTGCCCCAAATTCATGGTGAGGAGCACGCCGTGTTTCACGTGCTTCAGGCCCCGCTGGTGTCCACTCGGGGGCAGCTGCCAACCACAGGGCGGAGGTCCCCGACGGCCAGCGGGCCCAGCGGGCACCGTCTCACTGGAAGCCACGGGCTAGGCCCTTAGCACACCAGACACTGGGCTTGCTACTGCTTTAATTCCTTTGGCATTTTCTGAAAGCACACGGGGGTAATAACTGGGAGCGAGGCTGGAAGGAAACCCAAAGGTCCACGAGAAAGCGGAGGTCTGGGGACGGCGCAGCTCAGAGCAGGCCAAGGGCTGGGGCTGCCACCCTCTCCTGCACCTTCAGTACAGGTCAAGCGGCCAGCAGGGCTGCCCAGTGGTTAGCACCAGGCAGCATCGTTCCTGGAGCTTGGTGAGGAACTCACCGCAGGCAGCAGGGACGTCCCTGGACCCAGACCGCCACCCTCAGCCTCCTCTGGCCCTCTGAACACCCATGTAGGAGGGCTGTGCAGTGCCCCAGGGCCACCGAGCAGTGGGCAGAACATACAGGCCCTCTTCCTTCCAATGTCTCCAAAACGGACGGAAACGTAACTGATATTAGTCATAAACATCTGTGTCAGAACCCTCGTCTCAATCCGATGCCATCTTAATTAAAGTGCTGCTCAGCAGAGCTAGACCAGATTCAGCAAACCTTTAACCAAAGGTCCCATGAGGATCTCCGTGAGTCATCCCAGCCCACGGCCATCGGACAATTCACTGCCCCCTGGCAGTGAATCCAGTTAGAACGAGAGTTAAAATCACATTTGAAATCCCTAGAAAAATGCGTAAACCAACAAAAGTTCTGCTGCTTACGCGTCCCCTGGGGTCACTGATGAGCTGCCCTTTCTCTCCCAACACCAGGAAGTTTCTCCCAGCCACAGACACTAACACAGGCTCCTCCCTGTCCGACAGCTGCTCTCTCAGGCTGGCCAGGAGCTACGTGTCCTCTACCAGGGCACGTGCCAAAGACACAGAGTAATGACTCTGCAAGGTGCAAAGTGACACCAGAGGCGAGGGAATGTCCCCCTCCCAGTGGCCTCAGCACGCTCCTCAATGTCGGCAAACAGAAGGCAATTCCAAATTTGCTCAAGGAGAAAACGACATCTGTCACTTAAGCAACTAAATTCTCAGGGCTGGCCCTGGGGTCTGCCTGCCTTCCGCAGCCAGTGGATCCACGCAGGGGGTCACGCCGGCTCCTTACTCCCCGGGGCGAGCCCTCTTCCCCTGGTTCCCACAATGCCATGAGGAACATTCTAGCTCCACTGGCAACTTCTTCCCGCCGCAGAAGCAGAGACTCTATCAGCCCCCGCCCCCACCCCCCGCCATCCTCACATCATCCACAGTCGAGAGTGGGAGATCCCTCTCCAGAACCGCTGGTTTCCTCACCCCACGGGAGCTGCAAAGGTCATGGCCAATTCCTACCAAGCCCACTTCTGGCCGACTGGCTGCCACTGGGGGTAGAAAATAACCACAGTCGATTTCCCAGAGATTTTTTCATGCCCTGTGGCTTCCTCCTTGCCCTTGGGATGGAAGCTAAGATGTGCCAGGGAAAATAGCCGCTCTGAAATATACTAGGTAACTATGGAAATAAATTAAGCCACTGCCACTGGCTTGACAAAGAGCAGACCACCGAGACCTCGCTGCAGTCAAGGAAGAAGCCCAGGGAGACGGCCCCCAGCAAGGGGCTCCTCTCCCGATGGGTTTGCCAGATCTTCCGGCCCTAAAGACGCACGCACTGCATCTGCTTCATGCTAAGCAGGTGAAGCTAACGACGTGACATCTGTACCTGGCTTGCACAGCAGAGAAACACAAAGGAGTTTTCACACCATTCGTGTGCCTAGAACATTGCTTTTTCACACACCTCACTCACGGGCTCAAATCATGACAGCTGTCGTTACTTCAACACCCGCTACCACTTCTTACAGAGAAGTGTGGTGAAGACTAACGCAGACCTATTACAGCCACGCCAACATGTCCAGCCTTCCCACAAACTGCTGCTTTGTCTTTTCAGGGTTTGGCACCAGATCTTATCTGAATCTTAGAAAAGCAGCCTTCCTTCCTGCTTCCGGGGCACGGAGCACCATCACGGCCATGAACACAGGCGTGGGGCGACTCATTTCAGAGAGGGTCCCACTTAAATTAAGACAAGGGGCTGCAGCAGCCTGACGTGGGGCAGGGGCATGGCGAGAGCCACGCTGGAGCAGCTCATGTCAAAAGCTGGCAAGATTTTGTTTTCTGGGGCCGCGAGGGTCCACGCGCTAGGAATCCATCTGATTGCTTTCTAACTTCCCTGCTGATTTAGAAAAGCAATCTGGGGGCCGGCGCTGTGGTATAGCGGGTAAGATGCCGCCTGCAGTGCCGGCATCCCATATGGGCGCCAGTTCAAGTCCCGGCTGCACCACTTCTGATCCAGCTCTCTGCTATGGCCTGGGAAGGCAGAAGATGGCCCAAGCCCTAGGGCCCCTGCACCTGCGTGGGAGACCTGGAAGAAGCTCCTGGCTTTGGATCAGCACAGCCAAGTGAGGAGTGAACCAGCAGATGGAAGATTTCTCTCACATTCTTTAACAGCTAAGGGCACAAACTGTGCTAACAGGGAGCAGCTGGAGAGAATGAGAAGTGGAGACAGGACTCCGCCTGTGTTGCAAACACCTGCACCTGGAAGGTACATGGACTGGCCCTGCGGGCTCCAACACCCTGCGCTGTTAACAACGCTCTCACCAAGAACGCACAGGAGGCTTCAAAAAGTTCATGGAATATGCGCATTAGGAAAAAACTGCATGGACTTCAAAAATGTCTGCCCCCAAACTCACCCTTTAAATCCATTTACTGTGAACTTTCCGATGTCTCTACAGAGGAACCACTGGTTTGACATCGCCAAGGTGAGTTACATAGAGTTTTAGTGACTCCCTCATCGGAAACATATTCACCACATCTAAAAGGCTGTTAGAAACACCTGCTTACAACACTGACAACACACGTCATTCCTTCTTGTTAGTAATTGAGGGTGATTGGTGCAAATTACATCCAAAGACGGTGTGCAGCAGCTCCCGGGGACAGTGGGATGTATTTGTCCCTTTCTGTCAGTTCCCATCTGAACTTCGGGGGGGGGGGGTGAGGGCAGGGCAGGGAGAGCCAAGTCTTGAAGCCAAGCAGAGCAGCCAGTCCCCAGTTTCATGTCCCCAGGGCTTGAGAAATAGAAGAGCTACAAATCACTATCATTTTAAGGCACGACAGAGTTCACTCGATCGTTTTGCCAAGGTCGATATTAGAACCTGCTTGCACGTCCACATGACCAGGCAGCACATCAAGACCAAGGTCATTTTTAAATGTGCAGGGTCGCTGGGGGAGTCAGTTAGGGACTGAATTTTTGCTCCAGATCAAAGTGGGAACTCGTGGGAAGAAGAGACTACATTTCGCAATGCAGGAAACAAAATTAGGTTTCTCGTGGAAGACAGTGTTTTGGGAACCTCCCAACAAGAGCCCTGGGTAGCTGCAGCCTCAAAGCACGTGCAGTATTTAATAGGGGAGAGCCCTCTGCGCTTTTAAACAAGCTTCTCCCCCGATAGCCTAGCAAGTCATTAAACACGAGAATGGGATTTTTAAAAGGTTTTTCATTTGTCATTTGCATTTGGAAGATTAGACTACTCGCATCATTTCAGCCAGGCTTCTAAGTATCCCACTGTACGGCTACTCACGTGCCTGCCCAAGTGATTGGCAAGGCACTATTACGATAATGTCCTCAATTTTCACATCCAGTATTTGCTCTCTCAGAATACAAAACCCTGAGCCGTTTTCTGTAATTATACCAGATGCATTTTAGACGCGCGCTTGGTGTTAAATAAGACAGAACACAATCCTGCAACCGCTCGCATCTGTTTGGTTTTCCTCCTGGGGAAGACACGAGCCCCTGAGTGTCACCTGGATAATGGCGCTTCTTGGGGGTCTCACAATGAGCCTGTGGCTGGGCTAATCTGCTGAGGATCTTATAATACGGCTCTGCACAGGCTGGAGGGCTGGACAGGGCTTGAGATTCTTAAAAATGATTTGAAAATCCAACGGCACTCCCGAGCACCTCACTACGATTCAGCAGCAGCAACCTCCGTGTGCCTGAGCTGCTCCCACCGTGGGCAGCTGACCCCTCGGAGCCCCTGCCAGGGCTCCTCAGCTCCCAGACCCCAAGCCCAGGATTGCACAGGGCGCCCCGAGTTGCCTTCATGCTCTGTTGCTGCATCTTAAAACGCCCGATATCTGAACCAGGGGCTCTCATGTTCACCTTACATCGGGCCCCGCAAATCATGAAACCATCCCTCCTCCCCTACCTTAGCTTAGCTCACTTGCTCTTCAGTTTGGCTTTGGAATCACTTTCTTTGGGAAAAAAAAAATCTGTGATTGGAGAGAGACAGAGCTCTCCCACGCACTGGTTCACTCTCCTGCAGCAATCAGGGCTGGGTGAGGCTGAAGCCAGGAACTCAACCGGAGTCTCTCATGTCGGTGGCAGAGACCCAGGTACTCAATCCCTCACCCGCGCCTCCCAGGGTGCACATTAGCAGGCAGCTGGAGTCAGCATCAGAGACGGGACTCGGAACACAGTATGAGACGCGATGTTCCAAGCAGTGTCTTACAATGCCAAATGCCAGCCTCTGGCTTAGCCATCTCCGAGGGCTCCCGACTGCCCTCTGGTAGGATCTCCAGTCCTCCCAGCCCTGCCCTCCTCAGTTCCTCTCCCACCTCCTCCTGTCTTCGGCCCCCTGTGCTCACGCTGATGCCACTCAGAGCCCGGCTCACAGCTTGGCCTTTGGGCACTTCCCCGTCTACCGCTTCTGTAAGCCGGCACACGGCAGCCACCACCATTCGCTCAGCCCCACCAGGACTGCCTGCCCCTTGTCCTGCAGGGGTTTTACCTTACCAGGTAAAACTGGGCTGTCTCAGCTGTAGGACACACACTGACTGGACAGTCACCAGCGATAGAGAAGGGAGGGCCCAAAAGACTCCATGACACCCAGGTTACCACAGGGCTGCCCCGGGCAGCCTGCGTGCCCCAGACCACAGCCCCCGTTCTCTGCCCTTGTGCAGTGGAAGGGGACCAGCACAACCCAGGCTCTCTGAGAGAAACCACTCATCCTAGAACAAAGTGTGTGCCCAAAGGGGTCAGATGAGAGGAAGCTGTATGGCAGACACCCAGCAATGGCCACAGTGGCTGCCCAAGGCGCTGGTGAAACCCACATGCAGACAGAAGCTAATCATTTTATTTGAGCAACAGAGGGGAGCAGGGACAGACAGAACACACGAGAAATGGTGATCAGCTGAGGTCAGAGACGTGGGGGAAGGAGACCAGCCGGGCCCTCCAGGTTCTAGAAAGGACTGAGCAGGACTGCCGCGGGGGACAGCAGTGGGGACCAACAGGAACCCTCGGGACAAGCACAGCACCCACCTGTTGGTCAGCAGCCCTATGAAAGGGTTGGTGATGAGCTGGACGCTGGCTTTGGAGGCGAACAGCAGGCCAACTTGCACATTCTCATTCAGGAGGTCTTTGTCTTCACTGGGACAGTCGGCAGGGGCAGCAGATGCGTTGGTCACCGGGCGCTGGGTGGTGGCGGACGCCTGGTGTGGCTGCCCCTGCGGAAGGCCTCCGGTGGCGTTCCCTGTGACCATGGTGGAGTTGTCGTAGTAGGAGAAGATGCTGTGGAAGCGGCCTGGGGAGGAGGCCGTGAGCACGGGCCTGGCCGTCTGGGTCTCTGTCGCATTCTCGTGCTCAAGGCTGTACAAGTAACTGGGGATGATGGGGACTGGAGACAAGAGCAGGGCAGGAAGCGGTGAGCACCCTGAAACCCTCCCTGGGCAAAACCAGCACAGCTGCTCAGGGGCCGGACGCCAGCTCAGGCCCAGGGAGGTGGTGTGCTTTCCCCCACCCCCCAGGCACCGGACCCAGCCTCACACACTGCCACCCTGCTCAGTTCCCACGAGAAATCAAGCCCCCCAGAGGCCCTGGGCAGCCATTCGCTACCAGGGCGGGTGGCTGGGCCGACTTAAATGACCTCAGAGATGTTTGTCATTTGTGTCCCTTCCCAGGGATATTTCAGCAAAGTGAAACAGCATGAAGTCAAGGCTGACCTGGGGTCACCAACGCTCCCCCAGGAGGCTCCCAAGACACTTCCCAATGGTTTAATGCAACAGAGAGCTCAACTGCATTAGGCGCTGTGGAAAAAACCCAGTGCACCTGCAGGAAGTTAGGATCTTGAGACTGAACAGGTCCCCTTCAGCTCTGCCACCTGAGCGGGAGCCCACACCGAAGGGTTCCTACGACCCTCAAAGGAGAAGTGAACTCTTCAGTACAGGGGAAGCCTCAGGCGGTCAACCCGGGGACAGAGGAGCACCGAGACCCCGAGGGAGACCCCGAACCAGCCTCACAGCTCTCCATAATCCAGGATCTGAAAACCGGACTGTGGCCGTGAGCGCAGCTGTGAGAGAACGCGCAAGTGGCGAGGAACCTAAATGACTGGAGTCATTAAACACCAGGCTACCCTTAGGGGAAAACATACCACACCCTTGTTCGGTTGGGCTAATTAAGAGACTTGGGGTTTCCACTTGCATTGAACTTCCCAGACCTCCACGTAAGAAAAAGACTAAAGAACATGAGGTCCGGTCCGCTCCCGCAGCGCAGAGGCGAATCTGTCGTGTCACCCTCCATGACGACGTCTCTCCACGTCACTCCTTCCCTGCCTTTCCTACCTCGGAACGGCGACGCGTCCCACCTGTTCCGGTAGCCAAAGCACCCCCGCCCACCGTTCCGACCTCTGAGAAAGGCTCCTCTCCTGGAAATCTTTCTCATCGCGGCGCGGGTGGGCGAGGGGAAGCCGGGCGCTATCGGGAGGAAACACGCGCGCCGCGTCTTATCGGATGTCGTCGTTGGTGACCAGGAAAGCGAAGCCACAATGCAGCTGCTCGGAGCCCGGGCGCGGCCGTGCGCGGGGGCCGAGCTTTGCTCAACGCGTGGGTTCTCTGCGCGCCAGGGAGTGGGAGCCGGGAGGGGACCCCGGGCGCGGGCGCGGACGTACCCACGACGGTGAGCAGCATGTTGTCTAGCAGCAGCGCCAGGAACACGATGAACAAGATGAGCTTCCTCGAGCGGCGGCTCTCCCGCAGCCAGCGCAGCAGCGCCAGCTCGCTCAGGGCCATGGCTTCGCGGCGCGGCTGCGGGGCGCAGCGCGCGGTGAGGGTGGGCGCGGCGGGGACACCCTCCCGCGCCCGCTCCGACGTGGCCGGCCGCACTAGGGCCGTCGGGCAGCCGCGCGCACCTGCCCCGAGCGCGTGCCCACGAGCGCCCGCGAGCCGGCGAAACAGCACCCGCTGCGCGCCGTCGGGGACCCAGCAACAGCCGCTGGCCGGCTCCCCGCCGCCCAGAGGCTCCCGCCTCCCGCACGGCGCGCTCGGAACGCGCCGCGGGGTCCCGCACACCGTGCGCTCTGCGCCTCCGGAGTCCCCGGAGCCCTGCGCGCGGCGCCTTGGGGGGAACCCTCCTCGTCTTCCCCCAGCCCCGCGCTCCTCCCTGCCGAGTCCGGCGGACAGAGGGTAGGGTCGCGGTACCTCGGGTTCGGGTGCAGCTGCCGGCAGGTGTCCTCCGTGCCTGCGCCGCTGTGGGCTCCGTCCGTGCCGGCGGCTCCTGGTCGCAGTCTCCGCCCCGCTCTCGGCCGCCGCTGCTCAGTTTAGCGGGTCCGGCTCTGACGTCACGGCCGACGCGGGGCGGGGGCGGGGGGTGCGGTTCTGCGCCCGCCCCACCGTCTCCGCGGGGAGGGGCCGCCTCTGCGCCCTGGGGACCTGGGTCGGGTGAGGCCGAGGGGCGCCGAGGGACAGGATCAGGAGCCAGGGCGAGGGGCCACCGTGAGATCCCGGAATGAAGGGGCCAAGGGGAGGAGGCAGAGACCGGTGCTGTCTTGTGGCCCCCGGTAGCGGCTGGAGCTGCTTGGAGCTACTTCTCTGGATCCTTGCTCCCCAATGTCGGTGACGTGGCGCTGAGGGTGGGTGAGTGCCTGGCACAGGGGTCCTGGGGTGTTGCGAGCCAGGGACAGACTCATGAAGAAGCTCCCCTCTCACCCCTGATCGTCATCGCGCCCCTCTCCAGCCAGTGGCGCCTCTGGGAGGCTTTGAGCCTTGGGCACCCTGGAGCAGGTGAGGGGACACACTGGGAAAGAGGGACGGTAAACAGCCCCAGGTCCCTGTGTCTAGGTCTGAGAAAGTCTGGGCAGTAGGATGGGGCCTCTGGGACCACCAGGAGCAGCTGGCCTTGGGAGGGCTCCTGGACACTTGGTAAAGAGGGAGGGGACAGCTGTGCCGCCCGTCCTCCGCCCCTCCAAGCCGTGCCTGCCGGAGAGCTATGGAGCTTAAGGGAGCAGAGCGCCTGCTTGGAGCTGTTGTCTTCACTCTTAAGGGGGAGAGGCCACTTTCGATGTCCCAGTTCCTTTTATAAACAGGAGAGACAAACAGTGCCCGATAAGCGCGCCCCTGTGTGCGCACAGGTGCGCGCACACACACAGGTGCACACACACCGGGGGAGTTTGGGAGTTCCTTGGGCGGCTGAAGGGCCGGAAGCTGTTTTCTTGGAAAGCCACACGAGCATCAGCGTTGCCCTGTCGTGGTCTCCCGGCAGACGCCGCTGACCTGGTTTTATTCATGTCCGCCTGTGTCAGCAGGAGCCTGCGCTGAGCAGCAGAGCCCCCGTGTGTCCCCGCTCTGTCCCCCTCCTTGCTGCCTTAAAGAGCCCCGCTGTGTTCCCTGCCCAGGATGTGAGAAAGACGGTTGGATAGGTAAGTAGGTCAGCGACACGGGTCCCCGGGATGTCCCAGGAAGTGGGCAACTGAAATATTAAACGGAGAGGAGAGAAGGAAAACCGCTGGGGAGGAGCCGGCAGACGGCAGAAAGCGGTTTCAATGGCTGTGAAGGCGTCACGTCTGCGGCATGCCCCGAGTGTGGGCTCTGCCCGGGGCCTGGGGGGTGGCAGGCTTCACAGGTAAGGGCCCCGGCCAGGATTCTTGTGCCCCAGTCTGCTGCTTCCTGACCTTGGGCAGATGACGGAACCCCTCTGTCTGAAATGGGGAGGCTGATGCGCCCTGTGCGGGGCGTCCTTAGTATGACTGAGTGGGTGCCCAGTACTTGTCGGCCTCTCATTCTTCTGGGCGCTGAACACTCGTTGAGAACTTGCTCTGTGCCCACGCTGTGGCTGGCACTGGCCAGACAGGAAGGGCCCCAGCACAGAGCCTGTCCTCTGCCCTGTATGCAGTCATCCCGCTGTGGTGGACACTACAGCCCCGCCAGCAGGAAGAAGGTGGCTCCTGGGAACATCCCCGTCCCTGTGCCCCTCTTCCTGGTCCCTGCTGCCACCCCCAGAGCACCACGGCCTGCACCAGGGGCTCCAAAACACTTTTTTAAAATATATGTGCCCTACGAGGGAGACCCGGAAGAGGCTCCTGGCTTTGGATTGGCTCAGCTCCAGCTCTGGGGAGTGAACCAGCAGATGGAAGATTTCTCTCTCTCTCTCTCTCTCTCTCTCTCTCTCTCTCTGCCTCTGCTTCTCTGTAACTCTGCCTTTCAGATAAAATAAATAAATCTTAAAAAAATAAAATAAAATATATGTGCCTAGGGCCAGAGTTGTGGTGCAACGGGTTAAAGCCCTGGCCTGCAGTGCCAGCATCCCATGTGGGCGCTGGTTTAAGTCCCAGCTGCTCCACTTCAATCCAGCTCGCTGCTATGGCCTGGGAAAGCATCAGAGGATGGCCCAAGTGCTTGGGCCCCTGCCATCCACGTGGGAGACCTGAAAGAAGCTCCTGGCTTCAGCCTGGCCCAGGCCCGGTTGCTGGGAGCAATTTGGGGAGTGAACCAGTGGATGGAGGACCTCTCCTCTGTATCTACTCTCTATAACTCTGCCTTTCAAATAAATAAAATAAAACTTTAAAAAATTTTAAAAAATAAATAACAAAATATATGTGCCTTGCATGTGTTTAGGTTGGCATCTGAACTTTTTCATAAATCACAAATTTAAATAGTTTGGGGTATATTGTATATATTGACCTTCATGAATACAAATGTTATATCTCTCTTAAATGTGCCCATTGCAATAAAAATAGTCTAAAACATGAAAGACCACCATATTAGACTTCAAAATACAAATTTCTCCTCCACAGTTGCAATCAATGTACATTGTGTCCATTACACTTTTAAAGTATGTTTTCATTCCTCTTCCAACCATAATGCCTTATTTAAATTCTTTTTTTTTTTTAAAGATTTATTTATGAGGCCGGTGCTGTGGCATAGCAGGTAAAGCCGCCACCTGCAGCACCAGCATCCCATATGGGCACCAGTTCAAGTTCTGGCTGCTCCACTTCCGATCCAGCTCTCTGCTGTGGCCTGGGAAAGCAGTGGAAGATGGCCCAAGTTCTTGGGCCCCTGCACCCTCATGGGAGACCTGCAAGAAGCTCCTGGCTTCTGCTTCAGATTGGCACAGCTCCAGCCGTTATGGCCAAAAAGGGGGGGGGGCGGAATGAGCAGATGGAAGACCTCTCTCTCTGCCTCTCCTCTCTCTGTGTATCTCTTTCAAATAAATAGATAAACCTTTTAAAAAAGATTTATTTATTCATTTATAAGTCAAGAATTACAGAGAGAGAGAAAGATCTTCCATCTACTAGTTCACTCCCCAAATGGCTCCAATGGCCAGGGCTGGGCCAGGCTGCAGCCAGGAACTTCATCCGGGTCTCTCACATGGTTCATCTTCCGCTGCTCTCCCAGGCCATTAACAGGAAGCTGGATGGGAAGTAGAGCAGCCAGAAATCGAACTGGTGCCCATCTGGGATGCCGGCATCATAGGCTTTACCCACTGAGCCACAATGCCAGCCCCTATTTAAATTCTTTACTCCCAATATTATCTGTTAGGTGAATTGCAATACATGAATATGCATTAACTTTTTACAGCTTTCTTAGGGCCATCAGGCTCTCAGTTTTAAAATTCCCTTTAAGATTACATGATTTGAACATTTATTAGTGGTGCCTAAGTGGTGTGTTTGTCTTACATTTAATATGGATTCTGATAAATAATTATTAAACATCCAAAGGAAAGTTGTATCAGAAGCGCATAATGGCACAGCAGTTCAGCTGGCACCTGGGACGCCTGCAAACCCGGATGAGAGTGCCTGATTCCAGCACCAGCTACTCCAGTTCTGGCTGAGCTTCCTACTAACGCACCTTCTGGGAGGCAGCAGATGACGGCCCAAGGGCTTGGGTCCGTGCCTGGTCCTACCCACATGGGAGGCCGTGATGCAGTTCCTGGCCCCTGGCTCCTGGCTGCGGCTTGGCCCAACCTGTTGTAGGCATTTGAGGAATGTACCAGGAGATGGACGATCTCTCTCTCTCTCTCTCTCTCCCTCTCTCTCTCTCCTTTTTAAGTACATACATACATGCATGCATACATATTTGTAAAAGTGTTTTACTTAGTGAGATGGCCAGGGAAAGGATTTTCGGAGACTTGACACCAATGGTGCGGGTTTTAATGCCTCAGAACACCAGCACAGGTGAGGTGGTCAAGTTGGATGAGAGGTAACGCCTTCCTTTTGTCCAGTGGGAGACAGGAGATCGCTGAGAGGGGACAAAACAGGAAAGCCGCATCGTCCTGTCTCCACTCAGCTCTGTCTCAGCCAGATCAGTTTTCAAATAAAAGATGGGGGCCAGCACTATGGCGCAGTGGGTTAAACCACTACCTGTGACGCCACATTTCATGTGGGCACCAGGTCACATCCCAGCTGCTCCATTCTGACCCTACTCCCTGCTAATGCGCCTGGGGAAGCCGCGGAAGACGGCCCAAGTGCTTGGGTCCCTGTCGCCCATATGAGAGACCTGGATGGAGTTCCAGGCTCCTGGCTTCAGCCTGGCCCAGCCCCAGCCACTGCAGCCATTTGAGGAGAGAACCAGCAGATGGAAGATTCTCTCTCTCTCATTCTCTTTCCCTCACTCTCTGTAACTCTGACTTTCAAATAAATAAATAAACCTTAAAAAAAAAAAAAAGAAAGAAAGAACAAAGAAAGCCGGCCTTCACACACACCCAGGCTTCTGGCACCGCAGGCTGAAGAGCCCAGCTGGGGGCCCTGCCTGGCCTGGGCCTTCAGTCCCCACAGCCTCCTTTTGTACCACTCAGCCCCTGCCTCTTGTCCTGCCTCATTGGTTCCTCTCCCTGTTTCTCTGCCACAGGGCCTTTGCACGTTCTTTTTCCTCTTCCTGAGACGCCCTCACTCCTTTCCTCATTTCCTCCTTCGTATTCTCATTTCCAACCCTAACTCCCTTCCTGGGAGAAGCCAATCTTCCCTGGATCTCGCCTCGGTGTCAGGTCCCTCCCTAATGAGCCCTCATGTACCCACTGTCCCCCGAGTACGTCTCCCCATGAGTGTGACTTGTTTTCTGTCTCCCCGGGTACCAGGACTGGGACATTCCTTTTTGCTCATTCCTTACCGATGGTCCAAAACACAGACAGTGCTCAGGAAACCCTCACAAAGAGGGAATGGGGGGATGGGGAGGGGTCCCTTCCTGCCATGCACAGCTGTGGGGACCTGAGAAAGGGCAGTTTCCTTCTCTGCCATCGGCAGCCACAGCTCCCCCAGGCCCTGAGGATGCTGCCCGGGGCACGCACCTGTGTTTGCTCCCCAGGGAACCCAGTCTGGCGGCCCCACACCCCGTGTAGACGGCAGGGACTGAGAAGGCATAGTGCTACCACCAGTGTTGGCTTTCCGTTAGGTTTCCACATTGAGGAGGGGTGAGGCGTGGAGCCGCCAGGGCGCTGTGTGGCACCGGCTGGGACACCCACAGGAAGCTGTGGCGAGCGTCTGGCTGGGGCATGTGCACAAGGTGTTTGCCTTTGTGCGTGCCATGTAACCCTCACGTGGGCCTCAGTTTCTCCTCTGGCCCCGAGCCTCACACCAGTCCCTCCTCCCAGTGGTTACCGGGATCAGAAGGGAGGGGGCTTGCCCAGCGCCCGGCACGTCATCGGGGTCTCGGTCATTGGGAAATCCAAGGCACAGAGGAGGGAGGCTGCCGACCCACAAGGAAGACCCTCAGATGTCCCCCCACCCCCGTCACAGAACCTGGAACTAAGGAGGGCAAACTCACTCCATGGCCAGGGAGCTGTGGAGTGCAAACAATGGATCAGAACACAGGCGTCCAGAAGGGGCACGGTGGTCCCGAGGCAGCTGCACCTGCTGTCCTAGTTAACACAGGGGAGAGACCGGAGGTAGCGTAGAGAGCAGGGGACACCCTAAGAACAGGCAGGTGGTAGCAGGGGAGCCCAAACAGCTGCCAGTCCCAGGAAGAGACACGCAGAGACCCCAGTAGTCAGACAAGGGGCAGCTGACTGCCCGTGGTGAGACAGTGCCACGCCCGTAGCCGGGGCAACAGCGGAAGCCGGCATTTGTGGGGGAAGCCACGAGGCAGCAGGACCTTTCCCTGGGCGCAGTGGGGCCTGGCACCGCCCCTCGGGAGAGCCATCAGGAGGAGCCGGGCGGGATGAAGTAAGCGCCTGCCCTCTGGCCCAGAAAGTCTCCCTTTCCCCCAGGAAGCCGGACTGAACGCCAGCTCAGCAGAGGCCTCGTGCAGAACCAGGCCTGTGCTCCCGGAGCTGACCCTTGGGGAGCCAGCGTGCGACTGGGTGGCTTCAGGGAGGGTCTCTGCTCCGCATCTCCACAGCCCGTCAGGCTGGGGCAGGAAGGATGGGCCAGAGGAGGCGAGAGGACCCAGGGCTGACACGGGGACCTGAAACAAGCCCTCTCCGCCAGGGTGTCTGCGGCCACCTTGGTGTCCACCACCAGCCGATAAATTAGTGAGGAGCTGCAGATGCCCACGGAGAAGGACCACGTGGCCACTAGTCCCCCATAGAGCTACGCCCACGGCTGCCGACTCTAGGCAGCCTTGGGTCAAGAGCAGGTATCACGTGCATCAGAGCGGATGCGCTTGTCAGGGAGGAGCCCAGGAGGGGCCCTGGGACGAGGCAGGAGAATGGAAACTCACCACTTGCAGGGCCCGTGCCAGAAGCACGAGCCCCAGCTGCAGGTGATGGACTTGGCTCTCCATGCGGGAGGCCTTCCTCCCACCCTCACGCCAACCCACCGCGCCCAAAGGAGGTGTCCATCAAAAAGGGGCTGTGGACCAGGGGTGCCCAGAAGAGGCACGGGCTTCCTGTCCAGAGCGGGCCCCAGGGGCAGGCGGGGCTGTGCTCTGTCTCAAGCTTCAGTAAAGAACGAAGGGCACGGGGAAAGCGAGAATCTGGCTAAGTGGAAAAGACTCTTGGCTGGATTTTATGTCGTGTTCCGCCTTTCCCTCTTACTTTCTTTATAAATCTTTAAAATTGTCATTGTAACATGGCCATAGATCAGGGAGCCACAGAGCTCTAACTTGAAGGGGTGTGGGGTATCCTGCGGCCACATTTCTAAATTTTGTGCCACCTGCTCTGTAATTACCTGTGAACGGGCTGTGAACAGAGAAGGGTGTAGGAGGTCACCCCGGGGCAAGCCCTGGAAACACAGTGCCCAGAATGACTAAACAGCCAGCAGAAAAACTCAGTGGACTTCTTAAAAGTATTCACATAGCTAAGGGTGGGAAGAGAGGGACAGGTGAGTTAAAAAAAAAAAAAAAGCAGAAAACAAACATTAAACGATGGCCGACTCCAGCTGGATCCAAAATTCCACTGTACGTTCACGGACACAGCAATTGGGAGCAAGAAATTGTCAGAATGGATTTTTTTAAAAAGTCTCAACCACATGCTGTGTGTAAAATACTCCTCACCACAAAGGCAGCATAGGTGGAAAGCAAAAGACTGGGAAAACCATGACACGGACCCACGCTAGACGCCTCAGAGCTGAGCAGCAACACCGACTTCAGATCAACGACGCGGACAATAAGTCCACGCGAAATGTGTGTCTGATGGAAAAACTATGCAGGGATTTTGAAATGTTTTTTTACCAAGATAAACTTATCTTTTATTTTCATTTTCCACGAACTTCGAAAGTATCCACAGAAATGTCAAAATTAAACCGGACGGGGCCAGCGCTGTGGTACAGCGGGTTAACGCCCTGGCCTGAAGTGCCGGCATCCCATATGGGCGTCGGTTCTAGTCCCGGCTGCTCCACTTCCTGTCCAGCTCTCTGCCATGGCCTGGGAAAGCGGTAGAAGATGTCCCAAGTCCTTGGGCCCCTGCACCCACGTGAGAGACCCGGAAGAAGCTCCTGGCTCCTGGCTTCGAATTGGTGCAGCTCTGGCCATTGTGGCCACCTGGGGAGTGAACCAGTGGATGAAAGACCTCTCTCTCTTTCTCTGCCTCTCCTTCTCTCTGTGTGTAATTCTGACTTTCAAATAAATAAATAAATCTTTAAAAAAATTAAACCGGACACAGAGATACAGAAAGCAGCTTTGACAATGATAACAAGGGTCGCGGGAAGACACAACGGTCTCCGTGCACCTGCCCCCAGGGATGGGGCTGCAAATACGGGGACCACAAATGGACAGAATCAGAGGGAGAAGCGGACGGGTCCACAAAGCGCAGGAATCAAGCACCTGTTTCCCAACAAGTGCTACAACACGTGAGCAGAAACGCGCGCGAGACCACAACAGCGGGCCCCGGGCCCGGGGATCTTTCTTGCCATGGAACAGCCGCAAACGTGGCGTTCACTTCAAGTGTGCACAGAAGGTAGGTCTCAAGCAGGCCACGTCTCATCCTTGATGCCAACTCTATCAGCTGCATAACATTCATATCATTAATGAGACTGCAATTCATGCATTTCATTCCCATGCCTCGCTGAGGCTTTCCAAGTAGCTGCTTCCAAAGAACATTTTCTCTCTAAAATCTAACCAAATCGATCGTTCCAGGAGGGCAAGGCAAAGCAAACGTCAATTTACTTGAAGGATGCCTTGCTGATGGCCAGTGAAATTAAGTCACAGATGCTCTAACTTAATAATTCAATCACTGGGTTCAGGGCTTCGGCAGCCTTATCTGTAAATACGGCTCTCCAGGTTTGGCTGCTTTAATAGAATCACTAACCTGTCTGGGGACATTGCTGCGACTGGAGGCTGCCGGAGAGCCAGTCAGCTGTGCGGGGCTGTGTTCCATTAGCCCCGTGCCTTGCCGCTTCACGCCCGCCAGGAGCCTTGTGACGGTCGCCCCAGTGCCTGCCAGCCACCCAGACAACCGTGGTCCACTCTCCTCGCCGGCTGAGAGAGCTTCGAAGACCAAGCTGGCCGGGCCGTCCGCTTGTCGGGAGCCCTTCAGTGGCGCACAGCCGGGACGTGTCTGGCGAGCCCTGAGCATCTTCACCTGCCACCTGCAGCCTGGCCTCTCTGATCTGAAGCCACTCTGGGCTCCTGCCTGGCCTCAACTGTCTCTGTGATTGCATTGTTGTGTATTCCTGGGGCTGCAGCCTGGGGCGCCTCACCTCTCCCGACAACACCGCCTCCCCCGGGGATGCTCTTCCCCGCTCTGTGTCCCATTATCCGATTATCTATTCCCATTCCTGGTCTGCCATCTGTGCACACACTCTGTGCTGCTTCCCACCCCAGGGCCTTTGCTCAGGCTGTGCCTGCCGCCTGCAAGGCCCTCCCTCCTCCTCCTTTTCTGGTCAATTCTCTCTAAGCCTCTACCACTGTGGTCAGACACAGTGAGCTGGAAGTACCCAGATGAGAAAGCTGCTACTCCTGGGACCCGATACCCAGTCCCTGCCGTATTGGGGGTCCCCAAACCTTTCAGCCGGCACCTGTCCTTGTAGTCACAGCTTTTCCAGTGTGCCTGGTTAACATCTGGCTTCTGCATCCCCCCACCGCTGAACTGCGTGAGGGCGGGGCCTCCAGCTGCCTGGTGCAGAGGAAGAGACCAAGAAAGGCCAAGGCCTTATGTGCCAGTTCCCTGATCACATACGCGGTGCATTTGCTGTCTGCTATCCAGGGACCATGTTCTCTTGCCTACAAAAGGCAGGCGCTAGAGAACCACAGAGCCCGGCCTGCATTTCTGCCTCTAGGAGCACAGGGGGCCCTGGGGCTATTCCCACCCACACCTCTGCAGCCCACACCGCTCCCCAGGAGCTTCACTTGGGTGCGTTCTCATTTCTTTGTTCCAACCAGGCCGTAAGCCCCTGGAGGCCGAGAAGGTGGCCTGCCCCACCTTCTGCTTTCCTGAGAGCAGCTCGTGCAGGGCTACGCAGAGCAGACGCACAGATCCACGGGGCTGGCGTGGGACGAGCAGCGTGCGCCCTGAGGCCAGAGCTGGGTCTGTGGACCGGCCGGTACCTAAGCTGTGTGTGCAGCCGGTAGGCACTGGCCACACGTGGCCATGAACTGCCTGAAATGCAAGTAGGCAGAACTGAGATGAGCTATGGGAGACGATCCGGACCGGACTTCCTATACACCGTGTGAAAAAAGGTACTTATTTCATTAGTAATGTTTACGTTGTTTGCAAGCTGACATGGTCATAGCTTAGAGACATTGGGTTGGATAAAATATATTAAAACTCGCCAGTGCCACGGCTCAGTAGGCTAATCCTCTGCCTGCGGCACCAGCATCCCGGGTTCTAGTCCTAGTTGGGGGGCCGGTCCTGTCTCGGTTGCTCCTCTTCCAGTCCAGCTCTCTGCTGTGGCCTGGGAAGGCAGTGGAGGATGGCCCAAGTGCTTGGGCCCTGCACCCCATGGGAGACCAGGAGGAAGCATCTGGCTCCTGGCTTCAGATCAGCACAGCTCCGGCTGTAGCAGCCATTTGGGGGGTGAACCAATGGAAGGAAGACCTTTCTCTCTGTCTTTCTCTCTCACTAACTCTGCCTGTCAAAAATATATAAATATGTGTATATATATATATATATATACAAACTAATCTCACCTGTTCTTGCTTTACAAATGGGGCTGCTGGACAGCTGGAAGCTGCCCCTGTGGCTTCCCCACACTGCATTTCCACTGGGAATGCTGGAACGGGCTTTAGAGGTGCTGAAGTCGTGTGGCTGCCTCTGACACACAAGCAGACCCGTGGGCGGGGACAGACCCTAGAGGGTGCCTTGTGCAAGGTCACACAGGGGTCTGGGGTCAGGGCGGTGAGAACTGGGACCTTGTGTCCTGAGGCTTCGTGCTCTGGGAGCGGCTGATGTGTGACCCTGTAGGCGCTGCCAGGCGGGTGTAGACAGGTGGGGCCTGGGAGGGAGCCGAGCCTTGGGATACACCTCTGCGGTGGCTCCCACAGCCCGTTCTCAGAGCCGTCCTCACCCACTTGCAATGCCGACTGCACACCCACCCAGACATCTGCCGGGCACATTTTAGTGGGTAATCGATAGTCTGATAGGCAGGCTGCAAAGACCCAAACCTAATTTCGTTGTGCAGAAACTTGTGTGTAACCAAAAGGCACCTGAGAAATCACTGTCACCATCTCCGAGGCGGGAGAGCTAATCCAGTCATTATCTCAATCGGATTGCCATCGACTGCTGTCTTGTTGTAGGAGATGCTGTCTCCCAGCGAAACCATTGTTTGGGTGCTGTAGGGACACACAAACACACACAAGTGACACACACGTGCGTGACACACGCATCACACGTGTGCATGGCACACACAAGCATGACACACACAAGCATGACACACGCATCACACGTGTACATGGCACACACGAGCATGACACACACATGCATGACACATGCGTGCTCACGCACAGCCCTCCCTTTTCTAGGAGATTTTGGGGAAGGTTCTGGTCCACACTTTTTGCCCGGTGGCCAGGGCTGCTGTTGGCAAGGTGACCCCTGGGGCTCAGTGTTGAAGTTCAAGGCAACACAACCCTAATTCCTCCAGATTACGAATCTCTCTAGGGGGCAGTGTGGAGTGAACAGACGTCTGCTAAACCCCCCGCACTGGGCCAACACCCCAGATGTTGGGAGAGGATGAAGGACAGAGACCTTTCAGAAACTGTGGGGATATCTGTATGCTGGGGCAGGTATTTGGCCTGGCAGTTAAGATACTGCTGGGATACCCACATCCCACATCAGAGCGCTCGGGTTTGAGTCTTAGCTTGGTTCCCGATTCCAGCTTCCTGCTAACGTGCCTGCGAGGAGACAGGTGAGGCTCAAGTGCTTGGGTCCTGCCACCCACGCAGCAGACCTGGACTGAGACCCCGGCTCTCGGCTTTGGTCTAGTTCAGCCCTGGCTGTGTGGGCATTTGGGGAGTAAACCAGCAGATGAGAGGTCTGTCTGTCTCTGCTTTTCAAATAAGTTCAGGAAAGAAATAATTGTTTGAAAAATCTTTGTGGGTAAAGTTATTTGTATGACTTCAGAATTGCATGAGGCAAAAACCTGGAAACCCAATTCCTGCATACAGGGGCCTGCAAATCAGAGCAGTGGCCGCTTGTAGCACAGAACACCCCGTGACTGCCTAGGAGAAGTCAGCGGCCTGGTGTTTACCAGGGAGAAATGTCAAAGATGCATTATTCAGCCATGAACACAAAGCTCCCAGGGCAGCATGTCTGGGATGACTCAATTTAGGAAAACTTAAAAACAGGTACTCCAAAAGCCATGCGTGTGTCCAGGCTAAATGCACACAGATCAGTTCAGGCTGGGTGATGGGCGGCGGTGATGGGTGACCGGGACAGAAGCTTCACCTGCAGCCAGGAAGACGGCCCTCGGCGAAGCATGACCACGCTGGCAGCCTGATCTTGGACTTCAGCCTCCAGAAGCGTGAGGCTAACTCTCCGCTGCTTCTAGGCCTTCCAGGCTGTGGTGCTGGAGCGCCTGGACCTGCATCCCAGGACTGCACGCACGGTGTGGTGGTTGTTACCAACTGCACCTCCCACCACGCAAGAACGTAAACCCTGTGTTTCCCTAGGAAGTTGTGCCTCCTGGGCTGTCTCAGCCCGAGTCACAGGGAGCTCTCAGAGCCCTCCCTGGCCCTGTCTGGCTCTGAGCCCCTGGAGGACAGGAGCGCAAAGCCCAGGGCCTGCTGGATGGCCCGCTGGCTCCTGGCCTTCTGGGCTGGGTGGGCATCGGCGGTGCCAGCTTCCAGGGTGCACCCTGCCCGAGACACACAGCCCCAGTTGCCTGGGCACTTTGTTCTGAGCTGGCTTCTCCCTTAAGCTCCAATGCACCTGTTCCCTCCGGGTGACCCTGCATGTGGGCCTTAATACCTGAGCCCATACCAGAAGCCTCTTGCTCACCCCCAGAGCATGGCAGGCGTGTGGACTTGGGCATGGGCTTCTGTCCAGTTAAAATTGCCCTCTGATAGTGCCAGGCCCCAGGACACTGTTACCTCCGGCACGGCAAGCCCACTGACCTGCTCACCACCGCGCCCCCGGTGCAGGTGCTCCCTGAAAGCCAGCGAGCACACATCCGATGGCACAGGCAGGTCTTAAGTATGTGTCCAGACCACACAAACAGTGAGGCACCCCGAGTAGGCAGCGAACCCTGGGCTGGCTGCATGCTGAGTCAGGGCCTGGCCTACTCACTCTAGGAAAGAGTGGGCAAGGACCCAGAGGTGAGAGGAGGCAAGCCAGAATGGGCCTTGCTCTGGCCAGCATCCTTCTAGAAACTTCAGGAATTCGCTGACCCAGGTTCTGGAACCTGGGGACAGCTGGCCAGGACATAGCCAAGGTGGGAAACACCCCACACCTCTCACGGCCAACAGCTGTGGGGCTCCCAGCACCTGTTCATGTACCCTGCCATCTGATTTGGGGCAGGAGGGGTGAGAGTTACCTTCTTGTAGAGGGGGAAGCGCTGATGCCCAGGGGAAGAGGGGAGATGGCACTGATACACGGAAGACAAGATTCCAGCCAGCGCTTCCTCAACCTGCCCAACCCTGGTGTCCTGCTGCCGCCCAGGGAGAAAGCAGCTGTGTGAGGCTGGAGATGGGCTCTGTCCACAGAGGGACACTTGCTGCTCTGGGATCCGACAGCGCCACTCTTGGGCGTCTGCTGTGGGTGGTGAGCACACAGGTGTGAGAGGTGTGGCCCTGGACTTGTTTATCACAGACTGGGAGCAAGGCGGTCGGTCCTCGTGCGCTCACACTGCACGCCTTCGAACCACTGCTGGCAAAGTGTGCAACCAACATGCAGCTCTGTTGCAGCAAGGCCAAGTGCACAATAAAACTGTCTACAAGTTTCTCACCGGGGGAGCCGGTGCTGTGGCACAGTAGGCTAAGCATCCACCTGAGGCACTGGTATCCCATATGGGCGCCAGGTTCTAGTCCCAGCTGCTCCTCTTCCAATCCAGCTCTCTGCTGTGGCCTGGGAAAGCAGCAGAAGATGGCCCAAGTCCTTGGGCCCCTGCACCCTGTGGGAGACCCAGAAGAAGCTCCTGGCTCCTGGCTTCAGATTGGTGCAGCTCCAGCCATTGTGGCCATCTGGGGAGTGAACCAGCAGGTGGAAGACCTCTTTCCATCTCTACCTCTCTCTGTAGCTCTTTCAAATAAATAAAATAAATCTTAAAAAAAAAAAGGCAGGCAGATGTCAGTGGTCCCAGCAGCTTTCCCTGCCACACGCGTCTTCCTTTGTCCTGTGCACCAGCCCTGGACTGCAGGCCCCTAGGCTGGCCACACACACAGAAGCTGCCATCTGGAAAGTGCTCAAGTGAGCCCTTGGCCACTGGTTTTCATCCTCACCCCATGCTATGCTTTTCAGTTATGGAGTTCTTTCCTCAAGAAAAATGTTGTAGGGGCTGGCGCTACGGCATAGAAGGTTAAGCCACTGCCTGCAGTGCCAACATCCTATATGGGCATGGGTTCAAATCCCGGCTGCTCCACTTCCAAGGTAAGGGGAGGGAAAGAGAGAGAGATTGAGAGAGATATTCCATCCACTGATTCACTCCCCAAATGGCCACAACAGCCGGAGCTGTGCCAATCCAAAGCCAGGAGCCAGGAGCTTCTTCCAGGTCTGCCATTTGGGTGCAGGGGCCCAAGGACTTGGGCCATCTTCTGCTGCTTTCCCAGGCCACAGCAGAGAGCTGGATTGGAAGTGGAGCAGCTGGGACTTGAACTGGCTCCCAAATGGGATGCTGGCACTGCAGGCAGAGCCTTAACCCACTATGCCACAGCACCAGTCCTAATACACAAATTTTTTTTAAAAAAAGAGAAAAATGTTAGAGGGGAGCCAAATGTGTAAGACAGAGCAAAGTTGCTTCTGCCAAAACAGGCATGGGTGACAAGCTTCTTCCTGCTGACTTGCAGAAAACACTGCGTGGAAACTCCGGCGTCCCGTCAGCGCTGCGGTACTCTGGGGAAACTGAGGCACAGGCCTGCCCACACGCCTCAGAAGGTCAGAGGCCAGGTGGGTGTCACCGAGTCTCCAGCACTCACTGCAGTCCAGCTGAGCATGAGTGGGTGCTTGGTGAATATGGAAGAGGCAGAGGCACCGTCACCCCTGCCTCCCTCTGAGCGGGACTACGGGAGCTCAGACCTCGGAGAGAGGCCTTAACTGCCTATGCCTTGCGTGTGCAGCCCTTGAAGGGGGTTTTTCTCTGGTCTGGACAGCAAGAACAAAAGCCAGCAGGGACGTCAGCCGGGGGAGGGAGGGAGGGAGCCACAATTTGCATCCAAGAGTGAGACGCCCTTTGTCGCCTCACATCCCAGTCGACTTCAAAGTTCTCTCCTGAGCAGACGTGCATGCCGGTCACCATGACAACCGCTGAGCTGCCCCGGCCACTCAAGCCTCGGAGGGTGCTGGGCTTCCACGGAGCTGGGTTGGGACACAGGGGCAGAGGGACCAAGGGTAGCCTGGCTGCTCTGAATTTTCACCCCTGGGCAGGGTTGGGGGAGGGGTGCAGGTCACCACCTGGACTGGCTGTGCCCAGGTAGCCAATGCTTGCCTGGACGCCAGCTGTTCACTCCATGAGGGCGGAACCCTGATGCTGGGCATGCAGAGGGCACCAGCCAAAAGCTTGTGGTGCAGAAAATGAATGAAAACACGATCAGTCAGCTGGGAGCTTCTCAAATAAGCAGACTAGCTCCCCCGGAAACGGGCTGTTCTGGAACTAAGGGGTGGACTCAGGCCTGGGCCTCTTAGTGGGCACCCGTGCCTTCCAGACAAAGTGGAGCCTGGGGCTGCCGCTCCCCGGGAGGGGGGGTGCAGGCCTGGAGGGGCGGGGCAGAGCTGGGTTGGGGCGGTGGAGTTGGAGGTCCTGGCTCTCGATGGAGTTGGAGCTCTGGGGAGAAGTCGGGGGTGTGGCTGAGTGCTGAGACCAAAGGTGGCCACGGATACAGCTAAGTAGTCCAGGGTCCCGGGCGCAAGGCTCAGAGCACGCAGGCTCATGGAAGGGGCAGCAAAGTGGAGGAGAGGGAGTCCGGGGGCAGAGCAGGAAGTGACAGACAGGCTGGGAAGGACAATGGTGTCCATGGACCCCTGGCCTCTGAGCAGGCGGCCGCCGGTGTGTGCCGGGGGTGGGGGGAGGCCTGTGTGTGTGCCAACAGGGGGGGGGGGGGGGGCTTGTGTGTGTGCCCTGTGTGTGCGGGGTGGGGGTGGGGGAGGCCTGTGTGTGTGCCCAGTGTGTGCCGGGGGTGGGGGGGCTGCCCATTCTCGCTGGGCCTGGAAGACTGGGGTCTCAGCAGGGGTCAAACTGGAAGTAGCCTGCAGGCCAGGCCAAAAGCCATCGGGCCTGAGCCTTTTTTTTTTTTTAATGATTTATTTGAAAGACAGGGTGACAGAGAGAGGTAGAGACAGAGAGAGAGCTTCTGTCTGCTGGTTCACTCCCCAAATGGCCACAATGACCAGGTCTGGACTGGGCTGAAGCCAGGAGCCTGGAACCCCATCCAGGTCTCCCACGAGGGTGCAAGAGCCCAAGCATTTGGTCCATCATCTGCTGCCTCCCTAGGCACATTAGCAGGGAGCTGGATCGGACCTGGAGCAGCCAGGACTCGAACCGGCGTCCATGTGGGATGCCGGCATCACAAGCCTCAGCTTAACCCACTGTGCCCCAATGGCAGCCCCAGCCGGAGGCTCTTGCTCTCGCCATCTCAAGCAGTGGGGGCTGCTGGGGGGAGTGGCAGGGTGCCACTGCTTGCCCCTAGTACAGCCGTCAGGACAGCTGAGATGGTTTAATATTTATAATTTCTTTTGAGAGGCAAATGACAGAGTCCCCATCTGCTGGTTCACTCCCCAAACGTCCTTGAAGCCAGGAGCAGGGAACTCCATCCAGGTCTCCCTGGTGGGTGACAGGAACCCAGCGACAGGCGCCATCACTAATGCCTCCCCCAGGGTGCGGCAGCAGGAATCGAGAACTGGGGGCGGAGTTTGCCTGGAACCCAGTTGCTCGCAGAGGGGAGGTGGGCTTCTTCACCTCTAGGAGCCCGCAAGGCCGGGCCAGAGCTCCAGCACTCCCCACGCGGCAGCCCCTCCCATCTCCTCAACAGCACTCGGATGTGGGCGGCAGGTCCACGTCCATCCCACAAGTCCCCGAGGCTGGCCAGGCCGCCGGTTTCCCCAGGCAGGGGCTCTAACCACGGGGCAACACCACTTCTCGGTCCGCAGGGGAGTGAGAGGTAAGCACGGTGGAAGTTTCTGGACCGGCCTGGCCTGACGCCTTCCATCAGTCACCTTCCCTCTGCACACCGGGCACAGTGGGGGTCCTCCCACCTGGAGGAACCCAGGGCGGAAAGCCACTTTGTGGCTCCTGTCGGCTGTGGCCGGACCTTAGGGTTGCAGCCCGGGGGAAGGGCGGGTGCACGCGTGTCTGGAAGCAGCTGGGAAAGTCCAGTGCGGCTGTCCTGGCCAACCCCTCCCCTCAGGCCGGACCTCGCAGTCTGAGGTCACCCAGCAGGACGGGGCACAGCAGGTTTCCCTGGGGTCCCAGCACCCGCCCCCAAGGCTTTCCTGCTCCTGGCCCGCCTCTCCCCAGCGCTCCAGGTCGGGTGGAAAACGCCAGGAAGCAGAGCCACTCCAAGCCCCCGGCCTTCTTGGGCCTCCTGGGTGTTTCTGGGGACGCGGATGCCCCGGGGTATCTCCTGCAAGTGAGGCTGCTGGGGGGCGGGGGGAGGGGGGCGGAGCATTTGGTGGGATGATTGACAGCACAGCACCTGCCAAGAGGAAACTTGTCTAGCCCTGAGACGAGCCGGGCAGAACTTGTACTTTCAGGCACAGGGGACAGCGCTCCGAAGCGCCCTTGCCGGGGGACAAGGAGATGCTGGCGGGAGATGCCCACCCCCGACGGCGCTGTCCCCGCAGATGCGGCGGGAGAAGCCCGGAGGCGCCACCTGCTGGCCCCGAAGCGCGGGCCCCGCGCGGTCTGGCGGCGCCACCTGCTGGTCACTCGCGGAAGCGCAGCCCGGCCGCAGGACTGGGGTTCTTCCAACAACCCTAGTCCCCACTTGACCCTGCGGGACCCGCGGCCTCGCCCTTGACCGCGCCTGCCCTCGCAGCCCCTGGGGCCCCCAGGGATTAGGCCCGCCGGAGCGCCCCCCTCAGCCGCGCCTCATCTCCTTGATGGGATGGAATCACCTGCACCCTGGAACTTCGAGGGCCACTCACCCTCCCACGCGCAGAGGCTGGTGGACACCTGGACAGCACGACACCACACACACCCCCCAGCCTAGGCCCCCGTGGCCACCATGGGCTTTGGTCCAGGTGCGGGAGGTGGAAGCCGTAGGTGACACCCTAACGCCCTCGCTGCCCGAGGCTGGAGCAACCAAGGCAACTTCCAGGCCTCCGAATTCCCAGGGTGGGGCTGTGGCCCCGCTGAGACCCGCCGGCCAGGGCTTGGGGGCCCAGGTGAGGCCCGGCCAGGCAGGAAGCAGCCTCACCCGAACTCCAGGAGAAACGTGCGGCTGCAGAGTGACGTCACTCTCCCGGGGGCAGGGGCAGGGACGGAGGCGGTGGAGGGCCCAGCCTGCAGGCAGCCTTGCGCCTTCACCGTCTCCTCCGCCCCCTGCCCACGCGCTGTCCTCCTGCAGTCCGGCTCCACTCAGGGAAGCTGCGAGCGGACCCCTTCCAGCTGTGAGTCTCAGAATCAAAGTTTAAAGGCAACATCACCATCACCCGCAGGCCTTGTGAGACCTCGGCTCTGCCTGCGCAGGCCTGGGCAGGGCCGCAAATCTTAGTCTGCCGAGTTCCGGGCAAGCTGGCGCTGCCCATCCACTTCCGGTCAGACCTGGCCGTGAATCCTGGCCCCAGACCTTGGGCCTCAGTTTCATCACCTGTAACATGGGTGAGATGGTGCCCATGAGGGGCTCGGCGCGGGGCCTGGCCTGTGGCGCGTGTGCCATCAGGGCCGGCTGCTCTCCTTGGCCCCGTGTGCGCCTGAGGTCCCCCCTGACTTCTTCCACCGGTGGCCGGCAGAGATGCAGGAGAGACAGCAATGCTGGGAAAACACACGCTCACTGTATCTGTGCAGCTCAGAGTTGGCTTACGATCCGGTTACAAGCGGAGGGAGGCAGGGGACGCCGCTGGAAGAGACAAGGGCAGCCACTTCCGGGAGTCAGGGACACCACCCAGAGGGGTGACGCAGGGGCTTCGCCAGGGAGGCACGGCCTCATCGACCCCACAAGGAAGAAGGGCGCTGCAGGCCCAGCGAGCAGCCCGTGCCCTGTTTCTCAACTCAGAGCGCCACACCGGTCCCCTAGGACCTTTTAAAAACCCCAGCACCAGGGGCCAGTGCTGTGGCTCAACGGGTTGAGCTGTCCCATGTGGGCGCTGGTTCAAGATCCGGCTGCTCCACTCCCAGTCCAGCTCTCTGCTGTGGCCTGGGAAGGCAGCGGGGGATGGCCCAGGTCCTTGGGCCCCTGCACCCCTGTGGGAGACCCAGAAAGGCTCCTGGCTTCGGCTGGGCCAGGCTGTTGCAGCCATCTGGGAAGTAAACCAGTGGATGGAGCATGTCTGTCTCTCTCTGTGTAACTCTCCTTTCAAACAAATAATAAAATCCCAGTGTCCAGGGGACCCCCTAGACCAATGACGACTGAGTCCCGGGGTGCTGTGGGGACTGAATGGCCCCTCCAAATTCCTGTGCTGGGATGTGGGGCTGGGGCCTTGGGTGACTAGGTTTAGATGGGGTCACAGGGGCCCTTACGAGAGGAAGCGGCATGGGGTCTGTGCGTGTGGAACGTATGCACCAGGAATCCCCACTCCAGCTCCAAGACCTCAGCCATGCAGCTGACTGTTCCTCCCACAGCGCCATGGGCCTGGGTGGGCAGCCTCACATCGCCAGTGGCCGGCAGGGGCACTCCCAGGCACTGGGTCACCCGAGCAGCGGGCACCCACAGCAGGGCCGTCCTCACCCCTGCACCCAAGTGCACCGGTCTTGGTGGAAGGTGGGGTCCAGGTGGGCTCCAATGCCACAGCACCAGGGGACACAGGACGAGGAGCCTGAGCCCGCCGCAGGCCCAGGACCAGGCTCATGGGGGCAGGACACTGATTTTTAGACCGAGCGATGCATGAACCACAGATTTGGGGCAAATGTGAGTTTGGGGACTGCCGCCTGTGATGCAGCTACGGGGCTCTCCGTTGTCTTCAAGGGGTGAGGGGCAGAAGGTCCAACAGTTGTGGGGAAGGCCGGGAAGATCCAGAAAGGGAAATCCAAGACCCCTCCGAGGTCTCCCTGGGCCTTGGCCAGGACCTAGGCCAGAACAGAGAAACCTCAAAAGCCAGGTGCTGGCCTTCTTCCCACCCCGGGCCTCCCATGCTCACGCAACACCCGTAGTCCCCCGGGAATCACAGGACACGGGTGGATTTTGCAGGATTCTCCCCATGAACTCAGACCTCGTCCTGGACATTTCTAAAAACCCACCAGGGAACTAGTAAGACAGGTGCGGGTGTGTGTGTGTGTGCGCCCAGGCTGGAGTCCCCACAACTGACCCTGAGACGAGGATGTGGGCGTGAGTGGGCTCTCTGTGGGGTGGTCTTGGGAAGCCCCAGCAGGGAGCCGAGAAATGGCACAGGACCTGAGGGAGGCTGACGCAGAGTGGAGCCGGCGGGGGAAGTGCCCCAGGCAGCCCAGGGGCAGGGAGGGAAGGCGGGCTCTCGTCAGTCATTGCTTGAGGGCTGCTTCCCAAAATGCCAACACCTGGGCGCTTCTGTGTGGCCCTGGTTGTGCCCATGTTATAAAGCAGAAAGTCTTCAGGCAGATGGCGCTGGGGTGCCAGGGCGTGCGGGGACAGCGACCCCGAGCTGCCCACCCAGTGCCACCCCATCCAGGAACAGCTCAGGTGTGCGTCCACCCAGTGCACGCCAACCCTTTCAGGAACTAACCATCCACCTACGTGTCAACTTGTGCCCAACGCAGCTCACTCTGCAGGCGCCATCCCCAGGCCATGTAAGGAAAGAGGGGCGAGCAGGAGGTACCCAGGCCACTGTGATCTCGGGTGGCATCCGTGCGCTCCCCCAGGCCGGGGCCGGGCTGCTCATGCATGCATTCGTGCAGCCGTTTGCTCACGGAAGGGAACAGGGAGTGACTCGGGGAGACATCGACCGTAGCTGGAAGGACGAATCCCAGGAGTGAGGGTGACTTTTTTCTCATGTCACAAGGAAACCAGTGGCACCCAGAGACTGTTTTGTCTGGATACGGGGCATGTGCCTTTTTTAAAAAATGCAGACGGGAATTAACTGGACTTCAGAGGGTGGTGAGAGGGTTTGTTTTTCCCCTTATATCCTACCAGGAAAGCAGGTCAGTGCATTCTACGGGACCTCAAGACTGAGCGAAGCCCCCCCCACCCCATGGATGTGTCTCCACACCCCGAAGTCTCAGGTGACAGGCTACTTAGCGCCACCAGTTCTGACCACGCTGCCCCGGAAGACAGGGCCCAGAACCCAGCTCATCCCGGGAGCCTTCACTCTCGCACGAGGTCGTTGAACTTGCCCTTGGCGAAGAAGAGCAGGAGGCTCTTGTAGGCGTGCACCAGCCTGGTCTGCACCAGCTTGAAGGCGATGCACAGGATCTCCATGCCCACGAGGATGTAGAGCGAGAAGAAGAGGAAGAAGTGAGGGTGTTCCAGATCTGTGTCCGCAAACCCGATGGTGGTCAGGGTGACAAAGCAGAAGTAGAAGGCGTTCTCGAAGTCCAGCTTCGTCTCCCAGAAGGGGAGGATGGCCGCCGCACAGGAAATGTAGGCGAACACGACCAGGCCGACGACGGGCAGGGGCACGTCCAAGGTCTCCACCTGCCGCCCCACCTCGTCCAGGTTGCTGATGATGGAGTAGGAGAAGCGCCCCATGGCCAGCTCGGGACACGAGCTGCTCCTCTCCACAGCCCGCGGCGGCAGCTGTAGGCTGTTCTGTTTCTCCCTGGTGAGAAGTCTCTCGAACAGCTCCGTGTTGCAGCTTGCGGCTGCGGGACACCTGCCAGGCTTGGGGTCCGGGGGCTCCTCGGCGCTGATGACGATCTGCGGGCCGGCGGTGGCGTCCCCTCCCCGAGTGGCCTCTGGCTGTCTCCCCGGCGGTGGTGGTCGCGAGCACCACTTGGAGGGGTGGGGGGTGAGGAAAGGCAGTTTCCGGAGCCGACCGTAAGATGCGGATAGCACGGCTGCCAGGATGTCGCCGATGTCGGTGAGGACCAGGAACATCAGCGGGATGCCGAAGAGGGCGTACAGCATGCACAGGTACTTGCCCAGCCTGGTGACCGGGAAGATGCGGCTGTAACCTGAGAAACAAGACCGAGGCTGGGAAGTGGTCTGCTCCCCCCACCCAAAAAAAAATCTCTAAAGAGACCTCCGTCGTGGCCCCTCCTTGGCGTGCTGTTTACCCGCGGGGCTGGAAGCAGTGGTCGGGAAGTGTCCACGTGCCTGCAGTGGGAGGGGCGGCTCCTCTTCAGGGTGAGAAGCCAGGACTCTGACCCCCACCCCCCACCTGGGACACAGGTGTCCCAGGTGGCATCTTAATTGCCATGCCAAATGCCTGTCCTACTTCTAGGCTTCTTAGCTATAAAGCAGGGGTGCCCGTCCGTACTCACATACAGACCGGCTGGGGGAGCACCTGCCGTGCCGTGGGTGCGTGTTGGCGCTGAGGGCTGGCAGTGGCTGCTCCCTGAGAACCAAGCAGCCTTCCCTGGTGGGGAGACTGAAGCGCAGAGCCACAGCATCCGTGTGACAAGGGGCGGGGCTGGGAGTGCAGCGCAGTGCAGCCCAGGGCGGGGGCCCATGAGCCAGTCAGACCTGGTCCTCCAAGAAAAGGGAGGGGCCGCTGGGCCCCTCCTTCCGCCCCACCCCAGCTCCACCCTCACATTCCCAAAGGAGCAGGAGTAGAGAGACTTCCGGGCTGGCCAAGCTTCCGAGACTTCAACAGGCAGAAGAGACAGCTCTGTGCTCAGTGCCGGTGTTGAAATGCCAGGGTCATGAGGACAAGTAATGCAGAAAAACTCAGCCCGGTTATGCAAATTAATGTGCAGCCCATGCCCGGGCTGGCTGAGCCCTTGCCCCTCCAGGACCGAAGCTGCCCACAGCAAGCTCTAGCCTGAAGTGCTGCCCTCCAGGGCCGTGCGGCATTGGGGTGCCCACCCCACCAGGGAGGCGGGGAGCCATGGGATGGGCTCTGTCCCAGGTTGCTCCACGGCCACTCAGGCCACATGTGCATTCATTTGTTTGATGAGTATGTATTAAGCACTTACTGCATGCACTGGCGTCACCAGGCTGAGCAAAGTAGAGATGGGATCCAAGCTTGCTGAGAGAGGCAAAGTGACCAAATAACCACACTAGTGAGCACGTGATCAGCCACGGTAAGAGCAGACTGTTCTATGAGTGATTAGAACAAAGGCACGCCTCCTGGATTTAGGCTCCGGGAACACTTGCTGGTGCGGTGACTCACCAGCAGCTGAGGTTGGGAGGTAAGGAGAGAAGCAGCCGCAGGCGCAAAGGCCCTGTGACAGGTTTAAGGAGGGGACATTCCCATGGTGGGAGGGCAGTGTGTGCAGCTGAAATCTAGTCTGAGGTGTACTTACCAAGCCAGGAGCTCAGGGCTCAGGACGCAGGACTGTGTCTGCCTAAAAGCGATGTTACCTTCTAATTCGTCACCAAGGTCACCCAGGGTGTGGCTGTCAGCTTGGCTGAGGGCACCAAGCAAACGCCGGTGGGTGGGGTCAGTGTCCAGGGAGGTGGGCAGGGTCCAGGGGCTCAGGTGCCAGATGGGTGGGGGAGTTGCCTTCATCAGCATGGCAGGCTGCAAAATGGCGCTGCCCCCTAAAAGGTGCCCGAGTCTTAGCGACCGCAATCTGGAAGGGCCTCTGAGAGGAGGCGGTTTTCCTGCACCACCAATGTGGGCCCCACGCACCGTCATCCGCGCCCTGCAGGAAAGGCGGAGGGAGATCTCCCTCACAGAGACCAGCCCGATGCGGTCACCAGGCAAGAAACAGGGGCTACCGCAGCTGGAGGGGCCCAGGAAGGAGCCCCTGCCCCCAGGAGCCTCCCAAGGAGCAGGACCCTGCAGACGCCTCCATGACATCACAAGGGGTCTCAGCGGGATGGGGTGGGAGACAGGGGACCTTGGGGAGGCCAGGACGGAGTTAGGGATGGAGGCGAGAGCAGGCAGCCCCGAATCTGGATCACTGGGTTCATTCTTTGATTGCTCACAGAATCCGCAGCCATCATAGAGAACAGGCGGTGCAGCTGGGTGGCTGGGAACAGGTGCCCTGGGATCAGACCTGAATCACGCAAAGCCCTCCCTCGGTGACTCACACACTGTGACCTTGTGTGACCTGGGGCAAGGGGCTTTATCACTTGGTGCCCCTGTGCACAAGAGGGGAAGGAATGCCGGTCCCCGGGTCCAGGGTGGTGGGTGGAGAGTCCCGCTGTTAGGAGGAGTGCTCAGCTTTCTGGACCACAGACAGGAGGTGTCGTCGGTGATGTCTTCCTGTGCCTTTCCTGCAGGTGGGGGGCCAGGCACAGCCCGGGCTGCCGTGGGAAAACAGCGGGGCGGGAACTGCCCATCTTGCATCCACCACATCTAAAACCAACTCCAGGCTCCTAGGGACCTGGGAGGGAAGCACAGCTGAGCGGCCCGGCTCTGTGACCACACCAGTGCCGTGTTCTTGGTTCACTCATTAATTCGTTCTCTTGTTTCAGATGAATAATCCCCTTTAATCAAAGCTGACCAGAACCCTCTGCAGGTTCCCATCTCATGCCGGATAAAATCCAGTCTTCACAATGCCTGTGAGACCCTGTACCCCAGCTTCCTGTCCCACCCTCCCCAGCCACACCGTCCTGCTTCCTGCCCCTCCAACAAGCCAGGCGGGACCTGCCCCAGGACCTTTGCACTGTCTTCACTCCGCCTAGAAGGTTCCTACTCCACAGAGTCCACAGAGCCACACGGCTGACTGCTCCACCTCCTTCAGTCTTTGGTTTGGACGCCATCTTTTCAGGGGGATATTTCCAGGCCACTCCCTCCCCATTTCACACTCTAGACTCATCCTCTCCAAGCTGCTGCCTCTAACTCCCATAACCATCCGACCTACTGTGTGCACTTGGTTACTGCCCGTTTCACCATCACGGACACTTTTGTCTGTTTTGTTCCTGGACCCCTCAGTGCCTCGCACGGTGCCTGGCACATGGGTAACGAGATGTTGACTGAATGAGTGTATTTATTGAGCTCCTACTGTGTGCCAGTCACTGGTGGGCGGGGTTGAAGGATTCGAGGAGGAACCGGCAGATGTCAGTGCCCTCCAGAGGGTGCTGGAACTGCTCCTGGG
Organism: Oryctolagus cuniculus; assembly: GCF_051225735.1. Lineage (NCBI taxonomy): Eukaryota > Metazoa > Chordata > Mammalia > Lagomorpha > Leporidae > Oryctolagus > Oryctolagus cuniculus. The sequence continues at coordinate 13,136,137 of NC_142881.1, forward strand.
GGCGCAAGGGCCCCGAGGGGTTCAGCAGGGACCCCTGTGGCCAGGCTGGCATGGGCTCTGAGGGCCGCCAGCCCTCTGAGACATCAGCGGCTGGCAGCAGCACCCACCCGCAGCGTGTCCCACCCACTTCTGAGAACACGAGCAAGCTCCCCTGTTTCTGTGTCCCCACAGGGAAAGTCAGGAGAGGCCCCCTCCCACCCAGCCAATAGGAACTAGTAACCCCCGCAGCCTCCAGGCCAGGGGCCCCGTCAGATTTCTCTTGAGAGTGGGGCAGGTGTTGTGCAGTGGGTTCGGTTGCCACCCAGGGTGCCCGCGTCCCCTATCAGTGCCCAGGATGGAGTCCTGCCTCCTCTTCTGTCCCAGCTAGGTGGCAGGTGACGGCCTGAGACCCAGACACAGCTCCTGGCTCCTGGCTCCTGGCTTTGACCTAGCCCAGCTCTGCTATCGTGGGCATCTGGGGAGTGAACCAGCAGGTGGAAGATCTCTCTGTTATTCTGCTTTATAAATAAATAAAATCTTTTTAAAGAATATAATGCTTTTTTTTTTTTTGCAGAATTTGTACAGTACTTTTAGAGTCAAAATCTGCACAGCAATACTAAGCTGGCAACCTCAGCTGTTTTCCTCTTTTAATGGATAAGGAACAGAGAAGTCTGGTGATGTGTTGAGGGCCACACAGCCCAGAGCCAGCAAGGACTTGCATCCCCTACTTCCCCCTCCCAAGACCTTCCCCACACGCATGCGCAACCCCACACTCTCATTGGAAGGGTGGATGAGCTGTTTGCAGCCGAAAGCTGCGCCTGGCTCAGGCCAGGAAATGCACCGTGGAAGCAAGTCTCAGAGCACACAGCCCCTGTGTCAGGAAGAACACACCCACCCCAGTTCCCAAATGCCAAGATGCACACAGTGCAAAGTCCTATCATCTCCCGGAACGCATCTGCGTGTCCCGACCCGATCTGCTCACTGCGCACTGCCCCTAGCCCGTGAGGACTTAATAGTGCGCACACTCTCCTTTCTCCTTGAAAGAGGCTGACCCGGTTGGGATTGACTGGGGCGGGGTATAAGGGGGGGCGGTTGAGGGGGCTCATACCTATTGGGCATCCCTTTCTTAGCACCAAGGCCAGGTGCATTTCAGGTGACTGGGAGATGAGGGCAGGAGGCACCCATCGGAGCATCCCCCATATCCCCTTCCAGCTTTAATTACCGCGTGGCCTGAGGTCTTAATTGCCCTGGACAATGGGGAGTGCAGCCTGGCCGTCCTGAGGGCAGCTAATGCGTTTCCATTAGACCAGCGTCTAACAGGCTGGAGTTCCAGTAAAACCACCTGGAGGCGTCTGCAGCCCGCTGCCGCCCAGGCCTGGCCTGGCCTTGGAGACTCTGGCTCTCGTGGCCTGGGCCAGGGTCCGGACATAGGTGCCTGGAAAAGACATCTGGGTGAGTCCAATGTGCAGCCACCGCTGAGAACCTGTGCCTTGGCCTGGTGCTTCGCACACATCAGCACGCATCAGAACCCTGCGGCCCCGCCTCCATGGTTTCTGGCTCGGTGGGGTAGGGAGGTCTAGGATGGGGCTTGAGAATGAACTTGCATTTCTGACAAGTTCCACAGTGATGTCAAAGCTACAGGTCCGGATCCATTGCAATGGATCAGCGTCTCAGGGGAACGGACCTTTGGCCAAGTCTGGAGACACTTCTGGTGGGGGTGGTAAGAGGTAATCTGATTCTGTGTGTAGAGACCAGCCTGCCACTCAACATTGTATGTGGGGGTGGGGGTGGACATTTGGCCTGGCCCCCAGGACACCCTCATCTCACATCAGGGGGCCTGAGTTTGTACCCCCTCCAGTTTCTGACGCCAGCTTTCTGCAAATGCAGCCCCCTGGGAGGCAGCAGTGATGGCTCAAGTACTGGGGTCCCCACCTTCCCCACGGGAGACCTGGGTTGAGTTCCCTGCTCCCAGCTTCAGCCCAGCCCAGCCCTGGCAATTGCAGGAATTCGAGAGTGAACCTGCAGATGGGGACCCTCTCTCTTTTTCTGTCTCTTGTCTCTTTGTTTCTGTGCCTCTCAACATAATTTTTTTTTTTTTGATAGGCAGAGTTAGACAGTGAGAGAGAGAGAGACAGAGAGAAAGGTCTTCCTTCCATCGGTTCACCCCCCAAATGACCACTACAGCCGGCACACTGCGTCAATCCGAAGCCAGGAGCCAGGTGCTTCCTCCTGGTCTCCCATTCGGGTGCAGGGTCCAAGGACTTGGGCCATCCTCCACTGCCCTCCCGGGCCACAGCAGAGAGCTGGCCTGGAAGAGGAGCAACTGGGGCAGAACCAGCGCCCCAACCAGGACTAGAACCCGGAGTACCAGCACCGCAGGCAGAGGATTAGCCTAGTGAGCCATGGCACTGGCCCTCAACATAATTTTTTAAGAAATCATGGCACAATGGGTTAAAGCCCTGGCCTGCAGTGCCAGCATCCCACATGGGCACCAGTTTGAGTCCTGGCTGCTACACTTCCGATCCAGCTCCCTGCTGATATGCCTGGGAAAGCAGTAGAAAATGGCCCAAGTGCTTGGGTCCCTGCACCCATGTGGGAGACCTCAATGGAGTTCCTGGCTTCTGGCTTCAGATCAGCCCAGCTCTGGCCATCGTGGAGTGAACCAGCAAGTGGAAGATTCTCTCTCTCTATCTCTCTATCTCTCCCTCTCCCTCTCTGTTTCTCTCTCTCCTGGACTTTGCCTCTCTGTCACTCTGCCTTTCAAATAAAATAAATAAATCCTTTTTAAAAATGGCAATGGGTAGGCCAGCCCACCCACACCCTAGAATTATCCAGTGGAGAGGTGTCTGAGAAGCTGGGCCAGCTGCCCCCGGAGGCCCAGCAGTGGGGCTGGACCGCAGCCCTGCCCCTGCCTTGCTGGCTCTGTCCAACTCCCATCTCAGCCCCGTCACCTGAGCCCCATCACCCTGAGCTCAGAGAGTTGTGAGAATTAAATACGACAAAGTCCCTCACGCACCTTGCCCATGTGGGGCACCTGCTGGGTGATGAGCTCTCTTCCTGCCTGTCGCCTGGCCCTGCCAACATCTACATCCCCTTGAAGAAGAGGAACCCCGAGGGCAGGGGGGCGGGGGCTCTCTCGTGGAGCTCCGGTGTGGTCCAGCCCTCTTTCAGGCTCCCAGCTTGGGTGTGGCTGGGAGGCCCAGTGGGGGCTTCTGGGAAGAGTGCCTGGCTGATTGTCACCCATGGAAGGAACAGGCGTCCTTTCTGTGCCGGAAGCCATTACGGTCAGGTAGGGCGTGGGCCTCGGTGGCCTCTCGTGACCCTGTCTGAGCAGGAGGATAGAGAAGCCCCGTGCTCAGTGCCACAGCCGAGCTGCGGCCCCACAGCTGTCCTCCCCCTAGACCCCTCTTTATCCTAGGTGGCACGTTTCCCTGAACTTGCAAGCCAGCTGGCTTGGGTGTTCTGCTGGTTGCAGCAGGGGGTAGCGGGCTTCCTGGCTGCTGCTTTTACAGGAAGTCAGCCTCTGACCCTCAGTGTCCCCCAAGAGGCACACCTAACATGGTTAAGGGTGGGGGTCCCAGGGCCAGCGCTATGGCTCAGCAAGTTAAAGCCCTGGCCTGAAGCGCCAGCATCCCATGAGTGCCAGTTCTAGTCCTGGCTGCTCCTCTTCTGATCCAGCTCTCTGCTATGGCCTGGGAAAGCAGTAGAAGATGACCCAAGTCCTTGGGCCCCTGCACCCACATGGGAGACCAGGAAGAAGCTCCTGGCTCCTGGCTTCAGATTGGCCCAGCTCCAGCCATTGTGGCCAATTGAGAAGTGACTGTCAGATGAAAGACCTCTCTCTCTCTGTCTCTACCTCTCTCTGTAACTCTGTCTTTCAAACAAATAAAACAAATCTTTAAGAAAAAAAAAAAAAGCAGGGGTGGGGGCCCCAGGCTCACCACCACCCCGAGCATGACAGGCCACAGGACCAGCTGCAGCCCCAGCTCTGTGGCTGTCTGGGATGGAGACGGAGGTCCCAATCTTTCTGGCTGGCCCAGAGGGGTGGTGGCTGGGGCATGGTCACACCCAAGAGCTCCTGCGCAGAGGCTGGGGGCAGCTCCACCTCCCCCGCTCTCTGTGACCCTTGCCCCGCAGAGTCAGTTCCTACCTGGCCTGGCTCAGACCCTGCATCCTGGCCCACCTGCTGCACCCCCTGAAGGGAAGCCGAGGGTGGGCAGCCCAACCTGGAGCACAGCTTGTTGGCCCAGTGCAAGACCAGCCCCATCCTCCCAGCCCAGGAGGCCTGACTCTGCCCACCCACTCAGCTTTGCCTCCAAGGGGCCTGTGCACCCCGGGGGGGGGGGGGTTGGCCTGGAGGCTTTCCCCACCTGGAGACTCTCTCACCCATCTTTGCAGGGTGAATCCCTGAGATCCTCAGACACTAACTCCAATGCCACTTCCGGGAAGCCCTCCCCCCGTCCCCAAACCAACTGGGCTGAGCCAGGGGCAGCACCCACCCGAGAGGAGGAAGGACGCTCGTGTTATTCTCCCAGAGGAACCTCAGGGCCCATGGCAGCCCTGCTCATGGTGCCTGCCCAGGCATAGGAGGCTGGGCCAGGGTAGGCACGCCGCCACCGCCTCACCTCCTATTACATGAGTGTCCCAGCATCGCTACCCGAGGGCCCAGCCTCCCCGCTCCCCACCCTTCCCCAGGCCTCTCTTCCTGCAGGCCTGCCCTTGCCCTTGCCCTTGCCCTCGCACTCACCCACGGTGCTGAACACAGTGCAGCAAAAAAACAGCGCGCTGGGGAACGTCCAGTCGGCCGGCCCGTGAAACCACTGTGGTTTCAGCTGCTGCAGGTGCACCCGCACGGCCTCCTTCCTGCCTTCCACCGCTGGAGGAGGAGAGAGCACAGTGAGGGAGGGGCTCGCCTTCCAGCGGGCAGGGTCCTCCCCCAGGACAAGCGGCCCCCACCCCGTGGCCCCATCGACACCGCAGCTTGGTCCTCGGAGCCTGCCTTTAAAATGATCTTGTAGCTTAGATCCTACATCTGATCCGTGTGGTGTGAGGCAGCCACGTGGCCCCACAGGCAGAGAGCCTAGCAGAGGTCTGTGGGCGCCATGCCTGAGCTATGCCAGACTCGGGGAGACGTCTTAGCTCTCTGAACCTCCGCTTCTCTCACCTTTCCAAGGGGGATGACTACTACCGTGCTGTCCCGTGGCACTCTTGCAAATCAAAAGCAAAAACTCTTTCAAGAAATGCAACTGACACGTGGGGTCCAATGGTGCCACTGTGGGAGCTCTTTACAGGGCTGGCGACGCTCATCACACTGGGCTGGCTGTGTGTGATTTCTCCTCCACAACTCCTAAGCCTTGGCTCCCAAAACACTGGTCCCAGGGCCGACAGAGTGCCTGGGGACCCTGGCTTCTCAGACAGATTCCTAAGTGCTTCTATTGGCCTCAGCAGCTGGTGAGCCTGTCCCCAGAAGCCACCCATCAGACTGGGGCACAGTGGGGGAGGATGGCACCAAGCCAGCTCCGAGTGCAAGTCTCTATTCGTTTGAATGGCACCAGCCTGGAAGTCGGACGCCTGCTGTGTAGACCCGGCTCTGATCCTCCCCGGCCTCTGAGGTCTGTTTCTGAGCATCCGCTTCCTTCCCGGGGGACGTGGGGGCGGGGGGCAGCAGGACATGGTGCTGAAAGTCCAGACTCTGGAGCCCAAATGCCTGGGGTTGAATCCCCGGCTCCATTTTGCTAGTGTGGACTTGGGGGCAAGTTCCCTAACCTCCCCCTGCCTCTGTTTCCTGTAAAAGGAAGACAAGGCATACCCGGCTCCTAAGGGGCCTTTGGAGGGTTAAATGAGATGATATGTGAAAAGGGGCCCCCAAGGGTCCCCTCTAACCCCCTCTGGTGAACCCGGTGCACAACAGGCCTGAACCAGCCCTGGGCTTCCTCACCTCGCTGTGCACTGGAATGAGCCAGAAAACATCAGATGCCCAGCTCAGCCCTGAAAGGCTGAGTAAGGAGAGGTGGGGAGGAACCCGTGTATTCTATACAAGCTGCTTGGATGACTGTCCTGTGTGGGCTGCTTGGGAGAGCCTGGAACTTGCTGGCGACCCAGATGTGATGGCCTCTAGCAACTGGGCAGCGACTGAGGTATTTCCCAGGACTACTGAGCAGACCTGCGTCTGTCTGGCAGGGTGCAGGGAGTAGCCCCTTTACTGCAGAAGACTGCCTGCCTTGACCTTTTAGTCCCTGGGAGCAAAGCAAGGGGTAGCTTCTGGGAGGAGCCCTGGGCAGGCAGCTGGGGCCCCACTGGACCGGGCAGGTTGGGGACTCCCTGCCCTGTTCTTCCCCTGACTCCTACAGCCTGGTTTGTCTTTGCCTTCTGTTTCAGTGCCCCTCGTGTTTTAGCTTGCTCTGTGAAATGCATCTTCGCAAGCTTCCTTTGGGGAAGAGGTTTCTGAGCCTCAGTTTCCCCTCTGGTGGAGGCATCATGAAGCTGGGGGCTCAGTGCGTTTCCTGCATTCTTCACTGCACCCCAGAGGGGTCCTCATTCTCCTCATTTCCCAGAGGAGAAAACTGAAGTGCAGAGAGAACTGGCCTAAAGCCACCCACCCAGGAAAGGGGAGGACGCCAGCAGGCAGCTCCCAGCCTCAGCCTGTAGCAGGGCGGCCTCTGTTCTCAACCTGGGGAAAAGGCCTGCCCGGGGCAGGTGACGCTCCTACCTGTTCTGTTGCAGTCCAAGATGCCATAGAGCGTCTCCAGGAACTCCTCAAACTCCCGATTGTCCGGCGCCCCCAGCACCGGGTGGCCCTCGATGGCCGAGAAGAGCACAGCTCCCAGCAGCGCATAGGTGACCAGGCAGCCGAGGAAGCAGAAGCTGGGGAAAAGCTTCCCCAGGGTCTCCAGGCCGCACCTCCTGGCCTGGGGCGGCCCTGAAGCTTCCATCCTCCCTGGAGCGCTCGGGGCAGGGCCAGGGCCCAGCCGAGGAGCCGCTATGAGAGGCGGAGCTTCCGGGCTCCGCTAGGATGAGTGCCGGGGGAATGGCCAGGCGCCAGCACTAAGTGGAGGGCGCGGGCTTCCCCTCGGGAAGAAGCCGGAACTCAGGGCGTTCGGTTCATCTGATAAGCTGGGCTGGCGCCCCTGCTGGCGCCCCACGCTGCTGTCGATCCTCGCGGCCAGCCCCAGTCTGCGTGGCAGGGGTCTTGGGCGGACGACACAGCGTGAGTTTGTGTCCACTGGGCTTTTTCCATGCCCAAACTGCAGCTGTGACTTCCAGGTAGCAAAGCCGATCTACAGGGATGTCATCAAGAGCTTGCCCCTCCTCATGGGTGTCTGTGGCACTCCTAGGCCTAGCACAGCTGGGCCCCTGGCCACGTGGTCACAGTAGTAACCCCGTGAGGCCAGTGCCCAGCACTTTCCAAAGGCCTTTATCCCAAGTGGACCTGATGTGTGGTCCCGATTCTTCCCACGCCTGGAACTCTTCCGCCCTTGCTAAGCCCCATGGTGGGCTTGGATGTGTTTCTGTGACCCTTCCCGGGGGGCTGGGCCACCTGACTGGCTGCAGCCCACCTGGGGTTAGCAGACGCGATGCAAGCAGGGGCTTGGAATGGGCTCATGTGGCTGGACCTGCGCCTCGTCTCTGCCAGGGGAGAAAGGTGCCCGGATGGCGGGCAGAGCGGTGCTTCAACAGATCCGCAGAGCAGCAGCCTGGCTCTTAGCAGCCTCCGGCTGTTCTTTCAGGGTTGGGCCCTGCTTCTGAGTGCTCTGCTCAGGGACATCCCTGTCCTGGGGCTGAGCAAGGCCAGGGGACGAGAGCCCGCCCGCTCCTGCCCATGGTGGATTCATCCCACCTGCAGCGTGCGCCCAGCGCTCCCAGCCCCTCGGTAGAGACTGTTGGTCTCCCTGTGATGGGGGGGGGGGCTCCCCCTCCCACCCCACGTGCTCCCTTCTCCTCCCACAGATACCACTTCCCAGCAAACTCTCATACTCTCGACCCTGACCCAGGAGCTGCATCCCAGAGGACCCAGCTTGCACCAGGAGTGGTCTGAGAAAGCCGGCTCGGCTCTGACAGCTCAGTCCACAGCCACGGCCTCGGGAGAGGACGTACTGGGCCACTTGTCACTGCACAAGGAAACTCGAGCGCCTGGGCCCTTCCGAAGGAAAGGGTTTATTTCGGCTCACAGTTGTGGACAAGGGCCTGCTGGCGTCGCATGCTGAGACACAAGGGGTGCACCTGCAGGGGTCTCTCTGGTCTCTTCTCTTCCAGAGTTGCAGTCAGTCATGGGGGCTCCTCCCAAGAATCTTAGCTCATCCCAGTCACCTCCCTAAGGCCCTGTATCCAAACACCATGGTCAGATTCAGCTTTACCCTCTCAATGCCTCATAATGGAGATTGAATTGCAACACATCAGGGCCAGCGCTGTGGTGTAGCAGGTAAAGCCACAACCTGCAGTGCTGGCATCCCATATGGGCGCCAGTTTGAGTCTTGGCTGCTCCACTTCCAATCCAACTCTCTGCTATGACTTGGGAAAGTAGTGGAAGATGGCCCAAGACCTTGGGCTCCTTCACCTGCGTGGGAGACCTGGAGGAAGCTCCTGGCTCCTGGCTCCGGCCATTGCAGCCATCTGAGGAGTGCACCATCGGATGGAGGACCTCTCTCTTTCTCTCTCTGCCTCTGCCTCTCTGTACATCTGTCTTTCAAATAAATAAATCTTTTTAAAAAATTGCAACACATGGGCCCTTGGGGAACATGGGTCAAAGCATGTCTTATCCCATAGCAGATGGTGTGTGAACAGCCCTTGGTACAAGGTGGCTGAGAACCTTGTTAGCAAAAGGTGTTTAGAATGGAGCAGATATCAGGGTCCCCCAGAGAAAGAGAACCAACAGGCTCTACAGAGATGCAGAGGAGGGGACCGGTTACGGGAACAAGAGGTCCCACAGCATGCGGTGTGCAAGCTGGAGACCCAAGCCAGCTGGTGGCGTGATTCAGTCTGAGTCCATAGGCCTGAGAGTGGGGGCTGGGGAGCCAGCAGGGAGCTCTCAGCCAAAGGCCTGGGGTCCTGGGGGCTGCAGGTCACCGAGCTGGGGCCCTCAAGCACAAGACCCTGGAGTTCTCACATCCCACAGTCCTATCTTTCTTTAGTTAAAAATGTATTTATTAATTTCTATTTAATTTTTGTTTATTGAAAGACAGAGAGAGAAAGATAAAGAGACAGACAGACAGACACAAAAAGATCTTCTGCCCACTGGTGCATGTCCCAAATGCCTGTAACAGCCCAGGGCGGGCCAAGGCAAAGCTGGGAGGCTGAAACTCAGTCTGGGTCTTCCCAGCGGATTCATAACTACCAGGGCCTGCAAGCAGTCAAGGTGCTCTCCTGAGCCTGCACTGTGGCCTGGCAGCTAAAGCTGCCACCTGCAACACCAGCTCTCATATGAGCACCAGGTCGAGTTCTGGCAGTTCCACTTCTGATCCAGCTCCCTGATAAGGCACCTAGGAAAGCAGCAGAAGATGGCCCCAGCACTAGGGCCCCTGCTATCCTTGTAGGAGACCTGGAGGAAGCTCCTGGCTCCTGGCTTCGGTCTGGCCCAGTCCTGGCCAATGTGGCCCTTTAGGGAATGAACCAGCTAATGGAAGATACGTGTGTGTGTGTGTGTGTCCTTTCTCTTTGTAACTCTGCCTTTCAAATAAATAAATAAAATCTTTAAAAAAGTCCTTTGGTATGCTACATCCAGACCATGGAATATTACACAGCACTAAAGAGGAATGAGCTATTGGGCCATTAAAAGACATGGAGAAAACTTAGTGTATGTTACTTAGTGAAAGTGTATGTTACTACGTAAAAGGCTCCATGCTGTATTTAACTATGTGACATTCTGGGAAAGGCAAAACTACTGGTGCAGCATAAAAATCAGTGGTTGCCAGGGGCTGGTGGGGAGAGAGGGATAAAGGGGTGGAAGGCAGAGGGTTTTAGAGCAATGAAACAGGGAGCAGCAAGGATCACATCTATCCTCACAACAGGAACAGTCACAGTTATATGAAACAATGGGTTTTTGGGGTATTTGGGGTGAGGGGATATGACCTTTATGGAGTTTATCCACTTGAGTGGAAATGTCTGTGTAAAACCAAATTTGTGTTACTATAAATTCTGTGTCACAACTAAAATGTAACCAGGTTTTTTTCTTATAAGAATTATTTTATTTATTTGAAAGAGTTACACAGAGAGAGAAGGTAAGGAAGAGAGAGAGGTCTTCCATCTGCTGGTTCACTCCCCAAATGACTGCAATGGTCAGAGCTGAGCTGATCCAAAGCCAGGAGCCAGGAGCTTCTTCCAGGTTTCCCACATGGGTGCAGGGGCCCAAGGACTTGGGCCATCTTCTACTGCTTTCCCAGGCCATAGCAGAGAGCTGGATTGGAGGAGGAGCAGCTAGGACTTGAACCAGCACCCATATGGGATGCTGGCGCCGCAGGCTGGGGCTTTAACCCACTATGCCACAGCGTCAGCCCCATGACCAGGTTTTTAAAAACAGTCAACTTGTGACCAGCACTGTGGCATGGAAGGTAAAGCCACAGCCTGCAATGCTAGCATCCCATATGGGTGCCAGTTCGAGTCCCAGCTGTTCCACTTCTGATCCAGCTCTCTGCTGTGGCCTGGGAAAGCAGTGGAGAATGGCCCAAGTCCTTGGGCCCCTGCACCAGCGTGGGAGACCTGGAAGAAGCTCCTGGCTCATGGTTTCAGGTTGGCACAGCTCTGGCCATTGCAGCTAATTGGGGAGTGAACCGGCGGATGGAAGACCTCTCTCTCTCTCTCTCTCTCTCTCTCTCTCTCTGCCTCTCCTTCTCTCTCTGTGTAACTCTTTCAAATAAATAAATAAATCTTCAAAAAAAAAAGTCAACTCAATCAGTCTGCTACTCCAGAATCAATAGCTTCTTTGGAGCCACAGTAACACTTAAGTAGCACTTAAATATTTGAATACTGACATTCAGTTGGTTGGAAAGCTAATTAAACTTCAACGTGCTCAAATAGGATTACAAAAAGGCAAAATTGTGTTTTTCACAGAGATGGCCCACTGGAATCACCAGCACTGGACACTGGTGCAGTATGTGGAGCTCTGAGCTCATAAGGAATCCAAGCTAATACAGAATCCTTTAGACAGTCTGCTCTCCTTTGTTCCCAATCAGGGACTTGCAGATGTGTGGGATTCTTCACCTCCAGCCACAGCAAGTCGCAAGCAGCAGGGCGATGTGCTTTACCTTGAAGTCTTTTGATGCAGTTCCAGCCCGTTCAAGTACCTGAGGTCGCGGTGAGTGACTCCAGGACGGCTGTGCTGGACACAGCAGCAGGTGCGCCCACACGTCCATGGCTGGTGGTCCCAGGTTTCAGATGTGGGTGAGCGGCTCTCCCTGAGCGAGAAATCGCCTTTGTCCTACCCAGCCTCACCGCCTGCCATTTCGATCTCTGCTAAAGCTCAGACCAGCAAGGCAGAGAAAAGGCTAATCAGACACACAGCCAGATCCCACCCCTACTCCTTCGTGGCATTGGGATTCAAGCTGCGCTGTCTCTCACCTTCCCCGCTGGCTTCCTACTGCAGAATGAAGCAGTGGTTTTGAAAACTAGGCAACCGAGGACGGCGCTTCTGGAGAGGGGAAATCCTGGGGCGGCCTCAGCTCCTGGTCTTCTGTTTCCAGACGTGGCAGAGACGGGAAACCACGGCCGAGCTGAGTGCATTCCCTGTGCTGAAGGAGGGTGCGGGGAGACGGAGCAAGCTGAGATTCCAGGACAGAGCAAGGTCGGGTTTGAAGGGGGCGGCTGAGGGTGCATCCTCATGATAGCGTTGGAAACATCGCGTCTCCGTCCCTCCAAGGCTCGGCTTTCTGAACAGAGTCTTCCAAAGAGGCGGAGTTCTCACAATGGTTTTCAGAGGGGCGGGGCATTTCTCGAGTCAGCTCCTCAGTGGAGATCCTAGGAGCAGAGGCCAAGTCCTTTGCACGGGCCTAAGATCGCGCCGGGGAGGCCGCCTGGTGGGCAGGACCTGCACCCACTATCCTCTGGCTTGGCAGGAAGCGGCGCCCGTGCCAAGCCCTCGCATCTGAGAAGGACACGTGGCTCTGCACAGCTTCGCTTCACTCGTCCCTGAGATCTGAAGCCGCAATGTTTTAACGTTGTTAGAGCGGTCCAGCCATAGAGAAGGCGAGCAGAGGTGTGGTCGCCGCAGAGAACACACACCCCGCTGGTGCCTTCCGCGGCCACGGTCCATTTCTGAGCATGCTCCCGGAGGTGAATAATTGATGCCACTTATTGGCTGGGGTTAAGTGAGCCTAAAAGTTTCCACCGAGCGGGATCCCAGCTCTCCCAGGAGCGTCTCCCGCGGGCAGGATGCTTTGCTTCCCGGCCTGAGGCTTGGGAGCCCTCTATGAACAAGCACAGTGGAAACACGTTTGCATCAAGACCACGGGCTGCTTTGATGGAATGTAAATATGGCGGAGATGGCATGGGCATTTGATACAGTGGGTAAGGTGCCGCTTGAGAGCCCTGCATCCCGTATCAGAGTGCCTGAGTGAGTCTCACCTTCGCTTCTGACCCTACTTCCTGCTACTGCGCACTCTGGGAGGCAGCAGGGGATGGTGCAAGAACGTGAGCCCAGCCACCCACATTGGCGCCCTGGATGGAGTTCCTGGCTCCTGGCTCTTCCAGGGATCTGGGGAGTGGACCAGCAGATAGGAGACCTTTCTCTATCTCTTTCAAATAAACAAATATAAATATGGCACAGAAAGTGCAGATGAAGCAGTTAGAGCACCAGCTAACCGTGGCAAGACCACTGTTCCTTGCTCCCTGACTGTAAGTCAGCACCCACCCACCCCCCAATAGGCCCCACAAGGACTGACATCCTCCTCTGTCACCATGAGGCTTGGTCACATGACTTGCTTTGGCCAACACTGCAGGGACTGCTTTGCCCTCCTGAGCTTCCAGTATGCCCTGTAAGGACAGAGTATTTCTGGGAGCGCTTGGTCCCAGTGAAGCCAAACCAGCAGCAAAGCCAAACCAGCCAGCCCACAACCTGCAGTAGATCCTGGAGAATACACAGGAATTGTTAGCACCTGGAGCCCGTTGTCTTCTCCTCCCATGATGCTTCACTCTAAAGAACTGAAGCAAACCTAGATATGCATTCCAAAGAATGGAGCTCACAGACTAGAACAGATGCTCGGACAAGAACGTTCCTGGCAGCGTTATTCACAACAACCAAGAGTGGAGACAGCGCCGACGGCCGTCCGTGGGTGAGTGGATAAACAAACGTGGTGTGTTCGGGTAGTGAAATACCAGTCAGCCATGAAAAGGACTGAGGTGCTGCCACATGCCACAGCGAGTGCAAACCTCACAGGCCTTATGCTAAGTAAGGAGGCCAGACAGCAGAGCCAAATACTGTGCGATTCCATTTCAGCAAATCCAGAGACAGCAGATCGCCAGCGGCTGGGGAGAACTGGGAATGGGCACCAACTGAATAGCAGGCTGGGGCCACAGGGTCCTCCTGGGGGAAGCCCAGAATGCTGTGGGACTGGACAGCTGGGTTACACAGCCTGTGAGCGCCCTGACCACACTGAACTGCTCACTCTAAAAGGGCAGATGCTGTGCTGTAGAAATATCTCCTCCATGAACGGACAACAGGAAAGTCTGTTCTCGCACATAGGATGCTTAACTTCCGCCAGTGCCACCCCGGCTTCACGTCATTTCCCCCCTTGCAAAGAGTCACTCTGGAGTGGAGGCATACCCGGCCTCTGAGGCATAGCTTGACCTGAGTTAATCTGAAGTGGCTCTAGGTCATCTGGCTATAAATCCACTTACAGATTGCTTCTAAATAACCGTGCTCCAGTTGCCCCTCTTCCAGGCCAGCTCTCTGCTGTGGCCTGGGAGTGCAGTGGAGGATGGCACAAGTGCTTGGGCCCTGCACCCGCATGGGAGACCAGGAGAAGCACCTGGCTCCCAGCTTCAGATCAGCGCAGTGCGCTGGCCGCAGCGTGCCGGCCGCAGCGGCCATTGGAGGGTGAACCAATAGTAAAGGAAGACCTTTCTCTCTGTCTCTCTCTCCCACTGTCCACTCTGTCTGTCAAAAAATAAATAAATAAATAACCGTGCTGAGGGTATAGAAGGCATTAGCGGGTTAGCAGCTAAAGCATCTAGCACGGTTTTAGGCCTGGTTCTTCCCAGGGCTGAGAAGAGCTTTGGGGACATTATCAAAACCCTCACAAACCCCTGGTTGCTAAAGCTTTGAACCCTCAGCTGTTGGAGTCGTCACCACCCGGCACATTTAGGCCGGCTGCCACAAGGGGGCAGTGGTGTCCAGGCGATGGCCTCCCAGTTGTCCAAATGAGTAGAAGCCTTGAGTTGCAGATTCTTGAATATTTGTCATCTGAAAGTGGTAGCAAATATCCCCAAGCCACTGAACACACCATCGGCCATTTAAAAAATTCACATACATATTAAAGTGGGTATTGATTCTCTTAAAAGATCTTTAGGAAATACCATGTCCTGCCACTTTGTTACACAAATCCAGAAACTGGCTCAGAGAGGTCACTGGAGCCACACGGCCAGGCCTGGAACCCGACCCCTTGAGCTTTCCCCTGCACGCTCAGCTCAAGCCGGGTCTGCGTTAAGCCGAGCCCATCTCGCTTCCAGCCCCAGCGCACCTGCTCCCGCCCCGTCTCCCAGGTCAAAAGCGTTAGCGGACAAGCCCAGAGCTCCGAGTAAGAGCAGGCGGCTCGGGCGGGCTGACAGGCTGTCGAAGCCGCCACCATCTGTCAGGACCTATAACAACTCACGCCGCGCGCGAGGCCAAGCGGCTGACGTGCTCGGTCCCCTGCACCTGCCGCGCGCGCGCGCCGCGCTGCACCCGCGACCCGCCCGGGCTAGGGTCCTCCAGGGAGGTCCCCTGGAGCTGCCATTCCGACTGCGGGGCCCGGGTAAACCAGGAGGCACGCGCCGCAGGGGCCCAGAGCGATTCTCCAAGGCGTCTTCACTAGATGGCCAGCCCCACCACTATGACACGGCCCCCACGCGGTGGGAACGGCCGACTCTCGCCCCACCGCCGATTGGGCACGAGCTCCTTCCTCCTCCTGCTTCTCACCCGGTGCCCAGGAAGCCTCGGTGTGTCTCTCAGTTCTCCGCAAAATCCGCAGCGCTGGGTCGTTTCCGGCAGCACCCCCAGAGGGAGCCCCAGGAGCGCGTCTGGAGTCGGCTTCCACCGAGTTTAGGAAAGAGGGCGGGGCCTCAGGTGGGGGTGGGGCTGCTACTCTGCTTCCCGCAGGTGCGGAGGGCTGTAGGTCAGTTAAAACCCCCAAGCTCTGTAACTCCAGCCCTGGTATGTGAGCGCATGCCGGGCGGGCCGGCTGCCCTCCCCCGCGGAGGTGCCCCCATTGCACACTCAAGTACTGCAGAGTCCCACGGTCCCCAGGGCGCAAGTCCTGCTTTTCTATCCGGCCTGTAGCGCTCTCTCCAGAGGTGGAACCCAGCACTGTCCCTGCCAGGATCACAGCCGCAGGCCAGAAATCCAGACTCTGTCACCCCCAAATACCAGAGTCCACCCATGAAAATGTGGCGACACAGCTGTGGCAGGCTGCGTTGTCCAGGCCTGGAAATTAGAGATTATTTCTGGCTATTGGATTTATGTGTCCCTTTCCCCTTTTTTTATTTAAAAATTTCTTTCTTTATTTGAAATGCAGAGAGAGAAAGAGAGAGAGAGAGATCCTCCTACTGCTGGTTCACTCCCTAAATGCCCACAACAGCACAAGCTGGGCTGGGCCAAAGCCAGGAGCCTGGAACTCCATCTGGGTCTCCCACGTGGGTGGCAGGGACCCAGGCACTCGGGCCATCACCGCTGCCTCCCAGGCCATTAGCAGGAAGTCGGATTGGAAGCAGAATAGGTCAGATTCGAACCAGGCCCTCCAATAAGGGCTAAGGCTTAACCTGCGGCACCACAGCAGACCCTGGTGTGGGTTTGGGATGTGGATGTAGGCAGGGCAGGGTCCTGCTGTGGTGGGGTGCTCCTGGGAGGAGGTACAGCAGCCTTGTCCAAAAGCCTGACGCGTCCCTTTTGATGGCTTGCAGCTGACAGTAGTTGGAATTCACAAGTTTCCGTCATTGCCACCACGTGAGGATGTCACAGCCTCTTTCTCTCTCTTCTTGGGGTTAGTTTGGCTCCTGCAGAAAGTTCCTTTTTTATGTGTTTGGGGATAGAGCTATAAAGAAAGGTGTTCCAGGGCCGGCACTGTGGTGTAGCAGGTAAAGCCGCCGCCTGCAGTGCCAGCATCCCATATGGGCGCCGGTTCGAATCCTGGCTGTGCCACTTCTGATCCAGCTCTCTGCTATGGCCTGGGAAAGCAGTGGAAGTCCTTGGGCCCCTGCACCCGCATGCAAAGACCCAGAGGAAGCTCCTGGCTCCTGGCTTCCGATCAGCGCAGCTTTGGCCTTTGAGGTCATTTGGGGAGTGAACCAGCGGATAGGAGACCTCTGTCTCTCTCTCTGCCTCTACCTCTCTCTAACTCTGCCTTTCAAATAATAAATAAATCTTGAAAGAAAGAAAGAAAGAAAGAAAGAAAGAAAGAAAGAAAGAGAAAGAGAGAGAGAGAGAGAGGGAGAGGAAGAAAGGAAAGAAGGAAGGAAGGAAAGAAGGAGTTCCCTCGTCCTGTTTCCTGTCCATGGGGCTATGCGGGGCCAAGCATCAGAGAAACAGGGCATGGTGCAAGTGGGTGGCTGCTCAGTGATGGCAGCCGCTCCCCGTGATGCCTGGAAAGGCATCAGAGAACAGGCATCCCAGGACGTCTCCCGCAAGGCCAGGAGATGGCTGCAGCCACCGCTCTGTGCTGCCCCTCGGTCATGAACCTGGGCTGCACCGGCAGGTGTTCCCCAACTGGTACCTTCTGAGTGCTCACCAAGCCAGATGCAAGACAAACAAGATGCTGCTGCCCCAGTTCTCACGTGACAGGCAGGTAGACGATGCCCTGTGGGGTCAGGGCTCATAGCTCCAGAAGGAGAGCCCGTTTGTGGTTCCTTTCTTCTCATGCATGGTCCAAAATGCCCACTCGCTGTATGGGGCGGGTACATGCAGGTTTGAGTTCAAGGACGATCAGACCGCTTTGATGTGGTTTTCACCCACACATCAGCAAGGGCCTCGTGCGAAAGGGCCTACAACCTCCACAAAGCACGGCTCGGCCCCCCGCCCCCATCCTCTGCGGGATGTCTGACATTTTGCAAACAGCTTTCACTTGCCTTACGCTGCCCCTGTCGCATGGATGAGGAGACCAGGGCACGCCAGCCTTCTGAAGTCTCTGGGGAGGGAGGGACTAGATTACAAATCCGCAGGATGCACAGTCCAGAGCTCCAGCCTACCACTCTGCATGCGGAGGTCACTGCGGAGATGAAGCCAGGATGCTTCAGGGAATCTCAGGACGGCCACGCGGGTCTGAGTACCCCCGTGGCTCATGCCACCGGAAGGCGGGTGCACCAACGTTCTGTGTCCAGTTTTGCGTGTAAGGTGGACATATTTGTTCCTGCTGTCCAGCACACAGTCTGCTTTCTCCTAATACCTCAGTTTTTCCCCCAAAGGAGCCCTCTTTCTCCTTGCCTATGTATGTTTTACCCCGCCTCAGGGATGAGCATGTGACCCAGACTCAGCTGTTCTGTGTTGCTTTCCCTTGGCCAGCGTTTGGTTAAGGCTTGAGCGCACAACCCAGTCAGAAGCATTGAGAGATAGGCACTTGGGGCTGGCGCTGTGGCATAGCAGGTAAAGCCTCCACCTACAGTGCCAGCATCCCATATGAGAACTGGTTCAAGTCCCAGCTGCTCCACTTCCAATCCAGCTCTCTGCTATGGCCTGGGAAAATAGTGGAAGATGACTCAAGTCCTTGGGCCCCTGCACCCACGTGGGATACCTGGAGGAGGCTCCTGGCTCCTGGCTTCGGATAAGTGCAGCTCCAGCCATTGCAGCCAACTGGGGAGTGAACCAGCAGATGGAAGTCCCCACCCCACCCCACCCCCGCCTCTGCCTTTCAAATGAATAAATAAATAAATAAATCTTTAAAAGAGATGGAGAGAGAGCGAGATAGGCTCTCACTTTCCTAACACTTACACCTGAAAGGATGCAAGCCTAGAGTATCCGGCAGGCATCTGGTCACAGCAAGGAGCCACATAACAGAGCGGGGCCAGTGTGTGATCCTATAAAGGCCATTCCCCCCATGAGCCTGTTTGAGCTGGTTCAAAGGCCTTACCCAGTGTAGCCTTTCCTCCACCGGAAACACCAGCCACCGTGTCCCAGATGCACTCAGTCATTCCATTCCTACGCAGTGGGCTTGGCCTCTGTCTCCATATCTTTTGTCAAGCCACATGGAAGCTGGCTGAAAACTTGGCCAGAGAGTGGGTTCATGGGATGCGGGCCAGTTACGATGCCCGGCCGAAAGCAGCCGGAGACCTGGGCTGACACACACATCCATCTTCTTTGTGCATTTGTATGGGGCTGTGTCGTGCTTTCTCCATAGCAGTGCCTTTTGTGTCATCTGGTGCCTGCACCAGGAGCCTGTCTCCTTGTCTACAAGGAGAAGCGGGTGGACAGGGCCATGTCTAAACGCCCGCTGCCCCCTAACATTCTGCCAGCCACTTATGCAGTCTTCAAGGAAATACAGAGCAACCGCCTCGCCCAGGAAGCCCGGCTTGTGATGGGAAGGCTGGGGCATTTGGGGGAAGCCGGAGGTCTTAGGCAAATGGCATTGACGGGAATCTGCTTGCACGCTCCCCAGCTGCAGTAACCTGCGACCCGAGACACGTCTGCGTTCAGGAGCAAAGCCGGAGGAACAGGCGAGAATAAATGTGGTGGTGCGGGGCGGGGGCCTGCGCCTCTTTGTCTGGTGCCTCGGATCTGTGACCCCACCCACAGCAGCCAAGGCGAGCAGGCTTCAGGAAAATCTTCTCCCCGTCCTGACATTCCCAGAAAATTGCCCTTGGAGAGCTACATCCACGCTTGGCTGGGAGTCACTTGTTTTTCAAATAGCTCTGTTAGTTGGTCCACATTGTGTTTTGCATTCCACCAGAGCTGAGGGTGGTGTTCCTTTTGTTTATAGTATGGGTGTTATGTTATTGGTGATCTCATTGTTCTTGTTTCTGACATGTTTACCTCAGTGGGACAGTTATTGTGGGAGGCAAGGCAGGGGCCAATCTACCCACCAAACCCGCAGGACTGACGAAAAGCCTCCAATCTGTCCCACAGGGCGCACATTACTCCTCTCTGGGATTGTTAAATTCTAATTATAGGCTGTGGAGCCCCGTCAGTGTTAGGCATAAGCCTAAACACTGCTCTGCCAATAAGTGTGTTTCATTCTCATTGTTGTGTAAAACACATTTGTGCATTTGGAGGACTAGGGGAGGTTGGTATTCCCGGGAAAGTTGGGTGGAAAACAGGCTAAATTTGACTCAAAGTTGGGCTGGGCTCAGCCAGCATTGTGACACAGTGGCGTAAGCCACCAGCTGTGGCATCCCATATGGGCGCCGGTTCGAGTCCCAGCTGCTCCACTCCCAATCCAGCTCCCTGCTAATGGCCTGGGGAAGCAGGCCGAAGATGGTCCAAGTGCTTGGGCCCCTGCCACCCACCTGGGAGGCCCAGAAGAAGCTCCTGGCAACAAAACTGGGATGGGACAAAATAATGCCCTTCTCCTTGGTATTCGGTTGTTAGGAATTTCTGGAACTCCAGGGCCATGGAGTACCCCTTTCAGATCTCAGCTCAAATGCCGCTTCCTCAGGCTAGCCCTCCCTGACTGCCCACTCCATATTCTTAGAGCAGCAGGTTCCCTCCGCCCTGTCTTCCCAGCACTTGTCACAGTGGGTCCTTTCTCATTGTGTCTTTCCACTGGATGGAAGGCTGCAAAGAGTCTCATCTAACATGATAGGTGTTACACACAGTAGGCATTTAATAAATGCATAATACATGTGCGCAGTATTAGTTGATAATATCCAGTCGTTGCATAGGAGGCAAGAGAAATCAATTAGAAGTTTGAGGTGTGGATAGCAAGCAAGTCGATAGATTACAAGATAGAGGCAAAATGCATGGGGTATGCTAAGTGTAGAGAGAGGTTGAGTAACAAGTGGCTTGTGAGAGACAAGTGGAATTTGCATAGGTAATGAGTTCATCAGCAGCCGTGGGACATGTTAGAGGTGGAGAGAATAAACGGAGTAGAACAGAATGAACCAGACTGCTGTGCGCACACAGAGATTCCAAGAACAAGTTACAGAGCACAGGGCTGGCAGCTGTGTGCACCGAGACCACTTCAGCCTGACTGTGCTCTGCCCGAGAAACCACAGGGCAATTGATGGGATGCACTCCTGCTACAGAGTCCAGAGCTCTCCAGGAGTGGAAATGTGCCGTTGTCTGGGACTTCTGTCTGTGGGGTCCCTTTTGGCTCCCCCTCAGGGATGGGTCCTTGTCACCACCATGTGGACGGTGACCACTGTGTTTTATACACCCCGGGACTCAGCGAGTGCTCCTCCCTCCGGCTTCCCTCTGATACCATTATGTTAACCTACCCCATCTCTTCCCATTTGCTTTGCTGCATTTTAAATTTATTCAGTAATCTGTGTGATGCAAGCCTCTTAACATGATCTGTGGCCTTTCTATTCTGTCACCTCCAGAGCAGCTCTCCTGGCCACGCATTTGGAGGTTAATTTCCTATACAACATATCGGAATAGCGCATTGTGAATTACCTACTATGATTGCTGATGAAGGTGAGGGTTAGGGTTAAACCAGTTTCTGAATGTAGCTACCAAAAAAAATAAAAAAGTCATTCAACAATTATGCATTGTGTTAAGTGCTGAGGACATAATGATGAGAAAGCAGCCATGATCTCTGCCCTCAGCGGGGAGCTTATGGTGGAAGAGAAACAATCCGATAATCACACAAATAAATGGAAAGTTTTAACAGAGCGAGTCCTGTGCATACAAGGTGCATGGTCTTCTGAGAGCATACGGCGGGGGAATTGGAGTTAATTAAGCTAAGGGAGAGGCATAAATGAGGTGGGTGGACACACAAAGGACAGGTGATGGGGTGACCTTGCCAGCCCCACATTCAGCAGGCAGCAGGGACCCCACGTGCCCAAGTACAGGTGAGGAAGCCCAGCCTCGCCCTGAGACCACACGGAGATTCGCAGAGCCCTCACCTGGGGTGCACTGAGCCGGCTTCCACCACACCAGAGCTCCTGTCTGTGCAAATTCCTTCCCTCCAGGATGAAAAGCTGGCTTCGTCTTAATATACCCAGCCCAGGCCCATCCTTGAACTATTTGGAGACCTTTGAAGCTCCAACGGAAACGCTGTTTTTCAAACCTTCACTAGCTAAAATCTCACTGAAATTCCAGTTTTAGAAGAAATAATAAAGATAATTTTCCTTGGCCTATGCTAAACCCTACATGCATTGCTTTATGGTTTTTTTTTTAAAGATTTATTTATTTATGTGAAAGTCAGAGTTACAGAGAAAGAAGGAGAGAGAGAGAGAGAGAGAGAGAGAGAGAGAGAGAGAATGTTCCACTCCTCATGGCAACGACCAGCACTGGGCCAGACTGAAGCCAGAAGCCAGGACCTTCATCCAGGTCTCCCACGAGGGTGGCAGGGGCCCAACACTTGGGGCATGTTCCGATGCTTTTCTCCCATGCCATTAGCAGGAAGCTGGATCAGAAATGGAGCAGCCAGAACCCGAGCCAGTACCTCTATGGGATGCTGGTGTTGCAGGCAGCAGCTTTAACTGCTATGCCACAATGCCAGCTCCTACATTTATTGTTTTGAGAAGAGTTTTGTAGTTGTTAATTTTGTGTTTTTGTAGTTTTTAATTTTGTGCGTTTGAAAGAGAGAGAACTCTTATCTGCTGGTCCACTCCCCAAATACCTACAATGGCTTGAGCTGGGCCAGGCTGAAGCCAAGGGCCAGGAACTCACTCCAGGTCTGCCCCATGGGTGGCAGGGACCCAAATGTTTGACCACCACCACTGCCTCCCAGGCCGCACATTAGCAGGAAGCTGGGATGGGAAGCAGAGTGCCCACCTAAACTCGGGCAGTCTGAGATGTGACGTGAGCGCCCCAAGTGGTGTCTTAACCACCAGGCCAAGCACGCACCCTCATTTTTAATTTTTGCAACAACCCTGAGAGGGAGAGTGAAACGGATGCTCTGGGAGAAGGTAAGTAACTTGACCATGTCATTCAGCTAAGAAGCTTCAAACCCAGGTGGCTCTGTCCTTAGAGCTGAAACCTGGAAGCGAGGGTCTGACTTACACAAAGCTCTGGGCAACTGGATGCTGTGTATGGGCTGGGGGTGTCTTGGCCGAGTGGCTGCGGGATGGCACTGTGGCTTTGGTCACATGGCTGTCCTTTTTGGCAAGGCAAGCTGGAAACATTTGCAGGTTGGATGCTGTGCTGTTAGGGGTTATTTCCCACACTGCAAGGGGGGAGGGGGACAGATGGGCCATGAGTTTATTGCTGGAGTTTGGAGTGGTACACGGTGGGTGAGGGGTTATTATAACCTTCTCTCTTCTTCTGGACATGTTTGAAATTCTCCATGAAATGTTTTCCAAAACAGGTAAGTTCGGAATATGTTCCAGGACACATGCTGTCACCTCCACATCCCTTAGAGTTTCACAGAGACTGTCACTGTGTGTAGCGGCTTCTAGAATTTGGATCATCAAAGCTGGGGTCCCCGCTATACCTACCTGGCCAACTGGGCCCCTTCCGGGACCCCCACCCGCACAGACCCTCAGAGCACGCGCCTTCAGCCCTCCAGGGTCCTCCAGCTGCCAGCAGGAATGGGGGGGAGGACGTGACGACCCCCAGGGGCAGCCCGGGAAGCAGCCCCGCGCTGCACCAGGCTGGGACCTAGCTGGGCGATTCCGGTTCCCAGATCGCTTCTCCGGTCGCCGTCGGTGGCGTCTTCCCCTGGTGCGGGCTGGCTGGAGCCACCAGTCTCCGCGGCGCGTGCTCGCGGGGTTTGCGAGGGAAAGAAGCCATTGCACACGAAGGCAGGTGGGTGGCACCGGGGGACAACCCCTAAGGTTCCTAAGACGTAGGCACGGGGTGGGGGCAGACCCGAGGGCGCGCTAGTGCTGGGTGGGGGGTGGAGGCAACTCTGAAATCCAGGTGCCTACGCTGCCCTTCACCTCGGAACCTAGATCTGGGTTTGCACCCCGGCCCCGCGCGCCTTCTCAACCACAGCGGGGGTTACCCGGCATCAGAGGTCTCCCACCTGGGCGGGCCGGGCCGGCTGCTGGAGAACGCGGTGGCCTCGGAAATCCCTGGTGACCCTCGGGGGCAGAAGCCGACGGCCACCGTGCGAGGTGCGAGCGCGGGCCGGGGGCAGGGGCGCGGGGGTGGGCGGTGCGACCCGCGGCTGAACCCGGAGCCCCGAGGGCGAGGTGTGAGCTTGGCCTCCTTCCGCCAGGGGTCGCCCAGCCCAGCGCGGCCAGAGTGCGGGGCCGGGCGCGGCGGCTGCCTAGCGGCGCACAGGGCACGGGCTGAGGCCCCACCCCAGAGCTCCCGCCGACTGGCGTCGGGGCGCCCTCGGCTAGCCCCGCAGGAGGGCCCGGGTTAGGCCCGGCCATGCGAGCCCTGGGCTCGACCTGGGTATTGGCAGAGATGCGGCAAAGGCTGGGGACAGGGCCTGGCACCTCGTGCGCGCCCGTTCCGTATTTGCTGACTCGGGAGCTCAGGGACGGCCCTAGGGGACAGCCTGCTCGCAAAACCCAAGTCCAAGTCCACTTTCCAAGGTCTCGGCGGTTGTCGACCTCTTAGTTACTGCCCCGCCACGAGTGGGCCCGGACACGAGGCAGGGTCTCCCTTGGCCTCCCGTCGCCCCCCGGGGACCCAGCGGCTTCTTTTAGAGATTCCAGGTGACGGCTGAGCCGAGCGGCGAGAGAGGGGAAAGGAAGCAGGTGCAGGGTAGGGAGTCTTTCCCAAGTCCTGAGTCGGGTCTCCCGGCCAGAGCGGTGCCGGCTGGGGTGGGGGCGGGGGGGGATCCATCTGATCTGGAACTGCAGAGGGGACCGGACGCCGAAAGAAGAGAGGTCTCAGGAGGCCCCCGGAGCCAGTTGGTTACGTGGAGATGCGCGCCACGCCCACGCGGATCCCAGGGCGCGTCCGTGGAGAGAATGAGGTCCGCGTGAGACCCCGAGCCTGAAGCGTGCGCTCCCCAGGGTCCACACTCGGGCTCGGGGCCCACGGCCCTGCCCCTGCTCTTACCAGCTCCGTGAGCCTCAGGAAGTAACCAAACCTCTCTGGGACTGCCCTGCTCTGCGAATCCAGGGTCTAAACACGTACTGTCTGGTTGTAAAGATGAAACGGGATGGGGGGGGGGGGGGGTGTGCCCGGCTCTGAATTCGGGGCAGCGCACGGCAAGGCTGGATCCCCGGCAGCTGTTAGGCCCTAACAGGTGAAGTTGGGCAGAGTCTAAGGCCAGGCAGAAGAAAACCCAGAAACAATGAGGGGTCGCCAGCACTCTTCCCTCAGGGCCGAGGACACTCACGCAGACGGGAGGCTGGGACGCCCACCCTAAGGATGACCCCTGTCCTGCCGCAGAAGCCATGGCGACCCCGCCTGAGCACGTGCACCGTGCGGACCTGATCTCATTCTCACATGCCTGAAAACAAACAAGGAAACGTGCACAGAGAGGCCAAGGAACCGACGCCGGTTCCCGCAGCCGGAGCGGGCCCAGGCTGGATCCCCAGTCCTCCTATCCATCCAGCTCAGCCGCCGAGGCCTGGGACAAACCATCCGGCCTCTCTGCCTCCTAAGCCCCGGGCTGGCTGGAAAATGGAGCAGTCTCCCAGCACCCAACCGAACCGGGGGAAGGAGAGTCAGGCTGCGGGCTCCGAGCCGCCCCCACAGGGGGTCAGGACTCCAGGCAAATTTACGCCTCCTCGGTGGCAGTGGACTGGCTCACTAGGGACCGTGTGCACCTCTTCATCCCAGGGTTTGAGGACGGGCCGGCCCTGCCACTCGCTTCCTGTCTTCTCCGGGAAGCCCAGGCGCCGGTGGAAGTGCCCCGGGGAGCTGGTGTTCCTTGAGGAATGAGCATCCCAGCCCCAGAAGTCTTCGTGTGCACAAACCTCTCCGCGCGCACGGACCAGCGTTCCTGGCCGCCCCGTAGTTCCCAAGTCTCCAGCCCCCTCCCTGATGGCCCCGGCAACCAGGGCTTGGGTGCCGGAGTCAAGAAGGGTGCAGACGCCGTTGGGGCCCTGGCTCCGGCAGCCCTGGCCCTGGGTGCTCCTTGGGCAAGTGAATGAGGAGGGAGGAGAAACGCATGGAGCACGGCGCGATTGCCCGCCGGAGGCCACCAGGCAGGCAGGGCTACCGGCCAGGAAAGGAGAAAAGGCTCGTCTCGGGCAGCCGAGGGGCGAGATTGGCCGTGGCCGCGCAGGGCAGTTTCGGCGCCGGATACCAGGGGGCAGTGCAGCGCAGCGAATGCACCGGGTCCAGCTGGCCGCCCAGCGAGGCGAGTCCGCTGAATCCCCGCCGCCCCTCCACCGCGCTGCCCAGGTCCCCCCAGAGCGCCCCTGGCCCCAGAAGCCCCCTTGCCCTGTGGCAAACTAAAGGGGGCCCAATACCCCCCTCCCCGGGGTCCGCGCTCGGAGCGGGCGGTGAAGACAGCTACCACCCGCTGGGGTTTCGCCCACTGGCTTGGCCCTAGAGCTGCGGAAGCTGGGGTGGCGGGGGCGCCCTGTCGGGTTGTCGCAGGCCGTGCGCGCAAGCGTGGGGTTCCACAAAGTTGGGGCGTGGGGAGCCTGCCTCAGCCTGGGCTGGAACCCATGGAAACACGCACGCTGCCTTCGAGAGCAAAAGAAAAGCGCTCGAGGTGGGCCGCCTGCGTTGAATCGCTTTCCGGATGCAACGTAGAAACCGATCGGAGGAGAGGTGGGATGGAAGGCGGAGACCACTCCCGGCCAAGAAGGAGCCGTCCCAGGAGGACAGGTGGAGGTAGGGGGCTGACTTCTCGCGCTAGGGCGAAGCCCCAGACCCACCCCATTTCCGGAATCGATGACTTTGGTAAACGCTTTCTTTCCAGCCTAGAGGAGGCTGCGCCCACGTTCACAGTGGACAGACGGGACTCAGTGACGGCGTGCGGGGATTCCCATCCAAGGGGCCTGTGAGGTCCACTCGGCCACGGGCCCGGTGGTGGGGGAGAGGCCGGGCCGGCCCTGCTCTGGGCCGAGCGTGAACCCAACGCCCGACAGGATTCTCTTGGAAGGCTCGTCCTCCTTTGGCTGGGATTTTTGGTTTTGTTTCTTTTCTTTTTTTTTTTTTTTTCTTAATAGCCTCTTTGCAATAAATAAAATAAAAAGGCAGCTGCCTGTCGGCGTTTGAATGCGAGTGGCTGTTTGTTCTCTGAAGAATTCACACTTTTACAATTGCTTTCCGTGAGCGCAGGGGAAGAACTTAGAAGCCACCGTTATGTAATTTGAAACCATCAATAGCCCCTCTTTAAGGCCGGCTTTATTGTGGGAAGTCAAGGTAATGATTTTGTCGCTGTCTAATTTCATCCCAATGTACCACTAGCTTTTACAGCCTTTCAAAGGTAAGTGAAAGGCGGCGATCGGGGGCCCTTTCTGCGGCTGATTAACAGTTTAAACTGGTTTTCTCACCCTGTCACAACTAGTGGGCAGACAAACATGGTTTCTGCGGAGACATTAGCAAGTCTGTAAATAGATCATTTTTTAAAAACCCGGGCAATTCGGAGCTCCTCTGGCAAAAATAAAACACAGGTCCCCAAGGTGTGTGTGTGTGTGTGTGTGTATGTGTCTTCCAAGAAGGGGTGGCTACAAAGGACTCCTCAAGAGCTGCTTTTGGCCCGGCTATTAGGATGAGGAGGAGGAGGACGACGACGATTATTGTCATAATCTTAGGAGAAAGTGCACAGCAAGCTGAGGACACAGACGGAAATCAATGGCTGGACGGCGCCGCCTGGACTGCGCAGTTGTCGGACACGTCCTCGCTGAATCGCTGGCGCAGAACCATCCACAGCGAAATCGTCCAAGGCAAGGCTTGTGCAGAAGAAAATGCTTGTCGCGGACACGGGGGCCGCAACCCTGGAAAAAGACTGGAACGAAGACGAACTAGGCACCTACACGGCGAGACCGGTCCCTCCCCCTTTCCGTGCCGCGGAGAAATGAATAAACATTAAACACAGACGCCGAATGGCCTGCTAGACTCTTCTTAAAAATTAGCCCCGGCCCGGCCCCACCGGAAGCTTTTTCACGCGGACGAAGCCGCCTTTCCCTGACGGAACAGACACCCCTAGCTCTCGGCCCCGGGCGCGCACGCAGGCCCATCAGCCCAGCTCCCTGGGTGGCCGAAGGTTACCTTTGGGTGCAGGCGCCGCCCTTCTCCGAGGGGAGGGGCGGCTCCCCCCGGAGCCAAGCGAAGGAGAAATCCTAAGTAGCGGTGGGTGACACTGTCCAGAGGCCCGGCCTGGCGCCCACCTCCACGAGGTGATGGGGAGGTGACACCGCAGGGCCTGGACGCACCTAGAAGCCTAGACGCCTCGGGGGCCACCACGGCGGCTGCTGGGCGTTCCTGTCGGGTCCCCAGGGAGTTCGGGGAGTTGGGGGTTCCCTCCCGCGCCTGTGGGCTCGGTAGGGGTGCGGCGGTCCGGTGGTCCGCGCCCGTCTTCATTTCTCCGGGCCCTGGAATGCCAGGGGAGGTCGCCGGGAGGACGCGACCCTAGCTTCGGGCCGGGGCTCGGCGCTCGCAGCCGTCGGCGTGCGGGAAGTGGAGGCGCGCAGGCCGCCCCCGGTCTCGGCTCGGCTCCCGGGCTCCACGTGCGGGTCCGCGCCAAGAGTCGCGAGAGCTCCGTGACCTGGGGCCGGGGCCGGGGCCGGGGGCCAGGACCGAGGGGGCTGGCGACACCCGCGCCCTCGCCTTTCGCTGGGCCGCCTACAAGAAGCAGAGAGCAGAGAGCGGGACTCGCATCCGCACTCGCTCCCGGCCGGGCCCGCAATGCTCGGGGAGGCCCCGGGTGGCGCTGTCTCCTCCCCTCCTGCAAACGCCACCGCCAGAAACGCGACCACTCCACCCAACCTGGCGAGGCACGGGTCCTGGGCTTCGCCTGCCGCGCTCCGGACCCGCAGGGACAGGCGCGCGCAGTGCACGGGCTCCGCGGCTCCTGCCTCCCGGAGTGGCCCACACTGGCTGGGGAGCAGCGACGCCAAGGTCGGCTTTCGGGGCCAGTGGCGAGAACACGTCTCGGCTGCGGGGCGCGCGGCCCCTCTGCCCTGAGACCCAGCCAGGACCCGCCCCACCTCTGCGGGTCCCTCACCCGGCTCCGTTCTCGGCCTTCCGCAGAGCCTCTGCTTCCCGGGCTCTCCACCCTCCGGCTTCTGCCTCCCTGCCTGGTCCCCGCCCCTGCTCCTCTGCGCTTTGTCGCTGAGAGCGCCAGAACAGCCCCCCAACATGTAGGCAAGGCAGCCCGTCGCTTCTAGAAGGCAAACGGACACGGGGTGGCTTTGGAGCGACTTCCTCAGGGAGGCTCAAAAACTTCCAAAAAGTCTTAAGTCGGGAGGCAGCTGGCTGTGTTTAGCACCTCTGCAGAGTTGGAAAGACCTCCCCCTCAGACACCCCTAGCCCAGGGTCCTGAGCCCATTGCACGGATGGAGGACGTGCAGAGGGAGGTACCCCCAACTGCTACAAACTGCTTTTTCTCGTGTGGTGGATTTGGGTCTTCGGAATGAGGTTTCCCCCTCCTGTTTTCCCTTCTTTAATTTCTGGACGTTTTCTTGGGCGGTTCAAGCAACAAGAGCAAGAGAGGGCACAGATAGTCCCACACCTTTCAACAGAGTGAAACCGCATCTTGGAATTACGGCCACCGAACTATCAAAATGAAACTGTGTTTGTGAAAGTCTGTAACCTTAGCTATGTAATTGGAAGCATTCCTGAGAAAGGATATTGCACAGGTGAACGCGACTTTACAATTGCCTCCACATTTTTAATATTTTTCAAAATTGTCAAGAGGACTTTTCCTGAATGCATCGGGGGCGACTGTATCAGCTTGGAAAGTTCGCTGGTAACCTTAGTCATCCCAA
This sequence comes from Oryctolagus cuniculus, assembly GCF_051225735.1. Taxonomy (NCBI): domain Eukaryota; kingdom Metazoa; phylum Chordata; class Mammalia; order Lagomorpha; family Leporidae; genus Oryctolagus; species Oryctolagus cuniculus. Next base: position 13,165,183 of record NC_142881.1, read on the forward strand.
GGCTACAGTTGTCAGAAATTGCCTCTAAAGTGTATATTAAAGTGATGGGAATTTGTTTCTTTTAGAAAAAAAAAAATAGCCTCCGAAGTTGCAAGCTTTTTACCTTTACCAAATACACTTCCCTAAAACTGGAAACTACTTCCCATGAACTTTTTCCATCACGTTTCTGGGACTCTTAAAAGGTGGGGAGGGCTGGCACGCAACCTACAGAAACGTCAGTTTTCCTGCTGGGTTCTCTGAGCTGGGTATTTCTCTGTGCGCCCTTATTCTTGTTTAAACAAAAGTTCTCTCCCTTCCTGGAGAAGTCTGCTTTGTGGCAAGTCAGGCACCGTTACCAGCGTAGGCACCCATGGGTGTGGGGCTGTTAGGACTTGGCATGTGGGATCACTGCACCTGTTTTGAGCTTCCTGGAAAGGTGAGGTAGAAGCAAATGCTCCTCATCAGGTACATGGCGGCTGAAGATAAACCAGCCAGCCCCTCCCTATATGTAAGCAGGCTGGTATTGAAGAGGAGGCACTAAGACGGGACCTGTCCCGTGCACCTAGGCCTCTGCGAATTTATTAGGAGTGATCGGCCGGCCCTTTTCCATTTCTCCTTATGCTTGGCCAGCTGAGTATCTGAGGGCTCACCTGGGGGAACTATTTGCTTGAATTTCTTTCCATATTTTTAATAACAATTTGAACCGATGCTGCCTAATCCAGATTCTTACGAAGTGATTTGGTTCTGTAGCAACTGAATTTTCAAATTAAAGGGTGCTGCTGTCTCTGTGGAGTGTTTACTCCTCCTCCCCACCTTGACTGTATCTCTGCACAAAAAACCCTCTTTGCTTCTTATTGTCCTCATTTATTCTTCCAACCACTTGAGATTTACATCTACTGACTTAATTCCCAAAGCATCCTGCACAGGGATGGTGCCTTTTCTCACCTACTGCAGTGGCACATAAGCCCAGGGGCTCCTCATCAACCCAGAAAAGTGGGGGAGAAAAAGAGACCATCATATATAGTAACTGGGGAGGGTGCAAAAGCATTGTGCTGTCTCATTAGCGGGTTTTAAAAAATGAATGTTTTGAAATTACAAAGATCAGGTTAATTCACTGTAACAAAAATATAAATTGCCACCCTCTGATGGGTTCTCTGGCCAAGATTCTTTGCTGTTAGAGATACCATAAGACACACACTTTGTCCATGTAAACCATCAAGAAATTGTGTCTCACCCCAAATGCTTAGCTCCTGTTGCATGCTTCTTTGTGGGGAAACCTGAACACAGAGGAAATGGAGAAGTTGGAGGGGCACCCTGATCTTAGATAGGAAACAATCCTCTGTGGAAAGCCAGAAAGGGAGTTCCAGCAGCACAAATTAGTACTTCCAGGTCTTGAGTCAGCACCAAGAAGAGAGAATTTGGAATGGGCACGGGGGGGTGGGGGGGTGGGAATGGCAGTCTCGGGAAACCAAATGCTTGCCCGAGAATTCTTAGCCAGCCAATCACCAGTCCTAGCCGCAGTTATTTGGTGGGTATTTTTTTTCTTTTCTTTTTTTTTTTTTTAATATCTACTTCCCATTTGTTTTTACCCAATTCAAAAAATTTTCCCAAGGAAAAAAAACACACTTGTAAAATGTAAAATGTCTCATTAACAGCAGGGATGAATTGGAACTCAACTTTTGAATGCTTTGCACCTTTAATGGAGAGCGAAGAGGTTCACAGGATGAAAGAATACTGCCAGCTCCCCTTCGGACTGTTTTCCATCTCTGTGGCAGAGTCGGAGCTGGGTGTTCTGTAAGAGCTTCAGTTGGCTGAGGGGCAGCTTTTGCCATGAATTTTCATTTATTTTTGTTTCAAAGGCTGAAAGGATTTTTTTTTTCAAAATTTAGCATTTTAGAGCACTTTTCACCTTTGATCTGATCTAAGTTTTGTTTTGAGATACACAGTAGACAGTTTTGACATTTTATATTGTTTTATAAAGAAAAAAAAAGAGAGGAGACAAAACAGACAGGTATTGACTTTTCTGAGTCAAAGGAATGGATTATTGGTTTTATTCTTCAGGCATCCTTAATTGGTACTTATAAAATTAAGAGTTTCTCATCAGCAAACGCAGAGCTTGACTGCTACAGAGTATGTGAGCCTGATCAGGAAGCGTGGAGCGGGTGGGAGTGAGGTTGGGGTACCGCGGCAGGGACCTCTCAGCTGACGGCCAAACTTGGCACAGTATTTTTTTTCTTTTTTCTTTTTTCTTTTTTTTTTTATGGGAAGCCTATTTTGTCCAGTGGCTGATGAAATTCAAAATGGTCCCCTGAACATCTCTCTGAAACCAGCAGTTCAGAAACAGCGGAGTCAGTAGCTCACTTAACCTCAGTACCCTACTGCCTCCCGGGCAGCAACACCCCAGCCCAGAGCACCCCCAAATGCCAGACTCTTCTTTGAGCAGAATAGAAGCTGCTAAGAGGGGCTTCGTTGCAGGACCAGCAGTTTGTGCTTTAAAAGGTGGGTAGCTGTTCCACCCCTTGTTTGTTTCTGCCTCAGCATTTCCCTACCAGTGGGAGACCATTACCTAGGACAATGTTCTATCCCATTGTCATTATCTCCTGCGGAACTAAAACAATGCTCTGTTTGGCCTCCCTGGCAAGGGGGATTTGTTCTACTCTTCCTTACGCAGAGTTTCCGACTGAGTTTCTGACCCAGTCACTTGATTTCCAGCAGGGATACCTGGTGACAATTTTTTTAAAAATCTGCTATCTTGTGTTTTGTAATTTCATTCTCTGAGAAATAGCCCAGAAACTCGATTCGCAATCAAGAGGAATCGCACCATGGCTCGGGGAAGAGGGTTTGCTGAAGCTGCATGAGCTCTATAATTTAAATCAGCCAGATAGGATTTATTTGTAGTTGTCTTATTTTTTTCTATTTTGTGTTATTGAATAGCGAACCCTAAAAGATTTTGTAATCTTGCATTGTTGACTATCTCGTCCCGAAAGGTTAGAAACTAGAAGATCTCAGGTATTTGCCATGAGGCTGTAGTGTTCCCTTTCTGTTTACTTCTTTTGAAATACATATGTAAATTATATGTGACACAGGAGTGTGTGCACACATACCCACATGTATACACTTGCATGCAGAGATAGCCGATTAAAGGTGGCACATCAGGATTTCTAAGGGTCAAACAGGTGTTGAAGAAATAGCTTTGGAGTTATTTTGTAATACTCGAGATCTTTCATAAAAGAGGAACAAGGCCACAGAGTGGGAAGAAACCGTCTGATCCCTCATGGCCCCTGCCTCCTCACAAACACCGACCCAAACCTCAGCCCTGAGTGCTTTCACCTGGCAAAGGCGTGGGGGCTTATTATAGCACCAGTGACACGAAGACTTGTTTGTCCTGGAGACATTGCTTTGCCCTTGGACTTGAGGCAGACGAATGGTCAGCATTGCTCCAGTTGTTGCTATCACTTTATAGCTCCCGGTTAGCCAGGAGTAACTTGAGAAGCTCAAATGTAACAGCTGCATGTAATAACAGAGTCATTGGCCGAGACTGGCTACCTGAGGAGACTGAACCCTTGCTAATGAAGCCGAGGTCTTATGCTGATTGGCTTTGCTCTGGGTGGTAGCAAATAGCCCTGGTCTCCAGCAGCCCTTTGGTGGGATTGCTGCAAACCTACCACCAGACAGCTGCTAAAGTCCTGAGCCCAGGTCCTCCTGCGGAACAGGAGAGTTGTTGTGGGAGATGAGGTGGCAGAGGTTCCAGAGCTGAGGCTTGGAGGCAGACACACCTGTGTGTGAATGCCGGCTCTCTTGGTATCGCAGAGTGGGGTACTAACCACTATGCTGAGGTGCTGTTGCCTTACCTCTGAGAATAGGGGAAATCAAAGCAACAGTGCATCATTATTTGTTAGAAAGCTTCAATGACAAGGTGCATGCAAAGCAGGCAACACTCCCTGTTAGTGACCGTGACTTTTATTTGTGGATATAATAAACACAATTACCACCAAAGATACCAGCCCTGCAGCTCTCCCTAGTCCTGTCTTCAACACTCTGTGGATGGGTCCCAGGACACTTACTAGTAAGCATGAGGGAAGCTTCATTAGGTCAATTTGGGTTACATTTTCTTTAAATGTTACTTTTTATCTGTTTGGAACAGTGAGACAGGCATAGAGCATTCCCGTCTGCTGGTTCACTCCCCAGATGCTCACAGCCAGGAGGCAGGAACTCAGACCCGATCTCCTACATGGGTTGCAGAACCCTGTCATTTCAGCCATCACTGCTGCCTCCCAGGGTGTGCATTTGCAGGAACTGGAGCTGGGTGTCGAACCCAGAAACTTCCATGTGGGATGTGGCTTCTTAACCACTGGGCTACATGCCCGCTCTGGGAATACACTGATGAGTGCATTTTGTGAGTCAGAGTGATCCTCGCATCACAACGATTCTTCCTTCATGAAAACACTTGAGAAAGCCAGGATAGGCGGTCTTATGGTCACAGCTGAGAAGCTAGAAGAAGGAGTGCCCTGAAGCGTTGAAGGGTTCCGTGGAAGTTTGTCTTAGAGTTTGAGATAATTGAGACCGAACTATTTTATTTTTCCTTAAGGATCCCAGATGTGTGACAAAACCAGAGTTAGCTTTTACAGAGGATGCCTAAAACATAGAGGGATCTTCTTTTCAAGGGAATTCCAGCCACATGAGCAGATTGGAGGCTTATGGGAGGTTCTCATTTTCCTCCTGATGGGTTGAGACTCAGAGACGTCTGTGAACACAGGAAGTCTGCTCCAGTTTCGTGGGAGATAATTTTCTTAAGCGGTTATGGCTGTCTTTACTCTCTTCCCTGAAGTCCCCTAGTCTTAAATCTACTAATTCTGAAATGTTATACTTAAAGCTTATACTTTTCCTTTGAAAGATTTATTTACTTATTTGAAAGGCAGAGTTACAGAGAGAGAGAGAGAGAGAGAGAGAGAGAATCTTCCACCCACTGGTTCACTCCCCAAATGGCCACAATGGCCAGAGCTGGGCTGATCCATAGCCAGGAGCTAGAAGCTTCCTCTGGATCTCCTACGTGGTTACAGGGGCCCAAGCACTTGGGTTTGCTGCTGCTTTCCCAGGTGCATTAGCAGGGAGCTGAGTTGGAAGTGGAGCAGCCAGGACTCAAACCAGCTCCAATATGGGATGTAGGCATTGCAGGTGGTGGCTTTACCCATTACGCTGGAGTGCCGGTCCCAAGGTCATAATTTTGATGACACTACATTGATCAGGTTGTGGTGTGAGTCCTATTACATGGCATTAGACATGTGTTCCATTTGCAAAGCGTCCAGGATTATACAGTGATCTGGATAACCCTGATGGTTCCTTATGGCCACTTTGAAAACTTCCTTGTTTCCTTCCAGTGTAAAAATAAGACAGAGAAAGGTCTTCCATCACTGGTTCACTCCCCAAATGGATGCAATGGACAAAGCTGGGCTGATCTGAAGCCAGGAGCCAGGAGCTTCTTCTGGGTCTCCCATGCAGGTGCAGGGACTCAAGTGCTTGGGCCATCTTCTATTGCTTTCCAAGGCCACAGCAGAGAGCTGGATCGGAAGAGGAGCAGCCAGGACTTGAACCAGCACCCACATGGGATGCAGGTGCTGCAGGGGGAGGATCAACCTACTGCGCCATAGCACCAGCCCCTCCATAAATCTTGTAGTTATCCTTCATCCATCTCTCTCCTTCATCCTCAATGCAGCAGTGGGTCCTGCCAGCCCTGCCTTCTAAGTTCCTCAACTTCTCCCCTTAGCCATTGTCCATAAGTCATACATTTCCCCAACAGCTCTCTTTAAAATTAACTTATTTATTTGAAATGCAGACTTAGAGAGAGGGAGAGAGACAGAGAGATCTTCCATATGACAGGAGCTTCTTCCAGGTCTCCCGTGTGTGTGCAGGGGCCCAGGCACTTGGACCATCCTCTGCTGCTTCCCCAGGTGCATTAGCAAGGAGCTGGATTGGGAATGAAGCAGCCAGGATACAAATCGGCACCCGTAGGGGATGCCAGCGGCTCAGGCAGCAGCTTAACCTGCTATGCCACAATGCCAGCCCCCTCTCCAGCAGCTCTTTTATTTTTTAAAATTTATTTATTTATTCAAAAGGCAGAGTTACAGAGAAGCAGAGGCAGAGAGAGAGGAGAGAAAGAGAGAGAGAAAGAGAGTCTTCCATCCACTGGTTCACTCCCCAAATGGCCACAATGGGCCAATCTGAAGCCAGGAGCCAGGAGCTTCTTCCAGGTCTCCCACAGAGGTGCAGAGGCCCAAGGACTTGGACCATCTTTCCAGGCCATAGCTGAGAGCTCGGTCAGAAGTGGAGCAGCCAGGACTAGAACTGGCACCCATATGGGAAGCCGGCGCTGCAGGTGGCAGCTTTACCTGCTATGCCAAAGCGCCGGCCCCTCCAGCAGCTCTTGACTGATGGCAGAAGTGAGAGTGTAGGGCTGGCAGCCTGGTTAGGTCTTCACTGAGGAAGCACTGTATTTCTCCACATAGAAGCATAAGCAATCATCACACCTATATGCATGTGTCACAAGGCACTTAGGTGGTTAAACACAAAGGTACTCTAAGCCTACGAGTGTTTCTTATATCTGTCTGCGCAGGGAGCTACATAGACACATTTCAGCAGCTATTGTCATTCCTAGCAGACATACACACCCAGCAAACATTCTTCCACATTTTCTCTGACTCTCCTAAGGACAGACTCTCTTTAGCTCTGTGAGAGATCATCACACACCTGTCTTACACCGCTGTGGGTTGGAAATCCCTTCCTGGTAGGAGCTGAGTCTACCTTCCCGTCCACCGCAGAGCCCTGGGTCCCGATGCCTAACTGAATAGGTGTCCAGTGAACCTTTCTATGAAACAAGCTGGACTGTTGTCCCAGCTCTCTGCCTCTCTCTTAGCAGGGAGGCACCGGCTTCCATGGTACACCTGTCCTTGAACATTTAGGTGGAGAGGCACATCTTCGAAGAAGCCATGCTCCATGCTCCTGTCTCACTCCATCCAAACCTTTCTTCTGGAGATTTTCTGCTCTTGCAGTCTGGCACGCAAGCTCCAGCTCTCAGGAATGTTTTTGCTCCTTTGACATTTTAGTGGAAGAGTGGAAGGACCACCAGGTCTCTGATGTCTCCTCTGACCCAGGAGGCTCCAAGCTCCCTGTGAGTGGGCACCAGCACGTTAGCTGGCAGATAGGTGCTCTGTAAATATTTGCTGAGTCAAGGAATGAGAAGCCTGCTCCCCGGGTCCCTGTGTGCTCTCTTGCATTCCTGGGTCACCCTTTATGCCTCTACAGAGGTCTATTTTTTTTTTAACATTTTATTTATTTATTTGAGAGGTAGAGTTATAGACAGAGAGAGGGAGAGACAGAGAGAAAGGTCTTCCATCTGATGGTTCACTCTCCAGATAATCACAGCAGCTGGAGGAGGGCCAGTACGAAGCTAGGAGCCAGGAGCCTCTTCTAGGTATCCCACGTGGGTACGGGGCCCAAGCGCTTGGGTCATCTTCTACTACTTCCCCAGACCATCAGAGGGAGCTGGGTCGGAAGAGGAGCAGCCAGGACTAGAACCGGCGCCCATGTGGGATGCAGGCACTGCAGGAAGAGGCTTAACCTACTGCGCCACAGCGCTGGCCCCTACAGAGCTCTTTTAAAAGCATAAAGCAGGCATTTGGCACAGCAGTTAAGATGCCAGTTGGGATTCCCCCATTCCATATCAGAGTCCTTGGGTTCACATCCCAGCTCCACTTCCCATTCTGTATTCTTGTTAATGGGCACCCTGGGGAGTAGTAAATGATGGTTCAAGTATTTGTACCTCTGCCTACCCCATGGGTGACCTGGTTTGAGCTCTGGGCTCCCTGCCTCAGCATGGCCCAGCTCTGACTACTGTGGGTATTTGGGGAGCGAACCAGCAATGGAAGATCTCCCCCTCTCTCTGTGTCTTTGTCTCCCTCTGTGTATCTCTCAACCTTTCAAATATAATAAGGGAAACAAAAGTAATAAATTTAAAAAAAAACACAAAGCATAAGTCAGATCACAACCTCCCATGTGGCTGACCACTGCTCTTAAAAAAATACAAAATTCCCTCCGACAGCCTAAGAAACCATTCCTCCAATGCTCTCTCCCCGGTCCAGGCATGCAGCCTGCCTGTATTCCTCCCATACACTTTGCACCCCTGGCCCTGGAGCTTCGCACTTGTCTTTCTCCTGCCTGGGATGCTCTTTCCCTGGTTCTGCATATGCTCGACCACAGTGATCCCAGTCACGTGTTCCGAGACCGGGTCCTTGGAGTGCTCCGTGCGGAGATCGTCTAATGCATTGGCGTGTCTCCATGTTCCTGTCTCCTGTCAGCCTCTCCCACTAGACCCGTGCTTGCCTTTCCCTCTGCTCTCCATCCACCCTCCAGGGTCAGGCAGTCACTGCACGCCCAGCACAGAAGAAAGGTAAAGAACATTTCACACCATTGTGAACTGATTGTGTCCCCCTCAAAGTCCAGATGTTGAAGCCCTCATGGCCTACATGATGGTGTTTAAAGATAGAGCCTTGGTGGAGGAAATGAAGGTCAAATGAGGTCGTAAGGATGCAGCCCTAACCCAGGAAGGCTGGTGTCCTTGCAAGAAGAGGAGAGACAGCCATGCTCCTCTCTGCCGAGACCACAGAAGAACGGCCATGTGAGGTCAGCACGAAGGTGGCCATCTACAGGCCAAGCAGCGAGTCCTCTCCACAGATCAGCTGCCTCGCAACACCGACCTTGGGCTTCCATCCTCCTGACAGTGAGAAAATAAATGTCTGGTTTTTAAGCTTCCCATTTTGTTGTGGCAGTCCTAACAGACTAACACACACACACACACACACTATCAGTGATTAATGGACAAGTCACTTAACCTCGCCATACCTTGGTTTTCTCATCTGTAAAATGGAGCTAATAGAAATCCCTATTGCGGCCGGTGCCGCGGCTCACTAGGCTAATCCTCCGCCTGCGGTGCCGGCACACTGGGTTCTAGTCCCGGTTGGGGCACCGGATTCTGTCCCAGTTGCCCCTCTTCCAGGCCAGCCCTCTGCTGTGGCCAGGGAGTGCAGTGGAGGATGGCCCAAGTACTTGGGCCCTGCACCCCATGGGAGACCAGGAGAAGCACCTGGCTCCTGCCATCGGATCAGCGCAGTGCGCCGGCCGCGGCGGCCTTTGGAGGGTGAACCAACAGCAAAGGAAGACCTTTCTCCCTGTCTCTCTCTCTCTCACTATCCACTCTGCCTGTCAAAAAAAAAAAAAAAAAAAAAAAAAAAAAAAAAAAAAAAGAAAAGAAAAAAAGAAATCCCTATTGCATAGAGTTGTAGTCCAAGATTAAACAAGTTAGGGGCTGGAGTTGGGGTACAGCAGATTAAGCTGCCACTTGCAAAGCCAGCATTCCATATTAGAGTGCCAGTTTGAGTACTAGATGCTCTGCTTTTGATCCAGCTCCCTGCTAATGTACCTGGAAAAGCAGCAAAAGGATGACCCAAGTACTTAGGCTGCTGCCACCCCCATGGGAGACCTGAATGCAATTCTTGGCTCCTGGCTTCAGACTGGCCCAGACCTGGCTATTGTGGCCACTGGGGAGTGAACCAGCGGTTGGAACATCTCTCTCTCAATCTCTCTTTCTCTCTCACATCCTTTCAAATAAAGAAAGAAATCTTTTGAAAATAGATTACATAAGTTAATATATGTAAGACTCTTAGGATATCGTATTAGTGTTAGCTGTTAGTATTTGTGGAAAAGATTTGATGAAATTTAGTGAATGACAACAATAATGCATAATTTTAGAACTCCTGAGTAGGACATCTTGAAAGAACATCCCCCCTGGGGGGGGGGGCAGAGGTCAGAGGACAAGGTCCTAAACCACTGGGTGCATGCAAAGGGGCAGAGGAGGGGATGCTGGGAGAGAGGCTGGCTCTGTAATGTGCTCAGGGGCAGAGATGTAGACTGGCCGAGCCAGAGTCTGCAGGAAGATCCTCATTTTTGCCTGCACAAAAATGCCTATATTATGGGGCGAGCATTTGGGGAAGAGGTTAAGATGCTGTTTGGGGACACCTGCATCCCACGTTGGTGCCCCTGGGTTCAAGTCTCAGCTCCATTCCCAATTCCAGTTTCCTGCTAATGCAGACCTGGGAGGCAGCAGATGATGGGGCCCTGCCGCTTGAGTGAGAGACCTAGGTAGAGTTCCCAGCTCCTGCCTCCAACCTGGTCCAGCCCCAACTGCTGCAGGCATTTGGAGAGTGAACCAGCAGACAGGAGGTCACTGTCTCTCTGCCTTTCAAATAAAAAATCATTAATTAATTAATTATTTATAAAAAACACCTGTGTTGTAAAGCAAGCGAAAAGTCAGAAGATGTTCTGAGCGCGTTTACGTCTGGGCTGATCCCATCCCCTTTCCAGCCTTCTCAGGCTTCTCGCAGGCCCCACTTGCCTGCCCGGCATCGGCTGCCTCTCCCCTACCTCCTCGGCACCACGCTCTCTTCCCTGGCTGCTCCTCTCCCATCGCATACCCGAGTGACTGCCCTGTGTGGCACTGTCTCTTCACTTTGTAGTCACCCTGCTAGACCGCTACAGTCCTGCTTCTCTGGCCCTCCCTCCCTTTTCGGCAGGTGAAGATATGCTCTTTAAAGAGACCTTTACCCGGGGCCGACACTGTGCCACTGCCTGCAAGGCTGGCATCCACATGGTCCGTCACTGGTTTGAGTCCCGGCTTCTCCACTTCCAATCCAGCTCCCTGCTAATGCGCCTGGAAAAGCAGTGGAAGATGGCCCAAGTGCCTGAACCCCCGCCTCCCACATGGGAGACCTGGAAGACCTGGCTAGCTCTGGCCATTGCAGCCAAGTCTGTCTGTCTCTCCCTCTTTCTGTCTCTATGTAACTCTTTCAAATAAATAATCTTTTAGAGAGAGAGAGAGAGAGAGAGAGAGAGAGAACCTTTACCCAGAATGTTGAGTGAGTGCCAAGTGAATTAATGTGTGTGGACAGCTTTGCTGTTTTTAATCCTCATTTCTAGCCACAAGACTGAAGCTAATTCTCCAGGGTAGTTATTGCCTTTATTTTTCTTTTTGCTCCTCTGAAGCTGAAGACTTCCTCTTTCTTTGTAGCTGTGGACACATCCCTGCATTGTCTCGTGGCTGCCCACCTGAGCAGGGCAAATGCCGTCTCAAAGTATTTGCCACAAACTTGCTGGGTGCAGGAGAGGGGATGCAGGCCTCCGAGGAGATGTAGGCTGGGCTCCGAGATAGCCTTGTCCCCCGGGGTCCCTGAGCCTGTTTCCTCGTTTGCAAAATGGCACAGGTAGTATGGAAGTCAAAGTTCTTGTGGTCCACAGTGCACTGAGTGGTTGTGGCCGTTTGCATGGTTTTCACCACTGCCTGTCATTTGTTCTCTGGCCCCATGGTGATTGGATCTCCAAACTGGGGAAGAGGAAGGACCTAGTCAGCTGTAGGACCCTTGTGCCCATGCAGAGCTTTCCCAGTGGGACTCAAGATTCTAAGCATCCCGTCGATGGGGCAAACCCACTGGGCAGCTCTGTGAGATGCTTCTCAGGTGCAGCACGCAGAGAGGGCCTGAGCCGAGCACGGCCATGCTCGCTTTGGTTAGTTCCCTGGAGCAAAGCACCCGCACTCCAGGCTTCCCGTGCTACCTGACCTGAGAGACGTCTAGAGCACTGCTTATTCCTGCAGACTCTTCGTCGCAGCTGCCTGCAGGCCCAAGATGAGGGATGGCCTCTCTTCACCTCCAACTCATTGCTGTCCCAGCAACATGAGTCCAGCACGACCAGGCCTTCAAATTTTTTTAAGACAAACTGGGAGCTCAAGTTTTCAAATATTAGAGGGCAGGCATGTTGGCATGGAGACGCAGAGATGCTACTTGGGATGCTGACGTCCTATACCTGAGTGTCTGGGTTTGATTCCCGGTTCCACTTCCAGTTCCAGCTCTCTGTCGATGTGTACCTTGAGAGGCAGCAGGTGAGAGTTCAAGTGCTTGGGTCCCTGCCACCCACGTGGGAGACCCAGAATGAGTTCCCAGATTCCAGTGTCAGCCTAGCCCAGCCCTGGCTATTGAGGTATTTTTGGAGCCTAACAAGTGGATGGAAGATCTCTCTTACTCTCTCCCATCCTCCCTGCCATGACAGCAGGGACCAAACTACTTGAGCATCACCTGCTGCCTCCCAGGGTCTGCATTAGCAGAACCTGGAGTCAGGAGCAGGACTTGAACCAGGCACTCTGATGTGGGATGCAAGCATCTTAACCACTAGGACCCAGTGCTCACCTCTGTGATTTTTTTTTTTTTAATGTTTATGTCTTGGGCAACAGCACCAAATATCCCATTGGGGTTGATTGCTTTGCCCTGCACCAGACGGTTGACCCAGGGCTGGGGCAGGGCACTGTGGGATGGGGAAGGGTATCGGCCCCCACATCTCTTTCCAATGCCCCTTCTGTTGGGTTGGCCCATGAGGCAGGCTTCCACCTCCTTCCTGCTTTCTCCTACCCTGGCTCAGACCAGCCCCAACCTCACAGACCTTAAAGGCAAGGAACCACAGCCGGCCGCAAGTGGCCAGGCTGCTTTAGCCAGTGAGCCTGTGTGGGGTTGGTGACCTGGTCTTCAATGGTCCGCAGCCGCCTGGTGGTGACAGACATCAGTCCATCAACAGCTTTGGAAGACATCAACAGCCCCCGCCACATGCCAGTACTTAATCCTCACAAAAGCTGTTTATGGTTCTGCATACTCCTCTTCATGAACATTATACTTTAATTTTATTAGCTTTTTCAGAGAATTCAAACAGATTAAAGCGGCTCAATTTTCCCTCCCAGAAGTCATGCTGACTTAATTAGTTAATGTTTGTAAAGCATTTTGAAGAGGGAAAGTGCAGAACGAGTACCAAGCAGGAGGTTGGGAGCTACTCAGCTCGCTCTGCGACATCTCCAGTCCACAAGTGCCATCCCTCCGATCTCATTGGGTGCTTGGGTTAGCTTCAGCCTCTGCTTCATTCCGTGGAGTTTCCCTGCCTCCCTTTTGGGCTCCAGAGTGACCTACAGCTCTCTGTGATCCTATGGCCACAGGCAACAATTGAGTCTTAACAAACTCTTAGATCAAGTGTCTTCTCCCACAACAGGCAGTCTCCGCACTTTCTTTTCCTCCTTTTTTGAATATCAGTGGGTGCTGGCCACATCCCAGGTGCTCCCTGCTTCTTGGTTCCCTTTGCTTGCTGGGCTTATGGTTTTGCTGAATGACCACGGATGAGTCATTTAATCCCTCTGCTTTCCTCATTCCCTTTGCCTGTGTTGTAAGGGAGCTCCACAAAACAGGTGCCAATAAAGACACACCCATGCTCAGTCCTGTGCCCCTGGGTCAGACATCTCACCTTGGCCAGCATTAAGTGGGGGAGGAAGGGAAGTCAACACTGCTTGTACTGCCTCCTCCCACATGGGTATAGTTTTGCCTTCCAAAATTACAGTGACTTCTCCCTTATTGTAAGGGAATAAGATGTGACATATGTGATTTTTCCAACTTTATTTTATATTGAAGTATTTATCAACTGTTTTATGTACTTGTCTGCCTTCTTAAATGAAATACAATTTCATGCTTTTGAGGGCCATCTTCCTAAATATCCATGGTCACGCTGCATTCTACCGCATTCAGGCCCTCGAGAGCACTTGAGGCTGTGGTTATTTGTGTAGAAGCAAAGAAGCCCTAGGACGCTATGCTTTTGGAGCTCCTTTGTTTTGCATCTCTCTCCAGGAATTGTCATTCGTGCACATCCTCACTGTCTTCAGTGTAACTACCTCAGGTGGGCTTTCCTCTCCCATTGCTGCCTCTAATCATCAGTCAGTGGGGAAATGGGGGAATTAGGCTTGTCAGAATTAGGTCACATATGAGCATGGGGTGGACACTGCGGCACAGCAGATTAAGTTACTGCGTGGGATGCCCACATCCCTCATCTGCGTGCTGGTCCAAGTCCCAGCTCCTCCACTTCCATTCCAGCTTCCTGCTAATGCATCCTGGGAGGCAACAAATAATGGCTCAAGTACTGGGGTTCCTGCCACCCATGTTGGAGACCCAACGGAGTTCATGGCTCCTGGCCTTCACCTGATGCAGTCCTGGCCGTGGGCATTTGGGGAGTGAATCAGTGGATGGAAGATACCTATCTATCTATGTATCTATCTTCATCATCATCATCATCATCATCTATCTCTGCTTTTCAAAATAGATGAAAATTAATAGACTTTTAAAAAAAAGCATAAAGCAGCTTTGAATGACGGCCTAAGAGAAAGTCCCCTCTGAGCAAAGAACTCACCTTGAAATTTATAGATGCTGATTCAGGGACTTGAATGGCATAGTGGCCTTGCCTTCTACGTTTTCCAGTTATGGATCACTTCTGGGTGTGGTGAATTTTATGAAATAAGTGACTTTCCACAAGCCTTCCCGCACACTGAAATAAAAACAGTTCACAGTTTTGATACAGGGAGTTCTTAGAGACTGGCATGGAGTAGGTGTCACTACTGCTTGTTAATAAATGGCTCCAGCAGCTTTGCAGGCAGTAAGGGATTCTAGAAAATGATGGGTTTAAAGACACTTTGAAACACAAATGCACTCCTATTAGAAAGATTCAAAATGTATAAGGTAGGTTTTCCTGGAAAACCTTAAAGTTCTTCATGACCCTGAAAATGTAATAAAATCAACCTTTCTTTTCCTTCTCCCAGGATGCTTTCCCAGGAGAATTTCAAAGCCAAAGAACCACCTGTTGTCATTTTCCATTCACTACCGTAAGTGGAAATGTATCTCCGGTTTCCTGAAGTTAAGAGTAGAGAATGTGCATTTGCCTCTTTGTTTTTTAGAAAGAGAAAGAAAGTTCAGAGAGGCAGACATTAGGCACAGCAAGTAAGAAGCCACTTGGGATGCTGCATCCCACGTCAGGGAGCGGGTTCCAGTTCCAGTGCTGCTCTTGGTTCCAGCTCCCTGCTAATGCACACCCTTGGAGGCGGCAGATGATGGCGCAAGTAGTTGGGTCCCTAACACCCACTTGGGAGACTCAGACTGAGTTTTCAGATCTCAGCTTCAGGTTGGCCCCACCCTGGCTTTTGCAGGCATTTGGGGAATGAGCCAGCAGATGGAAGATAGCTCTCACGGTCTCGTTCTCACTCTCTCTCTCAAAACTAGATTTTAAAGAAATTCAGAGTTCTCAATTTCAATTCTTAAGAAGTGAAATTTTAAAGTCTTTATTTATTTGAAAGGCAGAGTAACAGGAAGGAGTGTGTGTGTAGGGGTGGGGGAGATATTATTTTCCATCTGCTAGTTCACTCCCTAAATGGCCACAACAGCCAAGGCTGGCCCAGGTTGAAGCCAGGAGATAGAAATTCCACCCAGGTCTCCCACATGGATAGCAGGGCCCAAATACTTGGGCCATCATTTACTGCCTTCCCAGCACACTAGCAGAAAGCTGGATCAGAAACAGAGCAACTAGGAGTTGAACCAGCACTCTGATACAGAATGCAAGCAGCAGCTTAACCCACAACCTTGGCCCAGGCGGTCCTGATTCTGAATCCAGCCTGCATTGCTTCTTAACGATGAGAAGAGAAAACAGTTGCTTAGTCTCTCTGAGCCTCAGTCTCTCATCCTAATATGGGAGATTCAATTGTCCATTGCACCATAACGAACCTCCCCAAAATTTAGTAGCTTAAAATATCAACAACCAAATGTTTTCCCAAGATTCTGCTGTTTGGCGGAGCTCAGCATGAATGGCTCACCCCTGCCTCACGTGCTGTTGTCAGGATCCTCTGGAAGTACAGCTGGGAACGGAACTCCCAGGATGGGCCCACGGGCATGGCTGGAATTCGATGCTACCAGCGGGAGCATTTCTGTTTCTCCCTTTCTTCTAGTAGTTTAGACGTCCATCTGTGCTGCGTTGTGTCTGGGTTCTAAGACAGCACAGCAGAAGCTACCTGGCCTCTTTAAAGCCTAGCCCCAGAACTAGCCCAAGGTCACTTCCAGCTCATTTTGTCAATGAAAGCAAAATCCAGTGAAGGGGAAATAGACTCTGCCTCTCGATGGAAGGAATGACAGAGAATCTATGGCCATTTTTAATCCAACACCATGAGTATATGTACATTGTTAAGAGAATTAAAGGAGATAACGGGAGCCAGTAAGCCTGCAACAAATACTAGCTGCTGATTACCACTATGCAATAGTGGATAGCATGATGCAATCAGCCTTGCCATCCATGACCTGGACCAGCCAATTACCCTGGCTAGCTGGTTCCTGGCCCCTTCTTGGTGTGCCTGGTCCTGTCTACATAGGGCTCACCCCACAGGAGGTGCTAAAACAAAGACACTAACAGCAACGGTGTTTTTTTTTTTTTTTTTTTTTTTTTTTTGACAGAGTGGACAGTGAGAGAGAGAGACAGAGAGAAAGGTCTTCCTTTTGCCGTTGGTTCACTCTCCAATGGCCGCCGCTGCCGGCGCGCTGCGGCCGGCACACCGCGCTGATCCGATGGCAGGAGCCAGGAGCCAGGTGCTTTTCCTGGTCTCCCATGGGGTGCAGGGTCCAAGCACTTGGGCCATCCTCCACTGCACTCCCTGGCCACAGCAGAGAGCTGGCCTGGAAGAGGGGCCACCGGGACAGAATCCGGTGCCCCGACCGGGACTAGAACCCGGTGTGCCGGCGCCCCTAGGCGGAGGATTAGCCTAGTGAGCTGCGGCGCCGGCCAACAACGGGGTTTTTTTGACAGTGTTCACTACATTCTAAGCAGTGTCCTAAGCTACATTTGGGAGTGGAGCTGACCTTATTTTGCAGACACTCATAGGTGCTGAAGCACAGAGAAAGAAAGTGCTGTGCCCAACGCCTGCTAAGCAGTGGAGCTTGGATATGAAGACATGAGTCCAGCAGCCCGACTGAACACGTGCTTGTCTCGTCAGTGCAGTGAGCCTATAGAGCCAGAGGGTTTCGTCACCCTAGGCCCCTTCTCACTCTAAAGTTACATGATGCTTCCATGTACAAAATCCAGAAATAATCAGTGAATCTTGGGTTCTTGGTACAAAATGCAAAGTTGAGAGATGGAGTCCAGTGTGATGGACTGCTTGAAATCTAGCCAGAATAATTCCTGCACATTGGCTAACCTCATCATTAGCTAAAATGGGGAAGAACTGTCTGCATGGGGAAGAACTGTCTGCATGGATGGCTATATTTTCCATTTGGATATTCCACTGTGGTTCTTATTTCAATGACTTCTCCAGTGTTCCAATATTTTCTGTAAAATGGGCATGATGACAATGAATGAGGTTGAATTCATCACCACTGGCAACTTTGATTGGCAATGAAAGTCTCTGTACAAACACCAGGTATTCTTGTTTTCAATGAATTACTATCACAAGGTACCCTGATTCATTTTTATAAGAACTTAATTTCCAGCTGTATCATCTCCTGACACAGTTCCCTCTAAAATCATGTTTTAGATGTTTGTCCATGCTATCCCCTATCCATTCGTAATCCAAGATCACCAATATTTTTAAAATGCCAGCATGTTTCTCCTCTTACTCCTTTCTGAAATAAAAAGTGAAAGTGGAAAAGCAAGGCACTGTATGCCATCTCAAACCCTCCATTCGGCAGTAGTGACATGAAGCAAGGGGGCAGGGGTGGAGGCTATGAAAAGCACCTCCCCCTCCCCCGGGCTCAGATTATGATTGAGTTCATTTATATGGCATCATTTCACCCCATCCCAGAGAATACATTCGCCTCATCGAGGTTCTGGGAGGCCTGGATGGAAGTGGGAGTGTGGCTTTGAGTGAGGAGCCCAGAATTGCAGCAGAGAGGCCCCCACTAACTAGTTGTCTAATCCTTAACAAATCGCTTTGTCTTTCCAGGCTCATTTTTCTCATCTGTCAAGTCAAATGAAGGTTATGGAATAGATGATCACTAAAAATCCTTCCAGCTCTCCAGTTCTATTCTGGGTCTGTCTGCACCTGCAGACAGTGATGTGGGGGCGGGCAGGGCACTGGGGGAAGCAAATTTAGTCAAGAGAATAAAACACTTTCACCTGGAGCAGCCTTGTGTCCTCATGTGTGTTGGTTGTCTCAGATTATCTGAATAATTGACTGAGTTCTCTCCTTTCTTTGCCAGTGGACACACAGCTTTTTTTTTTTTTTTTTTTTTTTTTTTTTTTTTTTTTTTTGAGCAGCAGCTGCTTTTCTGAAATTTCCATCCCAGGGCTTCCGTCCTCCACTGTGTCCTCTCGGAAACCTGTCATGGTTTTTCTGGATGGATGCCCACAGAATTTTAATCCAGTCACAAAAAAAAAAAAAAAAAAAAAAAAAGGAAGGAAGGAAGGAAGGAAAAGCACTATGCATAACAAAAGCAAAACCAGGTTGGATGGGTGTTTTAACTCTAATTTGGTTACTTCAAGGGCTTGGAACATAGAGGAGCACCAGTCAACAGCACTGTTCGAGCCATGTTTGTGTTTGAAGAGATAGCAGAGATGCCTATGAACTTTAGGGACCACCCTGGTTCCTGCCCCGGGTCCTGACAGCAGACTCCTGGAAAAGTCCGCTTCATTAATATCCCACTTTCTACTCAATAAACATGTGTATTTCCAGCGTGTAGCTGGGTGGGATGGTGATCCCTACCTTCAAGGACCGGGAGAATCCCGGCATCAGAAGGCGCCAGTCTCCAGCGTTCCTGGCTCAAAGACCCCCTGGAAGAGAGCTAGCAAGGCACGTTTCGGGGCACTGCCCGGGACACTGGGTTTCGTGAGTTGGAAACCCAGGCCCTGAATTTTACATATCCCAGTTCAGCTTAACGGAGGGGGATGAGAAACTGCATGTGGTTGGCAATACACCGCATTATCGGAAACAAGAATTTCATGTTTCCATTTCTACTCACGTTGATTGGGTAACATTCACGCACACTGCCGCCTGGCTCGTTAGGATTCCTGACCTCGCCATTCAGTTCATCGTTCTGTGTCGCTTCTATCCACACCTGGAGGCTTGGCCAGCTCCAAGCAGGGAAGGCTTGGCCTTAGGAAAAGGGCGGAGCCCTGCGGGACGGGTGAGGAAGGGCTTGGGGGCTGCCCTTGGCGACTGTGCCTCCTGGGCGAGCCCCCGACCCTCTCTGAGCGTCCACTCTTTTATCCATAATCCTGGATGTTGCTCCCGCCCCGACACAAGGACTAGGACGAAATGCGTTCGTGCAGCCGCCTGGGGACCGCTCAACGATTCCTAATCAGAACCACGTTTGCTCCTGGTGTCCCTCTCAGAGTGCGGGGCGGGGCGGGGGGCAGGGAGCGCCCACGTCCAGCTTCACGTGGGGGGTCAGGATTTGGCTGTCCAGCGGCGCGTCCTTTCTCAGAGCAGTGGTTCGCTCCCTGGCTGCCCCCAACCTCTCAGCGGACCTGAAAGAACTGGTGAGCTGGCCCATTTGTATTTCTTTACAGATGTCCCTCCCAGCCTTTAACCCGGCGCCACAGGTGTCCGTGCAGAATTCCCGAGGCGGCCGAGGCCTGCGCCCTGAGGATGGAGCCACCGGGCGGGGTGCGGTCGGGGATCAACACCACCTAGGGTGGCTCCGTTCGGGGCCGAGCCTGGGACTGGGACTCCCCGCAGGCCGCAGGGGCCCCTAGCGCACTAGGGGGAGCGCGCGTCCTCCTGCGCGCCGGCCCCGAGCCCCTCGCCTCCGCCAGCAGCCCTCGAAGGGCCACTGGGCCCCCAAGCCCGCACCCCGCACCGGCCTCGGGCCTAGCGCTGCCACGGAGACTGGGGCCCCAGCCACTGCCGGGACCTCCAACCCGAGCCCCCGAATCCCGTGGCGTGGCCGTGGGGGCCGGGTCCCGGAGGCGGTGCCGCCTCCCGACCGCTCGGGCCGCGTGGGAGTGAAGCCCTCGGGGCTTCGAGGCGCCGAGTAGGGTTCCAGAGCGCCGCGGGCAGTAATCGGAGAGTCGGGCGGATTTCTACTAAATCCCACTTTGCATCTTCCGATCGTGGCAGGGCGGCCGCGGGGTACCCCGTCGCATCTCCGGCCTCCCGCCCCGGGGGCAGCGGGCGATCAAAAGGCGTCGGGCCTGGAGGTGCGCGGTGGACCTGGAGAGCCCCGCAGGACGGCTCCCGCCTTGCCCCCAATAAAACAAAGTAAAAGCCCGCAGGGACCGGGACGCCCTCCCAGGGATGGAGGGGCGGACCGCGTCGGAGACCCGGCCCCCGAGGCCGGGGAGGCGGCGGCCAGACGCTGAGGCAGGCGGTGCGCGCCTCCCAGGCCGCCGGAGCCTCTCGGGGCCTGCCGCATACCTCCCACCCGCCACCGGCCCTCCGCACTGGATCCCCGCCTCCCCCACCCGCTCGCCGCGACCCCCGCCCCCAGCCCCCTCCCCTCGGTTCCCCTCCCCCCGCCGCCTCCGCCCCAGTCTCGGAATTGTGTGGAAAAATTCTCAGCCAAGCCTCCCACCTCTCATCTCCCCCCACCCCCTTTTAAAAGCCCCCCGAGCGCGCCGGCCCCTGCACTCTGTGTGAATGAGGGCAGGGAACGCGGCCCTTCCCCCGCCCAGGAGCCACGCCAGCGCGCCGCACTCAGAGGACTGTTAATAGTCCAATTAGATAATTGCCATCTTTCACTCCTTTTGCTCCGCATTTCCCATAAAGGAATGAATGGGGAGAGCGGCGTGGAGAGGGCTTCTGCCCCGGCAAGGTGACGAGAAGGGCCGAAGCATGCTCCTTGCACAAGGCCGCGCGCTTGAATTGAATCATTGTAGCCTAATCAATGCTCTTATTGGATTACTGGCTGTTGCTTTTCTCAAAGATATTGTAGCAGAGACAATGAAATAGCTAGGGGAAAACTTTTTTTTTTTAAGCAGATCTCACAGTTGAGGTTTTCTGCTCTCTCTCTCTCCTCTCTCTCCTCTCTCTCCTCTCTCTCCTCTCTCTCTCTCTCTCTCTCTCTCTCTCTCTCTCTCTCTCTCTCTCTCTCTCCTGCTGGACTCTGAACACAAAGCTGCCCTTTGAATGGGCTGCCTCAGGGCCGCTGGAGGTGCAGGCACGAAAAATTCCAACTGCGGCTGAAGGAGGCGAGGTGGCAGTTTAAGATGGCTGTCTGCGGCGAGGTGTGTTGAGGCGGCGTTTGGGGGCGAAGGCTCGGCGCCGGTGGAGTGCGGGGGGACACTTCGGGGGGAACTTCTCAACCCGGCCGGCCTCCGCCGCCTCCCTCCGCCCCCGGGCGCCCGGCTCGGGCCTGCCGGGGCGGACCACCCCCGCCGGCCGGCGCGTGAGCGGGCGGGTCGCAGGCGAGGGGAAGCTGGCCGCGCCCGCTCGTGGGACCGGCAATTCAGGATGCATCTCGTCAAAAGTTTTTCTGGACGTGCGGGTCTTTGATTGTTGTGTGTTTCCTGAAAGCAAGACCAATCATTTCCGTTTATTCACTGGCTGAACCCCTACTTGATTGGGGACAAGGACAGAAACCATCCATTACGATCTGATATATTATCCAAACAATTTAGTGTATTCATGAGGTAACCGAAACGCGGGGGCTGCGAAATTACCCGCAATCAATCGCAGCGGCGAGCGCGCGTCCCGCGGGTGTCTCAGTGGCGGGCGGGAGCCGCGCCGTTCGCTGCCTGACCGCGGGGCTGGGGACACTGGACGTGCTCAGAGGACGCGGGCGCTGACGAGGCGGCCGCGCCGCGGCTGCACCGGCTCGGCGGCCACTCCGGCCGCGCCTCGCCCGCGCCGCCCGCGGGGACTCGCGGTGCGCTCGCCCCAGCCAGGTCGGGTGCAGAGGCTGCGTTGGAGGGGTTTTGTCCTCCTTTTGCCTCTGTTTTCTCCCTCTCCTTTTTTTTCCTTTTTCCTTTTTTTTTTTTTTTTTTTTTTTTTTTTGGTTGTTGTTCCTGCCTATGTTCGGGAAGCCAGACAAAATGGACGTTCGGTGCCACTCGGACGCCGAGGCGGCCCGGGTCTCAAAGAGCGCGCACAAGGAAAGCCGCGAGAGCAAGGGCGCCGAGGGGACCCTTCCGGCCGCCTTCCTCAAGGAGCCGCAGGGCGCCTTCTCGGCGTCCGGACCCGCTGAAGATTGCAACAAAAGTAAATCCAATTCCGCCGCCGACCCGGATTACTGCCGCCGGATCCTGGTCCGAGGTAGGCACCGGCAGGGCTGCGGGGCGTGTTCCTCGGGGGCGACTCCAGGGCCTAAACCGCGCGCCGCTGCCGCCCCGGGCCGGCAACGGAGGAGGGCGGCTGGGACTTCGGAGAAAGTTGCTGGCCCGCACCGCCCGGGGCCGGCTGCCCGCCGGGGACTCGCGCCTGGAGCCGGCCGGCGTACGCTCTCCAGGGACACCCGGTTTTGCGAGCCCCAAGGGGCCCAGCCCGCCGGGCTGCGGGGGGAGCTGAGGGGCTGCACGGGAGGGGCCCGGCACCAGGCTTCGGGCTGCGACCTGGAGAAAGGAACAGGAGAGCCGGGGAGGATGTGCGCGTGTGCCCCCGCGGGCCGGAGGACAGACCGGGAGCTTGGCCGGCGGGCTCCCGCGCCCTGGCAGGCTGAGCGCACCCAAGGGGAGCGCGGGCGCCGGAGCACAGGCGCCGACCGCGGGCTACTGCCCGGCCAGTGGGCGCGTTGAGCCGAGCCTGACCGCGGCCGCTGTTGTTGGCAGCAGCCGCCAGGCTGGGCTGCGGGGCCGAGGATGCTGCCTCGGTGCGCGGCTCGGCCTCGCTCGGCTGCCCGGCGTGCGCTCAGACCCGGCAGCTGCAGCGGCCGCGACAAGGCCCGGCCCCGACCGGGCGCCGCCCCCGCCAGCGGATCGCGAGGCCCCGCCGGCCCTCACTCGGTCCCTCCTCCTTCCGCTGCCCGGGCTCTGGAGGGCAGGGGAGCCGGGATGGGGGTGGGGACGGCTGGTATGCGGTCCGCTGATGTGCCCCCGGGGCTGGAGCCTGCAGCACCCGGGCTGGTGGTCAGTGTGGGTACCCTCAGGCTGCAGGGGCCCTGGGCCGCGCAGCCGAGGCGCCCCCAG
Organism: Oryctolagus cuniculus; assembly: GCF_051225735.1. NCBI lineage: Eukaryota > Metazoa > Chordata > Mammalia > Lagomorpha > Leporidae > Oryctolagus > Oryctolagus cuniculus. The sequence goes on from NC_142881.1 coordinate 13,188,154, forward strand.
GCCAGAAGGAACACTGACCTATTTGGACTGGATTTTTCCCGACTACCAAGTCTGGTCCCTGCTCCGGGTGGTTAGCCCCCTGACCCCATACACACGCAGTCCGTGCTCCCGGCTGTGGCCCACCCTCCCCTCCACCACCTGAAGCCACAGGCTGCTGGCGACTGTGTCCCGGTAGCCAGTTCAAGCCAAGGAGGTGGAAGGAGGGCTCTGGTGGCTGACATCTCCCCTTCCCCAGATGCCAAGGGGTCCATCCGCGAGATCATCCTGCCCAAGGGCCTCGATCTGGATCGGCCCAAGAGGACCCGCACGTCCTTCACTGCCGAGCAGCTCTACCGGCTGGAGATGGAGTTTCAGCGCTGCCAGTACGTGGTGGGCCGCGAGAGGACCGAGCTCGCCCGGCAGCTCAATCTTTCCGAGACCCAGGTACCCAGCAGCCAGGCTGCCCCAGATCCAGCACCAGCTTCCCTCCCCGCAAGCCCAGCCTACTCTTTCTGGTCCCTGCTCCCGGACAGAGCTTCCCAGGGGAGGAAGGAGATGGGGGAGGATGGGGAAGAAAGGCCTGAGGCCCCCTCAGATATCCCAGACTGGTGCTCTGCCCACCTCTGTCTGGCCCAGGAAGCCCCAAATCCTGCCCCTAGGGAATGCTTCTGGGCTCCCAGTCTTCGAAGTATCTTGCTTGTTTCTGCTTTACAAAGAATGGCCCTTGGCTCATGTTGTGGCACCCCCACTTTGGCCATATTTTCAGTCACTGTCTCCTTTGGGGCACTCAGCTTTCCATAGCACCGTGGCCCATTCTGCAGGACGTGGAGATAAGGTTAGAAGGCTCTACCACCCCCACCCCACCACCCAGGAGCTCTGCCTGTGCAGATTTGCTTGCCGGGACCCTTGAGAAAGCCTTGCCTTGGTCCTGAGCTGGAGCCAGCCCCAAACACCATTCTGGGCACCTAGCAAGCCCCATCTCCAGTGCCAAAGACATGAAGGGTCCCAGGAGCCAGCACTGCCTACTATGCTTTATTTCTTTTCCTGCATGTCAAATCCATACGATATCCCTGGAGCTGGCCATGTGGGCTCTGGGCCCAGGATCCCTAAAGGGTTGAGAGCTCTGGGTCCATGAAGAGCTGTTGGGGCCTGGCCAGGGCATGCCACTAGCAGCCACAGGTGAGGCAGCCATCTTTCAGAGGACCTGTCCTTGTCCCTATGCCTAGCCCTGGAGGGTAGGGGGCAGCATGATAGGCCTGGGATCTGGGTTGGAAGCTGAAGACCCAGGATGGTCTTCAGATCAACAGAAGGGTTGTAATTTTGGAGTTCGAATTGGCATGGTGGCTTTTCCTGTTTTGTCTGCTACCTCCCCTCTTGGTTTACAAAAGCTAGAGAGACTCCCCTCTTCATAGAGCTGCCATATCCCACCCTGGGCCACCCAGGCCTGGAGGGACAGAGAGAGAAGAGGCGGACAGTGGTGTTTACCCACCGCAGCCCCTAGCCCCCAGCCCACACCTGCAAAGTTCCTGGTGAGGAGCAGCAGGCTGGTGAGGAGTATCGCTGAGACCCTCCAATCCAGGGGCGGGAGAGGAGGTACAGACAGCAAGGCCTACGACATCCATCCTGCACGAATGATGCCTTCTGCCACCACGTTTCCTGCCTGCTGCTAGGTGGTCACCTCTTAACCCTACCACTGGCCCCTTGTAGCTTTGGACAGGAACAGCGCTTCTGGGGCTACATTTGAACCCACTGGGCCCGGCGCCTGGGCTAGGGATCATCCCCAGGTCTTGCACCCTCTATTTGGGCTCTCCAGCGAGATCCCTGAGCTCCAAATCTGCCCACGACCCGTGGAGGCACTCCAGTGAAATCCCTTCTAGCCTGTTAAGAGTTGGGGTCGTGGACATTTTTATTCTGTTTCTTGTAACTGCCGCAGGCCTGGGCCTGCGTCGGTGAACCGGAAGCTCAGGCCAGTGGAACGGTGTCCCCCTCCCGGCGGGGCCTCTCTGGCCGCTGGCTGGGGCTGGGAGAGGGTCCCTGGAGCCCAGCGCTCCGCGGAGCCTGCTCCCTGTGACACTCGCCTTCCCTGCCCCTCTCTCCCACCCTGCCCGCTCCCCGGCGCCCGTGCGCGCAGGTGAAGGTCTGGTTCCAGAACCGCCGCACCAAGCAGAAGAAGGACCAGGGCAAGGACTCGGAGCTGCGCTCGGTGGTGTCGGAGACCGCGGCCACGTGCAGCGTGCTGCGGCTGCTGGAGCAAGGCCGCCTGCTGTCGCCGCCCGGGCTGCCGGCGCTGCTGCCGCCTTGCGCCACGGGCGCGCTCGGCTCCGCGCTGCGCGGACCCAGCCTGCCCGCCCTGGGCGCAGGCGCCGCCGCAGGCTCGGCCGCTGCCGCGGCCGCCGCCCCGGGCCCTGCGGGCGCCGCGTCTCAGCACCCACCGGCCGTGGGCGGCGCTCCGGGCCCGGGGCCCGCGGGGCCGGGGGGACTGCACGCGGGAGCGCCGGCCGCTGGTCATGGCCTCTTCAGCCTGCCGGTGCCCTCGCTGCTCGGCTCGGTGGCCAGCCGCCTGTCCTCCGCCCCGTTGACCATGGCTGGTTCGCTAGCCGGGAATTTGCAAGAACTCTCGGCCCGATACCTGAGTTCCTCGGCCTTTGAGCCTTACTCCCGGACCAACAACAAAGAAGGGGCTGAGAAAAAAGCGCTGGACTGATTTTAAGTGTCTGCCTGTATTTATATTTATAGTATCTATTGTGGTGATATTTATGGACATGCGTCAGGCGCCCAGGGCTCCTGTGCTGGGCTCCCGGCTCCCAGCAGGCCTCCGAAAGCGCTCTTCCCCACCAGGCTCTGCTGCCGAATTCGTCTCATTTGGCCACTTTTTATTTTATTTTATTTTTCTACTTTTACTCCGTGCCCCCCCCCCAACCGAACCTCCTTCTGCAATTCAGGAGCGATCCAAAGAATTGGGGGAAAATGCCTGAATTAACCAACCCGATGCCCCCGGCCAGTGCCCAGCCCTGGAGGGCCAAGCCTGCATTCCAAGCCCGGAGCCCCGACACCTGCTCCCGCAGCCGCCGCCGCCGCCGCCACTCATTGTTCCTGTGAATGTTTGAAAGAGGAAAGCCGCGCACAGCGCCCCAGGGCTGAAAAGGCTCGCAAGTTTGAAACCAAAAAGAGGAGGCTCCTTCCTCTTGCTGAGAAATCAGGGATGTGGGGAGCCCCTGCCCCTCCCCACCCCGCTCTGCGGACCCTGGGCATTGTCGGTGCCACGCAGCTTCCCCGCGCAGCGCGCCCCGCCGAGCCTCGCGCCCGATAGGGGAACTCCAATCACAACCAACCCCGATCCCAGGAAACAAACGGAAGGTCGAGGTAGGCCGCGGGGGCTCTGCTATTGATGGACTCGACTGTCAGGTAAGAGTAAGATGCCGTAAAACCAGAGGCAGCGGAACCTGGTTTTGAACAACCGCGTTTGGAAAAGCGTAAGAAAATCCAGGATCGAGAACGCGCCACAGGCGAGGCGAAGTTGAAGTTCTGGGCTCTGTGACTTCGGAAAGGAATTTCAAGGGGAAAAGCAAAAGGGAAGCCAAAGCTGCTCGTGACCGAAGAACTCGGCATCTGTTCTTCGAGGCTGCTGGAGGCAGAGGCCGACGACTGCCGGCTCCTCGCCGGCAGAGCCAGGCTGCTCCAGGCGGCCGCCTGGGCGCCGGTGCCTCGCCCCGCAGCCCCCCAGGGCAGAATCGCTGGGTTTGGGAAGGAGTCAGCGCCCGTAGCCTCCTCGCCCGAGCTCCCAGATTCCCAAGATCCACAGCAAACGCCTGGACTACGGAGCCATTCCCGGAGGAGGTAGGGGCGCCGCGGGGGAGCGCGTGGCTGCTCGGCCTCCGATCTCCGGGCTCTGTGCGCGCGCAGCTCCCCGCATGGCCGAAGGAAAGGCGTCGTCCCCTGCTTCCCACTCCTAGGGACTCAAAGGTCCGGAGTCAGAACCGGGAGAGCAACGACCACGGTCCCCACAGCCACAGCCACAGCCCCCCGCATTTTAACCAAAACCGCAGACCCAGCCTGCGAGGTGCCGCAGTGTCTCGAATGTATTCCTCCATCCGCAGCAAACGCAACACATTTTTTTAAAATAGTAATTTTATTGTAAATTATTTTACGTCGGAAGCTTTTTCCCCTCCTTCCCCGCCCTCTCCCTCCCTCTTCCCTTTTTAGGCAAATAGTGAAGAAAACAATAAATGATTCAAACGCGGGTAGGTGTCACGGAATCCTGGCTACTAACTTTGTTCTGAATGCTTTGGGTATTTGGATGTTTTGTATTTATGTGGTGAGAGTGAAATATATATATCTATGATGATCAGCGAAGTGTATTTTGTCTTCTATTTGAAGGATTAAAAAGCAAAAACAAAAAGAAGAAAAACAAGACGGGCCCAGCTAACGGTGGGGACCCTGGCGGCGGAGGGGGCCCTCGGTTGTCCCTGTGGGGTCGGCCCCTTGGGCCTTCTCCGCGACTCCCAGTGCGAGTTTCTTGGCGGCTTTAGGAGCTTGCCCTAGGACATCCTGAAGTCTTGCCTCCTTGCGCTCCCAGAGACTAATTTTCCGTGCGCGTCTCCCTACTGGCAGCTTTTTGGCTTTTTTTGTGCAACCACGGGGCCCAGGACAGGCAAGATTTTCTTTTCTTCTTAGAAATGATTTCTCCACCGTCAAAAAAAAAAGGGGGAGGGGGTAGAGTACTTTGCGGGAATAAGAGAATGAAGCAGGCCACTGGCCCCGCAGAGAGGCCTCCCTGCTCGCCGCACCCAGCACCTCCGTGGCGGTGACCGTGGTAGGTGGTGCAAACACAAATGAGGGGAAGCTGCGGAGGCCGCTGCGGAACCCGCGCGCTGGGCAGCCACTGCACACCTTGGCCTTGCGGGGGACCCTCGGTGTCCTTGCGCCCCTCACTCGTGTGCTGGGCCCCAGGCCCTCGTTGGAGGCAAACAACCCGAGGTGGCCCTAGGAGGGGCAGCACGGAACCGAGTTGGGCGCTGCGGGTCTGGGGCCCTGGGCTGGAGCCGCCGCTTTTCGCTTTGCGGAGCTCTGGGCAGCCCTCCCGGGTGGATGGCACTTGCCCCTCCGAGTCGCCGCAGATCCCACAGCTTCCCCTCGCTGCCCTTCCCACTTCCTCCGCTGGGCCCTCATTCCCTTTCCCAGCCAATCTTCCTGGCCCCCGTCCTACCCGAGCTGCGTCCTCCAAGGACCTCTCTCCCTAGTGGGCTCTGCCGGTGGCTTTCCCCTCCTCCACCATCTCTCTCTCTCTCTCTCTCTCTCTCTCTCTCTCTCTCTCACACACACACACACACACACACACACACACCCTCCTTTAGGATTCCTTCTCCTGCCCGGGTGGCCCCAAGGCCAAAGCGGTGGGTGGCTCTGGCAGCTGCTTCAAGGCTGGTGGCTGGGGCCCTCCAGGGGTAAGAAGCAGGGAGAAGGTGGCATAATTTTAAGGAACAAAAGAAAACACAAAATCCCAGCTTCAGGGTCCCCGGAAAGCTCAGCCTCCTCTGCCTGGGAAGTTACCAAGAGGACCCCTCCTTCCAGGGTCCGCCCCTCCCCCTTCTCCCTGTTGCTTTCTTCTTTCTCCCTGAAGGGGGGAAGTACCAGTCACCCATCACCTCTCAGCTCTCACCTCCCTTCCCTCCCTGGCTTTGGGGAGAGCTACCGAGCCCTTGGTCTGCCACTCAGCGAGTGCAATTGTTCTTAAAGAAAGAGCCTCTTCTGCACAGGAAAAGAATCACAATTTTAATTAAAAAACATTTATAGACAATTCATTTAATTTTAGGGCCTGTCTTGTTTTCCCTCCTTCTCCCCAGGGCCTCCAGCAAGCTGCTGTGGTCCCTGGGGGCTTCTGGTGAGGCCTCTGGCCTCCCCCAGGAGACTCACAGACCAGGGAGGAGGCAGGTGGCCTCTGTGATGACAGCTGGCTCCTCCTGAGAGAAGGTGGAAGGGGCTCCTGGGAGTGGGTGGGGGGACAGCTGGTGGGGGACCAAACATGCAGCATGCATGTTTCAGAGCAGAGAAAAGGAGAGGGAAGCTCTCTGCAAGCCCCAAGCGCTGGTTAGGTGGTCAGGGTCGCGAAAGAGCTGGGAGCTGCAGCAGGACCCCGGCTCATTGCCCACTGCTGCGCTTGCAGTTGCCCTAAGCTGGAACCAGAATGCATTCATTGCAGGCAACATGGAACAGCCCCTTTATGGTTTACAATGACCTGTCGCTTACTGTCCTAGTGTTGCTCACAGTGGCTTCCCGTCTGTCACCCAGCCCCGTGTAGGTCCACATCCAGGACTGGAGCAAATGACTTGCTCAACACCACAAGGCAATTCAGAACCACAAGGTAGCAGGCTCCCAAAGGGACGGGGCCCTCTTCTTTCCACTTCCCCCTCCTTCCCTCTTCTCTTTCATACCCACGCTACCTGGCTCTCGGTTCTCGAACCCGCTGGCCTGTTTGCATCCGCAGTTGCTGACTCTCACTCCCATCTTCAATCCACCATACCCTCACAGTGCTGAGCACGCACTCGGTGCCTCCTTCAAGAGGTGAATCTCTCCCTTCTTCCTGCTCTCATTCCTGCCAGCAGCCCAGCTCTGACTGCATTCTCCTTTCTGGAATGACTTTTACAACTCCCTATCCACTTGATCTTACATTTTCTTAAATTTTTTGAAAAGTTTGAGCTGTAGCCTCCATGCAGTAAACCCCTGTACAGTGAAGTACACAAAGCTTCTGTCTGCAAGTTGATGGGGTGTTGCACACGCACGCACATCCACTCACACTTGTGAATTATTCTAGTGAAACCCTTTTCGCTTCTCCCCCTGGGCCAGCCAGTGTCTCTCTCCTGTTTGAAAACAAAAGGTGTCGCCTCCAGACACTGTTGCTGCACGGAAAATCCTTCCAGGAGTCTTTCTAAGGCTTCCTGAGGATTTAGCCGTAGTGGATCTTTTCCATCCTCCTGCAGTCGTGGGTTTCAGTGACTGAATTAAACAGCTGAGCAGAACTGAACAACTACCTAGGTCAAGGTTTCTCAGGATACAACAAGCAGCTGCTTCCGGGCCACCTGGAGACCAAGGTTAAAATGCAGAGTCCTGAGCCCCAGCACTACCGAAGAAGCGGAGACTCCGGGGGCGGGGCTTAGGAGGTGCATTTTTAGCAGGTTCCCAACGTGATGCTTATCCACGCTCACATCTGAGAACTACTGTACTAAATGGCAAACTCCCAAAACACTGCCTCTTCCAGCATCTGGCCCAGGGCCTGGCATTTGGTAGGAATACAATAAATGTTTGTTAAACACATTAATCCACATTTTCTGACACAGTCTAGAGTTTCTTGGACCACATCATACTATTGTAATTTAACACCATTTCTTCATGGGGAAATCCTTACATTTCAGAGTCTTTTTACTCGGATAGCTTCCCTTTTGATGGAGCAGGGGAGGAAGGCGGGATCGGTGTTGGAGCTTTCTCAAGTCACGGGAATGGTCTTTTATAAACCTACCTGGGCCACCGTGGTGCACTGGCTGCTCCGTTTCAGACCTGGTGGTTTTGAAGGCCAGGGAAGAGCCCTCCCAGCTGGCGGAGAGCCCTCCTGGCTGGTGCACACCCCTGTGGCTGGACTTGAAGGCTTCTGTAGGGAGGACATCGGGGCCACAGAAGGAGCAAGGCCGCCAGGTCCAGGGAACCTGGCAAGGAATGGAGGTGGCCGCTGAGAGTTACATTGTTACTCTCTGCTGTGTAGCTGATGGGAAACTTGTTTCCTTCTGGAAGCACAACTGATTAGCTTCTTACCCTGAAAGCAGAAAACAAATGGTGTCCCTTGTGGTAGTGTTATATTGTTTTTAGAAATAAATCACATCATATATAATTTTTCATATAAAGTTTCTCTTCACATAAAATCTCATTAAAAAGTTTTCTACCTGTGGACAATGTACATAGCAACACACACACACACGTTTCCTCATTCCTCAGAATCTCACAAGCTGAGGGTGCTAGTTTGGTACACAGAGAAACAGTAATTTATTTTTTAACTTACGTTTGTTATTTGTTTATTTATGTTTCTTTTAAAGACACAGAGAGAGTGTCCATTCTCTGGTCCACTCCCCAAATGCCTGCCGTGGTCAGGGTTTGGTAAGTCTGACGCCAAGACCTGGGACTCCATGTGGGCCTCCCACCTGGGTGACAGGGACCCGAGGACTTGAACCTGCTGCTTCCCAGAGTATAAATCAGCAGGAAGCTTGGGTGAGGCACAGAGCCAGAACTGGAAGAGGCGCTCTGACAGGGGATGCGGGAGTGCCAAGCGGCGGTTTAAACACTAAGCCAAACACCCTCGCCCCACAGTGCCACTGGCTATGACCTCTACAGAGGCTTGGTTTCAGATGCCAGTCCTGCAGCATAATGGCTGTGTCATCGCAGGTGGCTGCCCTAAGTCTGTTTCCATGATGTCAAGTGAAGATAAAATGAAGCCTACTTCAAAGAATTCTGACTAGTACTTAATTGGAGAAGGCACGTGAGGCACCTAGTACAAGCCTGCTGTGAAGTATGTACCCAAACATTAGTTCTTTATTCTAAGACTGTGTCACTGTAGGAGCTGATGACCTGAGGCTCTGCGGGCCTCAGTTTCCTGATCTGTAGAGTGACGATGCTGGCCTAAAGTTCTTTCCTGAGGAAGTATTTGGAATATGGTGGAGCCAGCATATCAGAATTTACTCCCCCCTGCCTTTAGACTGGGTGCAACAGGTTTCAGTTAGCACAGCATTTTTACCAGAATGGTGAATTATTATTATTGTAGTGACTTGAGAGACAGGTTTCTGCTGTCACTGTTAGATAGCCCTCATCTGACTGTCCTTTGGGGAACTGAAGAAGGCCAAGGTCATGCTCCACTTCCCTGGGTGGGGAGACCTGATAGACACGGCGCTAAGCTGGTTCTGCCACCACCACTTTGGGTTGCTGGGAAGGGTCAGCTCATCTCCCAGAGTCCCCGAAGGGTCAGCTGAGGTTTCCGTTGAGATTCCAGTGACATCCAACTTCTTCAGTCCAGTGCTGCTTCCTCCCTTCCCATTCCACAGCTGTTGAACTTGAAACATTCCATAACAGACCTCTGTGTGTTCGTCTCCTCACTTCTTGGGGAAGACAGCTTGAATGAAATGGATTGGGAAGAGGGCACACTAAGCAATTCAGGCCTATGGAAGAGCAGGAACCCACTTCAGGAAGGGTGGGTGGGGCCCCTGGAGCCCCCTTTCTACCCCTGGTCTGCTCTGCTGTGGTCCTCATCCCCACTGCTCAGCTTGTGAAATGGGAGAGGCCAGCCACTGCCTCTCCATTCTGCAGGCCAACACACTCTGGACACACATCTTTCTCTGAAGGGTGAAAGCCTGGATGTGACCCAGCCTTGCCAGGGTGCCCAAGACTGATGCCCTGGATTCTGGTTTGCTTTCCTTCCTTTCCTTTCCCTTTATTAGGTAAAACCATCATCTGTTAGATCAATGGTAGTAAGTGAGCTCCTTGAGCCCGTCTTACTGAGGGTCAGGTGTAGTGCCTTCCAGGGAAGAGCTAAATGTGAGTTTGAAGTTTTCGTCCCAGAAGTCAATGATGCTATGGAGAGTGGACAGGGAGGATTGGGGGGGTATGATTGGTGGGACTAGGCAGAGGCGTCTGAGGCGATCCAGAAGTTTCGTCAGTCCTTAGCAAAGGCATCCCAGGGAGGGATGGAGGGGACAGGGGAGGCAAATGAGGCACATGAGGAGGGGGAGGGGGCACACATTGCAGAGAGACGCAAGATGAGGCAGGAAAGGCAGCCTGGCCAAGGAAGGTCCTGGAGGCTGCTGGGGGTTGGACTGGGTTGGAGGTGTCCACCAAGGGTTCACATGTCAGGAGCTTGGTCCCCAATGTGGTGCTGCTGGGAGGTGATGTGGAACCTTTAATGATGGGGCCCCGTGGGAAGCGGCTGGGTTAGCACTGCTGTCAGAAGGAACTGGTGTAATTCTCTTGGGACCCTGGTTAGTTCTCCTGAGAGGGTTGTTACAAAAGAGTAGACCTGGCCCCATGCTGGCCTGTTGGGCTCCCTGGCTCCCTCTCTGTTCTCTCCCTCTCACTCCCACAATTGTCTTGGCATCTGCTGTGAAACCCTCACCAGGGCCAGCAGCGTGCTGTTTGGATTTTCAGTCTTCACACCTGTAAGCTAAACAAACCTCTCTTCTTCTTCATAAAGCACCTAGCCTTAAATATTTCGTTATAGTAACAGAAAACTGACTAATACAAACACCAAGCTGGAGATGTTTATTCTGTTGGCAAAGGGCTGGGGTGGGGGGAGATTTGGAAGGAAAGCCAAGTAATGGTATCAGACAGGTGAACACAAGACAGAAAAATTAGTGAACAGATAGGTGTTGAGGTCTAGAAAGTAGACAAAGAATAAATGTCTTTGATCTCATAATAATGGAGGCCAGCGATCTGCAAGCTGACACATGGATACTAACACTCATTTCTAAACATCAGTATTATTTTAAGATCCTCTCCTGAGCTTCTCATGAAGGTTTCTGCTAAGAGACAAACGGGAAGATGGAAAAAAATTTCAACTCCGGTGCTCAGTTACATTGTTTGGTGATAGCTGCCTGCAGTACCAAGTTGCAGAGGATGCTGGGACCTAACCCAGTGTGCTGATGGTTGGTGATGGCTACCAGAGCCACGAGGGCAGTTTTCAAGTCTGAGACAAAATATAGGTGTAAGTGATTTTGTGGCCAAGCTGCTTCCCTGGGTTCTGAGCAAGGACCTGGGTCCAGTTCTGGCTCAGCAAGTTTTCTCAGCCTGGACAGGTCATGGCAGGACAGGGAGCTGTTTCTGAGTAACTCGGGGACAGGTTTCTGCTGCAGGTCTCCCAAGTCGCCACGTGGACCCTCACAATAGGGCCACAGCAAGACAACCCAGGCTTTGAATGTTTTCACTGCTTTTGCCCAGCTATGTGAACTTAGCCACGTAACTTGATCCTTTTCTATCAAAATTCTCCATCTGCAAATAGAAATACTACTTTCTAAGACGTATAATACTTGATATAGCATCCAAGTATAAACGCAACAATTGCTAATGTCTCCTACTTTACAGTTTGAACTAGACCTTGTCTTCTGGTACAACACAGCTTCTGAGTAGGTTTTCATCTGGGTGAAATTATATGGCTGAAGTTTTTGTGAAGTTCACTGAGGCACTGAAAATGGAGCCTGGACATAGAACTGGAAAGAATGCAAATTGATGGGATGAGTGAGAAGCACTCGCCACAATTTGGTATTTCCAGAGGGTGCTTGTACATTTGCGTGTGCGCACCCGCACACATACGTATATTTAAGGTTTTTACTTCACATAGATAGGTTCACACTATCCATGTTGTCTTGAGACTTCTTCATTTAACAGTGTGTCTTGGAGTCCCTGTTGTGTGTCATTGCTCATGGATCTTACTGTTTTGCTAAATTCTTTTTTTTTTTTTTTTTTTTGATAGGCAGAGTTAGACAGTGAGAGAGAGACAGAGAGAAAGGTCTTCCTTTTCCGTTGGTTCACCCCCCAAGTGGCCACTACTGCTGGTGCATTGCAGCCAGCATGCTGCTCCAATCCGAAGCCAGAAGCCAGGTGCTTCCTCCTGGTCTTCCATGTGGGTGAGGGCCCAAGGACCTGGGCCATCCTCCACTGCACTCCCTGGCCACAGCAGACAGCTGGACTGGAAGAGGAGCAACCAGGACAGAATCTGGCTCCCCGACCGGGACTAGAGCCCAGGGTGCCAGCACTGCAGGCGGAGGATTAGCCTAGTGAGCAGCAGCACCAGCCCTAAATTCTATTTAACATGTCTATAAAGATTTCATAATATGGTTATAGCAAAATATATTTAGCCATTCACTTGTTGATGTTTATTTCTTCTTGCTCCTTCTTTTCTTTACCTTTCCAAACAGCTTTTCTGACAATAGGAATGATACTATTTCAACATTGTATCTGACTTTTTACGCTGATCCTCTAAAGTTCTTACTTTTCCTTCCTATTTCTACCACTTGGTGATTGGAGTATGGTAATATATGGAAAGCAGTGCCTAGCCAACTTCATCTTCTAATATACCTACTAAGATTTTCATTTTTGGTTATTACAGCTTTAATATCAAAGAGCTGATTTTTTAAGAAAACATTTATTTAATAAATATAAATTTTGAAAGTACAACTTTCGGATTATAGCAGTTTTTCCCCCCATAACCACCCTCCCACCTGCAAACCATCCCTTCTCTTACTCCCCCTCCGATCCCATTCTTTTTTTTTTTTTTTTTTTTGACAGGCAGAGTGGATAGTGAGAGAGAGAGACAGAGAGAAAGGTCTTCCTTTTGCCGTTGGTTCACCCTCCAATGGCCGCTGCGGCCGGCGCACCGCGCTGATCCGATGGCAGGAGCCAGGAGCCAGGTGCTTTTCCTGGTCTCCCATGGGGTGCAGGGCCCAAGCACCTGGGCCATCCTCCACTGCACTCCCTGGCCACAGCAGAGGGCTGGCCTGGAAGAGGGGCAACCGGGACAGAATCCGGCGCCCCGACCGGGACTAGAACCCGGTGTGCCGGCGCCGCTAGGCGGAGGATTAGCCTAGTGAGCCGCTGCGCCGGCCCGATCCCAGTCTTCATTAAGATTCATTTTTAGACAGGCGCCATGGCTCAATTGGCTAATCCTCCACCTGCGGCGCCAGCACCCTGGGTTCTAGTCCTGGTTGGGGCACCAGGTACTAGTCCCGGTTGCTCTTCTTCCAGTCCAGCTCTCTGCTGTGGCCCGGGAGGGCAGTGGAGGATGGCCCAAGTGCTTGGGTCCCTACACCCAAATGGGAGACCAGGAGGAAGTACCCGGTTCCTGGCTTCGGATTGGCATAGCTTGGCCGTGGCAGCCATTAGGGGAGTGAACCAACGGAAGGAAGGCCGTTCTCTCTGTCTCTCTCTCACTGTCTATAACTCTACCTGTCAAATAAAAAAAAAAGATTCATTTTTTTTGACAGGCAGAGTTAGACAGTGAGAGAGAGAGAGAGAGAGAGAGAGAGACAGAGAGAGAAAGGTCTTCCTTCCATTGGTTTACTCCCCAAATGGTTACCATGGCTGGCGTGCTGCGCTGATCCGAAGCCAGGAGCCAGGTGTTTCTCCCGGTCTCCCATGTGGGTGCAGGGCCCAAGCACTTGGGCCATCCTCCACTGCCTTCCCGGGCCAGCAGAGAGCTGGACTAGAAGAGCAGCAACAGGGACAGAATCCGGCGCCCCAAATGGGACTAGAACCTGGGGTTCCGGTGCCGCAGGGGGAGGATTAGCCAAGTGAGCAGCGGCGCCGGCCAAAAAGGTTCATTTTTAATTATCTTTATATACAGAAAATCAATTTAGTATGTACTAAGTAGAGATTTCAACTGATTGCACCCACACAGACACACAAAGTATAAAGTACTGTTTGAAGACTAGTTTTACCGTTAATTTGCATAGTATAACACGTTAAGGACAGAGAACCTACATGGGGAGTAAGTGCACAGTGACTCCTGTTGTTGTTTAACAATTGACACTTATTTATGACATCAGTAATCACCTGAGGCTTTTGTCATGAGCTGCCAAGACTATGGAAGCCTTATTTAGACAAGGCCATAGTCAAAGTGGAAGTTCTCTCCTCCCTTCAGAGAAAGGTACCTCCTTCTTTGATGGCCTGTTCTTTCCACTGGGATCTCACTCACAGAGATCTTTCATTTAGGTCATTTTCTTCCAGAGTGTCTTGGCTTTCCATGCCTGAGAAACTCTCATGGGCTTTTTAGCCAGCTCCAAATGCCTTAAGGGCTGATTCTGAGGCCAGAGTGCTGTTTAGAGCATTTGCCATTCTATGAGTCTTCTGTGTATCCTGCTTCCCATGTTGGATCGTTTCAAAGAGCTGATTTTCTAAATCTTTATTATCCTATAAAATATCCTCTAGTCAATGTGGCTGTTTTTAAAATATCTACATATTTATTGAAATACAGAGTGAGGGAGAAAGAGAGAATATCTTCTATCCTCTGGTTCTGGTTCACTCCCCAAATGGTCACAGCAATCAGGTCTGGATCAGCTGGAAATCAGGAGCCAGAAACTCTATCCTGGTTTCTCACAAATACTTGGGCCATCATCTTCTGCCTTCCTATGGGCATTTGCAGGACACTGGATCAGAAACAGAGTAAGGACTCTGACAAAGAGGCTGGTATCACAAGCAGCAGTTTAATCCGCTGCCCCACAATGCTGACCCCTAAATATGACCATTTAATTGAAGATTAAAGACAGTTACAAGTAGGTTCCAGGGGCAGCACTTCCTGCAGTGGTGAATATGCCTCTTGGGTTGCCCACATCACATATCTAAGTGCCTGGGTTCAAGTCCAGGCATCACTTCCAATCCAGCTTCCTGCTAATGCAAGCCCTGGGAGACAGCAGGTGATGGCTCAAGTGCTTGGGTCCCCGCCAGGCATGTGGGAATCCCAGATTGAGGGTTCCTAGCTTCTAGCTTTGACCTGGTCTCACTTCTTACTGTTGGGACATGGGGAGTAAAGCAACAGATGGAAGATTCTCTCTTTCTCTCTCTCTCTTTCTCTCTCCCTGTCTCTCTGAGTTTCAAATCTTAAAAAGTAATGTCCTTGGTTGTATTAGCTGCATAGCAAGGGTTTTATGGACCCATATGGCTGGTGGCTATCATATTGAACAGTATAGACACAGAATATTTCCACCATCACAGAAAGTTCTATTGGACAGAGCTGCTCTAAGCGTTCTCTGTTTGTTTCTTTTTTTTTTTTTTAAGATTTTATTTATTTATTTGAGAGGTAGAGTTACAGACAGAGAGAGGGAGAGACAGAAAGGTCTTCCATCCTCTGGTTCACTCCCCAAATGGCAGCAACGGCTGGGGCTGGGCCCATCTGAAGCCAGGAGCAGGAGCTTCTTCTGGGTCTCCCTCAGAGGTGCAAGGTCCCAAGCACTTGGGCCATCTTCCACTGCTTTCCCAGGCCACAGGTGGAGAGCTGGATTGGAAGAGGAGCAGCTGGGACTAGAACTGGCGCTGCATGCAGAGGCTCAGCATACTTCGCCACAGTGCTAGCCCCTCTCCCTTTGTTTTAAACCCTAGTGTCCTGTTCTTGTGTCTCCGAGATGTTGCTGTTGACCTGTTGGAAGCTTCTTCTAAGCTCTTCTAGTCTGTTAGATTGTTCACCTTTAATATTAGAATGCAGAAAACCTGCCTGGACATTTTCTTTGTATGTATGGGGCTTGCCGATTGTCGAGCCTTACTGCCTACTGATAGGGATGCTTCATTAGGGATTAATATCAGTATCTTTAAGGCCTTTCTTTTATAGCAATTTTAACAGAGAACAATTTTCTAATCTGTAATTCAGGGACAGAGGCCTAGCTGCCCACAATCTGTCAGCTAAGCAGGCTAAGGGGGTAGGAGTCTCACCAGCCAGTGTGCAGATTTTGCTTACTCCTTTTCGCTTTGGGTTCCACCTTTTGTCACCCAATTCTGAATCTTTCTGGTTCACCGTATCTGGAGAATAAACCTCAAGTCTTCTGAAGTAATGGCAGAGTGGTCTCCTGGCTACTCAGAGTGGGGGGGTGGAAGTGCAACTGTCATTTTTTTAAAAGACTTATTTATTTATTTGAAAGTCAGAGTTACACAGAGAGAGGAGAGGCAGAGAGAGAGAGAGAGAGAGAGAGAGAGAGAGAGAGAGAGGTCTTCCATGCACTGATTCACTCCCAACTGGTTGCAACGGCTGGAGCTGCGCCGATCCAAAGCCAGGAGCCAGGAGCTTCTTCCGGGTCTCCCACGCGGGTTCAGGGGCCCAAGGACTTTGGCCATCTTCTACTGCTTTCCCAGGCCACAGCAGAGAGCTGGATTGGAAGTGGAGCAGCCGGACATGAACCGGCATCCATATGGGATGCCGGCACTGCAGGCAGCAGCTTTACCTGTTATACTACAGTGCCAGCCCCGCAACTGTCTTTTTGCATATGGGTTTGTGTCCTGCAACCTTGCTAAACCCACTTGTTAGTTCTGATAGTTATTTTGTGCACTGGAGAGTCATTTCTAAGTTTTTCAAGATGACTCATAACACCTCATTAAAAAAAAAACAGTAAACATAGCTAGAATTTTTTGAAGAATAAAATGAGTTTCTTTCTCTATAGTGTAGATAGACTACTTTCTACTAGGGCAATAACTACCCTAGTTGCATTGTTATAGTCCAGTTCCTTAGTTAGACCTACTGGCCTAGCTTGCTCAAGACCACAGGACCCTGAAGGCAGGTGGCGCCTACGTTTTGGGTTCCCATATTGTGACTGTGATTCAAGAACCACCTGCCCCTGGATCAGCCAGCTGCTCCTCAGAAGGGAGAGAAGTGGGGTGGCTAAGGGATGTTCTCCTTGAAGGGTAGGAAAAGGCAGCACAGAACTCTGAAAGGAGACAACAGTGGGTTTCACAGGGCACCTTCCAATGCTCTTAAGAAAGGGTATTCCCTTCTTGTCTCCACTATTCATATCCTAGCTAGGGCCGCCATCATTTCCCCGCCAAGATGACATAAATGTCTCCTAAGTTCTCCCCACAGCCTGTGCTCCGTGTCACCACCACAGCCGTGTTCTCAGCGGCGATGTAGTCCAGTTATTCTCCGGCCTCACGCTCGTCAGCCACGTCTCATTGGCTCCTGGACGAAGCCAGTTTCCATGGCTCACGAGGTCACTCGTTACCAAGGCTTGTCTGTCTCTCTGTTCCCATCCGCTACACTTTCCCATTCAGTCTAACAGGACGTGCAGATGTTTTTCAGTGCCAACTGCTCTGTGTCCGCCTGTTTTACTATTAACTTGCTCATTCAAAGATATTCACTCCTCTTCCAGATCTCACTCCCATGCCATTTCTCCCGGGGAAACCTTCTCCAAGCATGGAAGAGATGCCTCTGTGTGCTCCCATGTAGTCCCATACTTTTCCTGTCCCATCACTCACCATGCCTTAATGCCTCTGTTAGTTTACTTGTCTGTCTTCCCAAATAGTCCGTAAATTCTATGGGGGCAGGGACCACATTTGCCTTTTTCAACATTAGTTCACCACTAACATAGCATTTAGATCAGAGTGAGTGTTAATTAGTGTTTGCTGAAAAAGTATTTATTGTATTTCTTTGTGTGGGGAGCAACTGGGAGCAACTCGGACTAGACTGTTACTGGAATTAAGACTTATTCTATGCATCTGCTCTCCCACAATATGGCGCTGGGAGAGGAGTAAACAGCTTCTACACAGCTGCCTCCAGTTCAACCAATAAACTGTAGGACCTGCTCCTGATTGGAGGAGAGCAGCGTACTCAGCGTGTGGGTAGCAGAGTTGGGATTGGCGGAAGAGGACTATAAAGAAGGAGAGAGACAACATGCACCAGGAACATCTATCCGAATAACACCTGAGCAGCCCCCGAGAGAGCCGGCCGGCGGTGTGCCGCTCCCCCGCGGAAGTGGGGAAAGTGGCTAGGGGGAACCGCCCTTCCACGGAGGTGGAAGGGTCGGTAGCCAACCCGGGAAGAACCAGCAGCAAACCCGGGAAGGGCCGAGCAGACGAAAGAACAACGCAGGGTCCTGTGTCGTTCCTCCACGAAGACGGGGAGCGACATAATGGTGCCGTGACTCGGATATGAAGCCTAGGCAGGGTTTAGTGTCGTTCCTCCACGAAGAGGGGGAGCGACACTGTGTATGCCCATGTGGGGTGTGTGTGTGCATATTCTAGATGTGATACATAGTAGGCACTTTAACATTTGTTTGATTAATCAACTGGAATCATAACCTTGACTCCCCAAAAACATATATACAGAGAAGTGGGGAGAAAGGGAGACAGACAGATGGAGGGTGTGGAAGGAGGGAAAGAAATTCAATGAGCACCAAAACTGCCCTTGTTTTACAGATGTGAATTCATTATTGCATGTTCTCATGTTCTCATTGCTCATTAGCCTTCCTTTCTGGTTTGACTCAACTGAAAGCTAAGCACCAATGGGGTCTACATTTAAGCAGTAGCAAAGGACTCCCAAAGTTGCTCTGATTTCCCACCCACGCAGTCATGGGTAAAGAGGGGGAGAATGAAGGGTGGAGAGGGCCAGTACTCCTACTTTTTAAAGCACCCACAAGGCAGGCGTTTGGCCCAGTGCTTAAGCCACCAGTTGGGACACCTGTGGGAGGCAGAATCCGTCTCCTGCGGAAGGCGAAGCCCGCCTCCCATAATATGGCACTGATAAGGAGTAACCAGCTTTTACACAGCTGATTCATCTTGACTACTAGAAGCCGCAGGAGCTGATTCATCCTCTCAATACAAGAGAACAGCATGCTCGACACGTGGACAAGCAGAGCACGGATTGGTGGAGAGGACTATAAAGGAGAAGAGAGACGGCACGGTGGTGTGGGTTGGTTGGAGAGTGCGTTGGAGAGTTCGCGGGGAAGTTCGTTGCTTCGTTCTTTCTCATTTCTCTCTACTCATTCTTGCTTTGGGAGTTCGCTGTTTGCTTATTCTTACTTTACTATAGAAAAGACTTGTGAAAAAAGGGAACAACAAGCGTCCGGTCCGGTGCGGCTCCTCCGCGTGCGGAGGAGCAGCAGACACCCACATCTCACATCAGAGTACCTGGCTCAGGCTCCTGACCCCAGCTTCCCACTCACGCAGACCCTGGAAGACAGCAGGCAAGGGTTCAAATAATTGGGATCCTGTCACCCAAGTTGGAGACTTTAACTTGAATTCCCAACCCTTGGCTTTAGCTTCCCCAGCCATTGTGGACATTTGGAGTGAAGCAGCAGACAGGAAGTTTAAAGCTCCCCTACTGGAGTCCAATGAATGTTGGTGCCCCCCAGATTATCTTCTCACTTTTCTCCTGAATTATGACAGTCAGAGGCAATGCCACATTCTCCAGGACTTTCCTAAGGGGTAGATGCACTGGTTGAAATACCATTCAAAAAATGTAATAAAGTGCTTAATTACTACTGTTCTTCAGTTTAGCAATCTGCACAATGTTGAGTTCTCTGTGGCCAGCCCTGTGGCATAGAGGGTAAAGCTGCGACCTGCAGTGCTGACATCCCATATGGGTACGGGTTCAAGTCCTGGCTGCTCCATTTTCAACCCAGCTCCCTGCTATGGCCTGGGAAAGTAGTAAAAAATGGCCAAAGTCTTTGGGCCCCTGTACCCATGTGGGAAATCAGAGGAAGCTCTTGGCTCCCGGCTTTGGATTGGCACAGCTCTGCCATTGCAGCCATCTGGGGAGTGAATCAGCGGATGGAAGACCCCTCTCTTTGCCTCTGCCTCTCTGCATATCTGCTCTTTAAATGGATAAACAATTTTTTTTAAAAAAAGAGTTCTCACAATCTCCTTGAATTTGTTCTTACTGACAGATTTGTTACTGCGTGGACTGATAGGGAGTCAACACTTTAACACTTGTTGGCTGACTGTAATCACAAAGTTAGTTTATTGGGACAGCTTATTTGGATCTCTATGATTTTACAAGTCATTCTATGACAATACGTCTTACAGGAGTTTGGCCTCATGGTACAACCTCGGTTAAGATGCGCACATACTCAGCAGAGTATCTGGGTTCAGTCCCCAGCTCTGGCTTCTGATTCCAGCTTCCTGCTGATGCAGACCTTGGGAGGCAGCAGTGATGGCGCAAGTGGTTGGGTCCCTGCCACTCACATGGAAGGCCTGGGTTGAATTTCCAGCTGCTGGCTTCCGCGCCCTGGCTGTTACAGGCATCCGCTGAGTGAATCAGTGGTGGGAGCCTCTCTCTCTTTTCCCTCCCTTTCTCTCCCTGCCCACCCCCACCCCCGCTTCTCAAATAAATAAACATAAGATTGGAAAAAGCATTTCTTTTTAAAAAAGATTTATTTATTTTATTTGAAAGTCAGAGTTACACACAGAGAGAAGAAGAGGCAGAGAGAGGTCTTCCATCCACTGGTTCACTCCCCAATTAGCTGCAACGGCCAGAGCTGTGCCAACCTGAAACCAGGAGCCAGGAGCTTCTTCCAGGTCTCCCATGTGGGTGCAGGGGCCCAAGGACTTGGGTCGTCTTCTACTGCTTTCCCAGGCCATAGCAGAGAGCTGGATTGGAAGTGGAGCAGCTGGGACTTGAACTGGTGCCCCTATGGGATGTCAGTACTGCAGGTGGTGAATTTACCTGCTATGCCATAGCAGCAGCCCTGAAAAAAAGAAGCATTTTCTTAACAGGTATGAGATGATATCTCACTGTGGTTTGATTTGCATTTCCCTGATGATTAGCGATGTTGGTATTTTTTTTTTTAAAGATTTATTTATTTGAAAATCAGAGTTACACAGAGAGAGAGAGAGAGAGAGAGAGAGAGAAAGAGAGGTCTTCCATCCGATGGTTCACTCCCCAAATGGCTGCAATGGCCGGAGAGATGCACCGATCGAAAGCTAGGAGCCAGGAGCTTCTTCTGAGTCTCCTACATGGGTGCAGGGGCTCAAGGACTTGGGCCATCTTCTACTGCTTTCCCAGGCCATAGCAGAGAGCTGGATTGGAAGTGGAGTAGCTAGGTCTCGAACTGGCGCCCATATGGAATGCTGGTGCTTCAGGCCAGGGCATTAACCCACTGTGCCACAGCGCCAGCTCCTGTGATGTTGGTACTTTTTCATGTATCTGTTGGCCACTTGCATGTCTTCTTTAGAAAAATATTCAGATTCTTTGGTCATTTTGTAATTGAGTTTTTTTTTTTGTCTACTTTAAAAATATTTACTCATTTATTCAAAATGCAGGGTGACACACACACACACACACACGCGCGCGCGCACACGCACACAGATCTTCCATCTGTTGGTTCACTTACCAAATACTCATTACAGCCAGAGCTAGGTCAGACTGAAACCAGGAGCAAAGAACTCCATCCAGGTCTCCCATGTGAGTGGTGGGGGCCCAAGTACTTGCCTTCCCCGGCACATCAGCAGGAATTGGAGCAACTGGGACTTGAACTGGCACTCTGATACAGAATGCCAACATTGCAAGTGGCAGCTCACTGCACAACACCAGCGCCTATTTTTTTGCCATTGAGCTGTATGAGTTCTTGATGTGTTCCAGATATGTGTTCCCTATTAGACATACCGTTCTCAAATGTTTTCTCCCATTCCATTCCTTGATTTTCATTTTGCTGTTTCCTTTGCTGTGCAGAAACTCTTTAGTGTGATGTAGTCCCACTTGTTCTTCTTTTGTTTTTATTAACTGTGCTTTGGAGATCATATTCATAAACACATTGTCAATGCAGTGTCAAGGAGCTCTCTACTTTCTTCCAGGATTTTTATGGTATTAGGTCTTATATGTAAGCCTTTAATGCATTGTATGCTGGTTTTTGTGTATTATATAAGAAAAGAATCCAACTTCATTTCCTTTTAAATTTCATTATTTTCACGTGGATACCTTGTTTTTCCAACACTATTTGCATAAGAGCACACACTCCCCTCATTTGTGATCTTGGTACTGTTAGCAAATCCTGTTTGCCTCCCACCTCTTAGGTACCATCATCCAAAATCACATGCTACATGTTGGTGAGGGAGTGGAGAAAAGGAAACCTCGTAACACTGTTGGTAGGATTCTAAGTGGATTCATCCTTTCTAGAAAACAGTATGGCTTCTCTTTAAAATCTGACACTAGAACTTCAGGTTCTAATAGTGGTTAAGATGCTGCTTGGGATATCTGCAGCCCATATCAGAGGGCGTGGGCTTGAGTCCTGGCTCTGCTTCTGACCCCAGCTTCCTGCTAATCACACCTTGGGAGGCAGCTGGTGATGATTCAAATAGTGGGGTCCCTGCCACCCATGTAGGAGAGACCTGGATTGAGTTTTGGCCTCGTTGCTTCAGCCTGACCCAGCTCTGGTTGTCGTGGACATTTGGGGAATGAACCAGCAAATGGGAGACCTCTCTCTGCCTGTCTGTCACACTGCCTCTCTGCCTTTTAGATAAAATAAATAAAACCTCTATAAGTATTCTTTCAAAACAACTAATTTGATTATGATCATCACCTCACCATATGTATACATATCAAAACAATATGCTGTGTGCCTTAAATATATACAGTTTTTATTTGTCATTTATTCCTCAATAGGGCTGGGAGAAAAATCCAAGCATTTTCTTCCATGCTTTATCTCACTTTCTTGATATACTTCACTATCCGGGTTCCCCTCTTGCAAATCATTTGAGAACATGTTGCAGACATGATGACACCTCACCCAAGATATCTCAGATTACATCTCCCCAGAACATTCTCTCACATGTCCACAATACTATTATCTCATCTAAGAAAGTCAATAAATCTGCAATTTCACCTAGTATTGGCTACATCTTAAAATGTCCCTAATTGTCCCAACAACATCTTAAAGTTTTTTTTAAAGTATTCATTTTATTTGAAAGGGAGAGAGGGAGTGGGAAAGTGAAAATCTTCTGTTGGTTCACTTCCCAAATGCCTGCAACAGTAAGGTCTGGGCCAAGCTGAAGCCAGGAGCCCAGAGTCAATCCAGGTCTCCTACATGGGTGGCAGAGACCCAAGCACTTGACGCATCATCTGCTGCCTCCCAGGAAGCTGGATTGGATGCATAGGTGGGACTCGAACCCAGCAACTGCAATATGGGATGAGGGCGGTGACTTAACTGCTTTGTCACAGTGCCACCTCTGTTTGTTTTTACATTTCTAACCTAGAATCAAGTCTGGGTTCCTGTGTTGCATTTGGCTAGTAAATAAATCATTTTGTTTCATTTAATCTAGAGCAACTTATGCCTTTCATTGCCCCTGATACTGTTTTTGGGCAAGTGCAGGCCAGCTGCCTTACACAATGGCATGCATGATGGATTTGTCTGATTGTGTCCTCATGGTGTCATTTAACTTGTTTCTCTAGTCCCCATATTTCTTGTGAACTAAAAGTCAGACATAGCTAGCCAGGATACTTCATGGGTGATGTGTTACGGTTGTCTTCTCATGTGGCCTGAGAAGGCGAACAGATCCCTTTTACAGTCATAACGCATGTACTGAGTCCCTGGGGAAACAGAGAAGCGATGTTTAATATAGTGCTTGGCATGACACATGATAGATGGATGCTCTATAAATATTCATTGGCTGCTGAGCCACCAAAAATGAGAATGGACATTATAAGGCAACAGATGGTAAATGCCAAAGAAGTTGCTAGAGTGGAACTGTAATTTAACAGATAATTACATTTTATTAAACAGAACTGTTGCTGTGTGCTCTTTGCTAGGCACTGTAAGCGCTGCTGGGTACTTGCAATACACCGATCTTGACAACCCCTATTTCTGTCTTTGAGGAGCGAATGCTTTAGCGTTCCAAAGGTGGAAAATAAAGTTAGGAGGGAAGAAAGAATGTGGGTAAGGACCCAATGGTTTGAATAGGGATCGTGTTCCGGGAGACTTTAACTGAAGACTAAATAATTCAAATAATCAGAAATGACACTGGTTTCCTAATACACTGAGATTTGGAGGGATAACTGTTGGATTTTGGGCACGGTGCTTTTTAGCTTACATGGACCTAAGTTTTCTCCTCCAAGCTGACTGTTACTAGCTCATATACTTCACTTCTATTGAGCACTTGCCCCATGACAGATACCACTCCAGATTTTACATGTTATATGTATTAATTTAGAATTGTACAAAAATCATATACATATAAAATATCTCTATGAAATTATGTGTAATTTAGAAAAAACACATCTATATAATCTCCTTTGATATTCCTAACAGCTCTATAAGCTGCTCTCTACCATTATCTCCTCTCTGGAGGTGAGCATGCTAAGACTGAGTTACACCACTTAGAAGCTACGTGACTTGTCCAAGGTTAAACAGCTGGCGAGTGGTGGAATCCAAGGCGGGCTCCGGCAAATGTTAGAGGCCGTCCATCCTCGTAGATGTCTATACACTCCATTGCCTGTAGGGCTGTTGAGAAGACAGGATGAAATAACGCACTCAGGTCATCAGGGCTTGGTGTGTAGCAAAAACTCAACAAACTGAGCCGTTGCTTTTATTTCGCTTAAAGAATCCATGAAGTCTTCAGAAACGTGCTCAACCACTAACCTCTGTGAGCTGTGGAGTGTGTCACCATTGAAGCGTGGATTCCTGGGACACAGGTGTGACACCCAGGCAGGATAGGGTGCAGAAGCAATAGGTGTTGACCTGAGCAAGGGAGTCTGGGGACTGGGGGTTCCAGCAGAGGAGGGGGAGACCCTCCCTCACCAAAGCAGCCTGGGAGAGAGAGGAATTCTCACATAGCCTTGATGGTCTTGCACTGACGTCTGTGGGACGCTCGAATGGCACAGATAATCGTGGGTTACTGTAGGGAAGAAAACAAACCAAGGGCCGGTAACAGAGGCCATGACCTAGGTTTATTTCTTTGGCTGCCATTACAGAGCACATTCTGTAAGCCAGACATCTGTACGCAATTCCTCTTCATCCTCCCAACAATATTATAAGGTAGGTATTATTGGTACCATTTTTCTGAATATAGCTCAAAGAAAAGAGACTCACCCATGGCAGGGCAGGAGAGAGATTTCTGGGTTCAATCCCAGACCTGTCTGACTTTAGACAAACAACCTGCTTGAATTTTAGGATTTCCGTGAACTTTCTGCATTGCGGGAACCATTCTGGGAGACAGTCCCTTAGCATAGTTTCTCAGTGAATCTATGCCCTCCCAAGAGCTAAGAGCCATTGTCCTAGAGCTTAGGGCCCAGACTATCAGAAGTATGCTCAGGAATCCAAGTCCCACTGCCCTCATTTCCAATCTGGGCAAACATTGGCACAGAACGAGGAAAGGACTTGTCATCCCATGACTCCAGTGGCAGAGCCTGCACGACAGCCCAGTTCTCATGACCCCTGGGCCATTGCACGTCCTTTTTGGATGCCCCACAGGAGGCAGCAGAAGCCTTGATTGGCTTGGAGGACTTGTTTTGCACTGGGCACAGCGCCTTTGAGACCATCTTGGCAAGATGGATTTGGCGCCTCTGGAGGGAGGTGAGCTAACTCTTCGGGAACCGGGTACTAAATTAGCACATTTGGGAAATTGCCACTTTATAGGTGCCATCAGGAAGTGGCTGCCCTAACGTGAGCTGAAGCATAGGAGGGCAACTCAACACCCCAGGGCCTGTCTCCCTCGAAGTGTGTTGTGTCTGCCCCCGTGGAGGAAACCTGCCCGAGCTGTGGCAAGTCGGGCTGCCTGGAAGAGGTTGGAGTGGAAAGGGAAAAGGTAGGAGAAGCCTCTTTCCATTGGCTGCGTCCCGTGGAGCCTTCAGTGCAGCAGGTGCGGTTCGACTCATATGCCTCGCACGTTTTGTCTTCTGTGCAGCCGTGCAGGGTTCCCCACCTTCCGAGCCTGATACCACGGCCCCCTTTCCATTCCACACCCTCTCCTGTGGCTCGTTTTACTCCACTCATCACCACGTGTGGTGCCTGGCTTTTAATCAGTTTCTATTGAGTAAGTGAATGAGATTCTACTTGGGTTTGAATTGTGGTTCTACCACTTGCAAGCTGTTAGTCTAACAAGTTGATGAACCTGTCTGGCAATAATACATACCATTACGTGGTAAACTAGAAAACAGAAGGTCTCAGTGGTGATCAGGGGAAGCCCTCCTAGAACCTGGGAAAAGGACCATCAGGGGCTGCTCCAGCCCGCTTCTGCCATTGGTCAGTGCTTCCCCAGTCCTGAGCCCAAGCCTGGACCTTGGTTATATGAACATGGGGCTCGCTGCACATTCTTGGTCTGCCTCAATGACACTGAGGAACTTCGTAGTGTTTGAAAGAGATTCCTCTTACCCTAGGGAAATGAAGTCAGCATATGAAAGAGTTACCTGTACCCCCATGTTTATTACAGCTCAGTTCACCACAGCTAAGATATGAAATCAATCCAAATGTCCATCAACTGAAGACTGGATAAAGAAATTATGGGATATATATACAATGGAATACTATACAGTGGTAAAAAAAACAAAATCCTGTCTTTGCAACAAAATCAATGAAACTGGAAACCAGCATACTTAGTGAAATAAGCCAGTCCCAAAAGGAAAATACCATATGTTCTCCCTGATCTGTGATAACTAATAGAGAACCTAAAAGGCAGTCTGCAGAAGTGAAATTGACAACACTTTGAGATGCAATGACTTTGAACAGCCCTTGTCTTGACTGTTGAGGAACAGTTTTTTTTTTAATACTATTTGTTGAACTCTTTACTTAGTATAGAGTTAATCATATGTGTATAAAGTTAATTGAATAGACCTTAGTAAAAAATAAGAATGGGAATAACAGAGGGAGGAGGAAGAAGAGTAGGAGAGCAGGTGGGAGGGCGGGTACAGTGGGAAGAATCACTATGTTCCTAAGTTGTATTTATGAAATGCATGCAGTTTGTTTTCCCTAAATAAAAGGTTTCTGGGAAAAATAAAGTAAAATTAAATAATAAAAAAAGAAAAAGAGATTCCTGCTCACAGAGAGTTAGGAATGAAATGAAGAGGGTGCTTCGAAGAAGGCCCTTCCCACTTCAGACAAGTTTCTCCTTCTTAGCTTTGTCCAGAAAATGATTTCTGTTTTTAGATAAAGCCTCTGCAGTTTCAGACCTAATCACGATAAATATATTAGGAATTCATGCCTGTCTGACATTAGGCCAATTGCCTGGATACCACGATGCTTTGAAGAGACAGTCATCATATTTGAATGAAAACAAAGCATTCTAGGGCAGATTTAAAAAATATATCATTTTAATTTTCAGAGGAAAAAATTATTTAAAGAGAATTGTCAACCATCAAAACTGGCTGATAAATCACACGTGTAACTATGTAATTAAACATCTCCGGTTTCAGACCTACAATTAATGTTCTTCGTCTAGTTACCCATAATGATTCATTCCTGCTAATACGCTAAGGAAGAAGGGAGTCAGGAAGAGAAATTTTCATTTGAACTTTCCCCTAATTTGGATGGAGAACTGGTGGAAATGTCTAGGCAGGAGGCAGGAGAACTGGTGCAATTCCTCATTAACTGTGGGGTTTTCAACCATGGCCAAGCCTAGCTGAGCCTCTCCCCAGCTGGAACACAGACTAGTAACGCCCACCGGGTTAGACAGACTCAGTGTGTTCGAGCTTTGGTGAGGTCCTGATACATCACAGCACCACGCTGACCTCTCTTCTCAGAGCAGCCAAGCCCTCTGTTGGCGGCGGGAGGAAAAGGCTTCAGCCTTTGTGCATCGGAGAAGGTGCATAAAGGGCCGGGTGTTTTGTTGGCGAGGCCGGTGATTGCTTCCGATGGCCAGGAATTTCAGGTTGAGAGAAGTCCTGTGTGCCCAGGGGCTGCAACCCGTTTCCGCCCACAGCGGATCATCACAGGTGCTGGTGCGTTGATTCTGCTGGATTCACATTTAAAGAGAAAGTACCCATTTGGACAAAGTGGTGGCAAGTCAGTGAGGGTTTGGGGGTTCAGTTTAAGTCTCAGTGTGGGACCAAAGCATGAGAATTGGGGTTTAAGTTCAAACTGACTGGCGGAGCTGGGGAGTACTCTGCAGATGCTCTGATCCAGTGGTCCTTGAAGCTGGGCGGCAGCGTCAGCACACGCAGGGAGCCTGCTGGCCATGCAGTCTTGGGCCGTACCTCAAACCTGCTGGGTCAGAAACCACAATGGCCAAGGCTTTGCCATCTCCATTTAAACAAGCCCTGCAGGTGACTCCAATGCACTCTATAGTTTGAGGACCACGGCTCTAAATCCAGCCTCATTTTATAAATGCTCGCAAAATGCGGAGCTTCGTGTCTTTATGGCCACTGCTGCAGGAGAACCAAGACTGGGCTTCCGGGCTGCTGCTTCTTCCACAATACCTTGTTTCTCTGAGGTCCTTAGCAATCCAAGTTGTGTGGTGTGCTAGTGATGGCCACTTTGGTCACAGCAGCTATGTGTGAATATTGTAGCTGGGATTGTGTTTGCACAAGGGGGTTACATGGGACAGGTGGAAGGAGTGTCAGTGACTCTAAGTTGTTCGGGGGTCCAGTGGGTCCTAACAGCTTCTGCCCCACAGTTCCCTACTCTGTGTCACACCCAGAGAGAATACTATTCTCATGGGAATGTGAGAGATGTGCCTGAGAAATTAGCTGTGATTATCTTATTACCTAAATTGACCTTAACTAGCAATAGAATCCAGGATAAAGTCAGGTGGCCTCTGCTCCTGTGATTCCGTTTTTCCATCGGCAAAGTGAGAATGAAGTGATTTCCCCATTGATTAATTGGCAGCATCAGGATAATTACAGGATCAGGTTTATAAGGTAACAGCCTCAGAAGACTCTTCTCTCTCTTAAAATTTAGTTTCATTTATTTTTGTGACTATAAAGGTAATGCATGTTAATGGCTTTATGAGACTTTAGAAAAGTGTAAGAAACAAAATTTTTAAATCGCCCCCGCTCCCACCACTCAAAGGAAACTACTGCTGATGCTTTGTAAGTTTGTTTTTTTTTCCAATTTCTTTGAAAAGTATGCTGAGAGAGAGAGAGAGAGGGAGAGATGGATGGAGAGAAATCCTCCATCCATTGGTTCATTCTCCAATTGCCCGCACATCCAGGGCTGGGCCAGGCTGAAGCGATGAGCTCAGAACGCAGTCTTCCAGGTGGGTGGCAGAGACCCAAGTACTTGAAGAATCATCTGCTGCCTTCCCAGGGTGTGCATTAGTAGGGAGCTGGACTGCAAAAAGAGTTGAGCCAGCACCGCGGCACACTAGGCTAATCCTCCACCTTGCGGCGCCGGCACACCGGGTTCTAGTCCTGGTCGGGGCACCGGATTCTGTCCCGGTTGCCCCTCTTCCAGGCCAGCTCTCTGCTGTGGCCAGGGAGTGCAGTGGAGGATGGCCCAAGTGCTTGGGCCCTGCACCCCATGGGAGACCAGGATAAGTACCTGACTCTTGCCATTGGATCAGCGCGGTGCGCCGGCCGTGGCGGCCATTGGAGAGTGAACCTTTCTCTCTGTCTTTCTCTCTCTCACTGTCCACTCTGCCTGTCCAAAAAAAAAAAAAAAAAAAAAAAAAGAGTCAACCCTGCAGTATGGGATGTGGTGTCTCTAGCAGTGTCTTAACCACGGAGCCACTGCTCACCTAATCTCATCTGATCTGAAATCTTAACAGACATGGTAGGGAACTAAAAGATATTGCCTACTGTGTACAAGACTGTGTACTAATTGCTGGAGAAATATGAAATCAGTTCATCCTAACAGCCCTGTATGAACCTCGACCACAAGTTAGAATCACCTGGAGTGACGGTGGGGGTGGTCTGATGAAACCTGAGGCACCGGCCTCACACTAATTAAGTCAGAATCTCTGTAATTGGGGTTCAGGCATCAGGTTTTTTTTTAGATTTATTATTATTTTTTATTCATTTAAAAGAGTTACAGAGAGAGGTAGCAAGAGAGAGAGAGAGAGAGAGAGGTCTTCTATCCACTGGTTCACTCCCCAAATGGCCACAACAGCCAGAGCTGAGCCAATCCAAAGTCAGGAGCCAGAAGCTTCTTCCAGGTCTCCCACATGAGTGCAGGGGCACAAGGACTTGGGCCATCCTCTGCTGCTTTCCCAGGCACATTAGCAGGGAGCTGGATCGGAAATAGAACAGCTAGGACTTAAACTGGCACCCATATGGGACGCTGGTGCTGCAAGCTGGGGCTTTAACCTGTTGTGCCACAGTGCCGGCACTAGCATCAATATTTTTTAAAGATTGTCCAGAAGATTTAAAATGCACAATCAAGGCTATTTTTTTAAATAAAAATGTTCCCCAAATGTGGAACTTTTTTTTTAAGATTTATTTCATTTATTTGAAAGAGTTACTGAGAGAGGTAGAAAGAGAAGGAGAGAGGTCTTCCGTCTGTAGGTTCGTTCCCCAAATGGCCGCAATGGCCAGAGCTGAGCCGATCCAAAGCCAGGAGCTTCTTCCAGGTCTCCCACATGAGTGCAGGGGCACAAGCACTTGGGCCATCCTCTGCTGCTTTCCCAGGTGCATTAGCAGGGAGCTGGATAGGAAGACGAGCAGCCGGGACTCAAATGGGCGCCCATATGGGACACCAGTGCTGCAGGCCACTGTGCCACAGTGCCGGCCCCCACAATCAAGCTTACAACACTTTTGCAATGTATACCAGTGGCTCTCAAACTTTAATGTGCATCAGAGTCACCAGGAGCACACAGAGGGTAGGGTCCACCACCAGAGTAGCTCATTCAGCGCCTGCGGTGGGGTCTGGAAGCCTTGCATTTCTATTAAGTCCCAGGCATTGCTGATTCAGCTGATCTGGGGACCACTTTGAGACTCTGAGGGGGATGATATAGACACCAGTGTACCAGTGAGGGAAAAATGATGCCTGGTTAAATATTTTTGCTAAGGAATACAGCTTGAAACATGTAGAGCCAGAGTGGGCACCTGATCTACACAAGGCCTGAGTACTCACCTTTCTCTCTCACTCCCTGAGCAGCACTTAGCGCATGTCCACTGACTTCCTAAGCTGTTCCCCCTGTTCAGCCTCCTGGCCTCTCCATTCCAGGTTTGCCTTGAAAACAAAATGGTAATTAGAAGCATAGTTTAATATATTTAAAATAAGATTATTGATTTTTTTAAAGAGTTAGAGAGAATCTTGCGTCTGCTGGTTCATTCCCCAGAAGGCCACAACAGCCATTGCTGGGCCAGGCTGAAGCCAGGAGCCAGGCACTTCCTCTGTGTCTCCCACTAGGGTGCAGGGCCATCTTCCACTGGGTCAGAAGTGGAGCAGCCGGGGCACAAACTGGACCCCATATGGGATACTACCATCAAAGGCAGTGGCTTTATCCACTGTACCACAATGCTGGCCCTGCTAGGTTTGGTAGGTTCAACCCACTTTTTGTAAATGACAAGTACTGGGTAGCTTCAGGTAAAAATCATGCATAGAAACCCATCATAGAATTGCTGAGAGCTACCTCCCCTTGGCTTTTCTGCATAATTTTGAGGACTTCCAATGAGCTCTCCCCTGAGAAGTTACAGAGTTAGAGCATGAGGCTCCCAACTCCTGCCCTTCTCACTTTTGCTGTTTGCTGTTCGGCCAGCCCCACCTTTGGTCTCCCTGCACCTTGGCCAAGCAAGACTCTGCCTCAGTCACGGCTGTGGTCAAGCAAGCCCTGGCTAGGTTTTGGGCTTGGGCTTTCATCATCACATCACACTACTCAAACTTAGATTAGCTTATAGCCTTTACATGTTTTTCCCATTTTATTTGAAAAGTAGCAAGAGATAGACAGATGGAAAGAGATTGTCCAACTACTGGTTCACTCCTCCAAATGCCCGTAACAGCCAGGGCTGGACCAGGCTGAAGCCAGGAGCCAGGAACTCCATCTGGGTCTCCTACATGGGTGCAGGGACCCAAGTACTTGAGCCATTATCTGCTGCTTTCCAGGATGGCCATTAGCAGGAAGCTGGATCAGAGGTGGAGTAGCCAGAACTAGTACCAGGCACACCAATATGAGAGGCGGGCATCCGAAACAGCACCTTAAGCTGCTGTGCCGAACTCCAGGCCCAGCCTATGCTCCTGTGTCTGCAATACATGAGATAGTTGTACAAATTTACAAATCCAGTTGGTGACGGCATAGGAGCTATGACACTGGTGTGATTGCTCTTGCTATCTGTGGGAAAGTGGATGCATGTTGCAATTTTCTTTCCCTCTGTCTAATCAAATGGAGTGTGTGAGTGAAACTTTGTGACCTCAGGTCAAGATTTATAGAAACTGTCTTGGGGATGTAGCTGCAATCTTAGGGACAGGCTTCTGAGAAAATAACGTGTTTGTTATTATATTGGTATTTAGGGCCAAACTGACTTTCAGCAAGTTACTTTACCTTTTTTTTAATATTTAAAAAATTTATTTGAAAGGCAGAGTGACGGAGAGAAGGGGACACACATAGAACTCATCCATTGCTGGTTTACTCTCCAAATAGCCCCAATGGCTGGGGTAGGGCCAGGCTGAAGCCATATGGGATGCCAGTGTTGCTGACTATCACATTACCCGCTACACCACAGTGCCAGCCTCCCACTTTTCTGTTTAAAGACATCTTCATCACCGATCTTTATTGAACACTAACGGTGTGTTTTGGGCACTTTTCATGATTAACTTATTTCTTGTTCAAAACACCCCTGTAAAATAGAGATCCCAGTATTTTTTTCCTATTTTGAGGTTGAGGAAACTGTGATATAGAGAGACCGGGTGCTTTGCCAGGCTTTAGAGGAGAAGCTCCCGTCTCTTGTGAGACGCAGGTGAGAAGAGCAGTCCAGGAAGAAAGCTGCGACTTAGAGGGACGCAGCAGGGAGCCCACAGTCCGGCTGTGAGTAAGGAGCAGAAGCAAGGCCTGATGGGTCACTGGGTGCTCGGCTTTGCTCGGCTTTGCTTGGCTTTGCGGTCAGGCCAGGGAGCCTGAACCGTGTCCTGTAGGAGCTGCTGCTGCTGCTTCCACTGCAGGCCTCTTCCCTGACTGCTGATCCTGAGCACCAGTGCTGAGAGGACTGCACAACACACGGAGCTCGGGAGAGCCCTGTTTCTGCTCTCCCTCCCTGGCCAACCTCCACACAGGGCATCATGAGAACGCTTTGCTATTTAATTCAGTTAGTTGAATTGGTATTTTTAAATTTTAAAAATTGCACTTATTTGAGAGGTGGTGGGGGAGAAGGGGTGAGTGAGTTCCCATTAACTAGTTTGCTCCCTAAGGATTCAATGGCTGAGGCTGGTGCTATGGTGCAGCAGGTTAAAGCCCCAGCCTGCAGCGCTGGCATCCCATATGGGCACTGGTTCCAGTATCGAGCACTCCACTTCCAACCCAACTCTCTGCTATGGCCTGGGAAAGCAGTAGGAGATGGCCCAAGTCATTGGGCTCCTGCGTGGGAGACCTGGAAGAAGCTCCTGGCTCCTGGTTTTGGATCAGTTCAGCTCTGGCTGTTGTGGCCATTTGGGGAGTGAACCGGCAGGTAGAAGACCTCTCTGGCTCTACCTCTCTCTGTAATCCTATCTTTCAAATATATATATATATATATATATATTAGACAATGAGAGAGAGAGACAGAGAGAAAGGTCTTCCTTCTGCTGGTTCACCCCTCAAATGGCCACTACAGCCAGCGTGCTGCGCCGATCTGAAGCCAGGAGGCAGGCGCTTCCTCCTGGTCTCCCATGTGGGTGCAGGGCCCAAGCACCTGGGCCATCCTCCACTGCCTTCCCAGGCCACAGCAGAGAGCTGGATTGGAAGAGGAGCAACTGGAACAGAACCGGCGCCCCAACTGGGACTAGAACCCGGTGTGCTGGCGCCGCAGGCGGAGGATTAGCCTAGTGAGCCACGGTGCCGGCCATAAATATATATTTTTTAAACACTCTATGGCCACAGCTGGGCTGAAGCCAAAGCCAGGAGCCACATGGGTGGCAGCAACCCAATTACTGGAGCCATCACCACTGCCTCCCAGAATCTGTATTAGTAAGAAGCTGGAGTCAAGAACCAGAGGCAGGAAGTGAACCCAGGAACTCAATTTGGAATGAGGGCCTCCTAGCCACTAAGCTAAATGCCTGCTGCCTAAGCCTGAGCCTGAACTGTTTTTTATTTGTTTGAAAGGCAGAGATACAGAGAGATCTTCCATTTGCCGGTTCCTTCTCAAATGCCTGCAACAGTCAGAGTACTAGGCCGAAGCCAGGACCCAGGAACTCCATCAGGGTCTCCCACACAGTGGCAGGGACCCTAGCACTTGAACCATCACCTGCGGGCTCCCAGAGTGTGAAGTAGCAGGAAGCTAGAATGGGGAATGGAGCTGGGATTTGAATACAGACACTCTGGTATAGGATGCAGGTGTCCCAGGCAGCATCTTCATGCTGTGCCCAACGCCTACCCGTGAGCTGCTATTTTTAAATCATGGGGCATGAGGCAAACTAGAAGGACTCATGCATAATTGTTCTTGCCTTGATTAGAACACAGGCTGTCATCATGGTTGGTGTACCGCAGTAACAAAGAGGTCCCATGTCTATGAGCAAAGGGACCGGGAGGCAGAAGACCAGCACTCAATCCTGACCCTGTCAAATCCCAGCCAGGTGACTCTGGGAAAGTCATTTGACCTTTCTGGACCTTGGGTCATCCATAAGTAAGACTTCCTAATCTGCTCACCTAATAAGGTTTTCAGGAAGATTCTGTAAGATAATCTAAGCGAAAGCTTCTTGTAAGTTATAAAGCGCTCATGGTCAAGGGAAGGGTTATTTTGTGGCGTTAGCTCATTGCTTTCTATCAATGAGCAAATATTTACTTTCAGATATTGTTCTACATGCTGGAGAGGCATCTGAAGAGGACTCTGCAGCCTCTGCCTTCAGAGAGCTGGCTGTATACAAGGTTACTACACGGGAGCTGGACACAGAGTGAGCATCTGTGGTTTTGGAGATCACGCTGGGTTCCTGTGGTCTGGGCAGGGGCTGTGGACCAGGGCTGTGAGGGCTGGGTGGTGACACGGCTGCCGGGGGGATGGCCATCTGAGGGGAGGGCATGTGGTGGTGGCCAAGGGTGGGGGCGGTGAGACCCGCAGAGAACAGCACCTGGCTGTTCTAGCCCAACTCAGGACCTTCACATGGAAAGTCTGACTTATCAGACTTCACCCTGGAGCCTATCAATGACAATTTTAACGGTGATGATAAATTAATGCACAGTTCCCAGACTTGGGACTGAGCTCTTGGTAAATTCCACAGTCGTCTCATCTACTCCTCTTAAGCCCTTTCTACGTCAGGTAGGAAACAGGTGTTGTGTTGCACAGCTGGCCCGAATCCGAGGCAGGTCCAAGTTTCTCTGGTCCAGAATCTACCATCTTCACCACTATCTTGTGCTCCCTCACTTGTTTTTCAGTGCCTCCTGTATTCATTTCTCTCTGTGGAGTTGTGTTGTAGTTTGTTACTTGGCTTCCAAGACCCGGTTCAAATACTCTCTCTCACAAATTTTCCATTCATCCCCAGTCAAAATTTTTTCTTTCTTTCTTTTTTTTTTTTTTTTTTAAAGATTTATGGGGGCCGGTACTGTGACGCAGCGAGTTAAAGCCCTGGCCTGAAGTGCCGGCATCCCGTGTGGGCGCCAGTTCTGGTCCTGGCTGCTCCTCTTCTGATCCAGCTCTCTGCTATGGCCTGGGAAAGCAGTGGAAGATGGCCCAAATGCTTGGGCCCCTACACCCACCTGGGAGAACTGGAGGAAACTCCTGGCTCCTGGCTTCGGATCAGTGCAGCTCCAGCCATTGCAGCCAACCGGGGGGTGAACCAGCGGAAGGAAGACCTCTCTCTGTTACTCTGTCTTTCAAATAAATAAAATAAAATCTTAAAAAAAGATTTATGTATTTACTTATTTGAAAGGGAAAGAGACAGAGAGAGAGAGGTCTTTCAATCACTATTTCACTCCCCAAATGGCTACAATGACCAGGAGCCTGAAACTCCCTCTGGGTCCCCCACGTGGGCAAGGGTCCAAGCATTGGAGCCATCTTTCACTGCTTTCAAAGACAATTCATTCATTTATTTAAAAGATTTATTTATTTATTTGAAAGTCAGAGTTATGCAGAGGAGAGGGAGAGAGAGAGAGAAAGGTCTTCCATCCAATGGTTCACTCCCCAAATGACCGCAACGGCCGGAGCTGCGTCGATCTGAAGCCAGGAGCCAGGAGCTTCCTCCAGGTCTCCCACGTGGGTGCAGGGGCCCAAGGACTTGGGCCATCTTCTACTGCTATCCCAGGCCACAGCAGAGAGCTGGATCGGAAGTGGAGAAGCCGAGTCTTGAACCGGCACCCATATGGGATGCCGAAGCTTCAGGCCAGGGTGTTAACCCACTGTGCCACAGCTTCGGCCCCTCCAAGACACTTTAGTAGAGAACTGGATCAGAAGTAGAGCAGGAGCTGGCACTGTGGTGGAGCTGGTTAAAGCCTTGGCCTGCATCACTGGCTTCCCATGTGGGTGCCCATTTGAGTCCCGGTTGCTCAACTTCTGATCCTGCATCACTGGCTTCCCATGTGGGTGCCCATTTGAGTCCCGGTTGCTCAACTTCTGATCCAGCTCCCTGCTAATGCACCTGGGAAAGCAGCAGAGGATGGCCCAAGTGTTTGGGCCCCTGCACCCACGTGGGAAACCTGGAAGAAGCTCCTGGCTCCTGGCTTCAGATCGGCTCAGCTCTGGTGCCACAACACCAGTCCCGCCTCCTCCCCACATATTTTTCTGAGTAAGATTGCTAAATGGGGCTGCTTGAGATGCCTGCATCCCACAGCATAGTGCTGGTTCGAGTACTGACCACTCTGCTGCTGACCCAGCTTCCTGCTCATGTGTTTGGGAAGTGGCAGATGACGGCTCAAGAATCTGAGCCATTGCCACCCACACTGGAGACACAACCGTGGTTCTGGGTTCCTGGCTTCAAAATGGTGCAGCCCTGGCTGTCGCAGCCATGGGGGGGAGTGAACCAGTGTGTGGAAGGCCTGTCTATCTGTGTCTGTCAGTCTGCCTTTCAAATAGATGAAAATAAATATTTTTAAAAAATAATTAAGAACTCCGCCTTCTTCATTCCTACTTGCACAGCAAAGCACTTCCCCGTTCAGGTTGTAGCTATTTGGGTCCCAGAATGCCTACCCCTGCCAGCCTACTCCTCAGCAATGCAGCTCTCCAAGAACTGCTTTTCTGCGGCTTTGCCACCTCTTGCATTCCAGGGCAGCTCTCAAAACCC
This sequence comes from Oryctolagus cuniculus, assembly GCF_051225735.1. NCBI lineage: Eukaryota > Metazoa > Chordata > Mammalia > Lagomorpha > Leporidae > Oryctolagus > Oryctolagus cuniculus. Next base: position 13,224,831 of record NC_142881.1, read on the forward strand.
ACAGGCACCGAGGAGGAACTCAGCGTGCAAAACCTGTGTGGTCTGTGAGCTCAAGGTTCTGCTTCCGTCAGGTGGAAGTGAACAAGGCAAGACAATGGAAAAAAGGCTTCCGCTTCTCTAATCCCCCAGCCTACGTGGCCCTCGAGGGCTGGGCGACAATCAACTCCTGACTGAAGCTTCACCTGGCTCTGGTGTGCAGCACGCCCGTGCCTCGGCCTTTTGCTCAGAGAACAGAAGGGACTGAAAGAGGGAAGGTGCGGGGCCGATAGTTAGGCTGAGTCCATTCTTCCCGCTGACGCTTAAGGGATTTATGTAGGTAAAGTCCCATTAATGTTAATGGAAGTTACATGTGCAATTCCCCTTTTTCATCACAGAGAGAATAGAGCTTTATAGTCCCCGGGGTAATTAGGGTCCCGGCACTGTTAGTTTGCTCAGTTAACTTTTCCACCTGCCTTTCCTGCTTGGACTCTTAAGAAAGGAGCTGAATTCTTCAGTTCAAAAAGGAAAATTGCCAAAACCTCTGAGAGGTGGAACAGACGTAACCAGATCCACTTGTCGGAGGGGGGGAACAAAAAAAAGCAAGCAAACAGCCGGACCGGAAGCTGGAGGGGGAGCCCGCGGTAATTTTCCGAGCCCGGGGAAGCGTGCCGCGGCTTGGAGTGCCTAACAATGGCCAGCTTTTCGCCGGCAGCCCCATTTCCTCAGGTATTTGAAGTGGGAGGAAAGTAAGTCCCGGGACATTCGGCTGGCTGACTTCCGGCGTGGAGGAGTCGAGGAGCCGTGCCCCAGTCCTGGCCGCGCCGGACACGGAGCGCGTCCCGCGCTGTGGGGCTGAGGCAGAGCTGGGCAGCGCTCGGTGCCTGAGACGGGGCTTGCGGGGACCTAGGCAGAGCCACACAGCGGTCCCCTGGGAGTCGCCCGGGCGCCCCTCCCTCCCGCCGGGTCGCCCCTTCCTCATGGCCGAGCTGGCGGCGGGAACGCCCACCCGTGTCCCGGCTACCTTTGCAGACGGGTCGTTGTGCAAACACGGGCCGAATGGCCCACTGCCTGGGTGGTTTGATTAATGCCACTTTTTTTAAAAAAAGGACTCTTTTTCTGTAAGGGAAAGGAGCGGAAGGGTATACTCGGGCTCGTGGACAGGGTCAGGCTTTGTGGCCACCGTCAAACCCCATGTCAGAAGGGACTTTACAACCCCCTGGTTCGGCGGAGCGGGCCGAGGATGGTTCTGGAACACAGTGGAGGAAGCGGTTGGAGTCTGCCTGTCGGGAGCAGGCTGTGCCGGCCCTGGGCAGCTCCGTGGGAGACGCCCGGGGTGGGTGTTGTGGTTGGTGTGCTGTGGTAGCCGTCCGCCTCCCACCCAGCTTCCTGCTCATGCGTCCTGAGACAGCAGGTGAGGCCCACGTGCTCAGGTCCCTGCCACCCACGCGGGAGCCCTGGATGGAGCCGCTGCCTCCTGGCTGTTGCAAGCATTTGAGGAGTGAACCAGCAGATGGAAGATCTCGCTGTCTCTCTCCCATGCTCCCCCCGACCCCCATCTGCCCTCTGCCTTTCGAATAGGCATTTCTTTCTTTCTTTCTTTCTTTCTTTCTTTCTTTCTTTCTTTCTTTCTTTCTTTCTTTCTTTCTTTCTTTCTTTCTTTCTTTCTTTCTTTCTTTCTTTCTTTCTTTCTTTCTTTCTTTCTTTCTTTCTTTCTTTTTCTTTCTTTCTTTTCTTTCTTTTCTTTCTTTTCTTTCTTTTCTTTCTTTTCTTTCTCTCTCTCTTTCTCTCTCTCTCTCTTTCTCTCTTTTTCTTCTCTTCTCTTCTCTTTTCTTTGCAAGCTGTGCCTATGGTGAGATGACGACATGTCTTCCTGTGGTCTCCCTTTGCCCCTTGGCCCTGTTCCACGCTCTGGCCCCTTGGCTCCTGGTCTGTTCCGCCAGGTCCATGCTGAGTAGGTCGGCTCTGTCTTTTAGGTGAGAACTCTTCCCTCATTTGTCGGAGTTAGGAGACGAGATGGGCATGTCCTGGGCTGCCTGTCCTGTCCTGGGTACGACAGGATCTTGATTTCTTGGCTGGGGCTCTGGCTGTCTATCCTCCGGGACGCTTGCCCATGGGGGCTGTATTTCTGTAGGCTGCTGTCTGCAGAGCAGCCCAGGTACTGAACAGAACATCGGTTGAGACTGAGGAGACCTGAACTGTAGCCTTGCCTCAGCTACCTGGGCTCCCTGTTTCAAGGCCTCCTCTTTCATCCTTGCAACTAGGATGCTGCAGCCGAAGGATATTAACGTGTAAATTAGATTATGTGTCTAAAAAGCCTTTGTGGTTTCTCAAATTCCTTAGGTCTTTTCCTAAATTCCAGAATCTTCGCCGAGGCCTGAATGGTGCTCCTGACAAGCTGCCATGGACTCCGTCCTGCCTTCCTCCCACTCTCCGTTCACTTTTCTCCATAACTTACTACGGACGCTTCAGTGGCACTGGCCATTTTCCCAGGATTTGTCCCACCTCAGAATTGCTGCCAAAGCTGTTTCTGCTTCCTCAAATGCATATTCCCTCCACCTCTCTTAGTTAACTCTTTTTAAAAAGATGTATTTATTTGAAAGGTAGAGTAACAGAGAGAGAGAGAGATTTTCCACCTGCTGGTTCACTCCCAAATGGCCGCAACAGTCAGATCTGGGCCAGGCCGAAGCCAGGAGTCAGGAACTCCATCCTGACTCCCACATGGATGGCAGGAACCCAGGCACTTGAGCCGTTTCTCACTGCCTTCCCAGGTGCATTAGCAGGGAGCTGACTTGGAAAGGGAGTGGCCAGGAATGGAAGCAGCGCTCTGATATGGGGTGCTGGCATCGAAAGCAGCAGGTGCTTAACCTGCTGTACCACTACACCAGCCCCTGCTTAGCTGACTCTTAATCCATAGGTTTCAACTCACATATCTTTGCAATAAGCTCTTCTGTAATGTGGAAGAGATACTTTGGCTACATAAATGGTAGTCAAACAGCCATGTGCCTGGAGATAAAGTCCAACCTCAGCCTGTGCCACTGTGGCAGCTCTTTCCAAAGCCCACATGCCCAATGCATAGGCTTGGCTAGATGTACAGTATACACATGACACACAGGCACAGTTTGATGCAAGATACATGCAAAACATACAGGCCCAGTTAGAAGCAGGCTGAAGCAGGCGGGATTGGTGCTGACAGTAGGTGATTGGAATTTAAAAGCATTTTCAAAAACTCTTGGTTCACATAACCTGAAGTGACCACTGCCAGTGAAAGATGGGAGTAACAAGGAAACATGCATTGATACCTGCTGCGTGGTTTGGCAGACTTCTCTGTAAAGGCCAGATAATAAAGGTTTTAGGTTTTGTGGGCTGGAGAGGGTCTGTTGTGCTGACCTGACTCTGCCATCATAGCCTGAAAGCAGTCGGGAACCGTACGTGAAAGAACAACCGTGGCTGTGTTCCAATACAACTCCCTGTGGGAAAACTGTCATGGAGTCCCTGTGTGAGCTAGAGCATACCAGATGCTTAACATGTATTAACTTTTTAAATAAAAAAATTATTTATTTATTTTCATTGTATTTGAAGAGAGAGAGAGAAAGACAATGTTCCCATTCTTTGGTTCACTTACCAAATGCCTGCAATGGCTGTGGCTGAGCCAGACCAAAGCCAGGAGCCTGAAACTGAATCCAGGTCTCCCATGTGTGTGGCAAGGACCCAGGCATGACACACCTGCTGCCTCTCAGGGTGTGCTCTAGCACAAAGCTGGAACCAGAAGCAGAACCAGGACTCAGGCAGTGTCTAAACCACTACACCAAATGCCCACCCTCGTGTATTTACTCTGTGACAACACGGTAGACAGTTATTTGTCCATTTTACAGGCTCATAGAGGTGAAGTAACTTGTCTAGAGCCACTCAGCTTGGTAAGGGAAAGAATTAGGATTTTACCCTAGGCTTCAAAGGTTAGAGAAAGGAGAGGGTCAATAAGATTTAATAAAACATGCACTTAGCACCTACTATATGACTATAGTCGTGCTAGACATTTGACAAGACTTGCATCTCTATACTATACTTCCCTCAAATTATCCATTAGGATTTTAAACTGATTTAGGGAGGCATCATGGTATGGTTTAAAAAAAAGTCAGCTTTGAAATCAGAAATGAATCCAATTTTATTTTTTAATTTTTAAAAAATATTTATTTTATTTATTTGAAAGGCAGAGTTACACAGAGAGGTAGAGACAGAGAGAGAGGTCTTGCATCTGCTGGTTCACTCCCCAAATGACCCCAATGGCTAGACCTGAGCCAATCTGAAATCGGGAGCCAGGAGCTTCTTCCAGGTTTCCCACGTGAGTGTGGGAGCCCGAGGACCTGGGGAAGTTGTTGAGCTCCGCATTCTTTCTATTTTATTTGCTAAGTGACCAAGGACTCATTGGGAGAGTGACTTGTAAGGTCCATGTCACAGTCATGTTTGATCATCAAGTCCACCATAGACTGTGGCTGGGTCAGCAGTTATTACCTGACAACATGCAGAGGGGAGAGCTCAGTGGTTTGTGAACAGGATGCTTCTGACCAAGGTAGGGCTGCTGTTACTTTAAGGACTGTCTCTAGTGTCTGATTATATTATAGAACCTCATGTGGATGATTGGCATCTCTTAGACCATTTCAAACTTCAGGCATCTCTTAGAAGCACGCCAGAAGTGCTGCCCTCTGCTCCTGGGACAACCAGACAAGTCCCACGGCTGAAGCAACTTCCCCTGGCGTTCGGCGCCTCTTGGGTTGCCAGGCCTGCCTGCCTTCCTCTTTGCAGGAGGCATTGTGCACGCATTTCCACTAGAGGCGCCCCTCTGACTCTCCTGCTCATATGTACATCTGCTGTGCCGGTGGGAGAAGAAAAATCTGCGTGGAGTTTAAAGTATAAACTGGGTCATGGTTGAAAATTTGGCTTCCGGTGCGATTTTAGTAACCCATAACCTTCATATCTTACTGCTTCTGTCGGATGAAAGGCAAACTCCTCTGACCCGTGAAGTTGATCTGTGAACTCTGTCAAAAAATTCAAAACCCCACCGTTGTAGATCATGCATTCCATTAGCATAATTTGCCACCCAAGGTGTAAATGTGTGTGCCCTAAATTGGCACATGGTATAGATAGTATTTTCCTATAGGAGATTGTTTATTTGCCATGCAGTGAGTGAATTAAAAGTTTGCCCTAAGAATTTCTACTCTTTTCTCTTCACCCTTTCTTCTAGAAACTGTGAATGGTCAATAGAAATTTAAATGTAACCCCTGAGCTAGATTCTACACCTCGACCAAATAAAACCATGCACTGTAGCAGGGGCTTGGAGGTGGAGTGGAAGGCGGAGCTGATTTTCAGAGCACTTCAGGTTGGTAAAGGAGGATGGCACAGAGAAACATCCCAGCTGGTCAAGTTCAGTGTTTTGATTTCTGAGAAACCTTTTATATGCTGAAGGCATAAAACAGAATCAGAGAATCTGAATTCCTTCTGTGTGTGTGTGTGTGTGTGTGTGTGTGTAGCTCGGGTGTTTGGAGGACTTACTTCACTGTTACTAAAGCTTTGTAAGAGTTCTCTAGGATCTCCATGATGATGTTCCTCTTTTTTAATTCCTGAAATTAAAATGTGTTGGAATGCTTGGCTGCCTTTCACTCCCTCCTCAATGGACCCTTTAGTTTTTCACACCAAGGTGTCCTTCTTCAGGGTGCCAGGTCAGGCTACCAAAACAGCTTCTAGGAGGGGATTAGGACCAATTAACATCTTTGTACACAAAAGCCACTGGCAGCTGAACAGGCAGCCTGGTGGCGGCTCCGGAGCCGCATTTTAAATAGGGGCCTTCTGTACTTGAGTTCAAGTAGGAAGAGGTGGGGAAAGTTTTTATTTATAATTGAAAATGCTGTTTTTGGATTAGAAAAGTAGTGTTCAGAAGTATCTAGCAAATGCCGTTTGAATGCTGGGCTATATTGTATGTGATCCCTCAGGGATGCTCACACCATATTGCCTGTCCCTGACACATACGGAGATGGAGTGATGTTTCTTCCCCAAACCATTTTGCCCTTACATTTCTCTTGTTCTCTGTTGAAAAAAAAAAAAAAAAAAGTTCAGCTGGATCTCAAAGCACAAAAGAGAATTGCTCTAAAGAATATATGCCCTTAAAAGCCAAAGAGCCTTTTCATCAGAAATCTATCGTATGGATACCTGGACCACAAAATCTTTGTTTGGGGCAAAATAAAGTGGAGAGAGGAATTGTGCAGTTTGTTTCTTCACCCTCCAGTGTGAAAGAGGGGGAGTTAGTTTTGTTTGCATATTAAGCAGGATAACCAGATTATTATGCTTTTTGCTTTTTACCTTTTAAAAAAATGTTAGAGGTAGCGTATCTTTTTGTGCTCAATAATACTGGAATCAATAAAGATATCAAAGGTAGAACAAAGAGATTTTGTGACCCAAGTCATTGGGAAGACTCTTAACTAGAGATCCAGTTGGAATCTCTTAAGAATGATACAGTTGAGAATGGCCTGGAACCTGTTCTACACTTGGGGGAAGAGTTTTCAGATGCATCTGGAAGCTCAAGGGCGAAGTGGGACGGTGCTCAAGCCATTTGATACTGCGCCTTCTCAGCTTCCCAGCTACGAGGCAGTAGCTGTGAATGCAAATACCATAAAAATAAGATGCTGCTTTCAGACTGTCGTCCAAAAGACTGTCCTGGGACTCCAAGAAAAAAACAAACAAACAAACAAACAGAAAAACCCATGAGACCTGAAAAAGAAATTAATTAATATATAGTAGATCAAAAGAAAGATGGGGATCATGAATTTACAGCAACAGATCCAAGATATAAGCAACAACGGGACAAGCCAATGCTCTCGTGGCTGTCCTGTTTATATTTCTGTCTTGCGGAAGGAAACCATGAAGAGAATAGTGTCATTTCTCTTTCAACGGCTTGAACAGGAAATGTTTCTGAAAAGTAAGCCTCCTGGTCCCTAATCTAAATCATGATCATTTTCAGTTTCCTGGGTTTTCTACATAACTCGATTTTCCTTAGTGCGAGATTTTCGAAGCAGACCTTAATGTGGCCTCAATGTGTGGCTTCCCTGCTGAGGTCTGGTTTCAGATGCGGGATTGTGGGGCTTCCGACATATTGCATTCGCTGGTGTTAAATGGTAATTGCCAGAAGTATAGGTGCAGATAGAAACATTGTTATATTTGGTTCATTTTTCACACTTGAGCAGTTCACCCCTTTTCCCTCTTGCTGTATGCTTATTAGGGTGCGAAATGCAGGTGTGTGGGAAATGGCTAGCGGCCATTGACAGGTTATTTTGTTGGTCACTGCCTAATTAGTAGCATAGTGGATGCACCCCGCCAGGCTTTAGTGTGGGGCGGCAGAGCTGGTCTGTTCTAATTTCCTCATGGCTTTGATATTCGCCAAGAGATTGACGGTTTACACAAAAAGCCAAGGCCCGAAGGAGGCCCTCGGAAACAATGAGCCTTCTTGGTTGTAGACACCACAGATGTGAGAGAAAGCTGGCTAAAAACAATCGGCTGACACCGTCTAATTGTCTCCGATGTCAGCGTCATTAATGTTTTCCCATGTAAAGATGGAGAAGGCCAAGGTTGTATCCTCCCCTATCTGCAGGCGCATGATTATGCAACTCACCAAGATCCCGATTAAATGTCCATTGTCTTCCTGCAATAAAACAACTGAAGCTACCTTGCGTGGAATGAGCCTGTGCTCAATTAATTTTGACAGCTTTTATCTTGATTACCTTTTCTGAGCCCTCCTTAGCAGAATTCATAACATTTCTCAGTCCCCTAAAGCATGACTCATTTCATGATAGTATACTTGTTCGTTTCTTCCCGACTTCAAATGATGGGTGAAACTTTGCTTCTCTCAGAAGAAGCTTCTTACACATGTGTGTCAAGCGGTCATTAGAACAAATGCTTTGAGATGTCTGCAGAGCTTTTCAAAGCAGACGACTGACCCAAGCGTGCGAAAGAGACACGTGGTCATACCCGGGAAGCACAAACTTGCAAGACTGCCCCCGTGAAACTACGGGCCGACTATTTTTTCTAGGGAGTGGTTGTAAAGATTTTTTTTTTCCAGAGGAGGGAAAACCCAGGGACAGTGAAACCCTAGGCAGAACGGACAGATAGGATGGAAACTGAACATATTTTTTCTTTTGCAAGGGAAGATCTGTCATTTCCTATAGTGCTAATGATTCGTGGGTATTACTGTCATTGGAATCAGCAGATACTATCATCGTTTAGTCTGTGCAGCAACCAAAATACAAAGCCGAGGCTGTGGTTTCTGCTCCTTTTGAGATTTCTTGGTTGTTGAGGGCAGTGTATTTTTTTTTTTTTGGCATCCGAGCAGTGTAGTGACAGGGAACCGTGGCCAAGGAGCAGAACTGTCCCCAGGAAAGGCAAGGCTGTGATTTGCGTATTATCCGGGGAACTTTTGAGTGGGAGAAGCCTACATATCCTGAGCTCCACATTGAGTGAGTTTAAAAGATCAAATCTGGCTGGCGCTGTGGCTCACTAGGCTAATCTTCCACCTGCGGCGCTGGCACCCGGGGTTCTAGTCCCGGTTGGGGCGCCGGATTCTGTCCCGGTTGCTCCTCTTCCAGTCCAGCTCTCTGCTGTGGCCTGGGAGTGCAGTGGAGGATGGCCCAAGTGCTTGGGCCCTGCACCCACATGGGAGACCAGGAGAAGCACCTGGCTCCTGGCTTCGGATCAGCGCAGTGCCGGCCGTAGCTGCCATTTGGGGGGTGAACCAACGGAAGGAAGACCTTTCTCTCTGTCTCTCTCACTGTCTAACTCTGCCTGTCAAAAAAAAAAAAAAAATTAAATCTGAGGCTCAAAATCATCTCTTGGAAGAATTCATCATTTTTGCAGGGAAGCCCTATGTTTTCCTGCAAACCTGTTATTGATCCAGGCTTGTCACTTGAGCACACAAATGCTCCTTGACAGGAAGCACTGGGGTTTGAATTTAGTGTCATGCATAGAAAATTGTATTCACATGTTGGCTGCCACTGGGTCTTCCTAACCTGCACAATAGCATCTGCAAAGTCAGGGTGTACAGCGAGTGTCCCCAGGGGTGAGTCCAATGCGTTGCCCACAGAGGATCCGCAGGGGTGTGTTACAGCACCGAGTGTGTCTAAAGAGCCTGCAGTCCGTACCCTTGTGAGCCAGGGAGATCTGTGTTTGTATTTGACCTCAGTTACTTCCTAGCTACTTACCTGAGTGACTTTGGGCACAGTTTTCTGAGCTTCCAATCTCGTGTACAGGAAAAGGGATAAGGATAGTGCTGTTTGGATTGGTGTGAGCTTTCACGGTAATGGTGGTGAAGCACTCAGCGCGCATCACCGGGAGGAGCGGTACCATCAGTGGTAGCCTTTGGAATTCCAGGGCATGTGTGCCTTGGGCTCTGCTGCCTTCCTTTTCCCCGTGTGCACACCTGGCTATGTCAACCTACCCTGTTGAAGCCTAGTTCCTCCTATGTAATATGGGGGTCATAGTAGTATCTCTTCCTAATGCCACTGTGAGGAATAAATGAACTGACGATAGTCATGTTGATAAGAAAGAGTATAATGACTACTATTGCTATTATTGGAGGAGGACTCAGCACCACTGAGTTTTTTTTTGTTTTTTTTTTGTTTTTTTTTTTGTTTGTTTTTTTTTTTTTTTTTAATCTGCATCATCTCAGTGCATACTGCACAGAGGCTAAAGCACAGCAGGTATTTTGTTACTCTAGCTGCTACTGCTGCATACACGATGAAGTCCCCGAGCTGGTGGCGAATTTCAGCTCAACCATGTTCTTCACCTGTTGTTGATCGGGGACTCTAGGGAGACAGTTCCCCAAGCAGGGGCTTCTTGTCTGTGAGGCCGAGAAACTACGAGGTGCAAGCCCATACATACTCTTTCCTCTGAAACACTTTTGCTTCTGTCCCCGCCTTATTGCCCTCTCGCTTTTGCTGAACTTCTGTTCTCTAAAGACAGCACCGTGTGGGAGCTTACGCTGAATGAGGCCGTGCTCTCCAGAAAGCAGTAATTGCTCATCTTGCTTTCTGCCCGTACATGGCTGTCTGCATGCATCTTTTCACTCAATGGCCTGGACCAGCTGGGTGCTGTTGCCTCATGATTGGCACGTCTTTATGCCCTGGGTGCAGTCAGATGGGCCTTGGGGAGCCCCTCTTTCCTCTCTTGGTTTTTAGTGGCTTAATTTGCTCCCAAAGGGGATAAAGTTTCACAGCTTTTAAATACTGTGTGTACTGGTTTATTTATTTATTTATAAGATTTATTTATTTGGAAGGCAGAGTTACAGAGAAGCAGAGGCAGAGAGAGAGAGGTCTTCCATCTGCTGGTTCACTCCCCAAATGGCCCCAACAGCCAGAGCTGCACTAATCCAAAGCCAGGAGCCAGGAGCTTCTTCCAGGTCTCCCAGGCAGGTGCAGGGGCCCAAGGTCTTGGGCCATCTTCCGCTTTCTCAGGAAGTGAAGCAGCTGGAACTCAAACTGGTGCCCATATGGGATGTCGGCCCTGCAGGCGGCGGCTTTACCCACTATGCCATAGCGCCAGCCCCTGTATTGGTTTATTTCAAAGGCAAGGGAAATGTGTTGTTCTTACAGACGTATCAACCCTTTCATTTGCTGGAGATTCAGATGATTCAGGCGTGCTGGAGCCTGCTAATCCAGAGCTCTGCCCTCCCCCGTATAGCATCGGGGTGTCTGGTAGTAGATGTGGTTCCCCCAACTTGAGTTTGGTTGCCTCAGGGGGATCCAAGCTGTGAATGAACACTTATGTTCACATCTTCACTCTGGATTGGGGTGGGGAAACTTTATACTGCCAAGGCCCATTTGGATATCAGTAACATCATTCACAGGCCATACAGAATTATCAACAAAAAACTGGCTTGCTATAGATTCACTGAATTTTCTAAATATTTATTTATTAATTTGAAAGTCAGAGTTACACAGAGAGGGAGGGAGGGAGAGAGAGAAAGAGGGAGAGAGAGAAAGAGGGAGAGAGAGAAAGAGAGAGGAAGAGAGACAGAGGTCTTCTATCTGCTGGTTCACTCTCCCATTGGCTGCAAGAGCCAGAGCTGTGGTGATCTGAAGCCAGGAGCCAGGAACTTCTTCCTGGTCTCCCATGTGGGTGCAGGGGCCCAAGGACTTGGGCCATCTTCTACTGTTGTCCCAGGCCATAGCAGAGAGCTGGATCAGAAGTAAAGTAGCTGGGTCTTGAACCAGCATCCATATGGGATGCTGGCATTGCAGCTTGCGGCTTTATCCACTATGTTGGCCCCTAGATTCATTGAATTTGAGTCCTGCCTGCAGTTGCCTTGGCAAGGCCAGACCAAATGATGTCACAGGTTTCCCATGCTGGCAAGCCAATGGCTTCAGATCAGTTCAGTCAACATTTCCCAAGCTTCAGCTACTTGCAATCCTCTGTGACGGGTGTAGGGAACGCAGATCTGAATATGGAGAGGACAGTGCACCCCAGTGGTAGCTGCACAGCTTTGCTGTCACATCTGGTTGACTCTTACCAGTCCCCAGGTAGCTTAGAGAAGACACCTGCTCTACAATGTCTTCTCCATTTGTATGTTGCCTTGTAAGGTTGAAGGAGGTACTGTCTGTAGCAGGGATCACACAACAAATGACAGTCACCAACAAAACATAGTCTCTGCCTTTTCCAGAGGAGACAGATGAGGCAAGAGATCACTTGCACATGGTGCAGTAAGTGTGCCAGCTTCACTCTGGAGACTAGGAGGAAGAGGGCTTAGGGAAGGCTTCCTGGAGGAGGATAGCACTCTACTTTAGTCCTGATGGGTGGGGCAGAATCATTGAGGAAAAGTAGGGTAAGGGACCTGTATTCCCAAATGCACAGTGGTGAAAACACGGGATATGCCAGAAATGGCAAGAATTCAGTGTTCTTTAGGGCTCAAAGCCCTGGGGTTGTACTTACCCATTAAAAAGACTGCATGGATATGCTGCAGTCTTTAGGCCTTCCCTTTGTTTCTCTCCCCTTGGGCTAACTCAGCAGGTTCCAGCACCCTTTTGAAGGTGATGTAGCCCAAAGGGTACCACTCTCATTTCATCTAACCTCAAAGGGAAGGTCATTTATGGGGAAAGGTCATGTCTGTCACTTAAAGAAAAGTCAACCATGTATTTTCAGAGCTGTCCTTCTTGACAGTGTGACCTGTGGCTGATTATTTAACCTCAGATTCCTCATCTCTAAAATTAAAGTGTGGATAAGAACAGTACTCACCACATCTGAGATAGTTCAGGATTAAGTGATATAATCCAGGTAAAGTGCTTGGAGCAGGCCCTGGCCTAGAGAATAAGCTCAAAAACTGTTACCCTGGGTGTGTTAACCGTTCCCAGGAGAAGTTCCATTCAGAGAAGGCAGCATTTAGCTGAGGGCAACGGTGGGATTTTGCAGCATGATGTCATTTGCTATTTGGAACCAAGGTCAGTCAGAGAAGTAGAAAAAAGTGGTCCAGTGTTTTCAGTCTTCTCTTCTGGAGGAAAATGGAGTGCAGTTGCACAGAATGTGGTTTGAAAGGGAAGCACAGATCCTGAACAGGCATTTGGAGACACCCTAGGCTGTTCTCTCCTAGGGTCAGCAGCTTTTAAAGCACAAGTCCAGAGAACAAACCCACCCCGCCGGAAAGAACCTTTTCTCCCTTCTTCTTCCTTTCCTCCCTCCTTCTCACCCTGGCTCCACTGTTCCCTTCCACGCTTTCTGCCCTCTTTCCTTCTTAAAAAAAATTAAAAAGTTTTTGTTGTTGTTGTTCATTTACTTTATTTAAAAGGCGGAAAAACAGCCAGAGGTAGAGAGATCTTTCATCCACTGGTTCACTCACTGAATGTCCACAACAGCCAGGACTGTACATGCTAAAAGCCAGGAGCTGTAAGCTCAGTCTGGGTTTCCCATGTTTATGGCAGGGACCCAGATACTTCAGCCATCATCTGCTGCTTCCCACGCGTGCATTAGCAGGAGGCCGAAATTGGAAGGGGAGGTGGGCTTTAAACCCAGACGCTGAAACATGGGATGCAGGTGTCCCAAGGGACACCTTAACCCCTGTGCCAAATATTTCCTCCCTCCTTCCCTCCCTCCTTCCCTCCCTCCCTCCTTCCCTTCTTCCTTCCTCCCTCCTGCCCTACCTCCTTCCTTCCCCCCTTCCCTCCTTCCCTTCTTCCTCCCTCCCTCCCTCCTTCCTCCCTCCCTCCCTCCCTCTTTCCTTTATTCTTCACAAATTAGGGTGTTTGGCTTGGAGAATGCAGTGTTGTTTAAATTTCAAATCCATGACTAACTGCCCTTGTACAGTCATGAGATGGCTCTTTTCTACAGATTTTATTTATTTGAAAGACATTGTTAGAGGAAGTCAGGGGGAGACAGAGAGACAGACAGATAGGGAGACAGAGAACATCCATCTACTAACTCACTACTGAAATGGCTGCAATGGCTGGGCCAGGCTGAAGCCAGGAGCCTGGAACTCCATCTGGGTCTCCCACAAGGGTGGCAGGTGCTCAAGTACTTGGGCCGTCTTCCACTGCCTTCCCAGGTACATTAACAGGGAGCTGGATTGGAAGTAGAGCAGCTGGGACCCAAACTAGCACCTGTATGGGATTCTGGCATCACAGACAGCAGTTTTACCTGCTGTGCCACAAAACCAGCCCCAAATTTACCATCTTAACCTTATTTAAATATACATATAAGTGTACAGTTTAGTAGTATTATGGTTACCAACATTTTTGTTAAAGCAATCTACTGTTATTAAGCAAGTCTCAACTTTGCCTCCCCTGGACCCTGACAGCTACCATTGCACTGTCCCTCTCTATACATTTGACTACTCTAGGAATCTCAGATGAGTGGCACCACACAGTATTTTCACGTTATGACTGGCTTATTCCACTTATAAGAGCATTCTCAAGGCTCACCCTTGATGTAGCATGTGTAGATTTTCCTTCCTTCTTTTTTAAGGATGAGAGTATGCTGTTGTCTGTATGTACCACATTTTGTTTATCCCTTCATTGGCAAAGGGCATTTTGCTTCCACTTTTTGGTTATTAGGAGTCATGTGATATGACTGTTTGAGACCCTGCTTTTTGTTTTTTTTTGGATATGCTTGCATACAAAGGAGTGGTGTTGCAGGATCATATGATAATTCCATGTTTAATTTTTTGAAGAACCACCATATTGTTTTGCACAGTGGCTGTATCATTTTACCTTCCCACCAACAGGACAGAAGGGGTCTAGTGTACCCCTCTTCTCACCAACATGTATTGCTCTCTGTTTTTTGACTGCGTCTGTCCAGATGGATGGGAGGTGGTATTGTACTGTGGTGTTGATTTGCATTGCCCTAATGATTACCAACGGTGAGCATGTTCTCATGTGCTTGTTGGCCATTTGTATATTTTTGGGGGAAATATTTTCAAGTCCTTGGTCCCAATTTTGAATCAAGTAGTTTTAGGAATTCTTTATAGATTCTGAACATTAAAGCATTATCAAATACATGATTTGCAAATTTTTCTCACTAGGTAGGTTGCTTTTTTTAAACTGTTGATAGTGTCTTTTGATGCATAAGGTTTTAATCTTGATGTATTCAATTTATTTTTACTTTTGTGCCTATGCTTTTGGTGCCATATTCCAAAAAAAGTCATTGCTAAATCCAATGTCACGAAGCTTTCCCCTTTATTTCTTCTAAGAGCTTTATGGCGGTAGGCCTTATGTTTAGGTCTTCAACCTATTTTGAGTTAATTTTGATATGGTGAAAGGTAAATGCTGACTGTTTTGCCATAGAGAGTGCAAAATTCTTTAAATAACCTCCTGGACTTTCCCCACTTCTAAGCTCTGAATTGCTTTTTGTTAGTTTTTTACTGGTTTAATTTACATACAATATAAATTTTTGGTTTCAATTGTACAATTTAAAGAGTTTTGAGGGGTGGGCCTAGTGATGAAGACCCCCGGTAAGATGCCCATGTGTCACAGCAGATTGCTTGAGTTTGATGCCCAGCTCTGGCTCCTGGTTCCAGCTTCTGTGATGTGTGCCCTGGAAGGCAACAGATGATGCCTCAATTAATTGGCCTTTTGTCATGCACGTGGGAGGTCTGGATAGGGGGCCTGGCTTGGACCCCCAGCCAAGGGCTTTTGCAGGCATTTAAGAAGTCAATCAGGGCCGGCACCACGGCTCACTAGGCTAATCCTCCACCTAGCGGCACCGGCACACCGGCACACCGGGTTCTAGTCCTGGGCGGGGCACCGGATTCTGTCCCGGTTGCCCCTTTTCCAGGCCAGCTCTCTGCTGTGGTCAGGGAGTGCAGTGGAGGATGGCCCAAGTACTTGGGCCCTGCACCCCATGGGAGACCAGGATAAGTACCTGGCTCCTGCCATCGGATCAGTGTGGTGCGCCAGCCATGGCGGCCATTGGAGGGTGAACCAACAGCAAAGGAAGACCTTTCTCTCTGTCTCTCTCTCTCACTGTCCACTCTGCCTGTCAAAAAAAAAAAAAAAAAAAAAAGTCAATCAGTAGATGGGAACACCTGTTTCTCTCTCTCTCTCTCTCTCCAATTTTAATAATAAGTGGTTTTGAAACACTTCTTTGTGGGCAGACATTGTGATACAGCAGGTTAAGCCACTTCTTGGGAAGCCAGCATCCCACATCAGAGGACCAGTTCAAGTCCAATTTCCTGCTACTGCGCCTGGGAAGCAGCAGATGAGGGCTCAAGTACCTGAGTTCCTGCCGCCCACATGGGAGGTCTAGAGAGAATTTCTGGCTCCTGGCTTTAGCTTAGGTCAGTCCCAACTGTTGTGGACATTCGGGGAGTGACCCAGCCGATGGAAGGTCTGTGTCTGTCTGTCTATCTTTCTCACTCTGTCACTCTGCCTTTCAAATACATCAGTAAATAAATCTTTAAAAAAGGAAAATGTATTTACTAGATAAGCATTACCACAATCAAGATGAGAACATTTTTAGCACCCCCCCCCACAAAAAAATTCTGTGATGCCTCTTTCAGTGACATCAAACAACCACTGATTTGTTTTCTGCCACTACAATTTTGCCTCCCCTAGAATTTTGTGATTGCAATCATACACTACTGAGACTTGTTTGTTTGTTTTCTTTCATGTAACATGATTGTGAGAATCGTCTGTGTTATTTGGTGGATAGCTTGTTCCAAGGTTTGCATATACCACAATTTGTTTTTGAAGATATGTTTTTTTTTTTTGACAGGCAGAAAGGCAGAGTTACAAAGAGGGAGAGGGAGAGGGAGAGGGAGGAGAGAGAAGAGAGGGAGGGAGAGGAGGAGAGGGGGGGAGAGGAGGGGGAGGGAGGGGGAGGAGAGGGAGGGGGAAAGGAGGAGAGGGAAGGGGAGGGAGAGGGAGAGGGAGGAGAGGGAGAGGGAGGGGGAGAGGAGGAGAGGGAAGGGGAGGGAGAGGGAGAGGGAGGAGAGGGAGAGGGAGGAGAGGGAGAGGAGGAGAGGGAAGGGGAGGGAGAGGGAGGAGAGGGAGAGGAGGAGGAGAGGGAAGGGGAGGGAGAGGGAGAGGGGGGAGAGGGAGAGGGAGGAGAGGGAGAGGAGGAGAGGGAGGGGGATGGAGAGGGAGAAGAGGAGAGGGAGGGAGAGGGAGAGGAGGAGAGGGAGGGGGAGGGAGAGGGAGGAGAGGAGGGGGAGGGAGAGGGAGAGGAGGAGAGGGAGGGGGAGGGAGAGGGAGGAGAGGGAGGAGAGGAGGGGGAGGGAGAGGGAGAGGAGGAGAGGGAGGGGGAGGGAGAGGGAGAGGGAGGAGAGGGAGAGGAGGAGAGGGAGGGGGAGGGAGAGGGAGAGGAGGAGAGGGAGGGGGAGGGAGGAGAGGAGAGGGAGGGAGAGGGAGGAGAGGAGAGGGAGGGGGAGGGAGAGGGAGAGGAGGAGAGGGAGGGAGAGGGAGAGGGAGGAGAGGGAGGGGGAGGGAGGAGAGGAGAGGGAGGGAGAGGGAGGAGAGGAGAGGGAGGGGGAGGGAGAGGGAGAGGAGGAGAGGGAGGGAGAGGGAGAGGGAGGAGAGGGAGGGGGAGGGAGAGGGAGAGGAGGAGAGGGAGGGGGAGGGAGGAGAGGAGAGGAAGGGAGAGGGAGGAGAGGAGAGGGAGGGGGAGGGAGAGGGAGAGGAGGAGAGGGAGGGGGAGGGAGAGGGAGAGGAGGAGAGGGAGGGGGAGGGAGGAGAGGAGAGGGAGGGAGAGGGAGGAGAGGAGAGGGAGGGGGAGGGAGAGGGAGAGGAGGAGAGGGAGGGAGAGGGAGAGGGAGGAGAGGGAGGGGGAGGGAGGAGAGGAGAGGGAGGGAGAGGGAGGAGAGGAGAGGGAGGGGGAGGGAGAGGGAGAGGAGGAGAGGGAGGGAGAGGGAGAGGGAGGAGAGGGAGGGGGAGGGAGGAAAGGAGAGGGAGGGGGAGGGAGGAAAGGAGAGGGAGGGAGAGGGAGGAAAGGAGAGGGAGGGGGAGGGAGAGGGAGAGGAGGAGAGGGAGGGAGAGGGAGGAGAGGGAGGGGGAGGGAGAGGGAGAGGAGGAGAGGGAGGGGGAGGGAGAGGGAGAGGAGGAGAGGGAGAGGAGGAGAGGGAGAGGGAGGAGAAGGAGAGGGAGGAGAGGGAGGGAGAGTGAGAGGGAGGAGAGGGAGGGGGAGGGAGAGGGAGAGGGATATCTTCCATCTGCTGGCTTACTTTCCAAATGGCCACAATGGCCAGGGCTGGACCAGGTCAAAGTCAGGAGCCTGAAACTCAATCTGGGGCTCTCACATGGGTGCAGAGCCCAGGTACTTGGGCTGTCTTCTGCTGCTTTCCCAGGCACATTAGCAGAGAGCTAGATCAGAGGTGGACCAGCCGGAACTCCAACCAGCATTCACATGGGCTTATCTCATTGTGTGCCACAACTCTGCCTGCCCACAATTTATTTTTAACAATTGATGGATATTTGTATTTGGTTTTGTTTTGATTGCTAAAAATAAATCTCCTATAAAAATGCAAATTATGGGGAAATATATTTTCATTTCTCTTGATTGAGCACTTAGAGTTTACTGGATCATGTGGATAGTATATTAACCTACTTTTTTGGTTGTCACCCTAATGAAATATCTAAGGAAAGTGAATTTGTACAGAAAAAAAATTTTTTTTTAATCTCACAGTTCTGGAGTTGCAAGACCTCAGGGCCTCATCTGGCAGATAGAGGCGCTCCTGCCGTCGGAGTGCAGAGGTGACCCAGCACCTCACAGGCAAGAGACAGGGAGCATGCACGTGTGCTTTGGTGTCTTTGGTGTCTCTCTGTCTCAAATTTCATTTATTTATTTATTTGAAATGGAGGGAGGGAAGGAGGGGAGAGAGAGAGAGAGAGAGAGAGAGAGAGAATGAATGAGAGGAGAGGTACTAGTTCATTCCCCAAATACCCACAACGGTTGGGACTGCACCAACCCAAGCTGGGAGTCAGAAACTCAGTCCAGGTTTTCCACGTATGTGGCGGGGACCTAAGTCCTTGGAGCATCACCTGCTCCCTGGGATCCCAGGTACACGAGCCGAAAGTTTGGTTTGAAGCAGAAGCAGGGTTTGATCCCAGACACTCCAATATGGGATGTGGCCTCCTAAGCAGCAGCTTGTCCCACGCAACGCAGTGCCAGCCCCTGGTCTCTCTTCTTCCAACGCCACTAGCATTCAAGCTCGGGAGCTCCACCCTGATGACCTCATCTGATCCTGATCACTTCCAGAGGCCCCACCACTAAATGCCACAGTTGAATTAAGTCTCTACCCTCTGGATACCTTGTAAGGGAATTACATTTCCATATATAGCCCTGGGAGGTGTTCAACCCATATCCAAACCATAGCAGGTTGTCTAGTTTACCTTTCAAAGACACTGCAAACTGCTTTTCATAGTGGGTGTACCATTTTGCATTCCTTGCCACACTATGTAAGTATATCTTTGCTATCCCTTGGTATTGTAAACCGTTTTAATTTTAGCCTTTCTGGCAGGTATGTAGTGGTATTTTCTTCTGATTTTAATTTTCATTTCCCTAATGACTAGTAAAGTTGAGTATTTAGTTCATGTGTTTATTAGTCATTTATTACTCTTCTTTGATGAAAAATCTGTCCAAATTATTTGCTCATTATTTTTTTTTTCATTTTATATAAAAGGCAGAGAGGCAGAAAGAGATAATGACAGAGAGACAAATGCCCACAACAGACAGGCCAGGCAAAAACCAGGAGGTTAGAAGTTAATCTGGGAGACTGGCACTGAGGCATCCCATATGGTCACTAGTTCAAGTCCCGGCTGTTCCAGTTCCAATCCAGCTCCCTGCTAATGCACCTGGAAAGGCAGTGGAAGATGGCCCAAATGCATGGGTCCTGGCACCCACGTGAGAGAGTGGGAATAAGCTCCTGGTTCCTGGCTCCTGGCTTTGGATCAGCCTAGCTCTAGCTATTGTGGCCATTTTGGGGGTGAATCAGTAGATGGAAGATTCTCTATGTCTCTCCCTCTCCCTCGGTAACTCTGCCTTTCAAACAAATAAATGAATAAGCATTTTTTTTTAAAAGAAGTTAATCTGGGTCTCCCACATGGGTGGCAGGGACGCAAACACTTGAGCAATGGCCTTCGAGGGTGAGCGTCTGCAGGAAGCTGGATCAGAAAAGGAGGAACTGGGACCCGAACCACACACTCTGCTATGCAATGTGGTTGTCCCAAATGGCCACTTGTTATGTGACCAGGAGAGCATTTCATTTTGTCCTTGCCACCAGCACTCATCAACAGCGTGCCAGGCATGAGACATGGTACTTACTTGTTCATGGTCTATTAGGAGCTACTTTTGTACTCTGCCGAAAGGGCCCCAGACAAGGCCCCTGCTGTGTGTGTGGTCTGGGATATATGACTAAAGGAGACTGTGGGCAGCAGTGCTTTCGAGGCAGAATGAAGGCAAGTTATTACTGGAGTGAATCTGATCAAAGGCTCTTTTCCAGAAGCACAAGCAGCAACACCAAGGACAAACATCCTGCAAAGTAAACACCCTAACACGACAGGTGCTGTCATCCGCGCACCTGTATTGAGGACTTGCTGAGTGCAGACGTTTTAACTTTTTAATGGATGGCCATGAAATGGATGAATTAGTGGGGAGGAAATTGCCTCTCTGAAAGCTTACAGTTCATCCTTCTCCTGGGAATGACTCAGCACCTTCCTCCCTTCAAGCTGTAATTTTAGTGTCTTTTTCTAATGGACCCGATGATATTTTGGGGTTTATTTCTAACCTTATGGTCCAATGAAAATTTCCTTAAAGGCAAACAGAGAAGTTGGGAATTGTGATTCAAAAAGTAGCTTTTATGTGAATTGCCTCCACAAATATTAAGATTTACGTGATTCCTTATAATGAGACATTTCTAAATTTTAATCAGCTAAGAATAACTGCTACCATTTTGTTATGATAAAGGAGACTTCATTCTTTTGAAGTACTTTCATTTATGGTCATTAAAAACAAATATAAATTATATTTGAAAGCATTAACATTTCTGTGCTTCCTTTTTTAAATAAAATCTGCCTTCCTAGTATTTTATATTTGGATCTTAAGTAAATAAAATTAGATAAATAATATAATAAATATCAGTAAGCCTAGCTCAATAACAGAATTACTGCTGCCTGATGTACTTCCTTATCCCATTTTTGTATCTCCTTTTCAGAGGTAATCACCATCCTAAAATTTGTATTTGTGTTTCTGATTACCATGGTTTATTTTTTTAAAAGTGACATCACACATACACACTTGCCTAACAACATATTATTTAATTTTGTATGTTTTTAATTTTATTCAGTGGTATGATCCGTCTCATGGCCTTCTGTGGTTTTCATTTTGTCTACCCTATGATGATTTTCATTTGTTTTTACTGCCTTATTATATTTTACTTGCGACTATGTCGTGTTTTAGCTATTTGTTATCCTGTCAGTAGTCATTTGTGTGTTTCCATATTTTTGCTATCGTGACTATTTAGGCTATGGATATTCTTTTTAAAACTGTATTGAGGCTGGCACCGCGGTTCACTAGGCTAATCCTCCACCTTGCGGCACCAGCACACCGGGT
Source organism: Oryctolagus cuniculus (assembly GCF_051225735.1). Taxonomy (NCBI): domain Eukaryota; kingdom Metazoa; phylum Chordata; class Mammalia; order Lagomorpha; family Leporidae; genus Oryctolagus; species Oryctolagus cuniculus. The sequence continues at coordinate 13,245,873 of NC_142881.1, forward strand.
TCTAGTCCGGGTTGGGGCGCCGGATTCTGTCCCGGTTGCCCCTCTTCCAGGCCAGCTCTCTGCTGTGGCCCGGGAGTGCAGTGGAGGATGGCCCAAGTACTTGGGCCCTGCACCCCATGGAAGACCAGGATAAGTACCTGGCTCCTGGCTTCAGATCAGTGCGGTGCGCCATTCGCAGCACGCCGGCCGCGGTGGCCATTGGAGGGTGAACCAACGGCAAAGGAAGACCTTTCTCTCTGTCTCTCTCTCACTGTCCACTCTGCCTGTCAAAAAAAACAAAACAAAACAAAAAAAACAACAAAAAAAAACCTGTATTGATTTGTTTTGAAAGGGAGAAAGAGACTGATTCACTCCCTAAATGCTTGTTACCACTAGGACTGGGCCAGGGTCGAAGCAGGAGCCAGGAACTCATTCCTGATCTTCCACACGAGTAGCAGGAACCCTATTACTTCACCCATCATGGCTACCTTCCAAAGTCTGCATTATCAGGAAGCTAGAGTCAGGAGCTGGAGCCAGGACCGGAGTCCAGGCGCTCTGATGCAGGACACAGGCGTCTTAACAAACAGCTAGGCTAAATACCCGCTCTGCCTAGGATATTCCTGAATATGTCGTCGTCTTTTTTTTTTTTTTTAAGATCTTATTTATTTATTGAGAGGTAGAGTTACAGACAGTGAGAGGGAGAGACAGAGAGAAAGGTCTTCCATCTGCTGGTTCACTCTCCAGATGGCTGCAATGGCTGGAGCTATGTCATGAGATTCTTCCGGGTCTCCCATGTGGGTACAGGGGCCCAAGAATTTGAGCCATCCTCCACTGCTCTCCCAGGCCATAGCAGAGAGCTGGATTGGAAGAGTAGCAGCCGGGTCTAGAACTGGTGCCCATATAGGATGCTGGTGCTGCAGGCGGAGGATTAACCCACTGTGCCACAGCACCGGCCCCTGAATATGTCTTCTGATGTACACAGGCCGTGTTTCCTCTCAGCTATACGTATCAGAGAATTGCTGAATTATAAGGTGCATCAATGTTCAGCTTTACAAGCTACTGTCAAATTATTTTCTGAAGAGATGTTGCCAATTTAGATTCCTATTACCCAAGTGTAAGTGGTTCTGTTATCCACATATTGTTAGTGTTGCTATAATGCAACATTTGTGTCCTAAAAAAATCAGCACACTATTTAAAATCACCCAATAAAAACCACAGGGCTTACGGGAAAAATGGGATTAGGAGGAAAAATTCTCATACTTCATCAGTGATGTATAGAGACAGTATCACGGTTTTACATGTTACATGGTTAAGGCACCTATAAACATTACAATAAATATAGCACTTCATCTTGTACAAGACCTGACGTTTGCTGAGAAAGAGGGTGTTGGAAGGACTGTTGCCAGCTGTTGTGCAGTGAGGAGGAAAGAAGGTTATCTGAAGTTGGAGAGAGCACTGTGACACCAAAATGAGGTGCGGGAGCTGTGGATGTCGGAAGTGTGTGTATTTTGTGTATTCCTGGGCAGCTTCATTCAGCTGGCTACAGTTTTATGCAGTCACCTGGCATTTCTGGGGAGGAAACTGGGCACAAATTGTACACAGGGCTCAACAGAATGCCTAGGTGAGGCAGATATTATTTCTGATATATACACAGTCCAGTTAATCGCTGGACTTCCTTTCCGGTGGGAGGCTGGTAACTTTTCTTTCACTAACTTAAGGATAGATCTTTGATTTGAGTTAGGTGGCTATTTCTTGTCTCTTAGCAAGAGTAATGTGCCAACCCAGGGCTTTCATCTTTTGTCCATTGTGCAGCCAGTGTGAAGCAGCTCAGCCTGCGGGCTTTGAATAGCTTCCTCTATGGGATTTTATTAGCTTCAGGGAAATCTCTCTGGGTTGGCCATCATGTAGTGATTGAGAAATCCGAAGTAGCAAATCTTGAACTTCTCCACCGGCTGAATGGTCTGCATGAAGCATAGGCTCACATGTGAGACGGCCTTGTTTCTACCGTTTACCCTCTCATTCCCTTGTCACATAAATGTGTCAGCCAATCTCTAATAGCTCTCCAGTTTGCTGATCGAAGTGATCCCAGATTTCCCTCTTGCTGTAGTTCTGCAACTCATTATTATGGACCAAGGTTATGTAACCTTCCAGGCATAGTTGTAATGAAGTTGCCTGAACAGCGAGCAAGTGTGATTCCTTCTCTGCTGGAAACTCAGGGCACTTTCCAGCATCCTCCCCTGTAGGAAAGGAAGCTACAACCATGGAATTAATTGGGCAGTCTGTTTCAATCAGACCAGCCTCTACTCAGCCTCCCCTTACTCAATTCCCATATAGTAAGAGGTTGGTCAGTGGCCACTCCTATTCTTCCCTTCACTCACCACTCAGGTGAGAACATTTGCTCCTGGTATCCACAGAGTTCCCACATACTCCTGAACCCAGGCCCCAGCATTCTTGCCTTTTCTTTCTGTAAGCCCTCATCTATTTTGGCACGTGGCTCACAGATCTAGATTTGTCAGGATGAATCCCATCCCCTGCATATCTTTATAGGAAGACCAAAAGAACTAACAATATTCAATGCATTCAAGAAAAGATGGCTTATCACTCTTAGCATAGCAAACAGCAGAAGTCTGGTTTCTCTACTGCTAAGTCCCCTGTCACAATTCAGTGGATCCACAAACTGACTATATATACACAAGGGTTGTATTGCACTTGGAGGGCCCAAGGGCGACGTCTTCACATCTTTTGTAGCAAACAAGGAGTAAGCCACCCCTCTCCTGGAAGTGATAATCGGTAGTTATGCTGTGGTCATGTGATTTACTTTATTGCCATGTGACTAGCTACAAGAATAGTTCAAAACTTGATGATGGTTAAAACTTGGCAGTTTGGCACACATGGCAAAGATGTACAGGAATATTTAGGATCCATGGCAGAGTGATTCATCAAACATTCTGGTCTTTCAAAAATTTCTTCATTTCAACCTTGGTTTTGAAGACTATTTTTACTTGGTGTAGAATTATAGGATGATGGTTGTATTCTTTTAGCACTTGAAAAAATGTTACTCCATAGTCTTCTGGCTTCCACTGTTTTGGTTGAGAATCAGTTGCTCCCTGTCCATGCAAAGCCCAGATTCCCAGGCTCTTGCCCAAGGGAGTCACAGCTTCTTTCCCTGTACCCAGATGTGGCAAATACCTAATGGCAGGAGCTGGGTGTGGGAGGGCTGTGGCATGTCACTCTACTTCCCCACAGTTTTTTCCTCCCTGGATCTTAGTCCCTAGGTCCTGGTTTCTAAACTTTGCCCTTTCTGACCTAGTGAGCCTACTGGCTTCCACTATTGCTAAACCCAGGGTGGTTCCCTGGACAATATGGTTCCCTGAGCTCTACCCACACCTTTGTAAACAGCCCTTCCTTCAGCTACTCCTTTTGGTTGTGCTATCTATTTCCTGCTGAGATACATGCACAGTAGGTTTCATCAGTGTGGGCCTGTTGGTGAGTTTTAGTATAATGATGCATCTGGTGAGTTTTCTTTTCTTTTTAAAGATTTATTTATTTATTTGAAAATCAGAGTTACACACAGAGAGAAGGAGAGGCAGAGAGAGAGAGTGAGAGAGAGAGAGAGAGAGGTCTTCCATTCATTGGCTCACTCTCGAATTGGCCGCAATGGCCGGAACTGTGCCAATCCAAAGCCAGGAGCTTTGTCCGGGTCTCCCATGTGGGTGCTGGGGCCCAAGAACTTGAGCCATTCTCCACTGCTTTCTCAGGCCAAAGCAGAGAGCTGGATAGGAAGTGGAGAGCCAGGACTCAAACCCGTGCCCATATGGGATGCCAGCACTGGAGGCGGCAGCTTTACCCGCTACACCACAGCGCCGGCCCCATCTGGTGGGTTTTCAAGAAGGGTCTTAGCATATGCAGCTCTTTGAACATTTCAGGACTGCACATTTTAGAATCTTATCCTTAAGAACAATGTATCTTGAATGCACACGTATTGCTAAATGGTTGGGTGACTTCTTAGAGTCTATAAAAAGAAATCAACAGAGGGCTCTCAACCTGCCTAATGGGAGATCTGATACCTAAGTCTTTTTATCTCTTTTGTTGGTTTTCCTCAGAGACTTGCAATTTTAGTTAGGATTCCAAAGTACAACATAGAGGTTAAGAACATGGACTTTGTAGGCAGATGCATCAATCCAATCTTAAATCTTTGCTCTGGGGCTGGTGTTGTGGTGCAGTAGGTTAAGCTGCTGCCTGTGATGCTGGCATCCCATGGTGGAGTGCTGAGTAGAGTCCTGGCTGCTCTGCTTCCAGCCCAGCTCCCTGCTAAGGTACCTAGGGAAGCAGTGGAGGATGGCCCAAGTACTTGTGGGAGACCCAGATGGAGTTCCTGACAGTTACAGAATGGTTTTGTTATTATTTTTTAAAATTTATTTGTTTATTTTAGAGTTAGATAGATGGGAGAGGAGGAGAGAAAGAGAGAGAGATGTTGATTTCCATCCACTGGTTTTCTTCCTAGATGGCTGCAAATGGCCAGGGATGAACTGGGCTGAAACCCAGAGCCAAGAGCTTCATCTGTGTCTCCCACCTGGGTATCAGTGGACCCAAGCACTTGGGCCATCTTCTGCTGCTTTGCCAGGCACATTAGCAGGGAGCTGGATCAGAACTGGAACAGCCAGGACACGAACTGGTGCCCATATGGGATGCTGGCAAAGCAGGTGGCAGCTTTACCCTTTATCCCACAATGCCAGCCCCTCAGAATAATCTTGCATGCCTGAAATGATGGGTGACTTTCATCTGTGGTATCTAAATACAGCTGAGTAGATACAGTCATTTATCGCCTTATATGAAGTTACAGCAAACTTTTCTTTATTTCTGCACTTTTGTTTTTGAGCAGGCTTGAGAGCTGTTGTCACAAGCATTTGCCTTGCCAGTGTTCTCAGATGGTGCCTTTGGGAATAGACTGGAGAGGCAAGGGGATGGTGGAGGGGTGTGGCTGTCTTTCCCGTGGACAGAAAGATCCCGAAAGCTCAAGCACAGAAGGCCCGAGCTCTCCAGTAGCACTCTGCTGGGCAGCGCTGAGGCTGTAACTAAGGTCAATGCAGTGCACTTCTCCCCAGGCTGACTGTCACTTCCCTAAGTTGGACGCCCATCACTTCCCCTTGTATCTGGTTTCTCTGCCTTGGGTCTTGGTGCATTCCATCCATTTTCATGCACTACCCGGAGTTACCTTTCTAAAATACAAATCATCTTGTCAGTCTCTTACCTAAAATCCTTCAACATCTATTTCCATTGCTCTCAGGAAAAAGTCCAAGCTCTTTAACATGACTTACATGGGCTGAATGGGCCCTCTCTGCCTCATCTCTAGCTACTTCCACCATATGTAGCTGTTCTAAAATTATTATTTTAATGCCCTTGTTAGTATTTGCTATGTGTGCTCTCACTTCTTCCCCTGATCCATTCTTTTCTTCCCTAGCTAATTTCTATTCTTCCTTAGGCCCTCGTTGAGCCATTAGTACCATGAGGTCTTCCAAACCAAGTTGACTTTAGGTTTGCTTTTGATGTGACCCCTCTGGTCCTCCCATCACAATGTGCATCCCACTATGTGTTAATTGCCTCTAATGCTTAGTTTGCACACACCCCCCCCCACACACACACACTATAGACTGGAAATTCCACAACATCCCAGACCGTGCTTGCCTCGGCCACTGTTGCACCCTCAATACTTAGCAGAATGCCTGGCAGGAAGAAGGTACCTGTAAAAAGTTATCTGGAAAATGATTGCACACATAAGGGGCTTACACTTTCTGAGACAGGCTGACCCAAAGCCTCTCCCATGCACCTCTTACTTTGTGATTTGCAGTGAGGTCGCTGGGATCATGGTAAGGCCCAAGGGATGGGACTCAGAGTGGGAATGAGCAGCTCTGCCTCATGACATCTGAAACCTAGCTGGAGAGCTCTAGGTGGAGAGCTGCTTCTCAGGGCCAGAGAATCTACAGGGAAGCAAAGCACATTCCCAAACAGTGGGGTGAAACCGCAGAAAGGAAGTCCTAGAACGTTTTCACCGTGCAGGGAAAAGGGGAGTAGAGAATAACAGTACAGCTGATTTACAGTGTGTAAAAATCCCATTAACAATGGCCCATTATTTCAGAGAATGCAAAGGATGTTTTTCTTCACAAGATGTTGAGGAACTGAGCCTGGAGGAAGACAACTGCAGTTCTACTTTTTTTAAAAGGTTTATTTTATTTGAAAGAGTTACAGAGACAGGTAGAGCCAGAGAGAGAGGGAGAGGGAGAGAGAGAGAGAGAGGGAGAGAGAGAGAGGTCTTCCATCCGCTGGTTCACTCCTCCAATGGCCAGAGCTGATCTGAAGCCCAGAGCTTCTTCTGAGTCTCCCACGTGGTTACAGGGGCCCGGGGACTAGAGCCTTCCTTCTGAAAGCACATTAACAGGGACCTGGATTGGAAGTGGGGCAGCTGGGACTTGAACCGGTGCCCATACGGGATGCCTGTGCTGCAGGTGGTGGCTTGACTTGCTATGCCACAGCGCCAGCCCCTGCAGACTTTCTGGATCCCTCTTGTTTGTGGCACAGTGGAGATGCACTGCCTGGTGGTAGTGGAGGGGCTCAGTCCTTAGCAGCTCTGTGTCCATCGCCGGTAACCTAACTGCTTAGTTTTCATCCATAAGGTGGAGAAATAATAGTATACATCCCATAGAGTTATTGTGGGAATTGAGGAAAATTATGCACAAATGGGATTTAGTACAAACCCTGCTGGCAGTAGGCTGTTAATAAATGTTTGTGCTTCTGTAATTATTTGGGCATCTGCTCTTCCCTGTGAGACTGATGAATCACTTCCAAAAGTCAGGATTTGTTCTAATTCATCCTTGTCTTTACCGTAGAATTTACACATGATAGGCTTTTAGAAATATGTTTTTGAATGAATAAATATGAGGGCTACTTCACAAAGTTCATGGAGAGGTGGAATTAAAAGACAAGTTTATTTTTGGCTTAAAACAATAGTGAAATCCACACACAGTCTTTTGATAATATGCATTTTCTATGTACTTTTTTGAAGACCTCTTTATATACATTAATTTCAAATTTTTGTACAGTAAAATAAACTTATGATTTGATTCTACTTTCCTCAGACTTTTTTTGAAAAGTAGAAAGAGAGAGAGAGAGGGAGAGAAAGGGAGAAAGAGAGGGAGAGAAAGGGAGAAAGAGAGGGAGCGAAAGAGCTCCCATCCTCTGGCTTACTCTTCCCTGTGGATCGCCAGGACCCGACTGCTTGGACTATTGCCTCTGCCTCCTAGGGTCTGCATTAGTAGGAAGTAGGAATTGAGAGCTAAGCTGGGACTCAACCCTCAAACCTAGGTGCTCTGATACAGGACATGGTGGTCTTAGCTGCTAGGTCAAGCCCGCCCCAGCTTTGCAGATGTTTTGAAGTACCCTTGTAGTGAATGAAAGGGTGACTGGGAGAATGAACGTTGAATTGAAAAATAAGTGTTCTAAATAAAGATGTACTAAATAAACTTAAATAAAGTGTTTTAAATGAAGATGTCTCAGGTGTCTCAGGGCTTTTCTATATCTTAGAGCCTCTGATTGGGCAGTTATTCCTCTTGTCTTTGCATGACCACTGACCATGCATCACCTTTTAGTTCTCATCTTAAAATGACACACAGAGAGGTCTTCCATCCTCTGGTTCATTCGCCAGATGTCTGCAATAGCTAAGGATTGGTCAGGCCAAAGCCGGGAGCTGTGAGCTCCATCCAGGGCTCCCACATGGATGGCAGGGAACCAAGTATTTGAGCCATATTCTGCTTCCTCCAGGATGGGCATTTTCAAGAAGCTGGAATAGAGGCAAAGGTGGGATGGGATCCCAGGGACTCTGACACGGTTACAGGAGGCCCAAGAAGTGGCTTAATCTGCTGCACCACAAGACATGCTCTGGTTGTTCCCTATCACTACCTTTTGCTCACAGCACATTATAATTTATAATTATATGATTTTGCATTATAAAGCATATAAATATAAGTTATTTGGGTTTTTGAGAATTCTTTCTGCTTATTTATTTTTTATAATATAAAGAGAAAAGACAATGTAGTTAATAGATGTAGTTCTAAGACTATAACGACACTTTTCTTCCACCTCTTCCTTCTTTCTTTCATTCTGTCCTTCCTTCCATTTGGTTGTTGTTTATAGCCCTTGCCTATATTTCTGCTGAACTATGCTTGTTTGCTTTTTACATGTTGAACTTTTTATTTAGTGGAGAATTAAGCCTTTGACCATAATGTAAATTAAAAATGTTATCTCAAAAACTTAACAAAGATAGTAAACTTTACTACAACAGAGAACTGTTTTTTTTTTTTTTTTTATTTCATCAGTCCACAGAGAGACAACAGGTAGAACTAGGGTTTGAACCCATGCACTCTGATGCCAGAGCCTGCCCACATTCCCATCCTAGCTCTGCCACTTATTTGCTATGTGACCTAAGATAGGCTATTTATCCTCTCTCATCTTAGTTTTCCCATCTTCAAACTGCAAATAGTAATAGAAACTTTTCCACTGAAACTGCCTTTTGTATCCGGGTAACTGGGGCTGTTGGCCTGGGTCTGGTGCTTTATAGAGGACACAGCTCTAATTCTACTCTGGCTGTGTCTCAACCCAGGGGCAACAGTCCCCATGGCCAAAGGAACATTCTTGAACTTGCCTCTTACAGATCACTCTTCTGCTAAGATCCCAGGACTGGCCACCTGACCAGCTCTAAGCATGCTTCCAGAACTGAATGGGCTTTCCCCCAGCCCATGCCCTCATAAGTTCACACTGTATCACTCGTGTGTACATCGAGAGGCTGCTGTGTGGAGAATGAAGCAACAGCAAATGTGTGAGCCATGCCAGCGGTGTAGAGGAAAGCAAAGCTCCTGGTATGGTGCAAGATGATGCCACAGATGGGAGTAGAAGGGGGTAGGCAGGGCCTTCCACTTTACTAGGGCTCCCACCCCTGCGAATGTTAGAGTTAGGCAGTAGATGATCCTTGTAGACTGCTGTGAGGACTAAATGAGATAGTTGGCTTAGCACAAGGCCTAGTGCTTAGTAGATATTTATTTTTCAAATAAATGATTGAACTATTAACAGCCCATTAGTTGGCATACTGTTTTGATTATACTTTTATGAGTAAATCATCTGGGTATTTTCTTCATTTACTATAGTTGTGATTGGCTGAAAAGTAAGAAATACTGGCTTGGGGTTGACATTGTGGTGTAGTGGGTAAAGCTGCCACCTGGGACGCTAGCATCCCATATAGGAGCTGGTTCAAATCCTGGCTGCTCCACTTCCCATCTGGCTCTCTGCTAATGGCCAGGGAAAAGCAGCAGAAGATGGCCCAAGTGTTTGGGCCCCTGCCACTCATGTGGGAGATTTGGAAGAAGCTCTTGGTTCCTGACTTTGGCCTGGCCCAGCCCTGGCTGTTGTGGCCATCTGGGGAGTGAACCAGCAGATGGAAGGCCTTTTCTTCTCTCTCTGTATCTTTCAACTAAAAATATCTTTAAAAAATACTGGCTTGATTTCCACAGTTAAATATGAATTGCAAGCATCCTGTCAGCAACAAGGTCTTAGATATTAAGTCCACAGAATGATAGTCCTTATAAAGGTCTGCATCTCATTCAAGCTGATAAATGATTGTTTTCACAAGAAAATCACAATGAAATAATTTACATCACTTTGCAAGTTCTTATACACATATGGAAGGCTCGTGGACTTCCGAGACAGAACAGGGATAAAGCCCACCACTGTCACTTACTTAGCTGCATGATTTGGGGCTAACTTCTTACTTTCCCTCTGCCCGTTTCCTCATCTGTGTGATGGCAAGCTAGCATCATTGGACTGGATAATTGAGTGGAAGTTGTAGCATGGATCCTGGCGTGCAGGATGTGGCAATCCCTTCACCATGGAACCCCCCCCTACAGGATTGTGAAACAGCATATTCCCTGCTTTGATCTGGTTTTGACAGCATAGTTATACAGGAGCTACTGAACACACATTCCCAAATCTGATAAAATAATAAAGATTTCACCCATGCAAAGTGTCAAACACAAGGAAACGTCATAATAATTGATAGCAGAGGAGCACAGCAAATTACTTTAAAAAGATAATTCAAATATTCATTTTGCTTAAACCTTGCAAAATGTCATTTTATTAAATTGCATTTTTATTCAGGTAAGATAATTGCTGTTTCAACATTAAAGAAGGTAGGAAAACATACATAAAACACTTTTTAAAATAGAGTACAGCAAAATTGTATTTTTAGTTTTGATTTCTCCAAACCTCTTTTGGAGACAAAAAAAAAATCTCCAAGCCTATTTTGGGTCCTTATTACACCAAGATCTGTGGAACTGCTACAGGGTCCTCTGACTGTGGCTGCTGAAGAGACCTACTCTTCTCTCCAGGGTGATGTTCACTTCATCCCATAAAGTATGTTCTCAGGAAAAGGAAGAGAAAGGACCTGCCCTGATTCTTTGGGAGTGCAAATTGAGCACCAAGAGCAAGCTGTACTTCCAGACTCACCTATTCTGTTCACTCAGGGTTGGACATCCAGGCAAATGCAGCTTATTTTTCTTTACATGAAAGATTGGCGGGTGGGGTGGGGAATAGACAGAGATCTCCCGTCTGCTGGTTCACTTCTCAAATGCTTTCAATAGTCAAAACTGGGCCAGGACTGGGCCAGGCCATAGGTAGGAGCAGGGAACTCAACTCGGTTCTCCCACGTGGGTGATAGGGACTGAAGTACTCGAGCCATCATCTGCTGCCTCCCAGGAGGCACATTAACAGGAAGATGGATCAGAATCAGAGCTGAGACTTGAATCCAGGAACTCAGATAGGGGATGTGGACATTCTAAGTGGGGTTTTAACCAGCAGGCCAAACCCCCACCTCCAGATATGATATCAAGAAGCTGAGTGGCCCTCAAGACCCAGATACAGTTCCTGGCTCCTGGTTTTGGCCTAGGCCAGTGCCAGCTGTTGTGAGCCTATGGTGAATGAACCAGCAGGTGGGAGCTCTTTCTCTGTATGTCTCTGTCTCTTTCTCTGTCTCCCTTTCCTTCCCCCAATAGAAATCGATCTCACCTGCTTACTAAAGGACAGAAACTTTTATTATTAGAGACACCTTTGAAATATGCAAATGTCCCTTGGGAAAGGGACCACAGGGACTGAAACACATGAACACAAGTCAAGTGAGTATAATTTGTTAAGTTTTTGGTGGTAACTTTGCTGAAGATCGTGAAGGTGAGGGCCAAAAAGAGTGGAGATCATGAAGAGAAGGCAGGTGGTGAAGAGACAAGAGGGAGCCAAGAGGAAACCTGCCCCGGCTGTGGCTTTAAACTGCAGTCTGGAGCTTGGAAATGTTCCGTTCCAGCCGTAGAGGATGATTTAAACTGGGAAAAAACCCTCGCCAGAATAGAGACGCAGAATGTCCCTCCCACATCCACTTAGCGGTGGTCGGCAGCTATTTAACTAACATGCTCAGTATTGACTTCAGAGTCCATTATGGGCATCAAGGCAGCGGCCTGAATTTTTTTTATAGTTTGATTTTCAAGATTTTCCCCTGGCTTTTAGTACTTTTTTTTTTTTTTTGGATTCATCTTCATTAAGGATTTTAAAAGCAAAGGTCTTTGCTTACACTGAAAGTGCTACTTTTTCGAGCATCATAGTTCCTTGCTAATGGGTTTCTGAATACCATTTTCATTACTTAATTTTGATAGAACTCTACTTCCTTTATTATTACATTTGCCTTTGTAATACGTACAATCTGTTGGCTATGTGTTACTGGGCTTTAAATATTTTTCCTGTTTATCATTAATAAAATATGGCTGCTAATTCATTAGCTTTGCAAAATAAATCATCCCCTCTGCTCTGTCCAACAGAAGACTGGCATGTATTAGCTCCTGGTTACACTCACTCTGTTGGCCCAGGCTCTCTGTTTTCCTGTACACTGGTGAAATGGCGTTCTTTGGTTATATAGAGGGGACAAGTGGAGTGGTAAGGCTACTTGGGCTTTATATTAAATAATGATCATTCCCCTACTTAATAATAGTAACACAACATTTAACGGTTCATTGGAGACCTCCACTTATCTTGTCTGAACGCTGAAGGGCTGTCCTATTATTAAGTTTAGGACTAGTGCCTGAGGCTATGCCTTCTTTCCCTTAGGCTTAAGCCTACTGAGTCTGAAGCACCAGAATCCCTTTCTCAGTCTCACATTCCCTTTGGCTGTAACCCTCTTCTCCTCCCCTCCAGGGAGTGGCCTGCACCGCTCCTCCTTCTGCCCCCCCCCCCCCACTGGAATCTGGGGCTGGTGTCCTCTACTGAACTGATCGCCCAGGACAGATCGTGGCAACCCCATGGTTACTAAGGAAAGGGACAACTTTTAAGTCCTCCTTTTACTCGAGTCCTCTGTACTCTGACATGGTCCGTTATTCCTGCCTTTTTGAACCCTTCACTTGCCTTCCGGGACATCCTGCTCTCCTGGTTTTCTCTTAACTCGACAGCAGAGTCTGCATCTCTACAGTGATTCCCAATTCCTGTGTTTTCCCCTAAACATTGAGATCCTTCAGGATGCCAGTCTCCACTCACCTCCTTAACTTTTTCTTCCCTTCTCTTCTCATCCGAGAGCCATCTTACCCATTTCTCACTCTTTCTCCTCTCGGTAAATGACTATTGGGGTGGACTTTTGGACTAGGGATTGGGATGCCTGCATCCCTTGTCCAGGTGCCCAGGTTCGATACCCGCCTCCAGCTCCTGACTCCTATGTCACGCTGATGCAGACCCTGGGATGCAGTGGCAATGGCTCAACCTGTTGGATTTCTGCCAGCCACACGGGAGGCCTGGAGTGAGCTCCCACTTCAGCCCCAGATGGGGTTGTTATGGGAATATGGAGAGGACAGAGGTGAAGGGAAACTCTCTATTTGTTTCTCTGCCTCTTAAATTAATAAAAAACAACAAACTATTAGGGAGTTCCAAACATAAACAAAAGTGGAGATAATAGCTTAATAACTTCCCATATTCCCATCACTCAGCTGCCATACTTACCAGCACATGGCACCTCTTCTCTTCTCTCTTTCCCCATCATGTCATTGCACTTCAATACATAGATTTCTTAAGGTTTTAAAAAATCATAAGGATGGACATTACAGTGCAGTGGGTTAAGCTGCCCTTTGGTAGGTATCCCATATTGGAGAGCCTATGATTGAATTCAGCTTCTGTTTCTGATTCAGCGTCCTGCTAATGTGCATCCTGAGGGGCAGAAGATGATGACTCAAGTACTTGGGTTCCTGCCACCCATGTGGGAGACCCGGATGGAGTTTCTGGCTCCTGACTTTAGCCTGGCCCAGCCCTGGCTGTTGCAGGCATTTGGGGGAGTGGATCAGAGAGTGGAAGATCAATCTTTTTCTCCTCTCTCACTTGCTCTGCTTTCAAATAAACAAATGAACATTTAAAACTTTTCATAATCTCTATTCCATTTTAATACCTAAGTAGAATTAACAGTAATTATTTAATGTTATAAAATAATGATATTTAATCCAGATGCAAAAAAAGGAGCTCATGACTCTTACATGAGTTTCCAATTCTAGGCAGGTCATGTTCAAGGACTCTGTCTTGAGTTGCAAACCCAAATGTCTATCTGACCTTTGATTATCCTACTTGGAGCCTTCAAAGGCGTCTTATACCCTTTATGTGTCTAACTTCATTTGGCTCCCAAAGTTGTTCTTTATCTCGTCTTCTTTCTCAGCCCATGGCACCCCTTGTCCATTCAGTTCATGCCAGAAACCTGGGGTTCATCTTTGATATCTCCATCTCACTCACCTTCCATAGCCACTGTGTTACCAAAGGCTGCCAACTCTAGCTCCTGAATGTACTTTTGGCCTATTTTTCTGCCTTCCTTGCCATTATCTTGGCACAAGTCATCATATTTTCTCTGAATTGCTGCAAGAGCCTCCTAAATGTTCAGCATTGATAGTTTACCTCCTCCAAATTTTCTTTCCATTACAGCGAGAGATCTTTCTGACATGTCACTCCCCTCCTTAAAAATCTTCAACCACTCTCTATTATTTTCAGGACTAATTTAAACCTGCAGGTCCTTCACAAAGTAGGACTAGCTAATGTCCTCAGAGACTCTTAGCTGATTTTTCCAGCCCTGTTTTTCTTTCTCTCCTGATACTGGGTGTTCCCTACTTAGTATGCCATGCATTCTTGCCTTGGGCCAATGCATACATTGCTTCTTCGACCAAAAATGCTCTTCCACTTCCTCTCCTAGTCTTTTCCTCATTGATTTAAGTCCTCCTTGACTTTGCATCTTAGCTTAAGCAACACTTTTGGGAAGTGTGTCCTCACTATCCAACCCTGAGAAAGGGGCCTGCTCCCTGTGTGGCTAGGATACCTGGAGGGACCCAGTTCTGACTCCTTTTGTAGCATTTATTAAACATATTTGCTACTGTCCATTTATTTTTTGCTATTGCTCATTTATTACATTAATCTTAGTGTCAAGAACAGCACCTGCAACCAGATGTCTAGCCTAAGTGTTAAGACACCCACATCTCATCCAGGAGCACCTGGGTTAGGTATCTAGCTCTGCTCGTGGCTCTAGTTTCCTGTTAATGCAGACCTGGGAGGCAGCAAGTGATGGCTCAAGTAATTGGGTCCTTACTGCTCCAATGGGAGACCTGGATGACATTTCTGGTTCCTAGCCTTATGGATATTTGGAGAATGATCCAACAGAAGGAAGCTCTCTGTCTCTCTTTGTTTCAAATAAATAAATATATAAATAAGTGGAAGAATAGTGTCTGGTATGAAGCAAATGCTCAGTAAATATCAGTTGAATGAATGAAGCCGTCCAAGTCCCACATGCTTTCTAATAAATCAGTTTGTTTCTTACTGCTGTAACTGTTATAAGAGATTGGCATTTGCTTTGGCATCTAGACCTTAGAAAATTTTGTTGAGTTTTCAAAAAATAGTTAAGACATGAAATAATAGAGTGAAGTAAAGAGTCTAAGTTTGTTTATGTCTTCAGGCTTCTATAAGAACTATTCACTTGGGGTGGGCATTGGAGCATAGTGGGTTAAGCTGCCACCTACAGTGCTGACACCCCATATGGGTGCTGGTTCAAGTCTCAGATGCTCTACTTCTAATCTAGCTCCCTGTTATGGCCTGGGAAAGCAGCAGAGGATGGCCCAAGTGCTTGGGCCCCTGCACAAACTTGGGAGACCCTGAAGAAGCTCCTGGGTCCTGGCTTCGGCCTAGCCCAGCTCTAACCTTTGTGGCCATTTGGGGAGTGAACCAGCAGATGAAAGACCTGTGTCTCTGTCTCTCTGTCTTTCTCTGTATCTCTCTTTCTCTCTGTAACTCTGCCTTTCAAATGAATAAAATCTTTAAACAAACCTATTCATTCTCCATCGAATACCTAATTGGCTCCTTGTCACTTGATCGTAAGGGTTAGTATCATCTTACCAGAAGGGTGCTTCCCGAGTACACCATCTTGTGCAGCCCCATAGCTACTATCCTTGATCCCAATTTAAACTCTCTGTATAGCATTGTTTCTTGGTTTGTTCATTTATTTTTCTCTCTCTCTCCTCAAGGAGACAAGGGACCTTATCTATCCTATCCATTGCTGTACCATAGGCACTCTACAAACACATGTTGAATCAATGAAAAGATGAATAAGGGAATGTCATAGAAGTTGAGGTGATATGGATTTGGACTGGTAAGGGACAGTTGCAAGCCTTTTTTCCCAGGAGTAATATTGTTCAAAAGCCAACCAACATGCCTGTGTGCTGTGTTTAGGTAGACATGAAGTCGTGTGTGTAGCCTTGTCTTCTTTATTTCCCATTTTCTTCTTCCTAAGGGAAAACAGACAGTTGTTTGATGGATGGTCCTGTTAGACCATGTGGCCTAAATGAGCTGATAAGCATGTGCTGCTATTAGCAGGACCAAGAGAGAAGCAAGCTCTGGGAGTGTGAATGAGTATGAAAAGTAATCTGGGAATCTTCTATAGGAAGCCTTTTTAAAAAAAGTGAAGGTAACAGTTTGCATGCTTCAGTTTCAGAAAATCTGTTTACAAGGCTCGTTATGTCTGAGTTAGCCCCAAGGGCAGTCAGCAGGCTCAATGTAGGTGGTTTTCTTTGCAATACCACAGTTGTGTGGGGCCTTGGGCAATCATAGTGGTGCTGGGGCAAAGGGCTGGCTGGAAAGGAGGTAGTGTGCAATTGCATTTCTGTTGAGAAGGCAGAAGCGTGGTCCTCAGAGGCAAGATAGAGCTGATGCCTCTGTGTGTGGGCATGAGAGTCGGATTAAATTACCTTCCCAAGTTCCTTCAAATCCTTGCAAACATAAGCCAAGGATGGTCTACATGCAGAAGGCAACTTTAGAAACGAAGTGGACCTGTCCATTGTTGCTCCCTACTTCAATACCAGGGCCTCTACTAAATGGTCCACCATCTGCCACCAGGGCCCTTTGGGGGCAACTCTGGATTCTCTTGTCACAGAACTCAGTCATGATTGGAGCATCTACTTTTGAGACCAGGCTTGAATTGAATTATTTGTTTTACCTGGTTAATTGAACAAAGTTGTATGACTTTCCACCTTCTGGTGCCCACTTTGGTGTTTATTTTTTTCTTTTGTGGAATATGGTGAGATGTATATTGTGGTTTTTAGTTGAATCCTTGTTTAGAAAAAAAATAGGATTTGCAGAGCTCAAGCAATGTCTCTTTGAGAAAGTGACATTCAAGCAGAGACCTGTAGAAAGAATAAAAATCCCCAAGGGGATGGTGTTAGGAAGACTGTTTCAGATGGAAGGAGCCACACGTGGGAAGAGCATGAGGTGAGGTAGACAATGGAGCATTTGAAGAAGGAGAAAGGTCAAGGAGACTCAAGGGCAGATCCCCAGATGAGCTTGGGAGGAGGACAGGGACAAGATCACGTGGGGTCTTGAGGTCACACTAAAAGTTTATCCCTTTTCCCCAAGAGTAACAGGAAGTTATATCAGTTAAAGGCAAGTAAAGGTGGCAGGAACTTCTCTACATATTTCAACTGACATAAGGAATTTGCTTCACTTGCACTGGAGGGCTGACAGAGCAATGCACGCCCACTGGGAAAAGCCATTGTTAGCACTGTGAGAAGCAGCAGTTTCCACTCCACTGGACTGGTGGTTTTATTAGAACCTAGAAGTGCTCCAAAGGACCCTGGTGGGAGGTGGGTGGAACACGGAGTTGGGACCCTGGGTGGAAACAGGGAATCACCCTTCTAAGGTGGCTGTCTGACAGGGAGTCCTGGGGGTAGAATTTTCCCCCCTTCTGCCTTCTGCTGTCCTGGGAAAACATTAGCAGAGGCTAATGGGAAATGTAGTGGACAAACTCCCAGTCACAATGAGGGAGCACGATAGAAAAGGGTGGTGCCGGCGCCGCGGCTCACTAGGCTAATCCTCCGCCTAGTGGCGCTGGCACACCGGGTTCTAGTCCCAGTTGGGGTGCTATATTCTGTCCCAGTTGCCCCTCTTCCAGGCCAGCTCTCTGCTGTGGCCAGGGAGTGCAGTGGAGGATGGCCCAAGTGCTTGGGCCCTGCACCCGCATGGGAGACCAGGATAAGTACCTGGCTCCTGGCTTCGGATCAGCGCAATGCGCTGGCCGTAGTGCGCCAGCCGCAGTGGCCATTGGAGGGTGAACCAATGGCAAAAGGAAGACCTTTCTCTCTGTCTGTCTCTCTCTCTCACTGTCCACTCTGCCTGTCAAAAAAAAAATAATAATAATAAATAAAAAAAAAGAAAAGGGTGGATGCGGGACTGAGAGATAATAATAGAGGATAAGTCAGTAAAGGTGTAAAGGAGAAGAGAGAGAAGACTCTGAACTGCTAAGGGATTAAAATCATGCTGGTGACAACTTCCTTTCTGGGCCCACAAGATTATCTTCATTTATGGGTAGAATTATCTAGTGAATTCTCAGCAGCTCAAGTTAAAACCTGCTGATCTTCCATTCTGCTTCCAACAGGTGCCTATGAATTGTACAGAACTACCTGATACAATAAATACCATGTTATGTCATGGCACATTGTAATGTCTCATTTAATCCTCACAACAAACCCATAAGCTGGGCACTATTATTATCATTGTTTAGAGTAAAACTGAGGCTGAGGGAAGTAACCCACTAAATGTCAGACTGATGTTTGAGTGAGGGCTTTCTGAGCCAAAGCTTGTGCTCCTACCAGTATAATGCAGTATCCAGCCTAGAATTCTGAGAGGGTCTATAAAAGGAACCTCCAAATAGTCTTAGAAGTCCAATTTCTTCTTAAACTTCCTATTTATCTATCTTTCTGTCTGTCTGTCTATCTATCTATCTATCTATTTCCTATATTTGAAAGAAGATCTCCTATCTACTGGTTCACTCCTAAAATGTCCACAACAGTCTGAGCTGGGCCAGACTGAAACCAGGAGTCCAGAACTACAGTTTGGGTCTCCCCTGTGGGCGGCAGGAACCCAAGTACCTGAACATTACCCACTGCTTCCTAGGGTCTGCATGAGCAGGAAGCTGGAATTGGAAGCTAGAACTTGAACCCAGGTAATCCCATATAGGGTGTGGGACTCCCAAGTGGCATTTTTTTTTTATAATTAAAAACATCGATTCATGCTTTCCAGAGAATTTTTAAAAAGCAAATCACTAAAGGCCAACACCTCTCTCTGCTCTCAATACTAAGCCATTTTCCCATTGGTAAAAATGAAGTGATATGTATTTTGATAGTAATCAGTTGGTGATGGCTGTGAGTCTCATTTCTAAAGAATACAAACAAGATCAGAGTGGCTAAAGGACCAAATGTAGCAATTTTCAAAACTGGGTAGGCAAAGCCTTACTCTAACTGACCAAATGACCAATCAGCTGCACTGTGCCTTTTAGGGGGTTCTGATGTCTTTGTTCAATAGCTCTGCACATCTCAGCGCTGTCCCCACAGACGTTCTCAACATCACAAATGCAGCTGCGGATGGCCATGATGTTGCCAACGGCAGCGAGGGCGTGGAGAGGAGATCTTGCTGACCCCGTTTTCTTCCTCAACAGGTGTCGCTCCTTCACTTGCTTCACCTGCTTCCTCTTCTTCCTTGCCCGAATCTTGACTGTGGGTACCAACAAAATAAATGTCTTCCTCTTCTTTCTTCTGTTTTTGCTTCTTCGTGGAGGCTTTCCTTCTCTTCAGTGAAAGTTTGCAAGTCTTGATTGTTGAAGTGCTTGAGTACTTTTCCACTTGGGCCTTTCTTTGAAGTGAGTTCAATATTCCTAGTGCTTTTAGGGTGTTAAAATAAAGCTTTTCTATTGCCGTTACTGCATTTTTCCAAGCAACTCTTTCAAACAGTAATGGCTTCCTTTTAAAGTTCTCTTTCTTCTAGTTCTCGTCAATATTGTCTCACTCCTTCCTTTGCACTCTTTCTGAGATATGTAAGCCTGGAGTTAGGCATTTGAGCTACACCTTGATGTGAGTCACCATCCTCAGCCTGGCTTGTCAGCAGTTTCTGCAATTCTTTCATTCTTTGCTTCTGCTTGGCTAGGACCCGGTTTCTCTCGTCTTCCAACATTTTCTTTTCCTCATGTGATCTCCTGAGGGCACCTTCTCGTGCTCTGGCAGACACTGTGGGCGTGGGAAGGTTGCAGCTACAAGGCATGGGCTTTGCGCTGGCACTTGGTACTGTTGAGTGACGTCCCGAGGGCACACATGGCCAATGTGTTTCTCTGACATTTTCTTCATCTGCTTTGATGTCTGCCGAAACCATCCCTCTCTTGGTAGCCCTGGCGGATGCAAGAAGAGTGAATGGTTTGAGTCTTGGACACTTGTGTTCTGAGGGGTGTTTCTGATGTCTCTCAGGGAGGCCTTCAAACTCAGGAATCTGGCCGCTTGCCTTGCACCTGCACTTGACAGCCTGCTCAGGACACCTGGGATTCCTCAGGCGTCTGTAAGCTGCCTTCCGAGGCGGAGGGACCGAAGTCTGTAAAAGCTCCTGGGCTCTTGGCTGTGCTCTGCTGTCCCGACACAGATCTTTGCATTGGTCCCTGGTAGCTGAACCATAAATAGATGGAGGTGCGGGCCTGGCTTTACATCTGTTTGTTTTCTTTTTAGATTTCAAAAAGTCTCTGAGTTGCTTTTCCCGGACTGCCTGCTTCTGTTCCTCTCTTGCAATAAACGTAAAAGGCTTTAGAGAAGCCAAAAGAGCTTCTATGTTTTTCTCCTTCATGGTCCTCCTCCTTTCTTCATTTTGCTTGACCATCTCATGGTAAATGGGGAGCAAGACACCTGCGGGAACCGGGGTGGCTCGGAACTTCTTCCTACACTCAGCATCCTCTTCTTGCTTTTTGAGCAGTTTATGTGCCATTTTGGGATCCCACTGAGATTTCAGGGCCTCTTTTTTCTTCTGTTCTCGTATGGTCATTTGAAAAGGCTCTGGTACTGTAAGCCTGGGCACCCATTCTTGGCGTGTCCTCTTGGGTCTTTCCACTGCTAGACAGTCGGCGTCTTCACCTGGAATATAATCTCTAACACGGAAGTTTGCCCACATGTTGTGGATGAGCTCCTTAGCATAGGTCATCTTTCTGGTTTTCCCAGGGTGCTCTTTTGCTAGGTTGGGCCATTCCTCCTCAGAGGAAGAAGTGCAGAAAGAGGAACACCAGCCTAAGTCGGGATCCGAAAACCACGTCGTTACAGGGTGATAGGAGTTCCTTTCCCATACAGGTCTGGAGGATTCACTGGGAGCATCCTGCCTGATGATCACTGGCCAAACCTCCGCTCGAGGTAATTGGCTGTGGTACGTCGTCTCTAATTTGGCCATAGTTTCCATGTGGGCAGCCTTCAGCTCTTCTAGTTTCCTGAAATACTCTTCATTCGAGTGATAAATGGAAGAAAAGGTCACAAAGTCCTCGAAGCTGATAGGATCCCCCACCCCAGGAAAGTCGCTGTGCCAATCAGCCGACGCCCACGCAGGTCGCACCACGTCCTCCTCCCCGTGGTCCCCCAAGGCCACCGCCAGGGCCTCCAGCGGGTCTGTGTCTCGGTACCGGGCGACCCGCGCTCCCGTGTTAGGGTTCAGCGGGGGTTGGAGACCGGTGGCTGCCATCACCCGCCTCCGAGGCCCGAGCGCCGGTGCTGGCCGGGCAGCGGGTAAGTGGGCGCCGCCCCTGGAGACCCAGCGGCTCGGGGCTTCCCAGCGGCGTCCTAACCGCCGTGCCTGCTCAGGACATCCAATTCCTCACCTGTAAGAAGATTCCTGGTGCGATTTCTGCGTTAGTTGAGACACAGTAGTTAGGATGTTTTGTCTTGGACTCTCCTGTATAAAGATACTTACAATTTATAGAGAAAAAAGTTTTTTTTTACTGTAGGGTGAATGTTATCATTTTCACCAAGAAATTGCAGTGTTGCCTTCCAAAAAAGACCCAAGATTTGTTTCCCACTTCACTCTACTCTTAGTGTTTCCTTCTTGTCAGATTCTTTCATTAAGGATGCAAAGTTTGCTTAGGAGGTGGGCCGGTGTGAAATGTTAACACAGATAATTTGATGAGGCTGCAGTGACCAAAAAGCAAAATAATTCTCCTGGAAGAAAAGCCAGAATTCCTTATTAGGAACTATCTGACGCTTGCTTGAAGTTAATAGCAGTGCAAACGCTTAACAGTGTTTGGAGATGATTTAAACCCAAAGCAACGCCGGCGCCGCGGCTCACTAGGCTAATCCTCCGCCTAGCGGCGCCGGCACACCGGGTTCTAGTCCCGGTCGGGGCGCCGGATTCTGTCCCGGTTGCCCCTCTTCCAGGCCAGCCCTCTGCTGTGGCCAGGGAGTGCAGTGGAGGATGGCCCAGGTGCTTGGGCCCTGCACCCCATGGGAGACCAGGAAAAGCACCTGGCTCCTGGCTCCTGCCATCGGATCAGCGCGGTGCGCCGGCCGCAGCGCGCCGACCGCGGCGGCCATTGGAGGGTGAACCAACGGCAAAGGAAGACCTTTCTCTTTGTCTCTCTCTCTCACTGTCCACTCTGCCTGTCAAAAAAAAAAAAAACAAAAAAAACAAAAAACAAAACCCAAAGCAAATCCATGAAACACCTTACACTATAGCCATAGTTCAAGTCCTGGACACTGCACACATTAGTCAGTGAGTACTATTTTGAAATATAGCATGGGATGTGTGTTGTAGAAGTAGGCCAGTTGGTTGGTGCTGATTGTCAGGTTTTTCAGAAGCTTATGTGGAGTGACTTAGCCTCTCTGTAGACAACTGATTGAAAAGGTAATAGTTATCTAGACATAACACTGAAGTTGCAGTGGATGCATCTTGAATATGCATAATAATGGTGTTTTAACAAAATATGAACAATGTCAGCACACCTTGACCATTTTGTTTCAAAGCGTGTTGTGCTTTCTCCCAAATTCCATTCCTATGCTAGTACAGCATTAGTTTGTCAGTTTTTAAAAAAATTAAATTGGAAACCAAGGTCTTTAATAGAGATATTCTCTTTCAAGCATAGTACTGCCTTAGATTTTTAAAAATGAATTATTAATTTATGTGAGTAGCAGAGAGGCAGGGAAAGATATGAGATACGTATCTGAGAGAGAGTAGGCTCACTCCCACTCACTAGTTCAGTCACCAAATGTCAGCAATGGTTTGGACTGGGCCAAGGCCAAAGCTGGGAGCCAGGAATTCAATCCAGGTTTCTCACATGGGTGGCAGGAACCCAGTCACTACTGCTTCCCACGGTGTCCATGAGCAGGAATGCTGGAGTCCCAGAGCTGGGAATTGAACCCCGGCACTCCAATATGGGAGGTGAGTGTCATAACTGCTAGGTCAAATGCCTCTGTCCCACACTGGGTTTTTGTCGGAGTTTCTATCATTCCTGAGGTTCTTTTTCTCACTTCTCATACCTTCAACAGTTTACACACTGCAAGCTTTGTGTGTCAATACTTCCTGAAGGACCTGCTAGACTCTGAAACAAGCTTCAAGGAAACATAATTGTCATGCAAATAGTCATGTGGTTGCAATTGGCTTCCTTTTGTGTCCACATTGCCCACCCAGATGGAGTTCTGGTGCGTCGTCCGTACTTCTGGAGTGTTTCCTTGCTTGGCTTACTGTAGGCAGCTGCTATATAGAAAAACAGAGGTGGAAGGACACTGCAGTAGATTTTAACCATTTCTGTTTATTAATTCTTTGAAATCACCCAAGTTCCTAGTTAAATGCAACAACTTCTGCCTTGCCTGAGTGGAAAAATAATTCTACACCTATTAGCCATAGGGTGGAGGAACGATTCTCAAACTGTCAGGACATCATTCTTAAAAATTATGGAGGACCTTCAAAGAACTTTCTCTTTTTTTTTTTTTTTTAAAAAAAGATTATTTATTTGAAAGGCAGAATTATGCACAGGCAGAGAGAGAGAGAGAGAGAGAGAGAGAGAGAGAGAAAGTCTTGCATTTGCTGGTTCACGCCCCAAATGGCTGCAATGGCCAGAACTGGGCAGATCCAAAGCCAGGAGCCAGGACTTTCTTCCAGGTCTCCCACACAAGTTCCGGGGCCCAAGGACTTGGGCCATCCTCTACTGCTTTCCCATGCCATAGCAGAGAGCTGGCTTAGAAGTGGAACAGCTGGGACTCGAACCGGCACCCATAAAGGATGCAGCACTGGCCCCCAAAGAACTCTCTTTAAGGGTGTTATGTCTATCAACATTTACTCTGTTAAAGATTAAAATAGGAAAATTTTTAAAATATTTCACTTCAATAACAATAGCAATAAATAAGAAAAATTAGAACTTTTATTTTTATAGTTGTAAAATATAATGCAGAGAGACGCCTCGGTGGTATAATCTTCTGTAACTGGAGTACAGTGTCACAACCAGGATATTGACAGTGATGAAGACAAGGTATAGAACAGCCCAAATCACTACAAGGATCTCTTGTGTCACGCTTTTAAAGCCATATCTCTTCTGCAGAAAAGAATTAAACATAGAATTACCATGTGAGCCAGTCATTTTATTTCTGGATATGTACTCAAAGGAATTGAAAACAAGGTATTTTAAAATGTATTTATCTAATTTTGTTTACTTGAAAGGCAGAGAGACAGAGACACATCTTCCCTCTGCTGGTTCAGTCTCTGAATGCCTTCAGCAGTGGGGCTGAGCCAAGCTGAAGCCAGGGACTGCCAACTCAGTCTGGGTCTCCCATGGGAGCGGCAGGGACCCAACTATTTGAGTCCTCACCTGAAAGCAGGATCCTGAAGAGCTATTTGCACGTTCCTGTTCACAGCAGCAGTATTGACAATAGCCAACAGGTGGAACCACCATACTGTTTTCCCCAGCGGCCGTACCATTCACATTTTCACCCACAGTCTTCAAAGACTCCATTTTCTCCGTATCATTGCCAACCCTTGTTACATCCTGTCTGTTCTGATGGTAGCCACTCTAATGGGTGTGAGGTATCTCATTATGGTTTGGGTTTGTATTTTCCTAATGATTAGTGATGTTGAGCATTTTTTTCACGCGTTTATTGTTACTTGAATATCTTGGGAGAAATGTCTACTGATGTCCTTTGCCCGTTTTTAAAGAAGGTTGTTTGGGGTCCTTTTTGTTGTAGAGATTAGTAGTTATCTATATAAATCTGAGTAGCAATTGCTTTCAGATATATAATTGGCAAATATTTTCTCCTATCCTGTGGATGCCTTTTTATTTTGTTGATGGTGTCTTCTGATGTACAAGTTTTTGTGATGTTGTATGTAATTTTTTTGTATATTGCTTCATTCAGTTTGCTAAAATTTCATTGAGAATTGTTATATCTATATTAATGATATATATTAGTCTATAATTTTTCTTTTTTTTCTTGTATTTGTCTGGTTTTGGTAATACTAGCCTCATAAAATTAGTTAATAACTATTCCCTCCTCTTATACTTTCTAGAAGATACTGTATAAATTTTTTGTTAATTTTTAGATGCTTTGTAGAATTCTCCAATTAAATTATCTGGGCTTGGAGATTTAGTTTTGCAGAAGATTTTGCAGCTACAAATTCAGTTTTTTGATGTTTATTCAGTTTGTCCATTTCATATTAGTTGTGTTGTGGTAGCTTCTGATATTTGAGGAATTGGTTCATTTTCTCTAAGTTTGTGAATTTTTGAACATAGAGCTCACATTTTTTTTTTTACTATTTTTGGTCTTTTTAAAATTATGAAAAAACACCTATTATTTGTGATTTTAAGTATGCAGTTTGGTAGCATTTGGTAGATTCACAGATGCATCACCACTTTCTAGGTCAAAAACATTTTCATCACCCCAAAAGGAAAACCCACACCCATTAGGCAGGCACCCACCATTTCAACTTCCTCACAACCCTGCGTGAATTTTCAAACCCTAGATACTCATATCAATGGGATCATACGAAATGTCACCCTTTGTTTCCAGCTCCTTTCACTCAGCATAATGTTTTCAAGGCTCATTCATGTTTGGTGTGTGTCACACTCCATTCTTTCTTATAGATGAATAATATTCCATTGTGTGCATGCACCATAGTTTATTTAGCCACTCATCGATTACTGGGCATTTGGGTTGTTTCTGCCTTATGACTGTTGTGATCAAGGCTGCTATTTTGTTCAAATACCTGTTTTCATTCTCTTTCACTTCTACAGAAATGAAATTCCTGGGTCACATGATAATTCTGTTTAACTTTTTGAGGAGCTACCAAATTTTTCCACAGTAACTGTTAACTGTACCAGTTTGGATTCTCACCAGCAATGCGAGAGGGTTCTAATTTCTTCACATCATTGCCAATACTTTCTAATTTGTTTTAATAATTACCATCCTAGTGGGCATGAAGTGGTATCTGATTGTGGTTTTGATTTGAATTTCCCCAATGGCTAATGACGTTGAGCATCTTTTCATGTACTTTTTGGCCATTTGTATATCTTCTTCAGAGAAATGTCTATTTAAATCATTCCCCTACTTTTTAATTGAGTTGTCTTTTTGTTATTTAATTATAAGAATATAATACATCTTAGTTACTAATTTTTACCAGATATATGATTCGTAAATATTTTACTCTATTCTTTTTACTCTCTTGGTATTATCCTTTGAAGCACAAAATATTTTTGTTTTGATGAGATCCAATGTATCTATTTTTCCATTTTTTGCTTATACTTTTGGTGCCATGTCTAAGAAATTGTTTCCAAGCCCAGGTTACAAAGCTCATCACTGTTCTTTCTACAGTTTTAGCTGTTACATTTAGTTGTTTGATTCAGTTCAGGTTAATTTTGATATGAGGAATGAGATAAGGTCTAACTTCCTTCTTTGCATATGGATATCCAATTGTCTCAGCACCCTTTGCCATGAGGTTTTTTCTCCCAATTGAATAGTCTTAGAACCCTTATCAAAAACCAGTTGACAGGGGCTGCACTGTGTGGCCTGAAGCGCCGACATCCCATATGGGCTCCGGTTTGAGACCCAGCCGTTCCACTTCTGATCCTGCTCTCTGCTATGGTCTGGGAAAGCAGTAGAAAATGGCCCAATTCCTTGGGTCCCTGCACCTGCATGGGAGACCTGGAGGAAGCTCCTGGCTTTGGATCTTTTAGCGTTAACCCGCTGCGTCACAGCGCCAACAATTTTCTAATACATGAACATGAGTTACCTTCCCATTTATTTGGGACTTTTAAATTTCTTTTAGTACCATTTTGTCACTTTCAGTGTATGAGTCTTGCAACTCATTGTTTAAATTTATTCTGATGTATTTTATCATTTTCTACTATAAAAATTTTTAAGAAATTTCCTCTTAGACTGTGCCTTGCCAGTGTATAGTGATACAATGGATTTAAAAAAAAGATTTATTTATTTGTTTAAAAGTCAAAGTTACATAGAGAGAGGAAGAGTCAGAGAGAGAGAGAGAGATCTTCCATCCACTGGTTCGTTCCCTGAATAGCAGCAACAGCTGGGGCTGAGCCAGGCTGAAACCAGGAGCCACGAGCTTCTTCTGGGTCTCGTGTGTGGGTGCAGAGGTCCAAGCACTTGGACCATCTTCCGCTGCCTTCTTAGGCACATTAGCAGCGACCTAGATTGGAGGTGGAGCAGCCATGACTCGAACTGGCACCCATATGGGATGCTGGTGTTAAAAACAGAAGCTTAACCTACTACTCCATGATGCCAGCCCCTACAGTGGACTTTTACATGTTGATTTGTATCATGAAACTTTGGTAAATTTGTTTATTAACTCTAGTAGGTTTACTCATGGATTCCTGAGGGTTTCCTATATATAAGCTCCTGTTATCTGAGAATATGGATAGTTTTACTTCTTCCTTTCCAAATGGAATGATTTTGATTTATTTTTCTTGACCAATTTCTCTGAGTAGGATTTCCAGTGCAATGTTGAGTGGAAGTGGTGAAATCCATCATCCTTATCTTTATTCTGATTATAAAGGAAAAGTTTAGTCACTCATGATTGAGTATGATGCCAGTTGTAGGTTTTTTTATAGATAGACTTTTACCTGTTGAAGAAGTTCTTATCACTAGTGTATGGAAAGTTTTTATTATGAGAGGGTGTTAGATTTTGTCAAAGGCTTTTTTTGTATCATGTAGATTTCTCTCCTTTTTCTATTAATGTGAAGTGTTACATTGATTGGTTTTCACTTGTTGGACCACCCTTGCATTCCTGGGATCAATCCTACTTCATCATGGTATGTAATGCTTTTAATACGTCTCTGGATTTGATATGCTGGTATTCTGTTGAGGATGTTTGCTTCTATATTCACAAGTGAAGTTAGTCTATAGATTCTTGTGTTATCTTTATCTAGTTTGGTATCAAAGCAATTTTGGCTGCCTAGACAGAGTCAAGATGTGTTCCCACCTTGTATATTTTTTTTTGAAGAGTCTGAGAAAGATTAGTGTAATATCTTTAAATTTTTGGTAGAATTCACCAGTGAAGTCATTTAATTCTTGACTTATATTTGTTAGTTCATTTGTGATTATTGATTCAATTTCTTTACTTGTTGTAGGTCTATTTAGGTTTTCTCTTTCTTCTTGAGTCAGTTTTGATAGTGTATTCTAGGAATTTTTCCATTTCAGCTTGGCTATCCAATTTTTTGTCATACAGTAGTTCATTGCATTCTTTTATGGTCCTTTTCACATCTGGAAACTCAGGAGTAATGTCTCTAAGTTTTTATTTTAATAATTGAGCCTTTTTTTTAAACTTCAGTCATTCTAGCTCAAGTTGCACAATTTTCTTGATTTTTTAAAATAACTAACTTCAGATTTGACTAATTCTCTATATTGTTTTTGTATTGTACCTTTCATTTATATGCACTCTAATCTTTATTATTCCCTTTCTTGTGCTTAGCTTTGTGTTTAGTTTGCTTCTCTTTATCTGGTTTATTAAGGTGTCCAATAGGTTATTGACTTGAGATCTTTTAGTTTTAATATAGGCATCATCAACTATAAATTTCCCTCTGAGCACTGCTTTCCTTGCATCCTGTATATTTTATTATTATTTTATTTTTATTCATCCCAAACTGTTTACAATTATCATTGTGATTTATTCTTTGACCTATTACTGTTTAATCAGTTATTATATTTTAATGGTATCTGGATATTCTCTATATCATTATGATATGGATTATTTATGTATTTTCTTTTTATCTTTCTCAATTTGCTAGTCAATTTTACTGACTATTTTCAGTGTTTCAGATTTTGTTGTATTGATATTCCCTATTATTTTAAATTTCATTTATCTCTGCTTCTATCTTAATTCTTTCCTTCCTCCTGCTTCCTTTGAATTTGATTTGCTCCCCTTTTTCTGGTTTCTTGAGATGGTTATTTAGATTCTTTTTTGAAATCTTTTCTATTTTCTAATGTAAACATGTAGAAGTATATACTTCCCTCTCACTACTGCCTTAGCTATGTCCCACATATTTTGGTATGTTGTATTTTCATATATAAAACGTCTTAAGATACCTACTGCATCATGGATCTTCTGTATCTAGGTAATGACCTCTTGCTTTCTCAGCCATGGCCGCTCTCCTTTATCCAAACTTCTCTTAAAACATGCTTCCTAGAACGTAGAATTCTAGATTAGTCTGACTTCTAGAGAATACAGCTGAAATCTGTTCATTTTTTTGTTTATTAATTCATTTACACATAACAAACATTTACTGAGTCCCTATATTAGGCATTGTGTTGGTTAGGAATATAGAGATGATTAAGACAGACATGCTTCTTACAGCTGGGTCTCGCAGAGAAGACAAACAATTAAACAAAAAATTTCAAGGATGACCCCTAGCTCCCTTATTATAGAAACTCTGCTGCTATTAACACAAGGTTCATCAGAATGTCATGACGTGTTTTTCCTCCAACGAATGCCACCATTTTCTATCCTGTTTTCAAAACTCTCTGAAACCTAGGGTGATCTTCAACTGATCTGTACTCTGCAGGTTATACCAGTTGCTAAAACTGACTTTGTTATTGCTGGTTAGAGGTATGGTTAAATATTTTATTTTATTTTATTTTATTTTTTTTTGACAGGCAGAGTTAGACAGTGAGTGAGAGAGAGGGAAAGGTCTTCCTTCCGTTGGTTCACCCCCCAAATGGCCGCCACAGCTGGCACACTGTGACGATCCGAAGCCAGGAGCCAGGTGCTTCCTCCTGGTCTCCCATGTGGGTGCAGGGCCCAAGCACCTGGGCCATCCTCCACTGCACTCCCGGGCCACAGCAGAGAGCTGGTCTGGAAGAGGAGCAACTGGGACAGAATCCGGCGCCCCGACTGGGACTAGAACCGCAGGCAGAGTATTAGCCTAGTGAGCTGCGGCGCCGGCCTATGGTTAAATATTTTATATAATGGTTCCTGGCCTGAACCATGACTGCAAACGTCTCTGTCCCTTTCCATTGATCAACCTTTCAGGATACAATCTGAATCCATAATAGGGTCACACCTTTGATTTGGATAGAATTACCAAATTTTCTAGTTTTCCTATCAGTTAGCTTTTTGATCCTCACCAGTGTCTTAGACAGATATAACCCCAATTGACAGATGAAGAAATTGAGATGCAGACCAAAAAAAACTGACCTACTTGGGAAAATCAAGAACACATACAAGTTTCTAGACTTCCACCTGGGCCCTCTACACTTGCCTCAATCTCATTGCCTCTTCATAGCTGACCATTAACATGTTTTAAAGTGGGCAAAGCCCAGTTCATAATAGATCTGCCTATCAAACATGATGATTAGTTATTAATGGTTGGGGTATTGCCTGGTATGCCTGTGTTAGGTTTACAGTAAAGAATGTCCACAATTTCTTAACTGTCCTTTAAGATATATTAGTGACTGTCACACCTAAATTATAACAAAGAAGCACTAAAGAAATTCAATGTGGGCGGCAAAATTCTTTGAAGAATAACTAGTTATAATTGAGGAGTCTGAACACATTTCAGAGTTGCATGTTTAATATGCAGTATGGTTAATTGCACTGTAATTACAGTATTTTAGAATGCCATGCTAAGTGTTTAATCCCTTTCAGGTTTGCCCTCCAATCAGTGGTCTGCCTTCATTTTCCAGATTGATGAAATGTGCTTCAAAGAAGGGAATAGGTAACAAGATTGTGTCTGTGTGTCTAATCAGCTGGGAAAGTTGTAAAATGAATCTTTCCTATCTGGAATTTATATTTAATCATAGTTATGTCCTCTTTATGAATGAGTGTTGATTAGTTAGTTGTTGGAATAGGAAAACAATAAGAGCTTTTATTTGGCCAGATAAGTTTTTGCTGGAGTCATTATTTGTGTCTGATTGAGTTGATGGGGATATTTACATTACCTCAGCACACAGACCCACTTAATCTTATTCATGATGTTAATTATATACGCTGGGAGTTACTGCCTGCTCTTATTTATGGTGTTTACTGCTAGGATGTGCTCTGCCTGTGGGGATGGTGTGGCTCCCCTCTCTTTCACTGGAGGATACCCCATTTCCCATTGCAAAATACATCTCTACTCCCAGAAACCTGATAACAATGTTCACAGTGATTCTGAGGACATCTAATTCAGGGAAGGGAACGCGTTTTGGTTTCAAAGAGTTAGTTAACTGTACCCTGGAGAGGAGCTTTTTGCCTTTCATGTACTTGCAATTTGCCTTTTCAGTGTCTGCATTACCTCCTGCAAACTGTTTCTTAGCCTTCATGCCCAGGCTTAAAATACCACTCCTCAAAGAAGCGCACCCTAATTCTTGTAGACAGACTGATTCATTGCCTCCTTATCTCGCTGGCTCTTGATCTTGTCTGTGAATAGTAATACCCCCACAGCCCCATCATATTCATTATTGCTCTATCTGAATAGTAACACCCTCATGGCCCCATCATACTTACTGCAGCTATCTTTTGATATGCTTGTTTTCATGAATGGACTGGTCCGTTTGAGAGTGAGGACCACATTCTACAAATATTCATCTCTCATCATCTAAGTTTCATAATGACTGCTACATGGTAGATGCTTAATAGTTTCTCAGTCAATGACAGATTATTGAGATATAATTTGCATGCCAGAAGCTCACTCCTTTAAAATGTACAAATAGTTTCTAATATATGCACAAACTTCCAGTTTCCCAATTCTCCCCAACTTTTGTTATTGTCTAATTTCTATGACTATCTTAGTGGGCATGAAAGATGATATCAGTGTGGTTTGCATTTACCTAATGAGTCATGGTGTTGAACACCTTTTCATGTGCTTATTGGCTTTTTTTTTTTTTTTAACCCAACTTTGATTTTCTGCAGTTTGAATATGATGTGTCTAGGTGTAGATTTTTTGGTATTTATCCAACTTGGAGTTGTCTGAGCTTCCCGGATCTACAGTTTGGTGTCTGTCATGAATTTTGGAAAATGCTCAGGCATTACACTTCAATTATTTCTCCAGTTCTTTCTTTCCCTTCTCCTATTCCAGTTACACTACTACACCATTGGTAAGTGTCCTGCTGGTCTTGATTATTGCATTGCTTCCTTTGATTCTTCTTTCTCTTTGTTTTTTAGTTTGGGGATTTTCTGTTGACATTTCTTCAAGGTCACTGATCCTTTCTTTTCTTTTTCTTTTTTTTAAAGATTTATGTATTTATTTAAAAGGCAAAGCTACAAAGAGGAAGAGAGAGAGAGATTGAGAGAGAGAGATTGAGAGAGAGAGAGATTGAGAGAGAGAGAGAGAGAGATCTTCCTTCTGCTAGTTTGCTAGTTCACCCCCAAATGGCTGCAAAGGCTGGAGCTGAGCCATTGTGAAGCTAGGAGCCAGGAGCTTCCTCTGGGTCTCTCATGCAGGTGCAGGTGCAGGGCCCTAAGGACTTGGGTCATCCTCCACTGCTTTCCCAGGCCATAGCAGAATGCTGGATCGGAAGTGGTACAGTTGGGTCTCAAACCGGCGCCTACATAAGATGCCAGTACTGTAGGTGGCGGCTTTACCCACTCTGCCACAGTGCCGACCCTCACTCCAGCTCCTTTCTTCAGTCAAGCCAGTCTATTGATGAGCCTGTCTAAGGCATTCACTTCTGACACAGCACTTTTTTTTCTAGGATTTCTTTTTGATTCTTAAGAATTCCCATCTTTCTGTTTACATTACCCAGCAGTGTGTTGTCCATTTCTTCACTAGCTCTCTTAACATATTGTAATTATTTTATGTTACCAGCCTGATAAATCCAAAATCTAAGTATCATTGGTCTTTATCACTTCAAGCTATTTTTTTTCAGTATGCCATGTGATTTTTTTGTTCAAAGCTGGGCATAACATACTGGCTAAAAAGGCACTGAGGTGAACAGGTTTGAGTATGATGCTTATCACACTAGAAGTTATATTGTATTTCTTGTTTGTCATAACTCTACGTGTCAGCAGCTAAAATTTCCTCTGATATCCTTGTTTTAATCTTCTTTGTTGTCGGTATGTTTTTCTAAAGAATTCCTCTTAAATAACAACTGAGGTGTGGTATTCTTTCAGTTGTAATCTCCTGTTACTGTACAGGACAGATTTAGTGGTAATGAACTCCTTCAACTGTCATCTATCTAGAAATGTCTTAATTTCTCTGTCTTAGAAGGACAATTTTGCTGGATACAGAATTCTTTATTGACAGTTTTCAACCTTTGGGACTTTACATATGTTATGTATCACCTTCTGGTTGCCAAGGTTTCTGGTGAAAAATTATTTGCTAATCTTATTGGAGATCCTTGTATGGGATGAGTCACGTATGAAGCAGGTTCACTGAGCACTGCTTACCTGCTTGTCTGAGGCTTGTGAGAACAGCCACATAAAAGTTACATGGACCTGGGGCAGGTGTTATGACTCAGTGGGTTAAGCCACTGCTTAGAATGCCTGCATCCCCTATGTGAGTGCCAGTTGAGTCTTGGCTACTCCACTTCTGATTCAGCTCACTGCTAATGTGCCTGGGATACAGTGATGACAGATTAAGTACCTGGGCCCTTGCCACCCATGTGGGAGACCCAGATGGGGTTCCTGACTCCTGGTTTTGGCCTGGCTCAGCCCTTGCTGTTGCTGGAATTTGGGGAGTGAACCAGTGGATAGAAGATCTCTATCTTTCTTTCTCTCTCCTTGTCTCTCTGCCTATCGAATAAATGAGTAAATAAATACATATTTTTAAAAAAATCATTCAGGGCAGGATTATTATTTACAAATAGGCAGCAAGGGACAACAGCAGCCTAGGATCCATGATGAGCTAGTCCTCCAAGGCTCAAGAAAGCCAGAGACAGATTCTTGGACTGTGCATCTCCCATTTGCACTGCAGCTAAGGGACCCCAAAAAGCAGAGTTCATGGGTCATTTACTTCAGGGCCATGGAACATGCTGGGCTAAAGCCTGCTGGACATCTTAGTCCCATGGGAAAAAGGGATAGAGCCCAGGCTGTTCTGACAAGTCCCTCTCAAGTTGTTACACTTCCAGTACATTCTGTAGTTACTCATGAGAACCCTGAGAAAATGCAGAGAGAACTGGATCCATTCAAGGCTACCCAGAACACCATCCTGAGCTGCATGCATCTGTAAATTCGGCTGTTATCACATTTGAGAGCTTTGTAGCCATCGTTTCATCACCGTTTTTCCCTTTACTGGACTTTTAGCTTTATGTGTGTTGAAACTGACCGATTGGCCAGCACTGTGGCTCACTAGGCTAATCCTTCACCTAGCGGCGCCGGCACACCGGGTTCTAGTCCTGGTCGGGGCGCCAGATTCTGTCCCGGTTGCCCCCCTTCCAGGCCAGCTCTCTGCTGTGGCCAGGGAGTGCAGTGGAGGATGGCCCAAGTGCTTGGGCCCTGCACCCGCATGAGAGACCAGGAGAAGCACTTGGCTCCTGCTATCGGATCAGCGCAGTGTGCCGGCCGTGGCGGCCATTGGAAGGTGAACCAACGGCAAAAGGAAGACCTTTCTCTCTGTCTCTCTCACTGTCCACTCTGCCTGTCAAAAACAAAACAAAACAAAACAAAAAAACAAAAACAAAAACAAAAACCTGACCGATTGCCTCACAAGGTGTGATGCTTAGTTTTTGAAAAAAGTCTCATTTGCGCTGTGTGTTTCCTTTTGGATTGTGTCTCTTGCTATACGGAGGTCATCGATTGACCTTTTCTTCTCCTTTGTCTAGTTGGCATAAGTCCTATCCGGTGTGTGTTCCCATTCCTGATGCTGTATTTATCGTTGGTGGTTCATCTGGAATTCTTGTGATTTCTGTCTCATCATGTTCATCTCCCTGTGACATGTCTTCACTCAGTTACCAGAATTACAGTAGTGCATACACAGTCCTTGCTAATTCCACCACATCTCTGCTTCGTGTCCGTCACCACTCCACCTGCCCTACAGGGTGTGCTAAAGTGGGTCCTTCAGGTCTAGAAAACAAGTCATTAGATGTCACTCGAAGCCATATAAACACCGCCAACAAAGGCAAAGGCATGAGCCAGTATTATTTACCTCAAGTAACCCCACTACTGTCATTTTCTGTGATTTCTATTGACTAATTTTTCTCTTCATTGTGGGTCATGGTTTTCCGCTTCTTTGCTTACCTCAGTTCTTGTTTGGTTGCTGAGTGTTGTGCATTTGACATTAAGTGCTGATTCTTTTTTTTTTTTTTTTTTTTGTCAATCCTTTACTGATTAAACTTCAAACACAAAAAGCCTGTCATCATTTTTATTGTTCTCTTGCTGTATATAATGTGCATTTTTCTTTAGTGGACTTTAAGACCCAAATATTATCTCTAGCTTAAGCAGTTTGACTACAATCTGCCTGGGGCATGAGCCTTGTGTTCATGATGCATTATTTTTTTTTTAATTTTTATTTTTTTGACAGATGGAGTGGACAGTGAGAGAGAGAGAGACAGAGAGAAAGGTCTTCCTTTGCCGTTGGTTCACCCTCCAATGGCTGCCGCGGCTGGCGCGCTGCGGCCGGCGCACCGCGCTGATCCGATGGCAGGAGCCAGGTACTTATCCTGGTCTCCCATGAGGTGCAGGGCCCAAGCACTTGGGCCATCCTCCACTGCACTCCCTGGCCACAGCAGAGAGCTGGCCTGGAAGGGGGGCAACCAGGACAGAATCTGGCGCCCCGACCGGGACTAGAACCCGGTGTGCCGGCGTCGCTAGGTGAAGGATTAGCCTAGTGAGCTGTGGTGCCGGCCTATTTTGTTTTTTTAAAGATGTATTTATTATTTATTTGAAAGGCAGAGTTACAGAGAGGCAGGGGCAGGGGCAGGGGCAGGGGCAGGGGCAGGGGCAGAGAGAGAGAGAGAGAGAGAGAGAGAGAGGTCTTCCACCCACTGGTTCACTCCCCCAGATGGCCGCAACAGCTGAAGCTGTGCTGATCTGAAGCCAGGAGCCAGGAGCTTCTTCCAGGACTCCCACGCAGGTGCAGGGGACCAAGGACTTGGGCCATCTTCTACTTCTTTCCCAGGCCATAGCAGAGAGCTGGATAGGAGGAGGAGCAGCCAGGACTAGAACCGGTGCCCATATGGGAGGCCGGCGCTTCAGGCCAGGTTAAAACCTGCTGTGCCACAGCGCCCAACCCAGAGAAAAATCTTTTTTGACCACTGTACTCTCGCTCTTCCTCCCCCAGCTCCTGGTGCTAGGTTCCTCTACCTTCCACCCAGAGGCAGCCATTATCCCGAGTTTAGTACATCATGTCCTTCCAATTCATTTTCTAAAAAATGTTTTAAAGACTTATTTATTTATTTGAGAGAGAGAGAAACAGAGAGACAGAGAGAGAGAGAGAGGTCTTCCATCTGCTGGTTCACTCCACAAATGGCTGCAATGGCTAGGACTGGGCCAACAGGAAGCTAGGAGCCAGGAGCTTCTTCTGGGTCTCTCACATGGGTGCAGCGGCTCAACACTTGGGCCATCTTCCGCTGCTTTCCCAGGTGCATCAGCAGAGAGCTGGATTGGAAGTGGAGCAGCCGGGACGTGAACCAGTGCCCGTATGGGATGCTGACACCAGTGGCTTAACCTACACCACAGCACTGGCCCCTACCAATTCACTTTGAAAGAGTTTTTCCTTTCTCTCTACAGATATACGTGTATGTGTGAGGATACTTTGAAAAGTTTGTTGGAAAAAAAATTAAAAGAAGTTTATTTTGGTGTAAAAATTTTTTGAAATCTACATAAGAGAGGTCTTCAAAAAGTTTATGAAAAAATGATACATGGATTTCCAAATATATTTGTGCTAAAATAAACATTTCTCTTAATTCTATCTTGCCATGAACTTTTTGACGTCCCCTCATTTATGTAAACACACATGTTTTTAAAGGTTTTACATGACAGGTTATTTGGAGGCTAATATCTCCAATGTG
The DNA here is from genome assembly GCF_051225735.1 of Oryctolagus cuniculus. Lineage (NCBI taxonomy): Eukaryota > Metazoa > Chordata > Mammalia > Lagomorpha > Leporidae > Oryctolagus > Oryctolagus cuniculus. Next base: position 13,282,640 of record NC_142881.1, read on the forward strand.
ATGCCTGCAACATAAATCCTTTTGTGTATTATTAAACAGAACAAAAACTAATTATACTGCTCTCTCCTTTCCATCAATATTCATATCCTATAAATAAACCATGGTGTAATGGGAGAGCTGAATCCCAGCAAGTGACTCTAGCAGCCGTCCCAATCATTCAGCCCATGCCCTCCAGATAATACCAGATTGTATTTCAGGAGGCTCTTCTCTTTCAGGGAGGGTCAATGGGATACATTTCAAGGGGCTGCCGATTCAGCGTGGGACCAAAACACTGGTTCAATTATCGATTTGACAATTCACTCATTCTTAAACTCCACTGATATTTCCCAACTACTGCATAGTAAGAGTGGACTCTTGAATCAGCCATTTGACAACTGGAGCTTGTGAATGAATCTGTATATACAGTAACAGCTCTGCTGACACCACGCAGAGTGTGAGAAGTGACTTCTGGTTTGGAGGGGCTCCTCCGCACGGCCCAGCCTCAGGACATGTTGGGGTTAGCAGGTTTCCTGGCTCTGCCATACGAAAGCCAGGCGGCCATGATTTATCAACTAAAATGTGTAGTGCAGCATCTCAGATGCATTTTTTTCATACCGGTGAGTCTGAATTGCGTCGTGTTTCCCAGACCTTCTCTCAACTCTGCCGACTAAGATTTGATTCCAGATGTGATTCCAGGGCAACTCCTGGGGCTCTGCAACCAACCTGCACCGTCCAGTGGAAACTCGGGGAGAGGACGGGTTAACAAAACCCCGTGGAGGAGTACTTGGAAAGTTTCAACTTTTTTATTCACTCTATTTTTAAAAGGTTGTTCATTTAGATCATTCTGCCACTGAGTCACTGAACGGCCATTTCCCAAAAACAGAAAACCAGGTTTTGAAACTTCTTCTGAGTTGGTATTTGGTAATGAGCACCAGAAGGTTACCAGATACAGGATTTACCAAAATGCCGCCCCTGCCTCTCCCGGGAAGGTCAGACACAGTCAGTGGAGCTGGGCCTGTGCACAGGGAACAGCTGAGGGCCGGCAGCACCGTGCTGGTGCCCTGTCCAGCTGGGGAGAAAAGGCAGGGTGTGCAGAAAGTCCGACTGAGTCTGGAATTGTTTGAGATGCTTAATGAAGAACGCAGAACTGTTTCAGCTTCTGATTCTCAACCACAACCCTGTTCTTGCAGACCTGTGATTTAAAACAAACAAACAAACAAAAACCACAGGTTGTGCACCAGAGAGCTAAGCTGCCACCTGCAATGCTGGCATCCCATGTGGAAGCGTGGTTCAGTCCAGGGCTGCTCTGACCCAGCACCTGCTAATGCGCCTGGGAAAGCAGTGGAAGATGGCCCACGTGCTTGGGCCCCTGCACCCATGTGGAGACTCCTGCTGGAGCTCAGGCCTTGGGGAGTGAACCAGCTGATGGAAAGTTCTCTCTCTCTCTCTCTCCTCTTCAAACAAACACACACAAACAAACAAACCTTTAAAATAAAAAGTATTCTAATTTCTGGATTTGGTGTTGGGTTCATTATTCTCCCAGGAGAGTAAGTATCACCATTCTCACTGTTCAGATCAAAGAGTGGAGGCAAAGGTGAACCAGAAGCCAGGCCTGCCACCTCCAACCCGCTCAGGGTCCACCCCTAGAGCTGTGCGGGACCAACGCTGGGCTCCCGCCCGCCAGGCCCTGAGGCCGGACAGCTGCGTGGGCGCGGGCGCTGGGAGTGCAGGGGCTGCCGAGGTCCCCCCTCCGCGGCCCACGTCCCGTCCGAGCAGGTGCGAAGGCCGGAAGCCCGGGCCCTCCTTCGCTGCCTGTGTGGCAGTTTCAGTGGTCGGCGGCCGCCAGGCTGCCCTGGCCTCTCCCGGTGCCTGTCCGGTGTCGGCCAGAAGCAATCAGTACGACCCTGACCTTTGCCTCTGCGGGCACCTGTTTCCCAACACCGGCCCCGCAGCCCGCCGCGCCCAGCACAGAGAGAGAGGGGCCTCCCGGGGACGCCGCGGACCCCTGGGGGGCCGGCCTCCTCCGCACGCGCGTCCTTGCGCGGTCGGCGGCGCAGGCGGAGACCCGCACGCGAGGCCGCGCGCCCCCCGCCTCCTCGCAGGAGCCCCCGCGGCCACGCCCAGCCCCGGGGTGCGCGACCGTGGGCTCCGCCCCGCCCCGCCGGGCGCAGGTGGCGCGGCCGCGGGCGCAGAGGAGGTGCGTGGGGGATGATCTCACCCGTGCGCTCCGCGCCAGGAGGAGGAGGAGCGGGAGCGAATCCAACTTCCGGGTAGTGGCGCCGCACGCCAGCGGCGTCTTCGCCCCGTCTTCCCCTCCCCCGGGTCCCCTCGCCGCGCCCTCCTTTCCTTTTATTCCCGGCCCCACCCGCCAAAATGAACAGCTCGGACGAGGAGAAGCAGCTGCAGCTCATCACCAGCCTGAAGGAGCAAGGTAGGCGCGCACGCGGGCGCCAGGTGCGGGCAGCGGCCCCGGGGGCGGGGACGGGGCAGGTGGGGAGCTGGGCGGGCGGCGCCGCGGCCGCCGGGGTCTCCGTGGGGCCGGGTCGCTGCGGCCACGGGGTCGCGCCGCGGGGAGCCGGGTGCTGGTGTCCAGGCGGTGGGGCCGGCTATGCGCCGGCGGGGCTTGGGGGGCGGGGGCGGCGCGGCGGGGGTCGCAGCGGTGGGCGCAGCGGTGGGCGCGGCGGGTGTCCGGGCGGCGCGCGGGGCCTTGTACCCCCGGCCCCGGCCCCACCCCTGCCCCTGCCCCCTCGCTGGCGCACCGTGGCCCGCAGCGCCGCCTCGCAGCCGGTCCACCTTTTTCACTGGAGTCGGTCCCGTTCCTCTTTTCTTGACCCAGCTGGGGGCTTTTCAGGCCGATGTGTTTTTGTCACTTCCCATTTTTAGCAATTGATGAATCCGAGACACCCCTGCTTCCTGAATTTGCGTCGGGCTTCCTGAAAATTGCATGGGCGCCGGGCGCGTGAAAGCCAGGCCGTGCGCACGCGTCTCCCCGCCGCTCGGTCACTGGGTGTTACCCTAGGATCAGGGGCTGCTCCCATCAGTCATTTTCCTCCCTGGCCGCACTTGGGAACAAAGCCACATCAGCACCAGCCAACACATTAAAAGCGTTCCCGTCATTATTGCCCAGAGAATATGGGTCGAGATGCAGAGAGACACCTTGCAGATTTGGGAAGTGAAAATCTGCAGGATTAGGGGCCTCCCTGCGCGGCTCCGCAGTCAGGCCACGTGCCCTCTCCGGGGTCAGCTCGCAGGGCTGTGAACCTGCCCGCCCCTCTTGCCTTGTGGGGGCCGCTGTGGTCCATCAGGCCTTGCCTGGGGCGGTGCTGTCCAGGCGCAGGACCTGTTGCTTCCTCATCCCCCTGAGCCACACTCTTGGGCGTACAGATGCCCACAGCAGTGCTCGCTCTGTGACCCCGGAGAAATGACTGAGTCCCCCTGCGTGGAGAGAAGGTGCTGGGCACGCGGTAGCTTCTTGCACCCTCGCAGCACCTGCACCTCCCGGCCTAGAGGAGCCTGGAGTCGTAGTCACGCTCTGGACTTGGCAAGCTCTCTGGATGTCAGGTCTGTCCATGGACGGTCAGTTTCCAAGTAAGGGTGACAGAAAAAATACTACCTCCTTTCATACAGTACGTGGTTTCCAGGGTAGGCTGACGGTGCAGATAACCGACATGTTTTTATTTGATTTTAGAACCTGCTCTGTCTCTTGGATTTGAGGGCTGAGAAAAAAAAGGAGGATGTGTAAGTTCCTGGCTCCTTCTCATATTGGAAACCAAATCCGTGGTTTCGGTAGTTTTAGAGGGTGTAGTTCTTTGGTTACGAGCACACCAAGGGAAGAGAACGGTTAGACTTGGGAGTTTGTGTTGATTTAAAGGTAACCTCTTTTTGGAAGTGAAGTCTGGTGACACAAGTGCTGGATTTTTTTTTTTAAGCCCACAGTGTGATTTTTATACTTCTCAGAACCAGGGTGTGTGCCTGCAGCTCGTAGACTGTGATAACAACGGGTTTGTTTCAAGAGGATTGAATTGGTGTTTGATCTCTTGAACTGAGAAACTGGGGATTTGAGGTGGACAAACAGGCAGCTAGGTCTGTGGGTACTTAACATCAGGTCATCAGTTTTACCAGCTGGTGGTGTGTGTGCGTTTTGTTTTTGAAAACAGTACTTTTTACTACCTGTTAGCACTGTGTCAGTGCCACCCCCCCCCCCAAAAATGTGAATGAGAAGAGCTGATATTGATTAACTACTCCATATTCCTTTCTAAATGCTGAGTGAACTGACCATGGATGGGACTTACGTGCTAGGCCCCGCGGTTGTAGGTAGTGGGCCACATAGCCCTTGGAGTCAGCAGGTTTTTTTGTCTAGTCGTTAAGTAAACATACAAATGAATGCACAGTTACAGATTTTTTTTTATAGGCTCGAGTCTTAGAAATGGAACTGGAGTATTAGAGGGAACACATACACAGCATTTTGTGGGCATGGCCGAAGTGCCCCTGGGAGGACTTCCCAGCCGGCACTGGTTAACACTGTGTACTGGTTAACACTGGCTGCTGGCCATCCTTATTTCTGTCATAGCTTGACGAGTTTCTGAATCTTTGTCCAAAAAATGACATCTTCCAAAATGACTTGTATTGTCCCGGTTCCTGGCAAGCGCTGCCATCCTCCAGGTTTACTGGCCACGTGAGCTTCATCACCTTGTTCCTTCCTCTCTGAGTTTTAAGTCTGTAATTTGAGCCCGGCCCCCGGTGGGTGTTTCAGAGGCAGGGTCCTGCCCACTCTTCAGCGGGGACCTGACATCAGCCTTCTCTAATGTGAAGCCTTGAGTGGCGGTGGTGTGGCACGTAGGGTTGCCTCTGGACACAAGTTGTGCAGTGTGATGTTGGAGGCTGTCATACTGCGAGCGAACTCTAATTCCTCCTCACCGTTCCCTAAGTTCTGTGTCTTAGGAATCACACCCACTTCTGAATCACTTCCAAACGTTGTATGCTCCCTTCTAGTGAGTGGTATAATTAGCTATTTTATGTCTTTCTAGAAAGTTGTATTATGTCCCTTTAAAAACATTAGCCCGTGTGTGATGGCTTATGTTGAAGCAGATGTGGAGGCAATGAGGTAATTCTCCTTTTGTCTTTTTGGGGGCTTTATCTTATTGGACTGATTGACATCTTTAATGCACTTTATTTCCGACACGCATTTCCCATCTACTCAAGTGGACATTTCCCTTACAAAACATCGTACAATTTGCTCCCCCTCCAGAATTCTGTTGGAAAATGATAGACTTAGTCCAGCATTTGTTTAAGGTGCATCATTTTCTGTGTAATTCATTCAACCCACATGCATTGAATATTCATAGCCATGCACTGTGATAGGCATGAGAGACACAGAGATGAACAGGACCTCGTCCCTGCTGGGGAGGATGGTGGCAGGCCTGTTGGTTCCAGGAAGGGTGTCTGATTGACATACTTGGGGTCATGGACGCAGATCTCCTGGTCAGGTCACCTTGGTAGACAGCTGTCCAAAGACCAGTGGATTGGAGTGGCTGTCTAAGGCAGAATGGGGTGCCGTGGCCGGGAGGGAGCACACAGACTGGGCCGACCCTGACAATGGATGCCCTTGATCAGCCTGATCGGCACAATAGTACCGTATCAGTTGGAACTTCGCAGATGGAGTTGAAGATAGTGATGGTCACTTAATGTGGAAGACGTGCTAAGTCCAGACGGCAGCTGCGGCAGGGACCCAAAGGTTGTGGGCTCTTCACGGGCTCCTAGTATTTGAAATGGAGTTCCTGTGATGAGATGATTGGTTTTAAAGCAGGCTAACCTTCTTTCATCACTGAAGTTAGTATTTTCTTTCCCCAAGATGATTGAGAGGGTGCTTAAGAAGAGGGAAGATTTACCAAGCTGACTCTTAGAACCGAATTAGTAATGACAGGTGTTTCCAGGGGCAGAGAGCAGCTAGGGCATTATTTTGGCAAAAGGGGCTGAATCTGTTGCCTATCACAGTGGCTGTGTCAGTTTGGAAAAGTTGCACCATTGCCAGTCTCAAATGTATACAAAGTCGGTTAGAAGAAGGCAGTTTTGAATGAAGTGGTTGCCTTGGTTTTAAACACGAACTTGGCTTTTTACTAGAATGTTGAATTTTATTTGTTTGTTAGCTTTGAGAAGCAGGCAGAGGGAGAGAATGAGAGAGAACGAGAGAGCATGTCTGCTAGTTCACTCCTCAGATGCCTGCAGCAACTGGAACAGGGCTGGCTGAAGCTGGGAGCCGGGTCTCCCATGTGTGTGCAGGGTGCTAACTGCTCGAGCCATCCCCTGCTGCCTCCTAGGGTGTGCATTAGCAGGAAGCTGGACTCAGGAACAGAGCTGGGAGTTGAACATAGATACTGACGTGGGGCGTGGGCATCTTGACCACCAGGCCAGATGCCCACCCCAGCACCGGTATTGTTTAAAGCGTGGCCTGGAGGCAGCTGCCTCTGAAACTCTAGTAGTTACAAAGAATTAGGATTCTTCTTGAGACTGTGAACCGTGGCTAAGGAGACTCCGCTGGCATGGCCTCTGTGGGATGGACAACGGTGTGGGAGGGAGTACACCTTCCGGTCCTGATCCCACGGCCACTTATCGCTTCCAGTGTGTCGGTGATTTTTTTTTTTTATTACAAAATAAACTCATGCTCATAGAAAACAAAGTATATAACATGAAAAGGACAATGACCTATTCTCTCAAACCTGCTGTTTTTCAGTCTTTATCTCCTTATCACTCTCCTGATGAGTCTTTTTAGACATTTTATATCCTGTTACCTTGGGAGGGCTATAAACCATTGTCACATCCAAGGTGTTTTTCCCCTTGTCTTGTTAAGGACAGGATCACCCTATTAACAAGGCATGCCCTAATCCATTCCCGTTTTTCAAAGGTGGCCTTTAGTTGCATTTTCTTCCAGAAAGTTTGTGTTTGTATCTCGTACTTAATGTTTCATACCCGAACATAAGGAGTAAAATCATTACAAATTGATCGGATAGTGTTCTGGATGGATCTCCCACAGCGTATTGTCCTCTGTGTGGACTTTTTTTTTTCAAGTCCAACTTCACGTAGACGCAGAAGGCTCCGTGTCATGGGTGTACAGACATGCGTGTATGTGGGTTGGCATACAAACCCACCTTTTCTTGCTCTGTCAACTGAGGGCGCCCATCTGCACCAGGAGCAGTGAGCGCGTCTCGTGCCGAGGACTTGGCTTCTAATACTGTTCGCCACTGGAAGGGAAGAGTTTCTAGGAAAAAAAAATGGTTGATCGATGAAGGGGGCAAGAACTCTTAGGATGAGCCCAGGGTATCTTAAAGTGCCAGCAACGAAGGAAGTACTCCAAGCAGTGAGCTCACAGAGGGGGCATGGCAGCCTCTGTGAGCACTTGCAGTGGCCAGAGGTGGAGCCATGGGCACGGCACACACACAGGTGAGCATTCCTTAGCCAAAACGCCTGGGGCCAGCAGTGTTCCAGGTGTTGGCGTTTTGTGGCTTTGGGAGTATTTGTGCAGACTTTATCAGTTGAGCATCCCTCATCCAAATCTGAAATCCAAAGCATTCCAGCATATGAAACTTTCTGAGAGGTGATGGTGAAGAAGTTTCAGATTAGGAGCTCAACTTAGACCAGAAATATTAGTGCATGTATTAACAGTTATGTGTAAATATCGTAAATATAAAGAGTGTGGAAGAGATATTTCTAAGTCAGTACTGATATAAAGAAATGAGCAAGGCCGGCGCCGTGGCTCAATAGGCTAATCCTCCACCTTGCGGCGCCGGCACACCGGGTTCTAGTCCCGGTCAGGGCGCCGGATTCTGTCCCGGTTGCCCCTCTTCCAGGCCAGCTCTCTGCTATGGCCAGGGAGTGCAGTGGAGGATGGCCCAGGTGCTTGGGCCCTGCACCCCATGGGAGACCAGGAAAAGCACCTGGATCCTGGCTCCTGCCATCGGATCAGCGCGGTGCGCCGGCTGCAGCGGCGGCCATTGGAGGGTGAACCAACGGCAAAGGAAGACCTTTCTCTCTGTCTCTCTCTCTCACTGTCCACTCTGCCTGTCAAAAATAAAAAAAAAAAAAAAAAAAAAAAAAAGAAATGAGCAGATAAGTGGGGAGAAGAGACAGCTCCGATGCAGATCCACCCAGGATGATTTATGTAGCGCCCGCCGCCCCACCCCCCTCAGCCAGACATGAAGAGGTGTAACATGACTTCCAGTCCTCAGGTGGGGGCTGTGGACGGAGGGGAAACCAGTGCTGGCCAGCCAGTCAGTCGGGGTATTGACGGCAGCAGGGAGAAGTCCTGTGTATAATCTGTCCCATGTACGATGTGATGAAAATGATGCGTTACTGCGGACAGCTTCCCCTGGAAATGCGTGAGCCCGGGCTACCCTGGAGGAGAACATCGGGCAAGTTCCAGATGAGGGACAGTGTACAGGACAGCCGGCCAGCCGTCGTCCACACTGCCGAGGTCGCCAAAAACGAGGAGTGTCTCAGGGTGTAGGACAGCTGGAAGGGTGTGGCGTCCCCCACGCAAGCCTGGACCAGAAAAAAGAGCATTTTTGTGAAAACTAAGGAAATACAAATAAAATATGAACTTTAATTCATAATCATGTCTTACTATCAGACCACTAATTGGAACAGGTAGACCATATTAATGGAAGATGTTAATAATTCAGGAATACCTGAGAACTTTGTAGTATCTGTGAAGTTCTACAAGTTTATTAAAAAATAATGCTGCTTACGTTCTTGTACCTATATCTGTAGGAGCACTTCTTTTATGTGTTTATGGGGGCGTTGTGGTGTAGAGGGTAAAGCTGTTGCCCACAATGCTGGAATCCCATGTGGCGCTGCTTCGTGTCCGGCTGCTCCACGTCTGATCCAGTTCCCTGCTAATGGCCTGGGAAAGCAGCAGAAGATGGCACAGGTGCTTGGGCCCCTGCCACCAAAGTGGGAGACTTGTATGAAGCTCCTGGCTTCTGGTTTCAGCCTGGGTTATTCCTGGCGATCACTTAGGGGAGTGAACCAGCAGATGGAAGATTGATCTCTCTTGTCTGCCCCTCCCCCCCAACTCTTTCAAATAAATAAGTCTTGGGGCCAGTGCTGTGGCTCAGCAGGTTAACACCCTGGCCTGAAGCGCTGGCATCCCATATGGGCACCGGTTCTGGTCCCGGCTGCTCCACTTCTGATCCAGCTCTCTGCTATGGCCTGGGAAAGCAGTAGAAGATGGCCCAATTCCTTGGGCCCCTGCACTCACAAGGGAGACACAGAGGAAGCTCCTGGCTCCTGGCTTCGGATCAGCGCAGTTCCTACCGTTGCGGCCAACTGGGGAGTGAACCAGCGGATGGAAGACTCTCTCTCTCTCTCTCTGCCTCTCCTGTCTCTCTGTGTAACTCTGACTTTCAAATAAATAAATAATTAAATCTTTTTTTTTTTTTTTTTTTTTTTGACAGAGTGGACAGTGAGAAAGAGAGACAGAGAGGAAGGTCTTCCTTTTTTTTTTTTCCTGTTGGTTCACCCTCTAATGGCTGCTGCGGTGGCGCACTGCAGCTGGCGCACCACGCTGATCCGAAGCCAGGAGCCAGGTGCTTCTCCTGGTCTCCCATGGGGTGCAGGGCCCAAGCACTTGGGCCATCCTCCACTGCACTACCGGGCCACAGCAGAGAGCTGGACAGGAAGAGGAACCACAGGGACAGAATCTGGCACCCCGACCGGGACTAGAACCCGGTGTGCCGGCGCCGCAGGCGGAGGATTAGCCTAGTGAGCCGCGGTGCCAACCAATAAATAAATCTTTAAGAACAAATAAATAAATAAGTCTTTTTAAAATGTATTTAATTGGCAAAAAATGATTGTCTGTTTTGGGGTCTAGGAAAAATTTTTAAATGTGGACGACTTGGATCCAGAAACATGTATTTTCGACTTTGTTGTGCTTTAGATTTTTATTCTGTGAAGCTGTTCACAGCTAGGCTTTTCTTTATAATACAGAAGGAATATAGCTCTTTTTTTTTATTTTTTTGACAAAGTTAGTGAGAGAGAAAGAGAGAAGTGTCTTCCTTCTGTTGGTTCACCCCCCAAATGGCCGCTACAGCTGGCATGCTGCGCTGATCCGAAGCCAGGAGCCAGGTACTTCTCCTGGTCTCCCATGGGGTTGCAGGGCCCAAGGACTTGGGCCATCCTCCACTGCCCTCCCGGGCCACAGCAGAGAGCTGGCCTGGAAGAGGAGCAACTGGAACAGAATCCGGCGCCCCAACCAGGACTAAAACCTGGTGTGCCAGCACTGCAGGCGGAGGATTAGCCTAGTGAGCCTCGGCGCCTGCCAGGAATACAGCTCTTGTTCCCCTCTGCCTGCCATGCTGGCTGAGCATTCTAAACATGAAAGCATGAGCTCTGAAATTTTTGGATGGTGCCATGAAGATATTTAGATCCTTCTGTTGCTCGATTTCATCCCCGATTCTCAGTGGTGGCAGTATGGGTATGATTCTGATTGTGTGCTCAACTCACGCATTTGAGGGAGAAAGAGAAGGCTTCGTCCACTAGCTCACTCCCCAAATGCTTGAGGCATCGTCAGACTCTGGGCTGAGGCTGAAGCTGCGAGCTGGGAGCTGGTATCTCTATCCAGGTTTCCCGCATGGGTGGCGGGGCCTGAACTACTTGAGCCGTCACCTGCTGCCTCCTAGGGTCTGCACGAGCAGGAAGCTGGAGACAGGAGGTGGCAGTGGGCACCTAGCCACCCCAGTGTGGGACACGATGTCTCAGCTGGGCCACAGGCCTGTCCCTGGTTAATTTGATTTCATCAGTAAGAACTGTTTTTGAGAAGTGGGTGGGGAATGTGTCACCCATGGGCTGTATCAGGCCCCTGAGAGCATGTGGTCAGGCGTTGCCAAGGCAACCGCAGGCAGGCCTTGAAGTTCGATAAATCGAGAGCAGGCTAATTTTCCAGTTGGTCATTTTGTATAGTCTGCAAATGATGTTATAAATACCCAAATGGCTCTTGGCAGAAGGAAGGTCCCCCACCCCTGGATTACAGAAAAATTGAGCTAAAAGTACAGAGAATTTTCGTATCTCTCTTCACATTCCCCTATATTTCCATTCCTGCTGTTGTTAATTAGTGTATTTGTTGTAACTGATAGGCCAATTTTTTAAATTAAAGATTTATTTATTTGGAAGGCAGAGTTGTAGAGAGAGAGGGAGAGACAGAGATATTCTATCCACTGGTTCATTCCCCAAATGGCTGCAGTGTCTGGAGCTGGGCAGGTCTGAGACCAGGAGCCAGGAGCTTCGTCGGGGTATCCCACGTGAATGCAGGGTCCCAAGCACTTGGGCCATCCTCTACTGCTTTCCCAGGGCATTAGCAGAGAGCTGGATTGGAAGTGCAGCAGCTGGGACTCGATCCAGCATGCATATGGGATGCTGGTGCTGCAGGTGGCAGCTTTACCCGCTATGCCACAGCGCCAGCTCCCTGACAAGGCAGTATTAACATATCATTAGTAACTGAAGTCCATAGTTTGGTTTACCACAGGGCTCACTGTGGGTTGGGACAAATGTGTCCACCATTACAGCATCACACGGAACAGTCTCACTGTGGCGACTCTTCCTCTGTCCTGCACCTATCCCCCCTCCTGGCAGCCACTGACCTGTTTGTTATTCCCCAGTTTTGCCTTTTTCAGAGTGTTATGGAGTTGGACTCACGGTAATGGGTCTGTATGGATTGGCGTCCTTCCCTTAGCAACATGCATCTAAGCTTCCTCCGTGCGTTTTTGTGACTTGCTGGCTCGTTTCTTCTCCTCGCTGCGTGGCATTCCACGTGTGGGTGCGGCACAGCTGGCTGATGCGGTCACGTGCCGGAGGTCTCTGTTGCCCCCAGGTTTGGACAGGTAGCATAAAGCTGCTGTGAAGGTTTTTGAGGCGGTATAGAAGGAAGGGAAGTGTTCTATGGCCCTATTATTAGTGTGGATCACCTGCTTATTTGAGAAAGAGTACGAGCACCCACTCCCATCCTGCGGTTCACTCCCTAAACCTCCGCAGCAGCCTGGCTGAAGCCGGGAGCCTGGGACGCAGCCCAGTCTCCCAGGTGTCCACCTCCAGCCCCCTCCGTCTTTACGTCCTGTCTCACCCGAGGCTCCGTCCAGTGGTATCCCTGGAGGAGAGCCGTCCAGCGCCAGCATGCTCACGGCCTGTTTCCCAGCGCTGCTTCTGCCTCTAGGCGTGCGGGGGGTTTTCTCTCATCTCCCAGGGTTCTTGGACGTCCAGCCTCCTCTAAGACGGGGTCCCTGGTGTGTTCAAGTTTCAGCGGGGACACCAGTTGAGGTATTCCTGGCTGCTTCCTTGTAACGTGGAGTGGCCCCCTCTCTCTACCCATGTGTCGCGTGGGGTTGGGGGCTGGTGGCTTGCCTGTCACCTCGGCTCTCGGAGGCAGCTAAGGAGACCTGTCGATCGTCAGTTGGTTTCATTTCTGTGATCGCAGGGACTGAGTGTTGTTGATGCAGAAGCCTCTCCGATGTTGGACCAGAAACGAGACCTGCGTGCTTGTTTTAAAGTAGTTCCCATCTTTGAAATCATTTGTGTGTTTGTTGAGAGTACTTAGCGAGTGTCATTAATTCATTAACCCTCGGCAGTGTGTTTCCACGTCGTGGGTGAACCTCGGGTTTGCTGTAACGTCTGTCACCCTTGTCTCCTGCCTTCTACGATGCTTTTGCTCACAGGTGAGGGGCGGGTAGAATGTGACTTGTCTATACATTTGTGCCTTCTTCTTTTTTTTTTTTTTTTAAGATTTAATTTATTTGAAAGAGTTACAGAGAGAGGTCGAAACAGAGAAGGGGGGGGGGTTGTCTTCCATCCGCTGGTTCACTCTCCAAATGGCTGCAGTGATCCAAAGTCAGGATCTTTCTTCTGGTCTCCCACATGGGTGCAAGGGCCCAAGGACTTGGATCACCTTCTGTTGCTTTCCCAGGCCATAGCAGAGAGCTGGATTGGAAGTAGAGTAGCCAGGACTTGAACTGGTGCCCATATGGGATGCTGGCATTGTAGACCAGGGCTTTAACCAGCTGCACCACAGCACCAGCCCCTTGTGCCTTCATTTTTATTTTTTTAAAGATTTATTTATTTGGGCCAGCACTGTGGCGTAGTGGGTAAAGCTGCCAGATGCAGTGCTGGCATCTCATATGGGCGCCAGTTCGAGTCATGGCTGCTCTACTTCCGAACCAGATCTCTGTTATGGCCTGGGAAAGCAGTACAAGATGGCGCCCATGTGGGAGACCCGGAAGAAGCTCCTCCTGGTTCCTGGCTTTGGATGGGCGCAGCTCTGGCCATTGTGGCCAACTGGGGAGTGAACCAGCGAATGGAAGATTCTCTCTCTCTCTCTCTCTCTCTGTCTCTGTCTCTCTCTCCCTCTGCCTCTCCTTCTCTCTCTGTGTAACTCTGACTTTGAAATAACTAAACAAATTTTTTAAAAAAGAGACTTAATTAGTTATTTGAAAGAGTTACACAGTGAGGGAGGGAGGAGAGAGAGGTCTTCCATCCACTGGTTCACTCCCCAATTGGCTGCAACAGTTGGAGCTGAGCCGATCTGAAGCAAAGAGCCAGGAGCTTCTTTCTTCTGGGTCTCCCACACGGGTGCAGGGGCCCAAATACTTGGGCCATCCTTCACTGCTTTCCCAGGCCACAGCAGAGAGCTGGATTGGAAGTGGAGCGGCCAGGACACGAACTGGCACCCATATGGGATGCTGGCACTGCAGGTGGGGGCTTTATCCTTAACATTTGCCTTGCTTTGCATCGTAGATTTTACGTGAGCCATCGGTTCATGCAGCATAGGCATGGACTGTGATTGGTGTTCTGCTCAGTTGAGTATAGGGTGCATCTTAGTGAACTGAGTGGGAGGTTTATTTTGGTACAAAACATTTGTTGAAATCCGTGCAGAGTTTTTTAGAGTACACACATTCCATGAACTTTTTGAAGATTTCCTGTATGTAGATATTCTAATAGAGATCCTGGTTGGGCACCCCTTGTCTGGGATGCTGGGGACCTAAAGTGCTTCAGATTTGGGGTGTTTCCAGGTAAGCAAACATTGCATGGACTTGCAAAGTACAGACAGAGCCACACAGAAAGTCCAGATCTCAGGGCTGGTGTTTGGCCTGGGAGTTAAGATGCTGGTCGAGGTGCCCACGTGGCATGTCAGAGCGTCTGGGCTCCAGTTCCAGCTCGCTGGTAACGCCCACCCCGGGGGCAGTGGTAGTGGCTCAGGTAGTTGGGTCCCTGCAGCCCACATGGGAGATCTGGATCGAGTTCCCGTCCTCACTTTAGCTTGGCCCAGTCCCAGTCCCAGTCCCAGCTGTTGTGGGCACTGGGGAGTGAACCCATAGTTGGGAGCCCTGTCTATCTGATTGTGCAAATAAATAAATAAGTAAGCTTCATATTTCAGAGGATGTTCAGATTAACAATGCTCAAGCTGGGGCCGGCACTGTGGCATAGCAGGTAAAGCCACCGCCTGTAGTGCCGGCATCCCATATGGGCGCCAGTTCGAGTCTCGGCTGCTCCATTTCTGATCCAGCTCTCTGCTACGGCCTGGGAAAGCAGTGGAAGATGCCCCAAGTCCTTGGGCCCCTACACCTGTGTGGGATACCCAGAAGAAGCTCTTGGCTCCTGGCTTTGGATCAGCCCAGCTCTGGCCATTGTGGCCATTTGGGGAGTGAACCAGCGGATGGAAGACCTCTCTTTCTCTCTGTCCCCTTCTGGCTCTCCTTCTTGCTCTGTGTAACTCTTTCAAATAAATAAATAAGTCTTAAAAAAATGCTCAACCTGTGTGTGTGAAAGCGTACTGTGGTGATTATTGAAATACAAGCTCTGGTTTTGCCTGAGGCAGATGGGGAAGGAATTTTAGATGAAATGACAGTTGAATTGAATTGCATTGTGAAGCAGAAAGCAGGGAAGATGGGGTGGGAGTGGGGACAGGGAGAGACCTTGCAGGCAGAGGGGAAGACATTTGCAAAGGCATGTGGGTAGGAAAGGTGGTGGTGGGTTCAGGCATCTCTGGGCCTTTGGGCAGTGGAACCCCTTGCAGCCCTGAGACAGGGTGGCGGGCGGACAGTGGAACTCCCGGAGGTGACACTAAGGTCTCTGAAGGTTTGGAAAGAAGAAAATAAGGGCCCGGTGCTGTGGCGCAGTAGGTTAATCCTCCACCTGGGCGCCGGCATCCCATATGGGTGCCCGTTCGAGACCCGGCTGCTCGTCTTCCAATCCAGCTCTCTGCTATGGCCTGGGAAAGCAGTGGAAAATGGCCCAGGTCCTTGGGCCTCTGCACCCACCTCGGAAGACCCGGAAGAAGCTCCTGGCTCCTGGCTTCGGATTGGTGCATCTTCGGCCGTTGCGGCCATTTGGGGAGTGAACCAACTGAAGGAAGATGTTTCTCACTGTCTCTCCCTCTCACTGTAACTCTGCCTCTCAAATAAATAAATAAAATCTTTAAAAAAAAAAAAAAGAAAATAAAACGACTAGCTTTCTTTGCCGTAATGCTAATTAACCACTGTGTAAAGAATGAGCTTGGGGTAGAGGGGAGCTGGAGCTGAGGGTTGTGGCAGGATCGAGGGTCTGAGTTAGAGTGGAGGCACGGCAGGCTGGAGAGCATTTTGCAGAGATCCGTGCGGAGTGACCTCCTCTGAAGGGAGAGGAAAGTGGGCACTCAAGGTCGATCCCGTGTGTCTGGTGTGAGGGCTGGGGAGGTGATGACCCCTGTGAAGGGAGACCTGGCCTGCAGGAAGTAGGAAGCTGGGTGGGGGGATGCTGTGAGCTTACCTTCCGACGTGGTCAGCTGAAGGGGCCGCGGTGCCCTGAATTGTACTGGCCAGTAGTCTCTCCACTGCGTTGGAAAGCTTCTCTACCCGTGGTCCAACGTGGTAGCTGTTGGCCATTTGAAACGTGGCTCGTGCAACAGAACTGAATTTTACGTTTATTTTCATCAATTAAAATGTAGCCGCCTGTGGCCTGGGTGGTGCAGCTCTGGTAAGTGCTGGTTGCAGGTGCTGGTCTGGAGCTGGTGCTGAAGGCGGGCTGGGGACCTGCCCGGGACAGACAGGTGGGCAGGAATGCTGGCCTTCGGTGCTAAAACCCTCCAGGTCCCCCGCCCGCGGCGTCCCCAGCTGGCAGCTTCCAACTTAGTTGTCATGTTTCTGAAGCAACTCGGTCTTCTCTCCGAGCTGCCTCGGGGTTGGCTGTGTCGTCATTTGCAGCTTGGAAAGAAAACTCCTTGCCTTGGCATTAAGGGGTCAGAAGATAGAAAGCTGGCGTGACTGGAAACAAGTGCTCTGCCTGCTCCTCCCCTCGTTCCCTCCCCCCTCCATCTTCCTTTTTCTTCCATTCTGTGCTCTTAAGTAGTGGGTCCCCACCTTGGCTGCATGTTAGAATTACCTGGACAGTCGCTTCTCAAAAACCAGGAGTGCTGAGCTGCACCCCAGAAGAGTGAACCCAGCACCCAGGGTGAGGAGGCCAGGGTGGAGGGGCCTGAGGTCTGTGTGGTTTTAGGGCTCCCACGTGCAACCAGGACCGGAAGTCCAGCTCTGCCACACTGCACACTCCCTGTCCCTCCTCGCTCCCTTTATCTCGGGGAGGAAGCAGTACCCCAGGCTTCCGAGATGATCTTTTTCCAGGTTGCTGCCATCTGTCAGGCCGTGTGGGACAAAGGCGAGACTGAGGGCATTAGGGAACAGCCCAGTCTCTGTCGTCATGGACACAGGATTCCTTGTCCTTTGCTGTCTCTCTGATGATCACCATGGCTAACCTGTATGTTTTTAAAAAGATGTCTGCGTTTTCTTTATTTGAAAGACAGCGACGGAAGGAGAGAGGGAGTGAGGGGGAGGGGGAGAGAGAGATCTTCCATCTGCTGGTTCACTCCTCGGTGGTCTAGGCCAGGCTGAAGCCAGGAGCCAGGAGCTCCATCCGGGTCTCCCACATCGGGCCATCTTCTGCTTTCCCAGGTGCACTAGCAGGGAGTTGAATTAGGAGCACAGCTGCTGGGACTTGGACCGGCACTCTGATATGGAATACACATCGCAGGCAGCAGCTTAACCGGCCGCACCACAATGCCCACGTGGCTAACATGTATGAAGCAGTATATGCCTTAATATGTAATAACTCATTATTCTTTCTAAAATCTGTTATTTCGTTGAGGTGGTAGGAGGGCGCTCCCACCTGCTAGTTCGCTTCCCAGATGCCTGTGATGCCTGTGATGACTGGGACTGGGCCAGGCTGACGCTGGGAGCCAGGAACGCCATCCACGTGGGTGGCAGGGACCCAACTACCTGGGCCATCACTTGCTGCCTCCCAGGGCGCGCATTAGCAGGAAGCTGGAGTGGGGCCCCGAGCTGGTTATCAGAAAGAGCTGGACATGGAGCCTGGGTCCCCTGACTGGGGCTGTGGGCATCGGATTGCACCAGCCCCTCACTGCATCACAGCACCATGAGAGCTGTGCAGTAGTGTCCTGTTTCCCAGAGGGGGAAGCCGAGGCTCAGATAACTGATGGCCCAAGGTCTCCTAGCCAGTAAGCGCGCAGGCTGGGGTTAGGCTGCGTGTTCTCTCTGTCCTGTGTGACTTAGAGTGTGGTGGCATATGCGGTGCTGGTCAGCCCGCCCAGGCTGTGGGTGTCCCTTGTGGCAGGAATAGGTCCCAGTCATCTCCTCCTGCACTGGGTAGTTCAGATCTGGAGGATCTCTGCCACTGCATCACTTGGGCTGTGCAAACTCAGGGTTTTTTTTTTTTAATTTTTTTTAAGATTTATTTATTTTACTTGAAAGTCAGAGTTACACAGAGAGAGAGAGAGAGAGAGAGAGAGAGAGAGAGGTCTTCCATCCGCTGGTTCACTCTCCACTTGGCTGCAATGGCTGGAGCTGCGCCAATCTGAAGCCAGCAGCCAGGAGCCTCCTCCGGGTCTCCCAAGCAGGTGCCCAAGGACTTGGGCCACCTTCTACTGCTATCGCAGGCCACAGCAGAGAGCTGGATCGGAGGTGGAGCAGCCGGGACTCGAACCAGTGTCCATATGAGATGCCAGCACTGCAGGTAGCGGCTTTATCTACTATGCCACAGTACCGGCCCCACAAACTCACTTTTTAAAATGCTCGCTGTGGAGTTAGCCCTGTGGCATAGCTGGTAAAGTGGATGCAAGCATCCCATACGGGCACCGGTTCAAGTCCTGGCTCCTCCACTTTGGATCCAGCTCCTGCTAGTGGCCCGGGAAAAGCAGCTGAAGACGGCCCAAGCATTTGAGGCCCAGCCACCTACGTGGGAGACCCAGCTGAAGCTCCTGGCTTTGGCTTTGGCTTTGGCCTGGCCAGCAGAGGTTGCTGGGGAGTGAACCAGCAGATGGAAAATCTCTCTGTCTCTCTCCCTGTCCCTCTATAACTCTTCAAAATAAGAAATTCATCTTTTAAAAAAAGTGTTCACTGTTGAGCTGGCTCTGGAACAACAACAGGACTTTCTCTGTGACCCTTCCCCACTGCCTAAGAGAAATGGCTGAATGATACGTGGCGCACTTCGATTTGTCAGAATTGCCAGGGATGGGGTTACCTGTGTGTAACCGGGGGTAGGTCTGTGTGTCTGCCTGTGTGTCTGAATGTGTGTAGGGCAGTGAGCTTGAACTTCGAGGGAATAAAGTAGACGTCTTCTTTTCCTTTCGCGCTCCATCCCCCACTCCGCTTCCTGCTGCCAAGTGGTTGCATTCTCGCCTCCCTTCCCCTTTCCTTGCACTTAGCTGTATTTATTTTTAAGTTGTACACGGCCACAATAAAGCATATTATCCGTGTTTTCCATTAAAATGTGATAGGTGAAGGGTTCTTAATTCATGCTTTTCATAAAGACCCCGTGATTGGGAGTGTACAGTGTTTGGTCTGGCTTCCGTTAGCGGTGTAATGGGGGAATAGTATCA
Organism: Oryctolagus cuniculus; assembly: GCF_051225735.1. Classification (NCBI taxonomy): domain Eukaryota; kingdom Metazoa; phylum Chordata; class Mammalia; order Lagomorpha; family Leporidae; genus Oryctolagus; species Oryctolagus cuniculus. Next base: position 13,301,523 of record NC_142881.1, read on the forward strand.
GTATTTTACAAAGCCTTCAAAGCCATTATCCCATGTTCTAAATAGAAAGAAATTTCTTAATGTCAGTGTGAGATCATGGTTTTATGAGCCTTTACTGTTTGTTTTGTGTGTCTGTGAGGCAGGTCACCAGTAATAGAGTATGTTAAATCCATTTTGATTTTTCAGCTTCGTCCACAGATACATTTAAATGTCAAGTCAACCTAAATCACAGTCTCTCACTGAGATGTTGCTGTGTTTATTTTTTGAAACAGTATTAGAGCTAATAATAAGTTTTGGGACCATGACCACAGACTACCCAGTGGTGTCAGTGCACACTTTTAGACTCTCTCACTCACCTCCTACTTCTTTTGTGTTCAAGGGGGGCACATCTCCTTGATTTTTTTTTCAGGTCCAAGGAGAGTTTAGTTTATTCTAAGTGGCTGGGGTGTGCGGGGGGCGGGGAGTGATGAGGAGCTGGGGTGCAGAGGGCTTCATTCTGTGGTCACAGTTTTTCTGTTGGAAATACAGTGATTTTTCAAAAGGGCTGTATCTTTGCATGCATACATTCAGCCGTTTTACAGTCTGTTTAACGTTCAAGGACTCTTTTGGGGTATGGCTTCCATAAAATTCTCTATTAATTCTTACTTAAGTGCTCACTGGGTCCTAATGAAACTTCTAGACATCGGTGGGTTATCCTATAAAGCTCTTGTTAATTTGAATCAGCTTTTAAGTCCAGTCTGACCCTCACAGGAGCCATTCTGAACCCCCTGACCCACTGCTGGAGGGGACGTGGCATGTCCTTTACCGTGGTCGTCTGTTTTGGGGAGCGTCAGAGTAGTGCATTTCTAGAATGACTGGTCAGATTAGCCTGGGTGTTCTTGAGACTACTGGTTTCAGAGTTTTTATTTCTGTCTTCATACTTAGGATTCATAGAAACTAGAAAAACTGAGGTTTTGGTTTTCTTTGGTGGCCAGCGCCAGTCAAGGAGCTGCTTGTCGCACCGTCACCGACGGTGGCTGTTCCCCTGCCTCGGCCTTCGCGTGCCCTGAGTTTCCCACTGTCGGCCAGGAGGATGCCGGCCGGTGCTGCTCTGCTGGAAGATGGAGTGGGGGTTGAGGGGGCTTAAATGTTCTGGCAGCAGAGGCTTTTAGGTGGTAAAGATTTTCTCCCCTCAGGTAGTTGTAAGAACATGTAGACTTTTGGGAACTGTTTGCACTTTAGTGACGTGAGCCTGGCTGGTGTCTGGACCTGGCTCCATGACCGACAGTCTTGGCCCCAGATAGTTGCAAGCCCAAGTCCCAGCACAGCCCTTGGCTCTGTGGAGGAAGCAGGTGTGCCACGCGGCGCTGCATGTGCCATCCCCTGGGTTAGCTAGAGGCTGATTCTCTGAATGCACCTCTGGGCGTGGCAGCAGAGACTAACAGTGGCGGGCCGGACGTCGGGGGTCACACACCTGCAGCCTTTCACAGGAGCATCGTGCAGGCGAGCGGACTGGTCCCCAGGTCTTCCTGATGGTCTCGGGGGAACCGCACTTCAGCCTGGTGGGCTCACATCTGCCGTGATCTCCATTTCTCCCGGGTGGGCTCTTCCCCGCCCTGCCCCTCCCTGGCCGTGGCTGTAACGTGTTGTCCTGCTGTAACATGCTTTCCCTTCTCTTTCAGCAATAGGCGAATATGAAGACCTCAGGGCCGAGAACCAGAAAACAAAGGAGAAGGTTTGTGCTTCCCCCTCTCCCCTTTCTTCCATGTGTGAAAGCCTCAGGCTGCATAGTCAATTGTTCAGCCACCAATTTCAGCTCAATGTGAATGAGGGTTGGGTTTTTTCTCTCTCTTTTTTTCTTTATTCTTGCGTGTGTGTGGTTCAAGCAAATACCAAGTCCAGCTCCAGATGGTAAAGAATAGCAGGCCCGCCACAGTGGGCGCAGCCCGGGGATTGCTCCATGGCCAAATGTGCGGCGAGGCACCAGGCCAAGCCACTCAAGTCCCGGGAATTGTACTTTTCCCCAGCAGGCAGGTCTGGGATTCTGGTGGTGGGTTTAGAAGGCCGGAGGCACTTACCTTTGGGCCTCTGGAAAGGACCCCATGGACTTGGTCTCTGGTGTTTAGCCCACATGCCTCCACACAGCTTCTGCACACACTTCTGCGGGTGAGCCCGCTCTCCCTCCACGAACCATGTGCCAGAGGTCGAGAAACTCCCAGCCGGGAGACGGGGAGGCCTGGTACATTTTCAGGGGCTCTGGCAATTTTGTTCTTTCACTGGTGAATAATAGACTTCTGCTTACCTTTGCAAGTTGTATCCTTTACCATCATTAACCTCTGAAAATGTCCATTCAAGATTTGTGACTCTTCGCCCATGTGTACGAGTGTGTATATATATATATTTTTTTTTACCTGTGAATTTAGGGAGGAGACAAATGGAAGAGCAAGCCAAGGTCAGACAAGAGAAAGAATAGGAAATGCACAATAGGAGAGAAGAAGCAGAATGATGCTTTTTTGGTCTTAGATACAAGTGAGACTTCATTTAAAATGACTTTGATAGACCGGATATTTCGAAACATGATGTCCCCGGTGGAAACCCAAGGAAGCAAGTCCTCAATGGTTATTAAAGAACACAGTTAGCAGCACTGACCATTAGAAAACCTTGTCTCTAACATTTCAGAGTAAGAGCTGTAATGAAAATTGACAGCTAAATATCTGTTAGATGTTTGGCATTATTTATTGGGCTCTTTAGAATCATATTTAACTCTTTCTCCTCTTAATAGCCTCGGATCATTTTCTAGCTGATTTTTTAAAAAATGTATGTGTTTAATTTGAGAGGCAGAGAAAGATAAGAGACAGACGGAGCGCCTATCTGCTGTTGATTCCTCTGGTTTGCCTGCAGTGGCCAGGGCTGTGCCAGGCCGAAGCTGGGAGTTGGGAGCTCAATCCAGTTTCCCTTGGTGGTGGGCAGGAGCCCAATTAATTGAGCCATTACTTGCTGCCTCTTAGGGTCTCCATTAGCAGGAGACTAGAGTCAGGGGCAGGAGCTGGAATCAGACTCAGACATGGGAAGTGGTGTCTTAGCGCTAGGCCTGCCCCCACCTGGCTTTAAGGTTCCTTTGTAAATAAATCTTCAGTATTTGAAATCTTAAGTTTCAGGGCTGGTGCTGTGGTGTGGCAGGCTAAGCTGCTGCCTGCAATGACAACAACCATGTGGGCACCAGTTCAAGTCTTGGCTACTCCACTTCCAATCCAGCTCCCTGGTAATGCGCTTGGGAAAGCAGCAGAAGATGGCCCAAGTCCCAGGGCCCCTGCACCCATCTGGGAGACCTGGAAAAAGCTCCTGGCTTCAGCTTGACCCAGCCCCAGTTGTGGCCATTTGGGGAGTAAGCCAGCAAATGGAAACTCTTTCTCTCTCACTCTCTTTCTTCCTTTCTCCCTCTGTAACTCTGCCTTTCAAATAAATAAATAAACAAATACTTCTTTTGATAAAAGGTTTCCTTTCTTTTCTGTATCAGATGATGTGGGAAGTAGTAGGTGGAGTGGTGAGAATATCCGTGGTAGAAGGTGGCTGATGCATGCATCTGTAATCTGGTAAGACAGTCCCAGAAAATAGTTTGGCAAGATTTTTAATTCCCACATCATGACCACCTAAATTCCCAGATGTCCTGAGAATCTAAACAGAGAGGGGACTTAGATCCTGCATCCTTGGGGCCCCATAATTTAAAAGCAGATCTAACGGGTGGTACTCGGATAGCTTGAGCCACTTTCCCTGAGACACAGCCGGAGGCGGAGTCGGCGGACTGAAGTCTCCTGCACGTCTGCTGTTGGCCCAGGAGGGGCAGAGCCAGCAGGCGGCGGACCCTGGACTCACCTGGAAGACGGGGCCGGGAGAGCAAGCGGCGTCTTCCTGTGGTAGAGGAAGAGGCTGTGGAAGAGAAGCAGCAATGCGAGAGGAGGTGCAGTCCACGTCTTGTTTCCTTGTGTGTAGACCTACCCTCGACCCCCACCCCCACCCCCACCCCGAGGTGCTGCTCCACCAGCATCTCCTGGTGCTGGTGGCCATGGCTGTTTAACCAAGAGCCACTTTCTGCAGTGGGGTTTTAAGGGAACCATCTGGTATGCAAGTGGAATTGTACGTAAAACGCATTTGGTAAAAGAAATGACCCCGGCGCATTAACTGTTTGCGTGTCCTCTGCAGAGAATGGCCTCACACTTTTGTGACAGCTGTGAGCATTATCGACCGGCTTCTGTCCTGATCCTTTAAAAATAACTATTAACTGAGACGGGCGGAGAAGAACTGAAAGCGACGTGGAACGCCATGCGGTTGGCTAAAACAAAGTCGAGTGGCTTGAAGTTGGCCGCACTCTGTTTATCTTCTGTTCAAAGACGAGCTTGCTTATTGCTGCAGGTTTCTCCCCCGAGCAGGGGGGACTCTGTTACAAAGGAGGGAAACATATAATAAAAGCCTTTTATACGGCACAGAATGAGTAAAAGCAGCCCGAGTTCCGGAGGTGGTAAATGGAGAACACCATTTTCTCCGAGAGAGCACTTCCTTGTGCCCGGCTGGCTGGGGAGCTTTGTCTGGTCCACGCCCGCGCGTCCACCCGCGATCCCTGTAGCCAGCCACCGGTGGTGTCTGGAGCAAGGCTGCTTTTGCCCTGGTCGATGTGCTGTGGGCAGCTTTTGCATGAATGGGGGTAGGAGGCAGAGGCAAAGAAATCCATGGCCAGGTCTTTGTCCCCGCTACACGCACGCCTTGTGTCTGTCCTGGCTGCCACGCCTTGAACCGTATCCGCGGCACAGGCAGGAGCTGCGGCTCCTTTGCATGGGAACTTTTCCTGCCTCGCATGGAGTCTCTGCGTGATACGCTTTGGGCAAGGCAGTTGCTTAGAGGCCAAGTTTATAAGGAAGCCACAATGGGACGTCCGAGTTCTCTTAACTCCCTCATCTCGTGCTCCTGACGCCCGCGGCAGCCCGTTCCACAGAGGGGAGCACGGGCCCTCGGGCCCGGAGTGCACGTCCAAGTTTGCCTCGATGGTTACCGGCAGAGTCTAGAGGCTTCTGGCAATAGTGTTCTTTTAGAAATAAGTAACTTTGTAGGAGCCTATTGACTAGTTTTCCATAAGGGTCCATTATTTTCCTTCAATTTATTATTATTAGTGCATGAGTTTTCCACAGCAGATGATGAGATTCAACACTTTTCTGGGTCATCTGTCTTAACCGTCCATCAGTTCATGTTGAAAACCTGAAAGTTAAATGTCAGCTGTATCCGGTGCACATCTGAATGTGTGCATTTACCTTTGTGTAGGGATCCTGACGTCTTGCATTCCAAGGATAAGAGTAGAAGGTGGGGGGCAGCTGGCGTGGGCCAGTGTTTTACTTGATCTTTTTCTTTGCTGTTATCCCTTTTTAGGAAAAATGGAATGTTCATCCATCTGTGTGTGTGTGTCTGTGTGTGTGTGTGTGAGATTTATTTATTTATTTGTCAGTTGCAGAGAGAGAGGGAGAGCGAGCGCGCGCGAGAGCGCTTCTATCCGCTGGTTCACTCCCCCAGTGACCTGAACAGCCAGGGCTGGGCCAGGCTGAAGTCAGGAGCCAGGAGCTTCTTCCAGGTCTCCCATGTGGATGCAGGGACCCAAGCACTCAGGCCATCTCCCTCTGCTTTCTCAGTTGCATTAGTAGGGAGCTGGATCAGAAGTGGAGCTGCCTGGACTCAAACCAGCACCCATACTGGATGCTGGCACTATAGGTGATGGCTTAACCTACTGCGCCACAATGCCAGCAAGTACTGGCCTCTTATTTTAATTTTTTTTTAAATTTTGTTATTTGAAAGAGACACAGATGACAGAGAGGGGGAACTCCATCCACTGGCTCACTCCTCAAAGGCTCTCAAAGGCCATGCTAAATCAGGCAGAAGCCGGGAGCCAGGAATGGAATCCAGCTCTTCCTCATGGGTGGCAGAGACCCGAGCACTTGAGCCATTACCACCTGCTGCCTCCCACAGTCTGCACTGGTAGGAAACGGGGTTCAGGAACCTGAGATGGGACTCTGAGCCAGGTGCAGCCATGGGAGGTGTGGGTGTGTCTTAACTCGCCCCGGCTTTGTGATTTTTATCATTAAATTTGAGGGTGGAATCAGAATGTGTTTGAGTTTATAAAGGAGAGCTTTTTTAAAGGGGACAATTTTTGTTGAAGGCCTTCTTAGTACCAGGGTGTAATGAAAAACATACGCAGGTTGTCGTCCTGAGTAAGACCAGTCTAGTGAGGGGCACAGGCAGCTGACAAACTGTACAGCCATTGAGAGAGTGCTGAGAGCTTGCTGGCGGGACGGAAACAGCAGAGAGCAGAGTGGCTCCTCTTCTCCATGTGACAGACTTTCTGTAGTTGGTGCTTGGCTTAAATGTCACTTTTTTTTTTCAGTCTCTTAATTCCCCCACAAGCATAATTAATTGCTTTTTGTACTAAAACAGCTTCATGTTTCTTATGTACTTACCACATTATTATCAAAATATTAAATAGGGTATAATCAAGTGGTGTAGGTTGAATTGGAATGTAAAAAATATGTGATTTGGTATTTTTTTAATGTCAAGATAAGTGGGAATTTTTGAAAGCACTGGCTACCTTCTGTCACTTCTTGCCCATTTTCTCAATGGCATTATCAGCAGTGTGTGAAAAACGAAGAGAGCTTGTTGCACTGTACTCAGCGACTTTTCCAAATCTGTATTTTTGAATATGGAAAAATAGATGACTGTATATTTTGAAATCAACCAAATAAAATGTTTTGCTCTGCTTGTGTAACAACCACCATATTCAAGTGTCAGTCACACGTCTACAGTTGGAGGGCATTGTCTTCTGACTCACACAGCATCTTTGTCATCCGCTGGGGCTTGTTCCTGTGTGTGTGTGGGGGGAGCCTCCTTGAGCTTTGAATGGACTAGCTTTCTCGTTTCTCAGGGTGACGGGGGTGTGTGTGTGTGTGTGTGTGTGCGTGTGTGGAGTGTGCATAGAAAGAAGGAAATCTGTATAATAGGAGAATGTCTGGCGTTAAATAGTAAGTATTTGTGTTTAATATTATGTTCTGCGATGGAGTTTTGAAGTGCATAAATGTTTAAGTGGCTGATTAGGCGTCGTTTGGGTAGGCCACTGTAGCTGTGCATCATGCATGGGGCGGTTCTGTCAGCCTGCCAGGAACAATGAATGAAAAGAGAAGGAGACAGACACTTTCCAAGACTTATGTTTCAAGAAGCAAGATACATGATACTGTTTGCATCTTGGCTCACTTGCCTATTGTTACGATTTCTATCCTCTTGGGTAGTATTCAGAGGTGAAGGTCCCAAAGTATTTTATTTTTTATTTGAAAAAAAATCAATAAAGAAGCCACTTTAAAGAGCGAGATATGCATCCATTATGCTAACTGTTCATGCATAATACATCCACATACATGCAGTTTCTTTGAGACAGAGTGGCAAGTGGTTGTGCCAGAGAAAAAGTAATTACTTAGCAGTTTGAAAGTGAAAATGAGTCTCTTATTAACAGCAATCTATCCAGAAACAAAGAGCAAGGATCTCTGTTCTGATGACATGTGTTTCCATCTCACGCACAATACCTAGCATTTGGAGAATGCTGCAAGGCAGCTTTGGGGGCAGCTACTGCTTCTTTAGTTTATTGTGAAAAAAGGAGGGAAAGAACTTTGAATTGGAAGAAAGAAGAACGCTAAAAGAGAGGAGAGCAAAATTCCATCCTAGTGGGAATGGTTCACTGTGTTGTATTCTCTGTGGTGAGCCAGCATGTAGAGACCCGGGAAGCTCAGTTGCCTTCTAGGCAAACTGACGTGGATGGAGCAATAGACTTGTTCATTCTTCCTACAGACGATCTGATGCGCCTCTCACTGCATCGGCCGGGATTCTAAAGCAGGTGCACACATGTCATACATGTTTAAATGTTCAAACCTTGTGACTGCACGCAAAAGGAATGGACTTAAAGATGAGTGGCGCGGAGTCGGCGTTCAGATTCGGTGCCGGGGCCGAGTGGGCCAGGTGCTGCTGCAGCAGAGCCTTCCTCCCACTCTGCCCGGTGTCTTCGTGAGTGCTGGTTTCATTGCTGATCTCTCGGTGGATCTGAGTTTTGTGGGAACATGGTGGCTGTGTTAATGACAGTGCATGCCACATGTAGGTGCTGTGTGTGTCAGCCCAGTGCCCAGAGGGGGGAACTAGAATCGTTCAGTGGATACCGGAGATCCTTGCTGAGAAGTTAGCTTCTGTTGACTGTGTGTACGATTGCCCAGTCTCTTGGTGTTTTGTGTGTGCAGTGCATGTCCCTGCTTCTTGGACCTCACACTGTACTATCTGTAGGCTAGAAACTTTCCATTGAATTTGTGCACCAGGAAGATAAAAATGAAATGTTTATATTAGTGGAAGGTAGACAATTCAGAATGTTAAGTTTTTTCTTACTGAAAACATACCCACAGTGAAATATAAAGATGTCTTGGTATTTACATCAGTTATCTGGACTTCTACTGAGCCCTGTTCCGCAGACATTCTGGTATCGACATTGACATTGACATTGGGATGACAGAGTGAGAGAAAGAACTGAGCTGCCCATGTAGGGGACCAGAAAGACTTTGCTCTGTGAATCTGCCTGCCGGTGCTCTGCAGTCTGGATTTAGTGTTAGAAGCTGAGTGTCTGCCTACATGAGGCTCAAGGAAGAGATGTAGCAAATAGCCAGAGCTTCGGCTATCAAGGCCTTTCAATACGAGCACGGCCACCCCCTGGTCCATCTACCACTTTGTAAAGGGCCAACACAGAGACTGGAGAGTAGCCATGATGCTACCCAGCACCCTCAAGCCAGCCGGCACTCGTGCTGCTGGGTTCTGCCCCAGCCCCGAGCTGCAGAGAATCGTTGGGCATCATAATTAAGTGATGCAGGCCCAAGCACATCTGTTGCTATTGCAGAGTCTTCATGAGCAATTCTCACACAAAAAGAAGCAGTTTGCACAAATGGTGCAGCTGCGTGAGCAGGCTGGAGGAAGGGCTGGCATGGGCGAGGGGCTTCTGGGTGGTGGAAAGATGAAACACCCCCTCCTCGCGAGGCCCGGAGGCCTCGCTCACTTCTCCCTGTAGGACAGGAAGGTTGCAGGACATTTTTCCTGGTTTGCCTGCAGTGACGAAGGGCAAGTGTGTTTGGATTCCTGCTCTGGTGTGAAATAAGGAAGCCACATTGGCTGCATGTGTAGAATCCCCCGCTCCCAGCACACACCCCTTTCAGCATAGCAGATGGTAAATTCTGTGGCTGCCAGTTCTGTGATAATGTGTGCAGAAAATAGAAAGCAAAGCCACGTGAAGACCCCTGATAGGACACAGCTGGGGCCGGGAGACAGCTTGTGAATCTGCTAGTGAGAGCCAGAGGGCTGGTGTGAAAGTGGACCGGTGGGCTCTAGAAACTGGGTACCTGCTGCTGGGGTGAGCCCGGTGTCCGGCCGTTACTAACCAGCACCTGTCTGCCTGGGCCTCGAGGGCAGAGAGCACTGGGGCTGAGTTTTATGGCGCTGCTTGGGACCCCCACAATTCCATAGCAGAGTGCCTGCGTTTGCCCTGCGGCTGTTCTGCTCAACTCCCGCTTCCTGTTAGCGTGTACCCCCGGGCGGGCGGTGGTGACGGCTCAAGAACTTGGACCCCTGCCACCATGTGAGGCCTGGATTGAGTTCTCTGCTCGTGGAATCTGGGGAGTGAACCAGTGAACGAGGCTGGCTGGCTGGCTGGCTGGCTGGCTTCTCTAAAAAGTTGACAGTAGAGAGCGTGGACATAAAGTCTTAGTTCTGGGCCGCCAGTTCCCGCCTACGAAGCCCAAGATTGTCTCGTGTTGCTCATGAGTAAAGGGTAGCTGTGTTGGCGGTTTTTATTTGGTGTCATCTGGTGGCTTTTTTGAGACCTGATGTGACACAGCACCGTCCCTGGTTAATGCTCTTGTGCAGAGTCTTAGTGAAGAATGTGGCTGTTTAAGTGAGAGTTGAATCAACCTCTGATTCCTTCACGAGAGAAGTACGTAGAGGGGACCCAAGTGGCATTAGGTCAGACGCCAGCTCCTGGGGGAAGACAGTCCTCACAGGGCAGCTCATGCTTTCAGACATGCCAGATTAAGAAACAGGAAATTAAAAGACTGCGTGGATTTCATTTGGCAGCCACAACTCAGGACTTTGTGTCGAGGCTGAAATTAGGTTTGTTTTTGTGTCTCAGACTGTCCTGTGCATTTTAGGACACATGGTGGGCAGCTCAGCAGGAGTGGTGGGAAGTCCAAAAGCCAAATCTAGAAACCAAGAGGAACATTCCAGAAGCAGCTGGCCAGCAGGATCAGAATGAAGGGCTCTTCCGCCCAGCGTGGTCCACTGCGGCTAGGGAGAGGGCTAAGAAAAACCTACAGGAATCCAGAGCTCGGGTGGTTAGCATTTTAATCACCAAAAAAAGGACAGAGTTATCTGTTAAGTTGGAACTGGAAACTGTTTGATAATGATTACGAGGATGGATTTCCACAAGGAAACCATCAAGAAAGAGCGTGCCTCTTCCTTTGGGAAATGGTCCTTGGCCCAGCCTGGATCGTTTCGGGGTTTCTGAGATGGATGTGGTGAGCAGCTCTGCCGGTACAGCGGGGTGCTCCTGCTTCAGGGTTCACCCCGGCGCACCGAGATAGGCTTGTCAAACAGTTCTGCGGTTCCTAAGAGCCTGAAAGGGAAAATGGACTGCGTACTTCTTGCTTTTCTATTTCTAAAACATTTTAAAAGCCCCCAAAAGAGCAAAGGATAATATGCCAAATACCTACTGCACAACAGTAACTTCTTTTAAATTAAAAAGCTGCAGGGAATACTGAAGGGTCCCCTGTGTCCCCCACCCTGGTCCCATTCCCTTTCCTGACTCCTAGAATCTGTCCTCTTCCACTTCGCATCTGTAACATAAATATGTGAAATGTTTTGTGTGCTTCAGCAGTCATTTGATAGAAATCTGCCACTCCTTTGATTCAACATTATGCTTTTTGAGATCTGTGGATGTTGAGACATGTAGCTTTAGACGTGTAACACGTGTTACATGTTATATGTGTAACACTCTCCCTGCTCTCTATGGTTTGTTTGTTTGTTTGACAGGCAGAGTGGACAGTGAGAGAGAGAGACAGAGAGAAAGGTCTTCCTTTTGCCGTTGGTTGACCCTCCAATGGCCGCCGCGGCCGGCGCACCGTGCTGATCCGATGGCATGAGCCAGGTGCTTCTCCTGGTCTCCCATGGGGTGCAGGGCCCAAGTACTTGGGCCATCCTCCACTGCACTCCCTGGCCACAGCAGAGAGCTGGCCTGGAAGAGGGGCAACCGGGATAGAGTCCAGCGCCCCGACCGGGACTAGAACCCGGTGTGCTGGTGCCGCAAGGCGGAGGATTAGCCTAGTGAGCCGCGGAGCCAGCCCTCCCTGCTCTCTATGAACATGTGTGATTTACTGTCATCATAAATCCTGGCGATTTTTGTACAGGTCTTCTTGGACTCATTGCTAGAGGTTCTCTGGGTGTGTACACCTAGAGGCAGAATTGCTGAGTCACAGGGTATGTGTATTTTCACATTAGTTAGAAGTTTCTTTCCAAAGTCATTAAACCAGTTTACCTGTCCGCCAGCAGCATGGGGAGGTTTCCAGCTCCTGGCATCAGACTTTGCAGCTTTAGTCGATCTGATAGATGACAAGAGCGCACTGTGTTAATGTGGGTTTTTCAAATGACCACTGGCATTGTTATGCTTTAGCCATTGATGTTTGAAATCACAGGCCGCAAAAGGAATGAAATCCCAATATATTTGACAGACCAGGAAGCAAGTATAATTTAAAGTTGTGCTTTCCGTATACAGTACTCATAGGGAATTGTGTTCCCAGAACAAATCTCAGCGTTTCACGTTTTAGATACTTTTGATGAAAATGGCTATACAGTGTGTTACACCTCCTTGTTATATGAAATCCAGTGTAGACTGATTCCGTCCTCACAGTGAGCGCTGGGCTCATGAAGCCTTCACTGACATCGTCAGAGCCTGTTACTGTGGGCGAGACCTGGTTCCTGTGCAGTTACCCTGAGAAGGCCCGAGGCTCTAGTGGTTGGTTTTCCCTCCTTGGGTCTTCTCAGAGACTCTGCCCACTTTTTTTTTTTTTTTTAAAGGTTTGTTTATTTTTATTTGAAAGTCAGAGTTACACAGAGTAGAGAGGCAGAGAGAGAGAGAGAGAGAGAGAGAGAGAGAGAGAGAGGTGGGTCTTCCATCTGATGGTTCACTCCCCAATCTGCAATGACCAGAGCTGCACCGATCTGAAGCCAGGAACCAGAAGCTTCTTCCAGGTCTCCCATGCAGGTGCAGGGGCCAAGGACTTGGCCATCTTCTTCTTCTTCTTCTTCTTTTTTTTTTTTTTTTTTGACAGGCCGAGTGGACGGTGAGAGAGAGAGACAGAGAGAAAGGTCTTCCTTTGCCGTTGGTTCACCCTCCAATGGCCTCCATGGCCAGCGTGCTGCGGCCGGCGCACCGCGCTGATCCGATGGCAGGAGCCAGGTACTTCTCCTGGTCTCCCATGGGGTGCAGGGCCCAAGCACCTGGGCCATCCTCCACTGCACTCCCTGGCCACAGCAGAGAGCTGGCCTGGAAGAGGGGCAACCGGGACAGAATCCGGTGCCCCGACCGGGACTAGAACCCGGTGTGCTAGCGCTGCAAGGCAGAGGATTAGACTTGGCCATCTTCTAATGCTAACCCAGGCCATAGCAGAGAGCTGGATCAGAAATGGAGCAGCTGGGTCTTGAACCAGCGCCCATAGGGGATGCTGGCGCTTCAGGCCAGGGCATTAATCTGCTGTACCACAGCACCAGCTCCTCCTCCCACTTCTTTTTTTTTTTTTTTTTTTCAATTAGGTCTTATTTATCTTACATTTATCATGCCATGAATTCATAAGGAATGGGTTCCAGCAACTGAGGCTCCTTTCCATTGGTTCTGACAAAGTGGGCTTCTCTGGGTGGAGCAGGCTGACGCTTTAGTTGAACCCAGGTACCCTTTTCTTTGGCTTCCTTCTTTTTCTGATCATTTTCCTTCACATGTTTCAAGAAGCTATCTCGGCTCTTAGAGTGCTTGATGTGTTCAATACGCACATTTATTCTCTTGGCAAGAATCTTGCCCTTCACTTGTTTGTTTACAACAATGCCAACAGCATGCTGGGTAACACTGTAGACTCTTCCAGCTTTTCCATGGTAACACTTATGGGGCATTCCTTTTTGAACAGTACCCATTCCCTTGATGTCCACATGTCACCTTTCTTGTAAATGCGCATGTATGTGGCCAAAGGAACAACTCCATGTTTTCTGAAAGGCCTGGAGAACATGTACCGGGTACCTCGCCTCTATCCCTTTGTGTTCGTCATCTTGGCGAATTACTGGAAGATGGCCACTCCGGCCGAAAGGGCTCCTCCCACTTTTTAAAATGAAAAGTCGATTTATGTAAGTGACACGTGCTTGCTGTGGGATATTTGATCCCCTCTCCCTTTAATTTGCTGCCTTCTATTCGGAATTCTGGGGACACAGAGATCTCCGGAGTGGAGAGAGTCCTCAGGGGTGTGGTGGCGTTTGCTTCCCTTCCGGAAGCTTTCCGTCCGTTTCCAGGTGTGCACCGGTGTTCCGCACAGGTGAAGCTGTTGTGGGCGCCTGACGGGGGTACAGGTGGGTGTTCGCCGCATCATCTTCCTTCAGAAGAGGCACAACATTTGTCTTAAAGAACGAACGCATTTTAACCCCAGGATCTTACATAGGGGATAGCAAGAGGGAGGTGGCGACTGGGAAAGTCCAAGAAAGTTGGTCAGCTGCAGATGCTACAAATACCAGGTGACCGTGGTTACTCTCCTAAGGTTTTTAATTTTCTTTTGTTTTCCAAAAAATGCTGTTATAATAAGGTGGTTCTTTCTTTTGCCTTTCCAAACTTAAAATTTATGATGCAAATTAACTTTTCTTTCTTTTCCCCCCTCATTTTAGTGTGACAAAATTAGGCAAGAACGAGATGAAGCTGTTAAAAAGCTGGAAGAATTTCAGAAAAGTACGTAAGCATTGCGGTGGGATTATCGTGACGCACGTCACTGGGGACTGTGTGAGTAGAGGCGCACGGCCTGTTCAGCGCCGGCCCTGTGAGAGAGGAGGAGTTCCTTCCCACGTACCCCCCCATGCCCTGGTGTTGGGTTTTGAAAGAAAGGGAATAAGCGTTACTGTTTCAATGAGTCATTATGAGCGTTTTTACTCGTTATGGAAGAGTTTTACTATTCACAAATAAAGGAGAAAAGAAAACGACTTTACCTTGAGTGCTTGAGAAAAGTCTGCTTAAGTGATTCAGAGTCAGTTCTCCCTGGTCTTCTGCTTGTGAAATTATGGACTTACAGGAACCGTGATCATATTTTGTGTCCCGCTTTTGCTGCCTGCTTCTTCCCTGCAAGCAGAGCGTTGGGGTCTTGGCCTGTCAGTAGAGGTGTGCATCAGTTCATTGTTGCCCCTGGTGACAGCACCTTGCTTTATTTAAACAAGCCTTCGCGGATTATGTCTGGTTTATTGCTGTTGTAAAGCATGCCATGCCAGATACTCCTGTACATCCGTCTTTACCGTGACCTGTGTAGTTCCTTAGGTGAATTTGTAGAGAAAGGAGTTCTGCAGGAGACGGGGCCTGTTAGCGAGAAATCCTGCCCTGGGTGTGTACTTGAGATTCACTAGCAAGCAGATCCTCTGTGACGTATTCTTGCCACAGAAATGTAAATAAATAAGAAAGGGGCAGGAGGAAACTTCGGAAGGTGATGGGCATTGATTGTGGGGTTGCTTCATGAGTGTCTGCTGTCCCCAGGCTCATCAAAGGGTATACAGCAAATGTGGCCAGCGTTTTACATGTCACGTGTGCCTCAGTAGTTAGCAAGAGGAGAATTAGATTCACAAGCTTAGAGTTTTTTTTTTTTTTTTTTTTAAGAGTTTGAATGGTTGAGTAGCTCTAAGGAAAGTTTTATTCCCACAAAATGTGTGCTATTCATCTTCTTAATGTTTGCTGGTTTTAAAAAATGTGACACAGATCAGTTATGACTTGCTCAGCTAAGGTAGAGCTCTGATCAGACCCAGCAGGGCGAGAAGCCCGACCATTGCAGGGAAAGGGTCCTGGCCTTGGAGCAAGGCCCTTCCCTGCTTCTGCAGCTTCGTCAGGCTCCGAGATCACAGCGTGAAGTGTTGACTTGGGCACCACACCGTAAAACATTTTATTCTTGTCGAAGGTAAAACAGCCATAAAAGTGCCGCACTGTGGTTCAGTTTCAAGAGCCGGTTTATTTCAGTGTCTGGCTGTAACCAGGAAACCCAAAGGGGAATCCTGTCGGTGGTACCTGGCTTTGGAGGGCAGCCTGCGGCTTGGGGCCGTGTGTTGTGGTCAGGCGGGGCCTCCTGCCCTAGCGCAGGTTCCTGGAATGTTGCGATTGTGCTGGCCCAGGTCACGTGGGAGGGAGTCACAGCTTTGGCATCGTTACCAGCTGCTGTGCTTAGCGGCTGAGAGTGGACCGGCACACTGAGCAGTGCTGGTGGCGTCCGTTTCTTGTGGGTGGAGTTATAAAGTGTTTGGTCGGGGTAGGCGGTACGGATTTCATCTCCTGGGTTTTTACAGATGGAAGCAGCTTGCCCCGGATCTCTCCGTAGAGTGGCACATGAGCCCGGCTTCCACGCCCCGTTTCTTTGTCCCTTCCTCTAAAATGCCTTTGAAAGCGTCTTGTTTGTTTTTAAATATAGTTTTCCCTATGAGCCACTCAGAGCCCAAAAGTGTGAATTCTTTTTTTTTTTTTAAATTTTTTTTTTTTTTTTTTGACAGAGTGGACAGTGAGAGAGAGAGACAGAGAGAAAGGGCTTCCTTTGCCGTTGGTTCACCCTCCAATGGCCGCTGCGGCCGGCGCGCTGCAGCCGGCGCACCGTGCTGATCCGATGGCAGGAACCAGGAGCCAGGTGCTTTTCCTGGTCTCCCATGGGG